>NC_133993.1:8635094-9235094 GCF_047716275.1 Strix uralensis
CCCCGGAATTGCCCCCCCCTTCATTGCCCCCCCTTGGCATTGCGCCCCCCTTGGCATTGCCCCCCCTGGAATTGCCCCCCCGGAATTGCCCCCTCCTTTGGCATTACCCCCCCCCGGAATTGCCCCCCCTTTGCATTGCCCCCCCCTTCATTGCCCCCCCTTGGCATTGCCCCCCCCTGGAATTGCCCCCCCTTACATTGCAGAGCCCCCCCCCCTCAAATGCATTGCTCCCCCCCAGCTGTATTGCCCCCCCCCCCCCCCGTTTCATTGCCCCCCCCCCGGCTACATTGCCCCCCCCATTTGCATGGCAGCCCCCCTATTTCCAGTGCATCCCCCCCCCCAGCTGCTGCAGGTACCGGCTGGGGGGAATGTCCCTGTCTGGGGCGGGGGGGGCTCTTGGGGATCCCCCCCATCTCCAGGGCAGCCCCCCCAGTGCTGGTTTTGGGGGGGGGGGGGGCTCTGTGGCCCCCACCGCAGGGACTGGGGGTACAGTGGGGTGAGCTCTGCCCGGGGGTGGGAAACTGAGGCACGGGGGGGGGGGGGGGGGGCGGGGGGGGGGCTGTTTTCTGTGTTGCTGAGCAACCAGGATTAAACCTCCCCCCCCCCCCCCCCCCCGAGATATCGGGGGCTCCTGCCTACCCGGGCGCTGCAGGGCCCCACGGCCCCCCCCAGCCACGCAAGCAGGGTGACAATGCTGGGGGATGTAGGATGGGGGGGGGTCCCCAGGAGCAGGGACCCCCCCCCCCCCCCAGCTCCCATAACCGGGGGGGGCCCTGGGGCGGGTGGGGACAGGACGGGGCGGGGGGGGGGGCACGGGCACCCCTGGCTGCGTTTGCCCACGGTGCTGCTCTCCCCCCCACCCCCCCCTCCCCTGCTCTGTGTCCCCGTGTGTGTGTGTCTGTGTGTCCCCCCCCCCCCCCGTGCCCCCCCCCCCAGCCATGCAGCAGGTCCTGGACAACCTGATGGGGCTCCCGGGGGCGCCGGGGGCCGCGACCTGGACCTCATCTTCCTCCGCGGCATCATGGAGAGCCCCATCGTCAGGTCCTTGGCCAAGGTACGGGGGGGCACCGCGTGTGTCCCCCGTGTGTCCCCCGTGTGTCCCCCGTGTGTCCCACGTGTGTCCCACGTGTGTCCCACGTGTCCCCCCCACTGCTGGTGGCAGCCAGTGGGGTGTGGGGGGACGTGGGAGCACGGGGGTGTGTGTGTGTGTGTGTTGAGGAAGATGCACGTGTGTGGGCTGCATGTGTGTGTGCACACGCGTGTATATGTGTGTGTGTGTGCCCGTGTGTGTGTGCCCGTGTTGTGTTGGGAAAGATGCACGTGTTTGGGGGGTGTGCGTGCGTGCACACGTGTGTGTGCATATGCACATGTGTGGGCTGCATGTGTGTGTGCACATGCATGTATATGTGCACGTGTGTGCGTGTGCATGGGTGTGTATGTGCAGGTGTGTGTGCGTGTGTGCCCGTGTTACATCGAGGAAGATGCACGTGTTTGGGGGGGTGTGTGTGCATGCACACGTGTGTGTGCATATGCAGATGTGTGGGCTGCATGTGTGTGTGTGCACATGTGTGTAGATGTGCACGTGTGTGCATGTGCACGTGTGTGTGTGCACATGTGTGTGCACGGTGTGCCTGTGTTGTGTTGAGAAATATGCACGTGTGTGGGTGCGTGTGTGTGCACATGTGTGTTTATGTGCACATGTGTGTGTGTAGTGCGCGCGTGTGCCCATATTGAGTCAAGGAAGATGCACGTGTTTGGGGAGTGTGTGTGCGTGCACACGTGTGTGTGCATATGCACATGTGTGGGCTGCATGTGTGCACATGGCATGTATATGTGCACGTGTGTGCGTGTGCATGTGTGTGTATGTGCACATGTGTGTGTGCGTGTGCCCATGTTGTGTTGAGAAAGATGCACGTGTGTGGGGTGCGGTGTGTGCGTGCACATGTGTGTGTATGTGCATGTGTGTGTGTGCGTGCCTGTGTTCTGTCGAGGAAGATGCACGTGTTTGGGGGTGTGTTCGTGCAACCACATGTGTGTGTGCATGTGCACATGTGTGGGCTGCACGTGTGTGCGCGCGTGTTGTGTCGAGGAAGATGCACGTGTGTGGGTGCACGTATGTGTGTGCATGGATGCGTGCGTGGATGCGCGCTTGTACGTGTGTGTGCATGCAGGGAGATGTCTGCATGCTTGCACATACGTGTGTGTGCATGCAGATGTGCATGTGCACACATGGATGGGTGTGTGGATGTGCACTCATACACGTGTGTGCATGCACGGAGGTGTCTGCGTGTTTGCACGTGTGTGTGCATATGCATTCACACGTGTGCATGCATGTACACTTGCACGTGGGCGTGCGTGCATGAATGCACACTTGCACACGTGTGTGTGGGCACGCAGGGAGGTGTGTGCGCATATTTGCACTTCATGTATGTACACACACGTGTGTGTGCGTTCATGCACATGCGTGTGCACGCCTGGCTGTACGCTTGCACATGTGTGTGCATGCACGTGTGTGTGCGCACATATGCGTGTGCATGCATGGATGCGTGCATGGATGTACGCTCATACACGTGTGTGTGTTTGCACGTGTGTGTGCAGCCACATACACGTGTGTATGCGTGTACCTGTGTGTCAGCATGCACATACACTTGCACGTGTGTGTGGGCGTGCAAGGCGGTCTCTGTATGTTTGCACATACGTGTGTGTGCGTGCAGGTGTGTGTGTATGCACATATGTGTGTTTGCACATACATGTGTGTGCACGCATGGGTGCCCACTTGCACGTGGGTGTGTGTGCACGAATGTACGTTGCACTTGTGCGTGTGCACACGTGTGTATCTATGTAATGTGCACACGTTGTGTGCATGCATGAATGTACGCTTGCACGTGTGTGTGCACGTGTGTATGTAACATGCACATGTGTGTGTGCACATGTGTGTTAATGCATGTGTATGTGCGCACGTGTGTGTGCACATGTGTGTAATGCACATGTATACGTGCACCTGTGTGTGCATGCACGTGTGTGTAATGTGCGTGTATGTGTGCACACGTGTGTGTAATGTGTGTATGTGTGCACACGTGTGTGTAATGTACGTGTATGTGTGCACACGTGTGTGTAATGTGCGTGTATGTGTGCACATGTGTGTGTAATGTGCGTGTATGTGTGCACACGTGTGTATGTAATGTGTGTATGTGTGCACATGTGTGTGTGTAATGTGTGTGTATGTGTGCACACACGTGTGTGTAATGTACGTGTATGTGTGCACACATGTGTGTAATGTGCGTGTATGCGTGCACACGTGTGTGTAATGTGCGTGTATGTGTGCACACATGTGTGTGTAATGTGTGTGTATGCGTGCACACGGGTGTGCATGCATGAATGTTCGCTTGCACACGCGTGTGGACATACACTCACACACGCGTGTGCACGCGTGAACGTGCACTTGCACACGCGCGTGGGCGCGCAGGGAGGCGCGTGCGTGTACTTGCCCACACGTGCACGCGCAGGCAGGGAGCGTGTTCCCGTTTGCACGCACACGTGCGAGGCCGCCGCATGAGGCCGGCGCGGGTGCAGGGCGTGCGTGTGTGTGCACACGCGTGTGCGCAGGCACGTGGATCACCCCGGGGGGGGGGGGGGCGGGGGCGGGAAACGCATGCGGCTGACACCCCCCCCCCCACACCCCACAACCACCTTTCCCGGCGGGTAACACGCGTGCGACGGCACGCACACACACACACACACGCACACGCGTGTGCCCGCGCGGGGGGGGGTCACTGGGGTCTGCCCCCCCCTCCAAAGGCCCACGAGCGGCTGGAGGAGACGAAGCTGGAGGCGGTGAGGGGCGACAACGTGGAGCTGGTGCAGGAGATCCTGCGCGACATCGGGCACCTGGTGCGCCAGGACAGCGCCGCCGCCGAGCTGGCCCGCATCCTGCGCGAGCCCCACTTCCAGGTGCGTGTGCCAGCCCCCGCGCGTGTGCCGGGGGGGGTGCGAGGTGTGACAGACCCCCCCGCCCCTCCACCGTAGTCCTTGCTGGAGACCCACGACTCGGTGGCTTCCAAGAGTTACGAGACCCCCCCGGCCAGCCCCGGCCCTGACCCCGCGCTGGGCAGCCAGCCCGTGCCCCCCGACGCCGTGCGCATGGTGGGCATCCGCAAGACGGCCGGGGAGAACCTGGTGAGACCCGGCCCGGGGTGCTGGGGGGTGCTGGGGGTGCTGGGGGGTGCTGGGTGTCGGGGGGTGCTGGGGGTGCTGGGGACATTCAGGGCATTGGGGGGTGCTGGGGGTGCTGGGGAGTGTTGGGGGGTGCTGGGGGCATTCAGGGTATTGGGGTGCTGGGGGTGCTGAGGGGTGCTGGGGGGTGCTGGGGTGTTGGGGGGTGCTGGGGGTGCTGGGGACATTCAGGGCATTGGGGGTGCTGGGGGTGCTGGGGAGTGTTGGGGGGTGCTGGGGGCATTCAGGGCATTGGGGGTGCTGGGGGTGCTGGGGGTGCTGGGGTGTCGGGGGGTGCTGGGGGTGCTGGGGACATTCAGGGCATTGGGGGTGCTGGGGGTGTCGGAGGGTGCTGGGGGGTGCTGGGAGTGTTGGGGGTGCTGGGGACATTCAGGGCATTGGGGGTGCTGGGGTGCTGAGGGGTGCTGGGGGTGCTGGGGTGTCAGGGGGTGCTGGGGGTGCTGGGAGTGTTGGGGGTGCTGGGGGCATTCAGGGCATTGGGGGTGCTGGGGGGTGCTGGGGGGTGCTGGGGTGTTGGGGGGTGCTGGGGACATCAGGGCATTGGGGGGTGTCGGGGGGTGCTGGGGGCATTCAGGGCATTGGGGGTGCTGGGAGTGTTGGGGGTGCTGGGACATTCAGGGCATTGGGGGTGCTGGGGTGTCGGAGGGTGCTGGGGGTGTTGGGGGTGCTGGAGGCATTGGGGGTACTGGGAGTGTTGGGGGGTGCTGGGGGGTGCTGGGGTGCTGGGGGGTGCTGGGACATTCAGGGCATTGGGGGGTGCTGGGGTGTTGCAGGGTGCTGGGGGTGTTGGGGGGTGCTGGGGTATTGGGGGGTGCTGGGGTGTTCCAAGGGGCTGGGGGAGTTGCTGGGTGCTGGGGTGTTGGGGGGTGCTGGGTTGCTGCAGGGTGCTGGTGGTACTGGGGGCATTGCTGGGTGCTGGGTCACTTGTGGGGTGCTGGGGGCGTTTTATGGGGTGCTGGGCGTGTTGCGGGGTGCTGGGGGCGTTGCGGGGGTGCCCGGAGGGTGCTGGGTGGGTGACCCAGGGCTCTGTGCTGGGGGGCCACCGGCGCGGGGCTGAGGCAGGACCGTGCCCCCCCCCCCCAAAAGGGGGGGTGACGTTCCGGGTGAGGAGGCGGGGGGGGAGCTGGTGATCGCCCGCATCCTGCACGGGGGGATGGTGGCGCAGCAGGGGCTGCTGCACGTGGGGGACGTCATCCGCGAGGTGAACGGGCGGGCGGTGGGCAGCGACCCGCGGGCGCTGCAGGACACCCTGCGCCAGGCCAGCGGGCAGCGTCGTCCTCAAGATCCTGCCCAGCTACCAGGGAGCCCCACCCGCCCCGGCAGGTACCGCCCTGCGCCCCCCCTGCGCCCCCCGAACCCCCCCACACCCCCCCCACACCCCCCCTGCACCCCCCTGCCCCCCCCCGCACCCCCTGCGCCCCCCCCCTGCACACCCCTGTGCCCCCCTGCGCACCACCCCTGCACACCCCCCTGCACCCCCTGAACCTCCCTGCCCCCCCTGCTGCCCCCCCTGCAGCCCCCCTGCTCCCCCCTGCACCCCTCTGTACCCCCCTGCACCCCCTGCCCCTGCACCCCCTGAACCCCTGCACCCCTTGCACCCCCCCATGCACCCCCCGAACCCCCCCCGCACCCCCCTGCACCCCCCCTGCACCCCCTGCGCCCCCCCTGCACCCCCTGTGCCCCCCTGCACCCCCCTGCACCCCCCCTGCACCTCCCTGCACCCCCTGAACCCCCTGCACCCCTCTGCACCCCCCCTGCACCCCCCCTGCACCCCCTGCGCCCCCCCTGCACCCCCTGTGCCCCCCTGCGCCCCCCTGCACCCCCCCTGCACCTCCCTGCACCCCCTGCACCCCCTGCGCCCCCCCTGCACCCCCCTGTGCCCCCCTGCGCCCCCTGCACACCCCCTGCACCCCCTGCATCCGTGAACCCCCTGCACACCCCTGCACCCCACATCAGCAACCCCCCGCATCCCCCTGCATCCCACACCTGCACCCCACATCTGCACCCCTGAACCCCCCTGCACCCCACAGCTGCACCCCACACCCCTCTGCACCGCACATCTACACCCCACATCTGCACCCCCTTGCACCCCCCTGCACCCCCCTGCACCCCCATCTGCACCCCCATCTGCACCCCCATCTGCACCCAGCCCCACACCCCACATCTGCACCCCCCTGCACCCCCTGCACCCCACACCTGCACCCAGCCCCCTGCCCGCGGGTCCCCGTGTCCCTCGTGTCCGTGTTGTCCCCGTGCCACCCCACCGACGTCCCCGTGCTCGTGTGTGCCACGTCCCCATGCCCACGTGCCCTCTGTCCCCGTGCCACGTGCCTCATCTCCCCGTGTGTCCCCTGAGCCTTGCAGCCCCCATGTCCCCATGTCTTCATGTCCCCCTGTCCCTGTGTCCCCATGTCCCTCTGTCTTCATGTCCCCATGTCCTCCTGTCCCTGTGTCCCCATGTCCCCCCATCCTTATGTTGCCCTGTCCCCCATCCCCATGTCCCTCTGTCCCCCTGTCTTCATGTCCTCGTGTCCCCCGTCCCGATGTCCCTCTGTCTTCGTGTCCTCATGTCCCCGTGTCCTTATATCCCCCTGCCCCGTGTCCCCATGTCACCCTGCTCCCCATCCCCATGTCCCCCTGTCCCTGTGTCCCCCTGTCCCCCTTGTCCCCGTGGCCCCATGTCCCCCTGCCCGTGGCCCCTGCACACTAGCAGGGACTTGCCCTGTGCCACATGCCCCGTGGCTAGTGGGACCCCAGTGTCCCCCTCTGCCCTGCGAGCCCCGCACCCGGCTGTGGTGGTCCCTGTCCCTGTCCCTGTCCCTGTCCCTGTCCCCACAGCAGCACCTGGGTGCCCCTGACTGGCAAAGGGGGCCCTGTGTGCCCCCCCCCCGCCCCATCCCCGTGCCAGCCCGGCGCAGGCGCCCGCCGTCACCCCGGCTCTGCGGGGACAAAGCCGTGTTGTCATCGTGTCCCCTGGCACCGCGTTGTCCCTGCGCCGGGCTGGCCCCACGGGCCCCCCTGCTGCCGCCAGGCCAGCCGCCGGGCGAGCACACGCGTGTGTGTGGCGTGTGCGTGGCGTGTGTGTGGCGCGTGCGAGGACACGCATGTGTGCCATCGCGGGGGTGGCGGTGGCGGCGCTGGGCGCCTGCGTGTGCCTGTGTGTGGGTGCGGG
The DNA here is from genome assembly GCF_047716275.1 of Strix uralensis. NCBI lineage: Eukaryota > Metazoa > Chordata > Aves > Strigiformes > Strigidae > Strix > Strix uralensis. The sequence continues at coordinate 8,642,500 of NC_133993.1, forward strand.
GCTGTGCGTGGGGGCCGCCGTGGGGGCCCTGTGGGGTGCGGCGGCGGCCGCCGGTGCCGCCTGCGTGTGCGCGGGTGCCGTGCGTGCGTGGCTGCGCCGGGCGGCGGGGGGGGGGCACGTAGCGGGGTGCACACGCGTGTGAGGGGGGTGCAGGGGTCCTGCGCTTCCCAGCCGCGCGCTGGTGGGCCGGCAGCAGCCGGGTGATGCAGAGTGGGGGACCCAGGTGGCTGGTGGACCCCCTCCCTTGCCCACCTCCCGCCCCCCCCGCCACGCCGCTGACCCCCCCCCGCGGGTCCCCAGGTCTTTGTCAAGTGCCATTTCGACTACGACCCGGCCACCGATAGCCTCATCCCCTGCAAGGAGGCCGGGCTCAAGTTCATGGCCGGTGACCTGCTGCAGATCGTCAACCAGGATGACCCCAACTGGTGGCAGGTTGGGAGTGGGGAGGGCCCCAGGGTGGGGGGGGTTTTGGCCCTTTGCCCCCCTCCTGGGGGACCCACTGGCAGCCGGGGTGCACAGAGGGGCCGTGGGGCTGGGTGGGGACCCTGGAAACTGAGGGGGTCCCTTGGGCTGGGGGGGGGTTGTCCCTGGGAGATGGGGGGGGCCCTGGGGCTCAGGGGGTGCCCTGGAGCTGTGGAGGGACCCTGGAAACTGGGAGGGTCCCTGGGGCTGGGGGGGGACCCTGGAAACTGGGAGGGGCCCTGGGGCTGGGGGGGGGGGGGTGGTCCCTGGGAGATGGGGGGGACCCTGGGGGGTCCCTGTAAGCTGGAGTGGGGTCTCTGGGAGCTTGAGGCATCCCTGGAGCTGAGGGGGGTCCCTGTGGGGTTGGGGGGGGGGCGTTGATGGGGCTGGGGGGGTGTCCCTGGAAGATGCAGGGGTGTCCCTGGGGCTGGGGGATGATCCCTGTGGGACTGGGGGGGTCTTTGCAAGGTGGGGGGGTCTGTGGGAACTTGAGGGGTCTGTGAGGCTGGGGGGTGTCGCTGGGGGTGGGAGTTCCTTGGGGCTGAGGAGGGTCCCTGGGAGATGGGGTGGTTCGTGGGGCTGGGGGGGGAGGTCCCCGTGGGGCTGAGGGGGTCCCCACACGTGACATTGTCCCCCCAGGCGTGCCACGTGGAGGGGGGCAGCGCGGGGCTGGTGCCCAGCCAGCTGCTGGAGGAGAAGCGCAAGGCCTTCGTCAAGCGGGACGTGGAGGTGGCCCCCAGCCCCGGTACGGGGGGGGGGACACGGCCCTGGGGGGGGACGGGGGACACAGGTGGTCACCTCCCGACGGTCCCCTACAGCCCATGGCAGCGTCCCCATCGCCCCATGGTGATGTCCCCATCCCCATGGCACTGTCCCTGCGGCCGGTCCCGGCTCCCCTGGCACCGTCCCCCGTGCCACGGCACTGTCCCTGTCCCCGTCCCCAGCTCAGCCAGTCCCCGTGCCCTCGGCAGGGGCCCTGTGTGGCAGCCTCAGCGGGAAGAGGAAGAAGAGGATGATGTACCTGACGACGAAGAACGCCGGTGAGCGTGTCCCCACCGTGGCGTTCCCTCAGGGAAGCGGGTGGGGGACACACGGGGGACAGTCCCCAGGCAGGCTCGTGGTGGCACCTCGTGGGATTCGGGGTCCCCCGGCGGGTGACAGCCCTGTCCCTCGCCCAGAGTTCGACCGCCACGAGCTGCTGATCTACGAGGAGGTGGCCCGCGTGCCCCCCTTCCGCCGGAAAACCCTGGTGCTCATCGGCGCGCAGGGCGTGGGGCGCCGCAGCCTCAAGAACAAGCTCATCATGTCGGACCAGGCGCGTTACGGCACCACCATCCCCTGTGAGTGTCCCCGTGTCCCCCCCCCGGCAGCGTCGCTGACCCCCCCCCGAGCATCACTGTCCCCCCAGGCACCAACATCCCTCACCAGTATCGCTGTCCCCTGCATGTATTGCTGTCCCCTGGGAGCATCCCTGCCCCCCCCCCCCCCCCCCCCCCACCCCCCCCCAGCATCCCTGAACCCCCCAGCATCCCTGTCCCCCCCTGATCATCCCTGAACCCCCCAGCATCCCTATCCCCCCCCCATCACCCCTATCCCCCCCCAGCATCCCTGTCCCCCCGCAGCATCCCTGAACCCCCTGATCGTCCCTATCCCCCCCCATCACCCCTATCCCCCCCCCCAGCATCCCTGCCCCTCCAGCATCCCTGTCCCCCTCAGCATCCCTGTCCCCCCCGATCGTCCCTGTCTCCCCCAGCAACCTTGTCCCCCACATCGTTCCTGTCCCCCCCAATCATCCCTGTCCCCCCCCATCACCCCTATCCCCCCCAGCATCCCTGTCCCCCCCCAGCATCCCTGCCCCTCCAGCATCCCTGTCCCCCTCAGCATCCTTGTCCCCCCCATCACCCCTATCCCCCCCCAGCATCCCTGTTCCCACCACATCCCTGTCCCCCCCCCATCATCCCTGTCCCCCCCCATCGTCCCTATCCCCCCCCGATTGTCTCTATCCCCCCATCACCCCTATCCCCCCAGCATCCCTGTCCCCTGACCAGCAACCTTGTCCCCCCCATCCCTGTCCCCCCCCCAGCACAGCACAGGGCGGGGGTCTCACCCCTGCGCGTGCCGGCTCAACCCCACACCCCCACAGCCCATCCCCACGCCCTGTGGGTGCCCCCCCCCCACCCAGCGTGGGGACCCCTCACCCCGGGTGGGTGACACTAAGATTGGCCCCCCCCCCCACCCACCCCACCCGGGGTAGACACGTCGAGGAAGCCGAAGGAGAGCGAGAAGGACGGGCACGGCTACCGCTTCGTGTCGCGGGGGGAGATGGAGGCCGACATCAAGCGGGGCGGTACCTGGAACACGGCGAGTACGAGGGGAACCTCTACGGCACCAGGATCGACTCCATCCGCGCCGTGGTGGAAGCCGGCAAGATGTGCATCCTGGATGTCAACCCCCAGGTCCCACACGCCCCCCGCCCCCCAAAAACATGGAGGTGGCCAGGGCTGCCCCCCCCCCCGCCGCCACCCCAACGCTGCGGCTCAGCGCCGTGTCCCCCCGCCTCTACCCCGCACAGGCGGTGAAGGTGCTGAGAACGGCCGAATTCGTGCCGTATGTGGTTTTCATCGAAGCCCCCGCGCCGGAGACGCTGCGAGCCATGAACCGAGCGGCGCTGGAGAGCGGCGTGGCTACCAAACAGCTGACGGTGGGTGCCCTCCCGAGGGTGGGGGCGGGATGCAGGGGGGGGGATGCGATGGGGAAACTGAGGCAGGATTTTGGTGGGGGGGGGGGACACAGGAGGCGGACGCCAAGCGGACGGTGGAGGAGAGCGGCCGGATCCAGCGCGGCTACGGCCACTACTTCGACCTCAGCCTGACCAACGACGACCTGGAGCGAACCTTCGGGCGCCTGCGCGAGGCCATGGAGCGCCTGCGCGCTCAGCCCCAGTGGGTGCCCGTCACCTGGGTCTATTAGCGCCCCCCCCGCGCCCCCCCACAGCCCGGTGCGGGGGGGGGGTCCCCTCAACACCTTCCCCCTCCCCGGGGGGGGGGACGGGGAGGAGGGTGGGTGTGTTCTTATGGACCCACTGGTGTGATGAGCCCGCAGTGCTCAGCGCCGTCAGGGGTGAGATGGGGGGGGGCTGGCTCTCTGCTGAGCGCCCCCCCCCCCCCCCCGCCCTCAGCCAAGCTTGGCTCCTTTCTCCCTCCTACCCAGCCCTAGATTTGGGGGGGGCGGGGGGCAGAAGCGGCCCATGGAGGGGGGGGACAGGCCCCCCCCCACCGTGCCCAGCACCCACACAGCTATTCACTGCCAAAACCTCACCCCTCCCTGTGGTATCCGGGGCACTGTGCCCCCCCCGCAGCACGGGGAGGGGCGGGGGGGGGCCCCCCAGCACTGTGTGGCGTTGGCCCCTCGTAGCCCCTGTGCCTCAGTTTCCCCATGGGGAAGCACACACACCCCCCCCCCCCCCCCCGGGGGCAGCGCGTGGGTCGGGACCCTCCCCAGGACTGGGGGTGGGGGGGTGAGATGGGGGGGTCACACCCAGCGGGAGCCCCGTAAGCTGACATGGACACCCCCCCCCACAAGGCTGCAGCCCCCCCCGGGGACCCCCTTTCACCCTTAACAGAGGGGGAGCCCCCTCCCCGTCCCTTGTGCCCCCCATCACCCCCTCCCAGGTAGCAATAACACCCCCCACCCCCCCCCGCGTGGGTTCGTCCCTGTCATTAACCCTTAATTAACCCTGTAATTAACCCGGGGGGGGGGGGGGGGGGCACCGCAGCCGGGGGCTGTTGGGGTGGGAGGGGGCTGCCATGGGGTGACCCCAAGGGATGGGGGACACGGGGAGTTTATGATGAGGCTCCAGCTGTGTGTGTGCCCCCCCCCTCACCCCAGTGCCCCCCCCCCACGCCCCCCCCCCATCCCTGTCCCCAAATTGCTCCTTTTTGGTACTTTGCTGTGACTTTTATTAAAGATAAAGGAGAGAAAAGCAGCAGGTTGGTCCCTTCTGGCTGAATCCAGTTGGGGGGGGGTGGGGGGGCACTTTTGCGGGGGGGGCCACGGTGTCACCGGTGTCACCCGTGTGTCACCTCTGCCCCCCCCCCCCCCCCCGCCGCTGGTGGGTTTTTCTCTGGAAATCGGTGTTTTGGCCCAGTTTGGTGCCTGGAGGGTGTTTGTGGGGCTGGGGGGGGGTGAGAGTGTGTGTGTGTGTGTGTGTGTGCGCGTGCACACGTGTGTGTGTGTGTGCTCGTGTGTGTGTGTGTGTGCACATGTGGTTCTATTTGGTGTTTGGTGGCTGTGGGTGCTGGAGGGGTTGGGGGGTGTGTGTGTGTGCGTGTGTCATTGTGTGTGTGTGCTTGCACGTGTGCACACGTGTGTGTGTGCACATGTGTGTGTGTGCACATGTGTGTGTGCGCACGTGTGTGTGTGCACATGTGGCTCTGGGGTTTGGTGGCTGTGGGCGCTGGAGGGGTTGGGGGGTGTGTGTGTGCGTGTGTCGTGTGTGTGTGCTTGCACGTGTGCACATGTGTGTGTGTGCACATGTGTGTGTGTGCACGTGTGTGTGTGTGTGCACATGTGGTTCTATTTGGGGTTTGGTGGCTGTGGGTGCTGGAGGGGTTGGGGGTGTGTGTGCACGTGTGTCATTATGTGTGTGTGTGCATGTGTGCTTGCACATGTGTGCACATGTGTGTGTGTGCATGTGTGTGTGTGCACATGTGGCTCTGGGGTTTGGTGGCTGTGGGTGCTGGAGGGGTTGGGGTGTGTGTGTGCACGTGTGTCATGTGTGTGTGCGTGTGTGCTTGGACATGTGTGCACACGTGTGTGTGCACACGTGTGTGTGTGCACGTGTGTGTGTGTGCACATGTGGTTCTATTTGGTGTTTGGTGGCTGTGGGTGCTGGAGGGGTTGGTGTGTGTGTGTGCACATGTGTCATTATGTGTGTGTGCGTGTGTGCTTGCACATGTGTGCACATGTGTGTGTGTGTGTGCACATGTGGCTCTGGGGTTTGGTGGCTGTGGGTGCTGGAGGGTTGGTGTGTGTGTGTGCACGTGTGTCATTGTGTCATTGTGTGCTTGGACGTGCGTGCACACGTGTGTGTGTGTGCACATGTGTGTGTGCACATGTGGCTCTTTGGGGTTTGGTGGCTGGAGGGGTTGGGTGTTGGGGTGTCGGGGGGCTGTTTGTGTGCGTGTGTCAGGGTGTACGTGTGTGTGCGTGCACATGTGTGTACGTGTGTGCTTGCACATGTGTGCACACGCGCGTGTGTGTGCACATGTGGCTCTATTTGGGGTTTGGTGGCTGTGGGTGTTGGGGGGTCGGGGGTGTTGTGTGTGTGTGTGTGCGCGCGCGTGTGTCAGGGGGTGTGTGTGTGTGTGTGTGTGCACACGTGTGTGTGTGTGTGTGTGACAGTGCCCGCACCGGCCCTTACCCGGTGCTGCCGGGAGAGGTCAGCAGAGCTGCAGGCACCGGGGCTGGGGGGTGGGGGGTGTGTGCACGAGTGGGGGGGGCGTGGGGGTGGGTGTGGGTGTGCAAGTGTGTGTTTGCACGGGGTGTGTGTGTGTGTGTGTGTGTGCACCATTTGCTTGCACAGGCGTGTCAGTGTTCGTGTGCTTCCTCACACACGTGTGTGCCTGCAGCACCCAGCGCCCCCCCCACCCCCTGCACACGCCTGTGCACCACCACACGCGTGTGCACACACTCCGCCACCCCGGGGCCGGGCCCGTGTCCCGCCGTGTCCCCGCGCTGCCACCAAGGAGTTAAGGGGGGGGGGGGCTGTGCCCCCCGGGACCCTGTTCTGTGCTCCCCTCGTCTGAGAGCTGCCGTGGCCATAGGGTGCCGTGGCTATAGGGTGTTGCAGCCATAGGGTGATGTGGCTATAGGGTGCCATGTCTATAGGGTGCCATGGCTATAGGGTGTTGCAGCCATAGGGTGCCGTGGCTATAGGGTGCCATGTCTATAGGGTGCCATGGCTATAGGGTGTTGCAGCCATAGGGTGCCGTGGCTATAGGGTGCGATGGCTATAGGGTGCCGTGTCTATAGGGTGACGTGTCTATAGGGTGCCATGGCTATAGGGTGCCATGGCTATAGGGTGCTGCAGCCATAGGGTGCTGTGGCTATAGGGTGCGATGGCTATAGGGTGCCGTGTCTATAGGGTGCCATGTCTATAGGGTGCCATGGCTATAGGGTGTTGCAGCCATAGGGTGACGTGTCTATAGGGTGCCCTGTCTATAGGGTGCCATGGCTATAGGGTGCCATGGCTATAGGGTGCCATGGCTATAGGGTGCCGTGTCTATAGGGTGCCGTGGCTATAGGGTGCTGCAGCCATAGGGTGCCCTGTCTATAGGGTGCCCTGTCTATAGGGTGCTGGGCACGGTGGCAGCCCTGTGGCCATGCTGCTGCTGCAGCTAGTGGCCCTGGGCTCGCTGATGCTGGGGTTGGTGGCCCCCCGGCTCCTGGCCCCGGCCGGTGACCCCTTCACCCGGCCCCCCCCGGGGTCCCCCCCGGCCACTGGTGACCGACCCGGCCTGGGGGGGGGGGGGGGCGGCGAGAGCCGGGTGGGCCTGTCTGTCTGTCTGGGCAATTGCCCGGGGGGGTCCCCAGCGCCCACCCCCTCCCCGGATCTTCTGCGTGGTGGCCACCAGCCCGGCGAGGAGGTGGCCCGGCTGACGACCAGGCTTCTGCGGTCAGGGGGCTGTCGCGATGGGGAGGGGGCTGTCGCGATAGGGGAGGGCTGGCCTGCATTGCGGGGGGGGGGTGGCGGTCCAGGAGGGGCCCAGCGAGGGGGAGGTGGGGAATCTTTTAAACTTTTAAGCTTTTATACTTTTAAAAATAATAAATAGAGCCCCCCCCCCCCCCGGCATGGGGCGGGGGGGGGTGGATTCAGGCATCGGGGGGGGGGGGACAGGGACCCAGGCGTCCGCACTCGGGGCAGGGCCCCTGCGGGGGGGGGTAGAGGAAGGGCTTCGCCGTCACCTGGGGGGTCAGTGGGGGGGGTGTGGGGTGAGGGGGGGGCATGTGGCACCCCCCCACCCCCCTCCCCCGGTTCCCAGGACATCGGGGTCCCCAGGGAAGGAGGGTGCCCCCGCCCCAGGGCTGAAGGCGAGACACTGGAAGTGGGTCCCCCCGTTTTGGGGCGGGGGGGGGGGAGAAGGGGGGGGTGCCCCTGGCATGGGGGGTGGCTGGTGGGCTCCCATAGCCCCCCCAAACCCCGCTGAGCCCCGAAGTCCCAGCACCCAGCACCCATGGCCCCAGCACCCTGCACACCCAGAATCCACCACCCCATCCCCCCAGCACCCACCACCCCTTACCCCAGCACCCATAGCCCCAGCACCCAGCACCCATGGTCCCATCACCCCATCCCCCCAGCACCCATCACCCCATACCCCCACCAACCCATATCCCCAGCACCCATACCCCCAGCACTCAGCACCCCAGCACCCATAGCCCCAGCACCCAGCACCCATGGCCCCATCACCCCATTCCCCCAGCACCCATAGCCCCATCACCCATCACCCCATACCCCCCCCACACCTTACCCCAGCACCCATAGCTCCAGCACCCAGCACCCCTTACCCCAGCACCCATAGCCCCAGCACCCAGCACCCATGGCCCCACCACCCCATCCCCCCAGCACCCACCACCCCGTACCCCAGCACCCATAGCCCCAGCACCCAGCACCCCTTACCCCAGCACCCATAGCCCCAGCACCCAGCACCCATGGTCCCATCACCCCATCCCCCCAGCACCCATCACCCCATACCCCCACCAACCCATATCCCCAGCACCCATAGCCCCAGCACCCATCACCCCATACCCCCCCACCCCATATCCCCAGCACCCATAGCTCCAGCACCCAGCACCCATGGTCCCATCACCCCATTCCCCCAGCACCCAGCACCCATAGCCCCAGCACCCATCACCTCATACCCCCCCACCCCATATCCCCAGCACCCATAGCCCCAGCACCCACCACCCCTTACCCCAGCACCCATAGCTCCAGCACCCATCACCCATGGTCCCATCACCCCATTCCCCCAGCACCCATAGCCCCAGCACCCACCACCCCATACCCCCAGCACCCGTAGCTCCACCACCCATACCCCCATCACCCCGTACCCCAGCACCCAGCTCCAGCACCCGTCACCCATAACCCCACCACCCCGTCCCCCCAGCACCCATAGCCCACCCCGCCCCCCCATGCCAGGCCCAGCACCCACTGCCGGCTGGGACCCACCTCGCTGTAGGGTGGGGGCTCCAGGCCCACGGGGATGGTCCCGCCGGGCAGGCTGGGGAGCGCGGGCAGGGGGGCCAGCGGGGGGGGCGCAGGGCCCTGGGGGTCCCCGTAGTGCGGGGGGGGGCGGGGGGTCGTCGTGGCAGAGCCTGCGGCAGCCGTAGAAGATCATGATGAGGAGGGTGATGGCTACGAAGATGATGATGATGATGGTGAACATGATCCTGGGGACACCGAGAGGCCTGTGCTGGGGGGCTGCCAGGTCGCCCCTCCCTGGCACCCCGGGGGTGCTCAGCCCCCCCCTCAGCCCCCCCCAACCCTTCCCCCCCCCCCCCGCAGTGCTCACAGGGCCTCTCCCAGGTCCCCATCCCCAGGGACCCTCCCTCCCCGGGCACAGCACCCTCTGTGGGGTGCCCCCGGCCTCCGTGTGTCCCCCCCCCGTGTCCCCCCCCCCAAACGAACCCAGGTGTCCTGGCATCCCCTGGCACCGCCGTGTCACCCTCCTCACCCCAGCCGGACTATGGACCCGGGTGCCCGGGGTCACCCAGCACCCTGCACCCAGCACCCGGGTGCCCTTTGCACCCTCCCTGCCCCACTGCGGCCTTTGCCCAGGGTGGGGGCTCAGGGGGGGACCCCCGCGATGGGGTAATTTGGGGGGTGAATTGGGCCACTTTGGGGATTTTTTTTTTTTGGGGGGTGGGGGGTGGGACCAAGCTGAAGGTGCTGGTGCCCCCCACCCTGTCCCCAAATTGGGTGTGGAGGGGTTGAGGTCATCCTGCTACTGGGGTGGGGGGTCCCCGAGATGCCGGGGGGGGGGGATCTGGCCTGGTTTCTGTGTCTGTCTGTCCTCTGGTGCTCGGTGCTGCATGGGGGGGGGGGTCATGGCACCCCCGGGGTGTCCCGCTGGGGGTCCCACGCTGAGGGGGTGCAATAGTGTCCCCAGGGTGTTCCTGATGTCCCCCACGGGGTGGGCTGGGGAGGGGGACGGGGGGACGGGGGGGGCGGCTCTCTCCTTCCTGCAGCCTCCCCCCCCCTCCATCCCTCCTCCCTCCCCAGCCCCTCCCAGCCCTCCCCCACCCCTCCCTCCATCCTTCCTGACCCCATTTTGGGGACCTCGGGGTTGGGGGGGGGGACCCGGCTCTCAGCTCGGTGTCCCCGTGCCCTCCCCGGGGGGGGTCCCAGGTTGGGGGTCACCCCGGGGCTGGTCCCAGGCGCTGCCCTTCCCCACCCCATCTGGCTGCCAGCTGCGGGCTGGGTCCCTTCCCCACCGCTGCTGATGTGGCAGCCAGCGCGGGCCGTGTCCCGTGTCCTGTGTCCCCGTGTCCCATGTCCCCGTGTCCTGTGTCCTGTGTCCCCGTATCCCTGTGTCCCGTGTCTCTGTGTCCCCGTGTCCCATGTCCCATGTCCCCATGTCCCGTGTCCCTGTATCCCCGTGTCCCATGTCCCATGTCTGCATGTCCCTGTGTCCGTGTGTCCCCGTGTCCCCGTGTTCCGTGTCCCTGTGTCCCATGTCCCATGTCCCCATATCCCCCTATCCCCGTGTCCCATGTCCCTGTGTCCCGTGTCCCCATGTCCCCATGTCCCCGTATCCCCATGTCCCATGTCCCTGTGTCCCCGTGTCCCCATGTCCCCCCCCAGCCCCACTTCTTGCGGCTCTTCCCCCTCTGGGGCTGGTGTTTTCCTGCCCCCCCCCCCAACCCTCTCCCCATCCCTCCCCACCCTGGATCCAGCCCCCCCCCCCCCCCCAGCCCCGCTGCCCCCCAGAACCAGCCACAGTGGGGCCAGGAGGCCGCTGGCCCTTGGGGGGGACCCCAGCTGTGGGTGTGCATCGTGTTCAGTAGTGGGGGGTGTGCGACGTGTGGGGGTGTGATATGTGTGTGTGCAACGTGTGTGTGTGTGTGATATGTGTGTGCAATGTGCGTGCAACGTGTGTGTGTGATGTGTGTGCATGGTCTGTGTGTGTGCAACGTGTGTGCGATGTGTGTGTGATAAGCGTGTTCTCTGTGTGTTCAATGTGTGTGATATGTGCTGGGTGTGCAATGTGTGTGTGAAATGTCTGAGCGTGTGCAAAGTGCGTGTGTGCAATGTGTGTGAGCAGCGGGTGTAACAGGTGTGCATGCTCTGTGTGTGTGTGACGTGTGTGTGACGTGTGTGCATGTTCTGTGTGTGACGTGTGTGCCCTGTGTGTGCAATATGTGTGCGCGCAACGTGTGTGTGTGTGTGTGTGTGCAATGTCTGTGCAGTGTGTGTGTGCAACGTGTGCACACTGCAGCTGCGTGTGCCCGGCAGGGAAGTGCCCACATCAGTGTGTGTGTGTGTGAGTGTGTGCACAATGGTGTGTGCAGTGCACGCTCAGTGTGCAGGGAATGGGCACAGGGGGTGCTCGGGGTGGCATATGGATGCCCAGGGTGGCACAGGAGGTGCTCAGGGTGGCACAGGAGATGTTCAGGGTGGCACATGGGGACACAGGGTGGCACAGGGGGTGCCCAGGGTGGCACAGGGGGTGCTCAGGGTGGCACAGGAGATGTTCAGGGTGGCACATGGGGACACAGGGTGGCACAGGGGGTGCCCAGGATGGCACAGGGCTGCTCAGGGTGGCACAAGGGTCCCCAGGGTGGCACAGGGGTGCTTGGGGTGGCACAGATGTTCAGGGTGGCACAGGGGTGCCCAGGATGGCACAGGGGTGCTCGGGGTGGCACAGGAGATGTTCAGGGTGGCACACGGGTGCCCAGGATGGCACAGGGAGTGCTCAGGGTGGCACAGGGGGTGCTCAGGGTGGCACGGGGGTGCCCAGGGTGGCACAGGGGGTGCTCGGGGTGGCACAGGAGATGTTCAGGGTGGCACACGGGTGCTCAGGATGGCACAGGGGGTGCTCAGGGTGGCACACGGGTGCCCAGGATGGCACAGGGGGTGCTCAGGGTGGCACAGGGGGTGCTCAGGGTGGCACAGGGAGTGCTCAGGGTGGCACACGGGTGCCCAGGATGGCACAGGGAGTGCTCAGGGTGGCACAGGGTTGCCCAGGGTGGCACAGGGAGTGCTCAGGGTGGCACAGGGGGTGCTCGGGGTGGCACAGGAGATGTTCAGGGTGGCACACGGGTGCTCAGGATGGCACAGGGAGTGCTCAGGGTGGCACACGGGTGCCCAGGATGGCACAGGGAGTGCTCAGGGTGGCACAGGGTTGCCCAGGGTGGCACAGGGAGTGCTCAGGGTGGCACAGGGGGTGCTCGGGGTGGCACAGGAGATGTTCAGGGTGGCACACGGGTGCTCAGGATGGCACAGGGAGTGCTCAGGGTGGCACAGAGAGTGCTCAGGGTGGCACAGAGGGTGCTCAGGGTGGCTCCCAGGGTGTCCGAGGTGGCACAGGGCCTGCCCAGTGTTGCACAAGTGGTGCTCAGGGTGGCACAGGGGGGGTGCTCGGGGTGGCACAGGGGACACCTGGGGTGGCACGGGGGACACCTGGCCTTGCCCACCCTCCGGCCGTGCCCTGCTGCCGTGCCAGAGCCCCGTCCCCAGGCTGAGGTGAGGGTGAGGAGCTGGCGGCGAGGCCGAAGGAGTGGGATCGTCTCACAAGCGTGAAGAGCCGCTGGCTCAGGGCCGTAAGGTCCCCAAAGCCACTCGGCGCCCTGACCCCTGCGATGCTGTGGGGGGTGCCTGGGGGGTGCCCCACACTGTGCACCCCCCCCCCACCCCCCCCAAACCCCAGCCCGGAGGCAGTGGGCAGCAGGCAGGGTGAGGGTGAGTTGCCCAAGGGCAGGCGGGGAGGCAGTGGCAGAGGGGACAGCGTGGCCGGGGGGGGGGGGACAGGGGGATGGCGGGGGGCTGACCCGAGGTGCTGAGGGAGAAAGGGGGTTCAGAGACTTGGGGGCTGGGGGTGACAGGGCTGGGGGGGGGCTGAGGCGCTGCCCTAAGCAGGATCATCCCCATAAGGGGTTTATGACCCCCCTGGGGCACAGGGCGGCGTAATTAGCTCAAGGGCTTAACGAAGGATTTGCCGCCACGCGCCCTTCCGTGCCCCCAGTTTGGGACTCCCCAAAATCAGCCTCCTACAGAGGCAGAGCCCCCCCGCCCCCCCCAGCCAGGCGAGACACCCCACCCCGCCATGCCCCAGCCTTCACAGCTGCTCCAGGGCTCTGCTGCCAGCCCTGGGCTCCTTCACCCCCTCGGGACCGGGTGAGTTGGGGCCGTGGGTGCCCACCCCAGGGCCAGGGCGCTGGGTGTGCACCCACCCCCGAGGATGAGAGGGTGCCCGGGGCTTTTTTTGGGCTCCTAATTACACGCCAGGCGCGGGCAGGGTGGAATTAAATCCAGGCTGGAGGCAGAAATAGCCGCGAGGCCAGGTGGGTGCCGGCGGCCAAGCCCGGCTGGACACGCGGGCACCAAAACGGGGGGAGGCGCACGCACACGCATGTGCACATCCATGTACACGCGTGCCCGTGCACCGCCCGGCACGCAGAGGCCCCCCCCAGCCCCATCGATGTCTCCCTGTGCCTGTAGGGATGGGGGTGCCGGCCCTGCGCCCGCTGCCGAGGCTGCCCCGGTGCCACCGGCTCCGGCGGGCACAACCCTGCCCTGGCAGCGGGGACAAGCGTCGTCCCCAGCCGCTGTCCCCACATGACCCCGTCTCGCCGCCGCCGCCCGTTTCCCAGCCCAGGATGGCGGTGGCGGGGCACTGGGCACTGGTGCCACCCCGGCACAGCCGCGCCAGGGTGGGACACGCCACCGTCCCCGCCAAATCCACGTCGTGCCACGAGGCGGGAGGAGCGGGGTGGACTCTTCGGGCTCCCCGCTGGCCTCCCGCTCTCCCTCCCGCTCGCTTTTGGGTTGACTTGGCGGCGCTGCCGGCGCTCGCAGACACGCGGTTGCGTAAGTGGCTTTGCCGAGGGCCCCCCGAAAACGTGAGAACCGGCTCCGGCTGCGGCGGGAGCCTCCCGGCGGGGCACAACCGGGGCCCTGCTCGCTCAGGGCGTGCCTCAGTTTCCCCATCAAGGCAGGGGGATGTGCCCAGCCGTGTGTCCCTGTCCCCTCCCCAGGGCTGCTCACACCATCGGGTGTGTGCACACACACACACACACACACACACACGCACACGCACACGCTGCGCTCACTGGCCCCGCGCGCGTATGCCCGAGATCCCCAAAACGGACCCGGCCGCTGCTCTCTGGGGACAGCGACACTGCAGAGGGGACCATGTGTGTCTCCAGCCCTACCCCTGCACCCCGTCCAGGCCACTGTCACCCCGACCCCCTCCCCGCCCCCCGCCTGGCCCTGCGCCCCCCTTCCCCACCGCGGCCCCTCTCCCCTCCCTCGGCCCAGCCTTTTCCCTTCCAGCTCTGCTGTTTGAAGCTATTTTTTCCACAGCTCCTGCCAAGAGCCGCTAATGAGAAACAAACGGGCTCCTCCGACCACTGCTGCTCCCGGCCCACACACCTCCAGCTGCCCGTCGGCCGGGGCCGGGGCACCGTCCTCCTGCAGGCACGGCTGTCCTGCCCTGCCGGCACCATCCCCGGGCATCTCCATCCTGCCCATCCAGCACCATCCCTGGGCATCTCCATCCTGCCCTGCCAGCACCATCCCCGGGCATCTCCATGCTGTCCATGTGCCACCACCCCAGGGCATCTCCACCCTGCCCATGTGCTGCTGTCCTGGGCATCTCCACCATCCCAGGGCATCTCCATCCTGCCCTTCCAGCACCATCCCCGGGCATCTCCATCCTGTCCATGTGCCACCACCCCAGGGCATCTCCACCCTGCCCATGTGCTGCTGTCCTGGGCATCTCCACCATCCCAGGGCAACTCCATCCTGCCCTTCCAGCACCTCGCAGGGCATGTCCACGCTGTCCTTGTGCCACCATCCCTGGGCATCTCCATCCTGCCCATCCAGCACCATCCCCGGGCATCTCCATGCTGTTCTTCTGCCACAGTTCCTGGGCATCTCCATCCTGCCCATGTGCTGCTGTCCCGGGCATCTCCACCATCCCAGGGCATCTCTATCCTGCTCATCCAACACCATCCCAGGGCATCTCCACGCTGTTCTTGTGCCACCATCCCCGGGTATCTCCATCCTGCCCATCCCTGGACATCGTCACCATTCCAGGACATTTCCACCCTTCCCATCCAGCCCATCTCCACCCCACCGCAGCCCAGAGATGGTCCCACCAGCCCCCAAGCACCCCCTGTCCCCCCATCAGGCCCCTCCGCTGTGTCCGTCCCCGCAGGGACGCGGCTGTGGCCAGCGCCGGGCGCAGGATCGGGCCGGGCGCGGGAGCGATGCAGGAGGTGTGAGGGAGTCCCGAGTTGTCCCCCCCCGCCGGGTCCCCCGGCCCCCCCCCCCGGCCGCCACAGGCTCAGCCGGGGCCGCAGCCAAGCCCGTGCTGTTCCAGTTGGCCCCGGCTCGGCCCCGAGTTATCTGCAGCTCCGCGGCGGGTCACATTTTCCACTGAGCCATGTTTGTGTTTGAAAGGCGGCGGGGAGGAGGGGAGGGAAGGAGGGAGCGCGGGAGAAGGGCAGAGACCCCCCCGGATTCGCCCCCCCAACCCCCCCCTCTATATCTCCACGATGGCCGGATCCTGCTGCCAAAGCGGCAGCGCACGGCCCCGGTGGCTGGGGACAGGACGTGGCGGGGATGGATGGGGGGGGCTCGTGGGCATGGGGGGACCCCGTGGGATGGGGGGACACTGTGGGGATGGGGGGGACCCCGTGGGATGGGGGGACACTGTGGGGATGGGGGACACTGGGGGGTTGAAGGGGACATTGTGGGGATGGGGGACACTGTGGGGATGGGGGGGACACCATGGGGATGGGGGGACACTGTGGGGTTGAAGGGGACACTGTGGGGATGGGGGACACTGTGGGGATGGGGGGGACACTGTGGGGATGGGGGGGCATTGTGGGGATGGGGGGACACCATGGGGATGGGGGACACTGTGGGGATGGGGGGACACTGTGGGGATGGGGGGACACTGTGGGAATGGGGGACACTGTGGGGATGGGGGGGACACCATGGGGATGGGGGGACACTGTGGGGTTGAAGGGGACATTGTGGGGATGGGGGGACACTGTGGGGATGGGGGGACACTGTGGGGATGGGGGGGACATTGTGGGGATGGGGGGACACTGTGGAATTGGCACCGGCGTTTAATGGAGGCCGGGACAGGAGCAGGATTTGTGCCCAGGGAGTGGGATGGGAACCGAGGAGGGGAGCGGCACCCGGGGTGGCGCGTGGCTCAGGGTGGGCACCGTCACCCGGCGATGGGAGTGGCACCCAGGGCTGGGGATGTCACCCAGGGGTGGGGGGACAATTTGGGTGTGGGAGCGCTGCTCGGGGATGGGAGCAGCACCTGGGGGTGGGAGTGGTACCCAACGATGGGAGTGGCACCCAGGGGTGGGAGCGGCACCCAGGGGTGGGAGCGGCACCCACGGACGGAGCATCCCACAGAGACAGCGCAGGCGTCGTGCGAGCCGAACCCTTCTGCTCCTCTTCATCGCGACCTCGAGGCTCCCGGGGCGGCGATGGCCGAGCCAGCCCCACGGCGGCTGCCTCCCCTCAAAGCCCCCTCCTCATCCTCAGGCTCCCCAACACCCCGTGGAGGCAAATGCCCCCATGTGGGGCTCACCCCACGGCCGGGGCCGGGGGGCTGGGACGGTTCCTCGAGCAAGCGAGCGGTGGCCAGGCGCGGGCTCGGCTGGCGCGTGCCGTGCGCGCCGGAGGGGACGTCACCGGGGCCGGATTCTCGCCCTGCTTCCTCGAAGGAGCCGGCCGCTGCCTGCCAGGGTGACGCTGGCGGCTCGGCCCTGACCTGGTTTCTCTCCTCCAGCCCTTTCTCGCTCCGGCGTCCCTCCGGCCTGGCCTGGCCCCGGTGCAGAGCGAGCGCTGAGCGCGCCGACGGCTTCCTGTGGGGGTGGAGGAATTTGGCACCGGGCCGGCGGGGCTGGGAGCCGGACACCGCGCACCACCCGGCACCGGCCCGCGGGAGCTCCGGCACCCCCACCCAGGACGGACCCCGGCGTCGTGTCCCCCCGCGGCGATGGGGACGTCAGAGGGGGGATGAGGTGGCGAGGGGTGGCCCGTGTGGGGCTCGCTGGGTGTGTGCAGCCTCGAGCGTGCACACGCGGGGCACACGGAGGTGGATCTGGGTGGTGCGGCCCCGGCACACGCGTGTGTGTGAGAAGGGGCTGCACACGCAGGGGTTGTGCTCGCAGGGGGTGCGTGCGCAGGGGTTGCACAAACAGTGGTTGCACACACAGGGGTTACACACCCAGGGGTTATGTGCACAGGGGTTGCACACGCAGGAGTTACACACACATGGAGTTACGTGCACAGGGGTTGCACACACAGGGTTACACACACATGGGGTTACATGCACACAGGGGTTACACACACATGGGGTTACAAACACGTGGGATTGCGCACACAGGGGTTACACACACAAGGGTTGCACACAAGGGTTGCACACACAGGGTTACACACACCTGGGGTTACACACACATGGGGTTACACACACAGGGGTTGCACACACAGGGTTACACACGCATGGGGTTGCGTGCACAGGGGTTGCACACACAAGGGTTACACACACAGGGGTTACACACACAGGGGTTGCACACACAGGGGTTACACACACATGGTGTTACATGCAGGGGGGTTGCGTGCACAGGGGTTATAGGCACATGAGTTGCACACGCACATTTGCACGTGCAGGGCTTGCACACGCAGCCCCTCTCTGTCGCCTTCCCCCTGGGGTGACTGGGAGCAAAATGTCCTGCTCAGCTGGGGGTCACAGACACGGCCCCGCTCCCAGCCTTGTGTCCCTTTGGGATGTCTCCATGTCACCAAGAGACCAAGGTCCTCGTTGTGACCCCGTGGTGCTGGAGTGTCCCAGGTTGGGGAGATGGGGACCCTTGTCCCACCCTGCTGCCCCATGGCCCCCCAGGGAAGCCCCAGGGCCCCCAGGGATGTCCCAGGGCTTTGGGAGATGCTTTTCTCTGCTCTCAGCTTGGCTGATCCTTTCACAGCCCTGAGAGCAGGGAGGGGACAGTGTGGCGTGTGGCCCGGCGGTGGCACGCCCAGGGACCAGGCTCAAGACAAGCAGTGATGGCAGAGAAAGGCAGCAGTGTCCTGCCGCATGCCATGACCCGCCATGGTCCCCAAGGAGATCTTGGACATGGCAGAGGCTCCAGCTGCCCCCAGGCTCTGGCTGGGAAACTCTTGGGAGCGGAGACACCGAGTTTTCCAGCCTGACATTCCCCGTGGCCTGCGGGAGCCCGGGTTTGGGGCCGGAGGGCTGGGGGGTGGCGGGTGCTCAAGCCCCTATTAGACATCAGAGAATCCCCACTGCCTTCCCACAAGCAGCTGCACAGCAGCGAGGGCTGAGTGGCTGCGCTGGTGGGACTGGATTGTCCTTGTCCCCCATCCCTGTCCCCCCCTTCCTGGCTTGGCCGGGCAGGAGGAGCAGTGCTGGGGGAGCGGAGCCCGGGCGAGCGCCCAGCCGGCTCCTGGCAGCTCCCCGGGGCTGGGAGCTGGGGGCTGCTCCAGCTGGAAGCACCCCAGGGTGCTGCTGTGGGCAGGGTGATGGGGGCCCCGGGGGGGTGCAGGATCGGGCCGGGGGGGGAACAAGAGGGGGATGGAGGGGATGGATGGAAGGAGCGGCTGGTGGAGGCACCGACGGAGGAGAGGGGACGGATGGAGCAGGGAGAGGGAGGGAGGGTGAGTGGGTGGGAGGGAGGGATAAATAAATAAATGTACAGTAGTGGGATGGACGGACGGACGGACGGACGGATGGGTGGGAGAAGGGACAGATGGTGGACGACAGACAGGATGGCTGCGTCATGGCCAAGGGGGACATTTCACAGCATCATCAGACCCTAAAAGCAAAAAGCCCCCCTCAAAGTTTTCACCACAAAACCTTCTGATTCCCTCTTGGCCCCCAAACCCCCTCCCTCCTGCAGGGCCCCCCGGCCTCGGGGCTGCACCCATGGGTGCTGCGGGCGGCGGTGACGTCCCGCCGGCTCTCGGGGACGGCACCCAGGGTGTGCCCGGGCTTGCAGGGCCCGACATCGCGGGCCGGTGCCCACGGGACGCGCTCGCTCCCCGCCGTGCCCGCGGGCAGGGGTGGGGGACGCACCTTAATCTCGCCCTGACCTACATAGGGGGGCTGAGCAGCACCTGCGGAGCCGCCACCCGCTGCCCCGGCGTGTCCTGCCCCGCGCCCGGCGGCACCGTCCTGGGCCAGCACCGGGGACGGGCGCAGCCCCGGGGGGACGGGGCAGGGGAGCGCGGTGGTGGCACGGCGGGGGCACAGCCCCGATCTGCCCGTGGGTGTCCCAGTGCTGCCCATGGTATGGCCCCAGTGCTGCCCCTCTTATAGACCAGTGCTGTCCATCTTATAGACCAGTACTGCCCATCTTATAGACCAGTGCTGCCCATCTTATAGACCAGCACTGCCCCTCTTATAGACCAGTACTGCCCACAGTGTGGCCCCAGTACTGCCCATCCTATAGACCAGTGCTGCCCACAGTATGGCCCCAGTGCTGCCCCTCTTATAGACCAGTGCTGCCCATCTTATAGACCAGTGCTGCCCACAGTGTGGTCCCAGTACTGCCCATCCTATAGACCAGTGCTGCCCATCTTATAGACCAGTACTGCCCACAGTGTGGCCCCAGTACTGCCCATCCTATAGACCAGTGCTGCCCCTCTTATAGACCAGTGCTGCCCACAATGTGGCCCCAGTGCTGCCCCATTATAGACCAGTGCTGCCCACAGTATGGCCCCAGTACTGCCCATCTTATAGCACCAGCACCGCCCATGGTATGGCCCCAATACTGCCCACGATATGGTCCCAGTACTGCCCACGGTATGGCCCCCGTGCTGCCCATCTTATAGCCCCCGTGCTGCCCGCGCTGTCCCCAGCGCTGCCCGCGGCACATCCCAGCTCTGCCCACGCTCCCGCCAGCACCTCGGGGCGATGCCCAGGCGGGTGGTCCTTGTGCTGAAGCCCCCCCCCATCCCCTGGCGGGGGTCAGTGGGGTGGGGACCAGCCCAACAAGGAGCTGGGGGCCCTCCCCAGCCCCCCCCCGGCTCCCAGCACAGCCTCTGGCCCCCCCCTTTGCCTGCCGACGTGGAGGCTGTGCCGGAGACGTGTCAGCGGTGGGGTGGGAGCCAAGGGCATCGCCTGCGCCTGCCCCCAGTTTCGGGGGGGGGCCAAGGCCGTCAGCAGCCGCTCTGCCAAGGGAGGAGGCACTGGCCGACGGGGCCAGAGGAATGTGCCGGGCACCGCAGCCGCTCGCCGGATCCCCGCCGGCCGGCGGCCATCGGCCCCGTCCCCATGTGGGGACGCGGCTGCTTCCAATTAGGGCTCATGGTACGGGGGGGGGTGCTGGGGGACACCCCTCTGCACCCCACTGCTGCCTCTCCTGGGGGCTGTGTGGGCACCAAGGGGGGACCCCGCTGCTGGGCACAGCCCGTGACATGGCACCGGCGTGGGGACACCGTGGGCTCCGTCACGGCCCCGCCGTGCCTCAGTTTCCCCTCCCAGGCGGGTGCACACGTGTGCATGGGCAGGGACGGGACGGGGCCGCTGCTGGGGATTTTTGGGGGGGGAAAAGGACTTTTTAACTTTTTTTGGCTTTGGCCCAATTTCATCCCTTTGAAATCCTTTTGTTGAATGGCCCCGCCCCCTCCCACACAGGCCACACCCCCAGCCGACCACGCCCATCCCCCCAACACCCCCCAACCCCCCCTCTATATCTCCACGATGGCCGGATCCTGCTGCCAAAGCGGCAGCGCACGGCCCCGGTGGCTGGGGACAGGACGTGGCGGGGATGGATGGGGGGGGCTCGTGGGCATGGGGGGACCCCGTGGGATGGGGGGACACTGTGGGGATGGGGGACACTGTGGGGATGGGGGGACACCGTGGGGATGGGGGGACACCGTGGGGATGGGGGACACTGTGGGAATGGGGGGGACACTGTGGGGATGGGGGGACACTGTGGGGATGGGGGGGACATCACTGGGATCGGGACCGTGGGAGGGATGGGAGGGACACCACAGGGATTGGGGGACACTGTGGGGATGGGGGGGACATTGTGGGGTTGAGGGGGATGTTGTGGAGCTGAGGGGGACTTTGTGGGGATTGGGGGACACCATGGGGATGGGGGAGACATTGTGAGGATGGGGGGGACACCGTTGAGATGGGGGTCACCATGGGTGTGGTGGGATCTCGTGGGGATGGGGGACATGGAAGGGATGGGGGGGGACACCATGAGGATGGGGGACACCGTGGGGGTGGTGGGACCCCGTGGAGCTGGGAGGACCCCGTGGGGATGGGGGGACACTGTGAGGGTGGTGGGACCCCGTGGGGATGGGGGACACTGAAGGATGGGGGGGGACCCCGTGGGGAGCAGCAGGCTGCGAGGGAAGAGTTAACCCTCCCTCGTCCATGCTGGTCCCCCGGGCTGGGAACTGGGATGAACTGGGGGAGCAGGAAGGGAGGGCTGGGAGGAAGGTGCTGACGTGGGGCTGGGAAGTGGCGGGGGAGGAGGAGGAGGAGGAGGAGGAAGAGCTGAGGCTGTGCTGGAGCATCGCTGCTGCTTGGGCCGAGCTCCAGCTGGAGGTTCCCTTGTCAGGGGTGGTGGAGCTGGAGGGGCCGGGCTGGGGGGGGCCGGGCTGGGGGCACCGTCCCAGCTCCCCCCACCAGGCCCCAGCTGAGCCCTCCCTTCCTCTGGGGTGGACGGATCCTGCCCCCGCAGCGGGGCCACGCCTCCCACCCCCCAGAACCTCCCAGCCCCACAGACCCCGGAGCCCCCAGATTTGGGGATCCCCAGTGCCCCGAGCAGGGGGGGGTGCCCATGGCTGGGGCTGGGGGGGCTGGTGGAGGTTGGGGGACACCCTGGGCTGTGGGATCTCAGAGCACCGGTGTCCTCGCACCTCCCTGGGGATGTTCACCACATCCACATCCTGCTGTCTGGCCTCCAGCCGTCCGTCCGTCCGTCTGTCCGTCCTGCCATCCATCCCCCTCCCCCCACCACCTCCTGCCTGTACATCTGGAGGACCCCGGCCCCCAAATCTAAACCAAATCCCTCCAAACAAGATAAACCACCAAACCACACCCCCACCGGCCCACCCGCAGCCCAACCATTCAGCAACGTCAGCCCCAACCCAACAAGCTCAACCGCCAACCACCACCCAACAACCCAAATACCCCAACGACCAACCCACCAACCCCAACCCAGCCTCCCAACAACCCAAATACCCCAACGACCAACCCAACAACCCCAACGCAACAACCCCAACCACCAATCCCAACCCAACAACCCCAAGTCAACAACCCCAACCACCAACCCAACAACTTGAGTACCCAACCCCAACCACCAACCCACCAATGCACCAACAGCCCCAGCCCAACAAGCCTGACCCGACAACTGCAGCCAACAACCCAACAACCAACACCACCAACCTGACAACCCCAACTCAACAACCACAACCCAACCCCAACACAACAACTCCAACCCCAACACAACAACTCCAACCCCAACACAACAACCCCAATGCAACCCCAACACAACAGCCCCAACACAACCCCAACACAACAACCCCAACCCAACAACCCCAACCAGCTCCCGACTCCCCCCGAGGAGTGAGCCCCCCCAGCCCCTGAACTGGCAGTGGGGGGGATGTGCCGGATGTGCCCAATGTCCTTTGGGAACCAATGACCTGCCACCCCTCTTGCTGGCAGGGGAGACCCCGCAGCTCTGCCCCCCAAACCCCATCAAATCTTCATCCCCATGAGTACTAGGTCTCCCCCCATCCCTCCTGGGGTGCTCTTGGGGTTTGCATTCCCCCCTCCCCCAAGCATTTGGGGTACGGCAGCCCCCAGGGTGCCCCTTGGACACCGGGGTCCCGTCGGCGGAGGGTGCGAGGCGGGTGCCGGCAGCCCCACGCCCCGGCCACGTGGCACTGGAGCCACCGTCCCAGCCAGGCGGATGAGGTCACTCAGAGGAGCTGCGCCGGGAGAAATCCCAGCCAGGCTCCGGTGCCGGCCGGCAGCGCGGGGAGCCCTCGCATCCCTCTCCCCGTCCCCGTCCCCATCCCCATCCCTATCCCTGTCCCATCCCCAGGGAAATGAATCCAGCAGCTCCCAGAGATGCTTTTCTTGGGCGTGCAGTGACGAGAGGGGTAGGGACCCCCTGAAAAGGACCTGGGAAGCTGTGGGGAGGGGGGAGGTGGGGTGCTGAGGGTACCCCCACATCCCTCCCAGTCCCACGGTCCAGCTGGGATAGGGCTGGGCAGCATCGCCCCGTCCCCAGGCTGCCCCAGGGGGTGTGGGGG
This sequence comes from Strix uralensis, assembly GCF_047716275.1. Classification (NCBI taxonomy): domain Eukaryota; kingdom Metazoa; phylum Chordata; class Aves; order Strigiformes; family Strigidae; genus Strix; species Strix uralensis. The sequence goes on from NC_133993.1 coordinate 8,665,508, forward strand.
GCTAAGGGAGGGAGCAGCAAATTCTTCAATGAAACTGAAAAGGAGAAAAAGGGGGGAGAAAAAAAGAAAAAAAAAAGAAAAAAAAGAAAAAAAGAACGAGCAGGGAAGCAAACTGGCAACGGAAAATGTTCGGCGTGGAGCTCGGCCCTCAGAGTTTCCATCCCGGCTCTGCGAGCCCAGACAGCGGGGGCCCGGGCTGGGCTGCTGCTCCGCCAGGGAAGTGTTCCCCCCAAAGCCCCCCGGCCCCCCAAAACCCCGCTGACTGCTGGGGGTTGCCCCCCTCCATCCCCAGCACTGTTCTGGACCCCAACCATGGGATGTGGGGGTGCAGATGAGGGGATGACCCCCCCAGGATGGACCCAGCCCTGGGGTGTGGGGGTGCAGATGAGGGGATGAGCCCCCCCAGGATGGACCCAGCCCTGGGGTGTGGGGGTGCAGATGGGGAGATGAGCCCCCCAGGAGGGACCCAGCCCTGGGGTGTGGGGGTGCAGATGGGGGGATGAGCCCCCCAGGATGGACCCAGCTCTGGGATGTGGGGGTGCAGATGAGGGGACGAACACCCCCCAGGAGGGAGCCAGCCCTGGGATGTGGGGGTGCAGATGAGGGGATGAGCCCCCCCAGGATGGACCCAGCTCTGGGATGTGGGGGTGCAGATGAGGGGATGAGCCCCCCAGGATGGACCCAGCCCTGGGATGTGGGGGTGCAGATGAGGGGACGAGCCCTGGGAGGGGGCAAAGCCGAAGCCCCAGTCCCACCAGACCCATCCCAGGCCCCACCACGCTGCCGAGCAGGACGAACCTGTCACCTGCACGTCCCCCCCTCAAGCTGGGGGTCCCCGTGCCACCCCCGTGGGGACCCGAACAACCTATTTTGGGGCCCTCCCGGCAGCCGGTGCCCCCGCCGAGGAGTGGCGTGGCGCTGGCAACCCAAAGGCCAATTAAGCAATTTGCCCGGCCCGTTCGGAACGGCTGGAAATAGCCGGGGAGTCGCTGCCCGTGATTACGGGGTTTTGCCACAATTGAGGGTGCCGAGGGCCGGATGGCCACCAGGAATAGCCGGGGCGGTGCCGGGCTGCGGGCTGCGGGCGGCCCGGGGGAAACTGAGGCAGCGAGTCCCCACCACGTCCCCACGGAGGGATGGAAAAAGGGGGATCGAGGTGTTTTGGGTTTGAGCGGGGTGTTGGGGAAAACACCCCCCCACCCCCTTTCAAAGGGGCTTCTCAGTGATGGGGTGGTGGGTTTGGGGACGCCCTTGGGAGTTGGGGGGGTTCCTGTCAATGGGATCAACCCCCCCCCCCCCCCCCCCGGGGTGAAACACCTGCGTGTCACCATCTCGCAGGACACCAGCTGCCACCGTCCCCATCGTCACCCAAACCACCCCCCCGGGTGAAGCCGCCGAGCCGGGGGGACCCCGCTGTGGGGTCCCATGGGGCTGGGTGCAGGATGGGGAGCGGGGTGATGATGGGGTGGGGGGGTTTGGGGGGGGACGACCCGGTGCAGGGCTGGCTCCTGGGGCTGCTGAGCGGGGAATGGGGAAGCAGGAGGGGGGGGGGGGAAGAAAAAAGGGAGTTAATCCGATCCATGTGTCTGCGCTGTCGAGGGGAGTTAACTCACACCAGATGCCGGTGTCTGCTCCAGCTCTTCTCAGCGCAGGCAAACAAACCCCAGCGCCCTCCCCCCCCAGCCCCCGGCCCCATCAGCTCTGTTTTTCAGTAGGTCCTACCCAAAACGGGATGGGGGTGGCCGGGGGGGTGACTGCCTCCCCTGCCCTCACACCCCCCCCCAATGGGGCAACCCCTGCCCTGGATGCGCTCACGGGCTTTTTGGGGCATCCGCCGACTTTTTGGCACGAGCACTGAATTTTTGGGGTGACTGGCGAGTCTTTGGGGTGACCACTGTCTTTTTGGGGTGGCCGCCTCCCTTCCCGCACCGCCAGCTGCGGGTCCAGTTTGCACCAGTGAAACCAGTTCGGAGCGTGCGGGAAAAGGGTCTCGGATTCTCTCAAAGGCTGGAGCTGGCGGGGGGCGGCTGCGGGTGACAACCCCCCTGTCCCAATGTCCCCGAGGAGCAGGATGGTCCCGGGGGGGTGCCACCACCCTGGGGATCCCCCAGCCTCCCGGGCATCCCCCATCCCGCACCCCGCACCCGCAGGAGCCGGCCCAGGCCTACGCTTGACGTCTCCCATTCCGCTTCCTAGGATCCTAATGGCTTTTCCAGGCAATTTTTTTTTTTTTTTAAAGTTCTTATTATTTATTATTTTTTTTTAAAAAGTGGGATTTCTTCCCTTTCCCCTCCCAGCCCCCAACCCCTCCACCAAACCCTCCTGCATTCCTGGGGCGGGCGGCCGGGGGCTGATGAGGTGGCATCGTCCCGTCCCCCCCCCCCCCCCCTCCCTTTTTTTTCCTCCCTCTCCATGCATATAAAAAAAAAAAAAAAAAGATGACATTCTTTTCTTTTCTGTCATGCTGCAAAAATTAAAGACACATCTTCAGGCTGGAGCCCGGCCAGGGGTTTTCGAGTCGCCGAGGCATGATTGGAGGAGTCTTCGCCTGCAACGTGTCTCGGATGCATAGATACAGGCCTTGAACCCCGGCCAGCTGCTCCTGCGCGCGCACGCGTGTCCCCGTGTGCATGCGTGTGCGTGTGTGCGTGTGTGTGTGTGCAACCCGCACAGATAACTCCTCCTGGGGTGGGTTTTTTTTTTTTTTTTCTTTGCATTTAATTGCAGGCTGGAAAAAAAGACCTGGAGAGGTCACTGGTGCGAGGGTGGGTTTTTTTTTTTTTTTTCTTGCTCTTTCGACGTGTCTCTTCCCCACCCCCCGGCCCCGTTATTTCATTGTTAAATTGCATTGATTTATTTTTTTCCTGAAAAAAAAGGACAAAAATTAAGCAGTAACTTGGTGGGAGCTCCCGCTTCAGACGCCTTTCCCTCTGCAACGAGCCCAGTGCTCCCAGTGCTCCCAGTGTGCCGATGAGCCTCAGCATGGTGGAGGGGGACAAGCAGAGGTGCGAGGGCTGGACCCAGCTCTTTGCTCCCCCTCCAGCAAGACCCCAGCCCCATTTCTCACCCCTTTCCCTAAAAATCACCCCTTAAAAGAGGGGGGGACCCCCCCCCAAGTGCCACATTGCCCTTGCAGGGCTCCTTCTCCCCCCTCTTCCTCGAGCTCCAGGCGGCCACCCCGGCCCTGGTAAATACGTATATTTTTTTGGCGTGTAATTACACCCTCCCCAAATTGCACGGTAGATTGTGGATTATTGTCAAGGAGCTTTTGCTTTTTCCAACCAACGTGGCTCCTTCAAATGTGGAAACGGCCGTGGAGGCGTGCCAGGGGGGGAGAGAGGGGAGCGGGACGGTGAGGAGGGAGAGGTTTGAGGAAAAGAAAGGGAAAATATGGAAAGAAAGGGGGGGAAAAGAAAAAAAAAAAGCGAGTGGTTCTTGGGGGTGTTTTGGGGGTGTCTGTGGGTTGGGGTCCTGTGGGGGATCCTCGCCCAAGGGATGCTCCGGGTGCCTGGTGCTCATGCCCTTGGCCTTTGCACTGAGCTGGGGGTTTGGTCCCGCTGCACGAGGGTCCTCGTGGGGACGGGCGGGTGCTGGGGAGCCCCGGGTGCAGGGATGGGTGGTGGGGTGGGGGGTCGCAGGTGTTTGCAGTGCCCCGGCCCACCCCCCCCCGGTGCAGAACCCGGCATCGCGTGGCACCGGGGTCCCCAAAACGCCACGTGCCACATCGCCTGTCCCCACCCCGCCTGGCCACATCCAGCCCCTCCAACCACCTCAGGATGTGCAAAACCCCCCCAAAACCCCAAATCCCCCCCCCCCAACCCCCACCCCTCAGCAAACCCCCATCCCACCCACCCCAGCATCCCCTTCCCACCCACCCCACAACCACCGCTCCCAGCCCCGCTTCGGGACGACACGCGTGTGCATGTCTGTGTCTGCGTGTGCATGAACGGACGGACGGGGGGCGGGGGGGGGGGGTGCGAGGGGTGCCCCCCGACTCGCTGGGTGCCGCTGATTGGCTGAGGGGCCGTCCAAAATTCCCTGGTTGCGACGGGTCCCACCTCTCCCCGCCGCCGCATCGTATATAAGGGGAGGCGAAGGAGTGGGCAAGGGCAGTAGGAAGTTTCTGCTGGGGTCTGGATTTGGAGCTCCAGAGTCGGATCGGCCCCGTATGACCCCAACCTAAGAACAAAAGAGACCCCAAAGAGTCTACATGTCTAATATTTAGACATGTTCAGCTTTGTGGATTCTCGGTTACTGCTGTTGATAGCAGCGACTGTACTACTCACCCGCGGGCAAGGAGAAGAAGACAGTAAGTAGTCGGCGGCGGTGATGGTCCTCGCGGCCGGTGGGATGCGGGGTGGTGGGTGGGGACGGGGTCGGGCGGCATCTTCCACACTTGCTGCCATGGGGTTGGGGAAGGATAAAGGGGTGGTTGGCATCCCGAGCGGAAAAAAAAAGGAAGTTGGGGGAAATTAATGGGGAAAAAAAAAAAAAAAAAAAAAAGAGGAAAAAATGTATTGGGGGGATTTGGGGTGAAGGGGTTTTAGGGGGTCTGTGCCGACGCGGAGAGTCGGGGCGCCCTGCCAAGAGCGGGGAGGGAGGGAAGGGTGGAGAGGAGCCGGCGGGGAAGGAGGGAGCCGGGGAAGAAGGGGAGGAGGAGGAGGAGGCAGGGAAGGGAAAGGGGGGAAAGAGCGCGGGAGAGAGCGGTGAGGGGGGAGTGGAGGGGAGAGGGGGGAGCCCGGCCCCGGGATCTGCAAAAGCCATCAGGAAAGAATTAGAAAAGTCTCGGATGATTCATAAGGAAAATGTTTCGGCAGCCTGTAAAGTCGGGGCTGGCCAGACGGCCCCGCTCGGCCGCCCCGGGAGCGGGGATGTCGCCCCACGGCCTCCCCGTGGGGCTGCCCCGGGGATGGGGGGGACGGGGGCATGGCTGGGGTCACTGCCCCCCCCCCCCTCCCCGCCGCTGGGTCCCCCCCTGCGCCCCACTGGGCTGCCTGTGCCTGCCTGCGCCTGCCTGCGCCTGCCACCTGCAGGTGTGGGGACACGGGGGGGACCCTGGGACGGAGCCAGGCCTGGGGCGCCCTTCGCATTTTGCCCAATTTTGTCATTTGAGGGGAATTTTTTGGTGCTTTTTTTTTTTTTCCTGTTTATTTATTTATTTTTTTTTTGCTTTCTGCATTCTGCATTCGACAACGTCCATTCTGCATATTTTGCATTCTGCATTCTGCCTTTTGCAACGGGCGTTGGGCCGGTCGCATTTTGCAATTGCATTTTTTCGCCGCCTTTTGCCTTTCGCCTTTTTACTTTTCTTTTTGCCCTTACCGAACGCTGGAAGGGACCACAGGCCGGGACAACCCCGCACCCCCCTCCCCGGGACCCTTCCCCACCGTGGGGCCACCCCCGGGCCCTGGCATGTCGCCCTGCCCTCCCCACGCCAGCGCCACCCCCCCCCTGCCTCCAGTGTCTGGCCTCTCATTCCCAAACCCATCTGGCCTGATCCAGCCCCATCCCGCAGCCGCCTGGATCTAATTTCAGCCCAGACGTCGGGGCCAACCACCCGATCCCACCCATCCCCATCCCATCCCCATCCCCATCCCCGTCCCCCGCGGATGATGGGGACCCCCGTGCCAACCCCCTGCCCGCCGCGGGGGTATTTGCCTTGGCCCCATCCGCCGCGGGACGTAGCAACTGGCTGGAGGTTTTTGTTTAAATTCCAGCGTATGTGGGAAGAGTTTATTGTGGTGCTTTTCCTGTGTCACCGCGATGGGCTGATGAGAAACAGATGAAGGGAGAAATGCTGCAGGAGCAAAGGGGGGGATGAAGGGGGGGGGGCGGAGAGCAAAGGAAGGGCCGTGTGGGGGGCCGCCGCCATGCCCCCCGCCCTCACGCTTCCCCCTGCCCTGCCCTTCTCTCCCAGTTCAAACTGGAAGCTGCATACAGGATGGCCTAACATACAACGACAAGGATGTGTGGAAACCCGAACCCTGCCAGATCTGCGTCTGCGACAGCGGCAACATCCTCTGCGACGAGGTGATCTGCGAGGACACCTCCGACTGCCCCAACGCCGAGATCCCCTTCGGAGAGTGCTGCCCCATCTGTCCCGACACCGACGGTACCGTGGCGTGTCCCCCCTCCCTGTTCCGAGCTGGTGGTCCCTGGGGAGCAGCGGGGCTGGGTGCCCCCTGTCCCGGGATGGGTGTCGGGGCTGCGGGGCGGGGTTGGGTGTGGGGTGCTGGTTCATGCTGGGCTCCTCTAAACTCCCGTCCTTTCTCCCGCAGCCTCCCCTGTCTACCCAGAAAATGCTGGAGTAGAGGTAACAGCTCCCTTGCCCCCGCCCCCAACCCCGTGACCCCAAACCCCCACCTATTTTTAGAGAACCCCTTTTCTAATCACCCGTTTGGTCTCTCTCCAACAGGGTCCTAAGGGAGACACCGGCCCCAAAGGAGACAGGGTGGGTATCGCCCTCGCAGAGCCCCCGCCCCACTCCACCGGGACCCCCCCCGTCCCGCTGGGGTTCACCCTCCTCTTCTCTCTCCCCCCCCAGGGACTCCCCGGCCCCCCTGGCAGAGATGGCATCCCTGGACAGCCTGGCCTCCCGGGACCCCCAGGCCCTCCAGGTCCTCCAGGCCTCGGCGGAGTGAGTATGGGGGGGTCCCCGGCGGTGCAGACCCCCGTGGGGGTAACCGCACCCCGCTCACCCCCTGCTCTCCCTCCTGCCCGCAGAACTTCGCTCCTCAAATGTCTTATGGCTACGACGAGAAAGCCGGTGGCATGGCTGTGCCCGGCCCCATGGTGAGCCCCGGGGTGACACGGGTCCCCGCGGCGGGGGACACACACATGGGGGGACACAGGGGGAGGTGTGAAGCTGGGTGAAGCTTCCCGTGACGAGGGTGCTGGGAGCAGTGGGAGGTGGGAGGGATGGGGAGCGACGTTAGTCCTGGAGGGGATGGGGACAGGGATGGGGTGGGGATGGGGTGTCAATGGAGTGACAGTGGGTGACCATGGGGATGGAGATGGGGTGGCAATGGTGTGACCATGGGGTGACAATGGGGATGGGGTGGCAATGGGGGGACAGTGGGGTGACCATGGGGATGGGGATGGGGTGGCAATGGTGTGACCGTGGGGTGACAATGGGGATGGGGTGGGGATGGGGTGGCAATGGGGGGACAGTGGGGGGACAATGGGGACAGGGATGGGGTGGTGATGAGGAGGCAGTGGGGTGAAAATAGGGATGAGAATGGGGTGAAGATGGGGACAGTGGGGTGGTAGTGGGGTGGCAATGGGGTGACAATGGGGACAGCGATGGGGTGGTGATGGGGTGACAGTGGGGTGACAATGAGGTGACAATGGGGATGAGAATGGGGTGGAGATGGGGACAGTGATGGGGTGTCAGTGGAGACAGGGATGGGGTGGCACTGGGGACAGAGGTGGGGACATGGCAGCCACTCATCACCGCTTTCCCTTCTCCTTCCCAGGGCCCGGCTGGGCCCCGCGGTCTCCCCGGCCCTCCTGGCGCCCCGGTGAGTATCTCCTCCCCCCCTCGGTTTGGGGACAAGCGGCCCCAAGGTCCCTTTGGGTGCAGGTGGCCGGGTGGGACGGGACGGGGCAAGGGCACGACGGGGCGTCCCACCCTTCCGATGGCCACGGAAACACGTGGGGACGCGCAGCCTCGCGCCACCATATTGGGGGGGACACACCGCTGTTGCCACCGGGGTCTTCAGGCCCAATCATCCCATTTTCTAACCCATTTTTTCCATTTTTTTTTTCTTTTTTCCCCCCAACCTGCAGGGTCCTCAAGGTTTCCAAGGTCCCCCTGGTGAACCCGGAGAGCCTGGTGCTTCTGTGAGTCCTGCCACCTCCTCCTTCTCCTCCTCCCTGATGTCCCCTGGGGATGGGGACAAGGCCCTGGCTGTGGTCATGCTGTCCCCATGCTGGGGGGCTGTGGGAATGGGGCTGCTGGAGCCTGGCACTGCCCATCCTGGGTGACAGAGTGACAGGGCATGGCTGTCACCTACAGCATCCTCACCCCTGCCCTGCATCTCTCCTAGGGTCCAATGGGTCCCCGTGGTCCAGCCGGCCCCCCTGGCAAGAACGGAGATGACGTAAGTGCCCCATGGATGGGGTCACCCCCACCTCAGTTTGGGACCTGGTGGCCCTGCCAGTCCCCCCCCAGGCAAACAGGAGCCACCTGGCTTGGGGACATGCCACCAACGCGGTGTCCTTCTCCTTAGGGTGAAGCTGGGAAGCCCGGCCGTCCCGGAGAGCGTGGTCCCCCCGGCCCCCAGGTGAGATGCTCCCTGCCAGGGTCCCCTCCCCGGGGTGGGGGGCACAGGAGGGGACACCCCCACTGTGGCCTGCCTGGTGGCAAAGCAAGGATGTGACACCAGCTGCCTGCCCCCCTTGGGGACGAGGGTAAGGGGGTGCGGGGACGGCCCCCCCTGAGCATCTCCATCACCGCCTGCTCTTCTCTCCTAGGGTGCACGTGGTCTCCCAGGAACTGCCGGTCTGCCGGGCATGAAGGGTCACAGAGTGAGTCCCACCCCCCACGCCTGCAAGATTTAGGGGAAGGGGGAGCCCAACCTCACCAGGGGGTCCCCTCTTGACACCCCCCCCCTCCTCCTTCTCTTTCCTGCTCCCCAGGGCTTCAGTGGTCTGGATGGTGCCAAGGGTGAGCCCGGTCCTGCTGGCCCCAAGGTGAGGAGCGGTGACAGCGTCACCCCTGTCCTCCTGGTAAAGTCATCGCTGTTCCCGCCCTCCCTCTGGAGCAGGGCCCTCAATGTTGTCCTTTCTCCTAGGGCGAGCCCGGCAGCCCTGGAGAGAATGGTGCTCCTGGGCAGATGGTGAGTGCTGGGGTACCTGGGGACCATGGCGGGGGTCTGGCCTCGGCCAGCAAAAGGGGACGGTGAGACAAGACGTGATGGGGAAACAGCTCGTCCTCGGGGATGCTTCCCCAGGGATGCCCTGGGGAATGGGGTGGGAGGTGGTTTAATCCCCTGGAAATGTCACTGAGGGCAGGAGCAGGGAGGGATGGGGGAGCACAGGGATGGGAGGAGGCCCTGAAAGGGGAAAGTGTCTCTCCTGGTGACCCAAAACGTGTCCTCTCCCCTCCCCAGGGTCCTCGTGGGCTTCCCGGCGAGAGAGGCCGTCCTGGTCCATCTGGCCCTGCTGTGAGTATCTGGTTTGGGCAGGGCTGAGCATCCCTTGCCCTGGGGTGTGTAGGAGGGCTGGGGGCCACCTCTCCTGCCAATGGGCATCACTAATGGGTGTCTCCTCTCCTGCAGGGTGCTCGTGGTAACGATGGTGCTCCTGGTGCTGCTGGTCCTCCCGTAAGTAACCCCCAAACACATCCACCGCCCCCCCCGCCCCCAGCACCCGGCATCAGCTCCAACTTCTCTGGAGGGAGATCCCATCCCAGTTCCACCGTGGCCAGGAAATCCTGGCCAGGGGCCAGAGCTCTGCTGCCCGGAAAACCCCCCAGCGCCAGATGTGTGAGGTGGGAATCCTCCTCTGACACGTGCCCTCTCTCCCATCTAGGGTCCAACTGGCCCCGCTGGTCCCCCCGGCTTCCCTGGTGCTGCTGGTGCTAAGGTAGGACCTGCCTGACCATCTTCTTCCAGGTGGCATCTTCTGGGCTGGGAGAAACTGGTGGAAACTGGGAGCGTGGGGTGCGGGAGAAGGACTGCGCATCAAATGGGTTCCCCACGTGGCCCAAAATGAGAAAGCCTCAAGTGCCCTGGGCTCGCTGCTGCCTGGGATGGTGGGGCAGACAGGGACAGCCTCAGCCAAGTCCTGTGGGCATCTCTCCTGGCTTTGTCTCCGTGGGAAAGGAGCTGCAGATGGAGGGCAAAATCAGCCGTGTCAGGGGTTTCAGGGCAGCCCTCGTGCTCATGGCTCTTCCTCCCTCCTCTTCCTCCCCAGGGTGAAACTGGTCCCCAGGGAGCTCGTGGTGGTGAAGGTCCCCAAGGTGCCCGCGGTGAGCCCGGTCCCCCCGGCCCTGCTGGCGCTGCTGGTCCTGCTGTAAGTGGCATCTGATGGCTCCTTGTGCTTTGGCCTCGCGTCCTGCCAGCCCCGGCATAACCCTCCTCTTCCTCTTCCTCTTCCTCTCCACAGGGCAACCCCGGTGCTGATGGTCAACCTGGTGCCAAGGGTGCAACTGTGAGTGTCCTTCGCCCCCCCCCCCCCACCTGGCTCTGGACTGAGGGGCCGTGCTGCTCCCTCACCGCCTCCTCTGCCTCTTCTAGGGTGCTCCTGGCATTGCTGGCGCTCCTGGCTTCCCCGGTGCCCGTGGTCCCTCCGGACCCCAGGGTCCCAGCGGTGCCCCCGGTCCCAAGGGTAACAGCGTGAGTATCCCCAGACACCCCCATCTGCCTCCTCGGGGGGTTGGATCCTTTCTTCTACTCCAGCGAGCTGCTGTCCCACCTGGAGATGTCTCCTCTCACATCCCCCCTCTGCTCCAGCCCTGCGAGTGCAGGATGGTGCTGGGGGCTGACAGAGCTGAGCACCCCCCCCTCCTGCTGGCAGGATGCAGCTCAGGGCTCCCTTTGCTCCTCAATCCGGTGTTAAACGGCTTTTCCCTCTTTTCTCCTTCCACTTCCAGGGTGAACCCGGTGCTCCAGGCAACAAGGGAGACACGGGTGCCAAAGGCGAACCCGTAAGTGACCCCCTCACGTCTCCTCGGGGGCTCGGCCCCCCCTGGCTCCCATGCACCCCATGGGTGCTCATCCCTTTGCCTCCTTCCCCAGGGTCCTGCTGGTGTCCAAGGTCCCCCCGGCCCAGCCGGCGAGGAAGGCAAGAGAGGAGCTCGTGGTGAGCCCGGCCCTGCTGGGCTTCCTGGCCCTGCCGGCGAACGTGTGAGTAGGAGCAGTCCCTGTCCCATCCCCGTCATGTCCCTGTCCCCATCCCCGTCCTCCTCCCATCTCCCCACGTCCAGCGGCTGAGCCTCGTGTGTGCTCAGGGACAGACACCCACCATGGTGACATCCCCAGCCCCTTCCAACGCCCCACCAAGTTCTCCAGTGGAGCACCTCAGCAGGGACACCAGGCTGCTCCCACTGGTGGCCACATCCCGCATCGGCGCATCCCTCCCCTGCACCCCCAACCCCCCCGAGGTCACCCCATGTCACCGCACTGACCCCTCTCCTGTCCCTCGCAGGGTGCTCCCGGCAGCCGCGGTTTCCCTGGCGCTGATGGCATCGCTGGTCCCAAGGTAGGTCCCAACGTTTCCCTCCCGCCTGCCTGGGCCGCAGAGCCGTGTCCTCAGCGGGGCTGTGGGGACAACCGTGTATTTGTCACACGTCCCCACGCCGTGGTGAGACCAGTTCTGTGCCACCACCGGTGACACAGCTCTGGTCGCCGTCCCCGGATGATGTCCTGCGCTGGGGTAACCTCTGTCCCCTCTCTCACTTCTCCCCAGGGTCCCCCCGGTGAACGTGGCTCCCCCGGCCCCGTTGGCCCCAAGGGATCTCCTGGTGAAGCTGGACGCCCCGGGGAACCCGGCCTCCCTGGTGCCAAGGTGAGTGCGGCGGGGGGGTGGGCACGGTGGCTACGAGGAGCCACCGTCCTGGTGGCCCCCGCTGCCACGCTCTCCGTGCCGGCGGAGAAGCCGTTTTCCGGGATGCTGGAGCATCTCCTGGGAGCTCGGAGCTCCTAACCCACCCGCGCTGCCTTGCAGGGTCTGACTGGAAGCCCTGGGAGCCCCGGTCCCGACGGCAAGACTGGTCCCCCTGTAAGTTGCACCCACCAACACCCTGCTCCCCCCTTAACTCGCCATGGCCTCTGCTAACGGGGTGCTCACCCCCTGCCCCCCATCATAGGGTCCCGCTGGTCAAGATGGTCGCCCCGGCCCCCCCGGCCCCCCCGGAGCCAGAGGTCAAGCCGGCGTGATGGGTTTCCCTGGTCCCAAAGGTGCTGCGGTGAGTATAAAGGGGTGCTGCCTCCCCCCCGGGGTGGGGGAGCTGCTGGAAATGATGCTGCACGGTGGATGTGGGAGTTCTGGTCCACAGGGGATTCCACCCCCCCGCCAGCCACTGCCACCACCCCTGGGATGGTGGCTGTGGGGGGGCACATGGCTCCCATGACACAGGCACCCCAGGAGGGGTGGCTCAGGGGATGTGGCCCCCCCAGGAAGGGGCCTGGCCGAGCCCGCAGGCTCATGCCCCTTGGTATCGGGGTGTCATTGTGGGTCTCATCCTGCTCTCTTGCTTTTAGGGTGAGCCCGGCAAACCCGGCGAGAGAGGCGCTCCCGGACCCCCTGGTGCTGTTGTAAGTATTCGCCAGGGCCTGTGAGGGCTTCACCCTGGTGTGGGATGGCAGGATGGGGTGTGGGGTGACAGGGATGGGGTGTGGGGTGACAGGACGGGGTGTGGGGTGGTAGGGATGGGGCGTAGGGTGGCAGGGATGGGGTGTGGGGTGACAGGGATGGGGTGTGGGGTGACAGGATGGGGTGTGGGGTGGCAGGGATGGGGCGTAGGGTGGCAGGCTGGGGTGTGGGGTGGCAGGGATGGGGTGTTGGGTTGGCAGGGATGGGGTGTGGGGTTGGCAGGGATGGGGTGTAGGGTGGCAGGCTGGGGTGTGGGGTGGCAGGGATGGGGTGTGGGGTGGCAGGGATGGGGCCAGGGAAGGCTCCAAGGATGAGGACGTCAGTGGGTTGAGGTGGCCGGGACTCCGGCCTGGTGGCTGCCAGCAGCTTTGGAGCGGGGACAGCAGGGAGGTGACGTGGCTGTGGGCAACTCGCCGCAGCTTCTCCCGTCCTTCGAAGGATGCTACGGCCGCATCCAGCCCCGTGCCCCCTGCAGGGGAGGGTGCAGAGTCCTGGGGGGCATCGCTGGGCCGCAGGTCGGGGCTGTGCTCTGAGCACCCTCTTCTCCCTCCCCCACAGGGTGCTGCTGGCAAAGATGGTGAAGCTGGTGCCCAAGGTCCTCCTGGCCCTGCCGTGAGTATCAACGAGCCCTTGGCTACCCACGGCCACACTCGGCCACTGGAGAAGGGGCTTGGGAGCCGACTGCCCCCCCTCATGCTTGTCCCATCTCCCCCAGGGTCCCGCTGGAGAAAGAGGTGAACAAGGTCCTGCTGGTGCTCCCGGCTTCCAGGTGAGGGATGTCCCCTTGGGAGGGGACAAACCATCCCGGGTGGGGGGTGACGTTGTCCCTTTCCTCGTCCCCTTTGCTCACCCACCTCCGGGGTGTCTCATCGCTCCTCTTCTTCCTCCCCAGGGTCTGCCGGGCCCCGCTGGCCCCCCCGGTGAGGCTGGCAAGCCCGGTGAGCAGGTGAGTGTGGGCGAGCGTGGCCGCTGTGTGGGACCGTCCCTGTCCCCTCCCCATTGCCCCTCTCCCAGCCAGGGCTGGGGGGGCTGCTGATGGGGTGCCCCCCCAGTGCCCCCCGAGGCAATGTGCTCCGTGGAGCCTCTCTCCTGGGAGCAGTGAGGACCCCAGCCCATCCCCATCAGCACTGGGGGACCCCCTCCCTCCTCACCTCTGGGGGTGTCCCTGGGCTCCCTCCGCCTGTCCCCAGGGCCACCCCTTCCCGCCCTGACTCTGTCCCCTCTCCCTCCCGCACAGGGTGTCCCCGGAGATGCTGGTGCCCCCGGTCCCGCTGGTGCCAGGGTAAGTTGAACCCCACTCGCTCCCCAGCCGGCTCTCGGCACCCCCCGGTGCCCGCCGCCCCCCCTGACAACTTCGGCCCCTCTCCTGCCTCCCCTCTCTAGGGCGAGAGAGGTTTCCCCGGCGAACGCGGCGTCCAAGGCCCCCCCGGTCCCCAAGGTCCTCGTGGTGCTAACGGTGCTCCCGGTAACGATGGTGCTAAGGTAGGGGCGAGGTCTCGGCTCCACCGCGACTGTCAGGGTGATGGGTGACCAGCCCTGTCCGGCAGCTCTTGGGGTGCAGATGTAAAGTGGGGGGGGTTGAGTTTGGCTTCACCCCCTTTTCTGGGGCTGGTGTTGAAACCGGGGAGGAATTTGCTGTGTCGGGGAAGCGCCGGGTTCTCGCTAACACCCATTTTCTGTCTCTCTTGCCCAGGGTGATGCTGGTGCTCCCGGTGCCCCCGGGAACCAAGGCCCCCCCGGTCTGCAGGGTATGCCCGGAGAGCGTGGTGCTGCCGGCCTGCCAGGCGCCAAGGGTGACAGAGTACGTGTCCCCCAAAATCCTGATGTCCCCTCCCGGTCCTCTGCTCCCAACCATCCCTGTGTCCCCCCCGCATCGTCCCCTCGGAGCTTGATGTGCTCCCCTAAGCCAGGGCCGGTGGGCAGCAGCTCCTGGGGAGGGGGTGACACTGTCACCTCTGTCCCCATCCCAGCGTGGCCCTTGGGGACAGCCCCTTGCTGGGAGCTGGGAGCTGAGCCCAGGTCTTCCCCCGGAGCCTGGGAGGAGGAGGAGGAGGAAGAACCAGGGGTGCCTCGGTGTTGCTGTGTGAACAGAAGAGGAAAGCGAGGGGTGAACCCCCAGCAGGGACCTCCCCATGTAACCCACCATCATCTTCCTCTCCCAGGGTGACCCCGGTCCCAAAGGTGCTGACGGCGCTCCTGGCAAAGACGGTCTCCGAGGTCTGACTGGCCCCATTGGCCCCCCCGGCCCTGCTGGTGCTCCCGGTGACAAGGTAGGGCTGTCCCCCGGCTGGACACTGCCCCGGGGACAGATGTGTCCCAGCACCCACCGCCACCTCCTCGTCACGGCCTTCACCTCCTCTTTTTTGGTTTTCCTCCCCTTTTCCAGGGTGAAGCTGGTCCTCCCGGTCCTGCTGGTCCCACTGGTGCCCGTGGTGCTCCCGTAAGTGTCCCCCTGCCCTGGGCGATGGCCCTGCCATGGGTGGCCATCCCTTGGAGGCCGTTGGTGGCCGTCCCTTGCTTGGCGTCACGCCGCTCTCTCGCCATCTTTCCTAGGGTGACCGCGGCGAGCCCGGCCCTCCTGGTCCTGCTGGATTTGCTGGCCCCCCTGTAAGTGTGACGGCCTCGCTCCTCCCTGCCCCAGGAGCCTGATCCTGCCCCGCCAGGGTGATGCTGAGCCCCCCGCTCCGGCTCACCCCACTCCGCTCTCCCGCAGGGTGCCGATGGCCAGCCTGGTGCTAAAGGTGAAACTGGTGATGCTGGAGCCAAGGGTGATGCCGGTCCCCCCGGCCCTGCTGGCCCCACTGGTGCTCCTGGCCCCGCCGTAAGTTGCCCCCCACCCCACACCCACTCGGGGTCCAGCCCCACGCTGCGGCTCACCCCTCTCCTCCTCCTCTTCCTCCTCCACAGGGTGCTGTTGGTGCTCCTGGTCCCAAAGGTGCTCGTGGTAGCGCTGGACCCCCTGTAAGTACCAGTCTCGTGGTAGAAGGGAGAGGTTTGGGGCCCCAGGGCCCCCCCCCGGACACAAACTCCCCTGGGTGACTTAACTCCCCGCTGTGTTTCCCCCCCCCAACACCGTGGGGCAGAGGGGAGCTGCGGCACTTCCAGCCTTGCACCCCCAAAACCATCTGGGGGGGTGGCACCAACCTGGGGTGGCTTCATCCCAGGGAGGGATGGAGCAGAAGGAAAAAGAGGGATTTTCCTTTCTCCTCCCGCCCCCCCAAATCAGCCCCAGCTCCTCCCTGGATAGATGCTTTCCTCCTGGCCACTGGCCCCAGGGCTCCCTGTGGTGGCCCCCAGCCAGGGGACAGTCCCCTGGACCCGCTCCACGGTGGGGGACGGTGATCCCTGGGGCCGGCCCTTGGTGATTCCAGTTTTCCCCCCTTCCAGGGTGCTACTGGTTTCCCTGGTGCTGCTGGAAGAGTTGGTCCCCCCGGTCCCTCTGTGAGTACCCCCGGCGGGGCGAGAGGTGGGGGGCTGGGAGATGGGGGGGGATGTGTGTGGGTGGGAGGGTGCTGGTGATGGGGGGGACGCAGGATGGGAGGTGCTGGGCACCCATCCAGGCAGCTTGACGTGGCCGCCCTGTCCCAGTTGGCACTGGGACACCCCTGGCTGCCCTTCAGCTGGCAGCTGGGGGGGTCCCGGGCTTCTGCCTGACGGCATCGCCTCCCCCCCTTCCCTGCCCAGGGAAACATCGGCCTCCCCGGCCCCCCCGGCCCCAGCGGGAAGGAAGGTGGCAAAGGACCCCGCGGTGAAACTGGCCCCGCTGGCCGCCCTGGTGAGCCTGGCCCCGCTGGCCCCCCCGGCCCCCCCGGTGAGAAGGGCTCTCCTGGCGCTGACGGCCCCATCGTAAGTCACCCCCCACCCCGGTCGGACCCCCTCCACAGAGCGGGGGATGCTGGGCAGCATCATGCTCCCCCCTCAGCCCGGCATCCCTCAGCTGTCCCCTCCACTGGGAGGGTGGCCCCCCCCCTCCACGCCGCTGCCACCACCCTGAGGTGCTGTTTGTCCCTGCAGGGCGCTCCTGGCACCCCCGGACCCCAAGGTATCGCCGGCCAGCGCGGTGTCGTTGGTCTCCCCGGACAAAGAGGCGAGAGAGGCTTCCCTGGGCTGCCCGGCCCCTCTGTGAGTACCTGGGGGGCTCCCCGGGAACAGACGATGTTGGGGACCCCCCTTAGGGTCTGACTCACCCGTGCAGCCCCCACGGCTGCACCCCCAGGTGGGGGGGATTCTCGATGGTGTCTAACGCCCCCCCCATCCTCTCCCCTCCGCAGGGTGAACCCGGCAAACAAGGTCCTTCTGGTTCCCCTGGCGAGCGCGGTCCTCCCGGCCCCATGGGCCCCCCCGGCCTGGCTGGACCCCCTGGTGAAGCTGGACGTGAGGTGAGTGGCCGTGGGCAACCGTCGGTGTTGGAGGGGGCACGGGCCCCCGGGCTGCCTGCGCTGAGGACTTGCCAACTCGTCACAATCATGAACGCTGCCGGAGTCGGTGCGCGGCGGGGCCTGCGGCGGGCTGAGCGGAGATGGTGCCATCCAGGCCCTCGTTAGCCCCCGCCGGCCCTAACGAGGGGGTCTTTGCTCCTCCGTAGGGTGCTCCCGGTGCTGAAGGTGCCCCCGGTCGTGATGGTGCTGCTGGTCCCAAGGTGAGTGGGCTGGTGAGGGGGCTGTGGGGGGGGGCGATGGGGTTGTGCTGGCCCACACTGACCTCTCCTCTCCCTCCTCCTCCTCCTCACAGGGTGACCGTGGTGAGACCGGCCCTGCTGGCCCCCCTGGTGCTCCCGGTGCCCCCGGTGCCCCCGGCCCCGTCGGTCCTGCTGGCAAGAACGGAGATCGTGGTGAGACCGTAAGTGATGCTCTGCCCAGCGCGCCCCCTCCTCGTCCCCCTCCCCAGCCCAGGGGTCACCCCGGGCTCGACTCAGTTATGGAGCCAGGATAGATCCGACAAACCCGCGACGGGTCAGGGCCCGGCCCTGGGCTCAGCTCCAGCTGTTGAAAGGAGCGTCCCTGGGAAGCCACATGTCCCACCACCCCTCTCAGGGTGATGCTGGCCTGAGCCGGTGGCAGCAGAAGGTGGAGGATGCTCTAACCTGTCCCCTTCTCTCCTGTCCCAGGGTCCCCAAGGTCCTGCTGGCCCCGCTGGTCCTGCTGGTGCTCGTGGTCCTGCTGTAAGTTGATGTTCTCCTCCATCCTCCTTGGTGCTTCTGCATCTCCGTGGGCGCGGGGGCAGTGGCTGGGCTGGACCGCGCTCAACACATCATCTTCCTCCTCTTCCTCCTCCTCCAGGGTCCACAAGGTCCCCGTGGTGACAAAGGTGAAACCGGTGAACAGGGTGACAGAGGCATGAAGGGTCACAGAGGCTTCTCCGGTCTCCAGGGCCCACCTGGTCCTCCCGTAAGTCCCATGGGGTGACGGTGGCCCCGGGTGCTGCCCCATGCCCTGGACGCAGAGCAAGATGCTGAGGGGACCTTTTCTTGTCCTTTTGCACAGGGCTCTCCTGGTGAACAAGGTCCTTCTGGTGCTTCTGGTCCCGCCGGTCCCAGAGTAAGTCCCTGGCTGAACCACGACCTCCGGCCAGCGCTGGAGCATCCCGGGGGGAGCAGTGGGGAGAGGGTCCCCGTTGTCATCGGGTTTCTTGTGGGGACAGGGCTGGGGGGGACACGCTCTGCCCAGGCAGGGTGGCCATGCTCACCCCTTCTCCTCTCCCACAGGGTCCTCCTGGCTCCGCTGGTGCTGCTGGCAAAGATGGTCTCAACGGGCTGCCTGGCCCCATCGGCCCCCCTGGCCCCCGCGGTCGCACTGGTGACGTCGGCCCCGTCGTATGTATCGGCCCTTCTGCCGCTGCCTGCCCACAGCCGCCTGCCTTCATCTCCTGCTCACCATCCTCCTCCTCCTCCCGCAGGGTCCCCCCGGCCCACCCGGCCCCCCTGGTCCTCCCGGCCCCCCCAGTGGTGGCTTCGACTTCAGCTTCCTGCCCCAGCCACCCCAGGAGAAGGCCCACGATGGCGGGCGCTACTACCGAGCTGATGACGCCAACGTGATGCGCGATCGGGACCTGGAGGTTGACACCACCCTCAAGAGCCTGAGCCAACAGATCGAGAACATCCGCAGCCCCGAGGGCACCCGCAAAAACCCTGCCCGTACCTGCCGCGACCTGAAGATGTGCCACGGCGATTGGAAGAGCGGTCAGTGTCCCCGCTGGTCCCCACATCCCTCTGGGATGCTGTCACCCCCATCCTTCTGTCCCCTCTACCTGTTTCTCACCTCCATCCTTCCTCCATCCCCCCTGGTTGATCCTCACCTTCATTCCTCTGTTGTGTCTCTCATGGCTGCTCTCACCTCCATCCTCTACCTCTCATGGCTGCTCTCACCTCCAACACTCTTACTTGCTCCTCACCTCCATCCTCCACCCCTTCATCCTCCATTTCTCACAGCTGCTCCTCACCTCCTTCCTCTGTTCCTCATGGCTGCTGCTCAGCTCCATGCTCCACCCCCCAGATCCCTCCTACCTGCTCCTCACCTCCCTCCTCCATCTCTCATGGCTGCTCCTCACCTCCACCCCCCATTCCTTCATCTTCCATCTCTCACAGCTACCCCTCACCTATCCCTCCGTCCTCTGTCCCTCCCTCCTGCTCCTCACCTCATTCCTCCATGGCTGCTCCTCACCTCCACAACTGCTCCTCACCTCCATCCCTGCTCCTCATCTCTGTCTCTGCTCCTCACCTCAATGGTTGCTCCTCACCTGCATGGCTGCTCCTCACCTCCCTCCTCCATCCCTCGTGGCCACTCACCTCCCTCCCCACTCCTGACCCCCCTCCCTCTGCCCCGCAGGTGAATACTGGATTGACCCCAACCAAGGCTGCAACCTGGACGCCATCAAGGTCTACTGTAACATGGAAACGGGCGAGACGTGCGTCTACCCCACTCAGGCCACCATTGCCCAGAAGAACTGGTACCTCAGCAAGAACCCCAAGGAGAAGAAGCACATCTGGTTCGGCGAGACGATGAGCGATGGCTTCCAGGTGAGCAGAGGGACGATGACGGGGGGACAACAGGGATGGACAAGCAGCTCTGTGGTGCCTAACTCCTCTTCTCCGGCAGTTCGAGTATGGTGGTGAGGGCTCCAACCCGGCCGACGTCGCCATCCAGCTGACCTTCCTCCGCCTGATGTCCACCGAGGCCTCCCAGAACATCACCTACCACTGCAAGAACAGCGTTGCCTACATGGACCGGGACACCGGCAACCTGAAGAAGGCCCTTCTCCTCCAAGGCGCCAACGAGATCGAGATCAGGGCTGAAGGCAACAGCCGCTTCACCTACGGCGTCACCGAGGACGGCTGCACGGTGAGTGGTCCAGGGGAGGGGCACGGTGGTGGTGGGGACGTGTTACGGGGCTGGGGCTGATCCTGACCTCCCCGCAGAGTCACACCGGCGCTTGGGGCAAGACAGTCATCGAGTACAAGACGACAAAGACCTCTCGCCTGCCCATCATCGATTTGGCTCCCATGGACGTTGGCGCTCCAGACCAGGAATTCGGCATCAACATTGGCCCCGTCTGCTTCTTGTAAACCGGACGCCCCACGCGTAACAGGAGAGAGTAATAATAATGATAATAATAATAAAAAAAAAAAAAAAACAGCCAAAAAAAAAGGAGAAAATTTCACATGGACTTGAATTTGTGTCGGTTTCTATCCAGCGTCTCTAAAACTATTTGCGTTTCCGTAAAAGAAAAACCTAAAAAAAACCCCCAAAAAAGCATTAAACCAAAAAAAAATAAAAAATAAATGACTTTTCAAACAAAATCACCAGGAAGTGGGTTCGCTTGCTTGCCCTCCTCTCCTCCTCCTCGGGGTCGGGCGCTCCTCAGCCCCGAAGACGGCACGGCTCAGCTCACCGAACGCGCTGCCGCGGCTGCGCCGAGCCCCCCCCCGCGGTGCCGAGCCCCCCCCCCCAGCCCGGAGCGCCAAGACCGGCTGAATCCCCCCCCCCCCTCCAGCCGACCTTTCCCCGCTGGCCTCTTTGCTTCTTGCATCTCATTAGTATATTAATTTTTTGCTGCAAGGAAGATGTTTAACTCTTGGTTATAATTTGCTTTTTGTTGTTGTTTTCCCTCTCTCTCTCCCCCACCCTTTGTTTTTGGTTTATTTTTTTTTTTTCTTATTTTATTTTTATTCAGGCAGCAATATCAATTCATTCCCAAGCACACCAGGGGAGCAGCCGCTGCCCCCGCCGCCGAGCAGACCCGACCCTTCGCTGCACACTCTCCTTTTCTGGAAGGCTACCTCACCGCTGTGCTTTGGGTTTTTCTTTTTCATTTTGGCGTTATTTTTGTTTCATTTTCAAGTAGTTTGAGCTTCGTTCGGGGTTTTTCAGCCATGCCGGGACTTTCCTGCCAGGTTCAGAGTAAAGGTGCTAATTTTTCTCTAATATTTCCCCCTCCCCGGTCCCCATTTTGTTGCTCTGTTGATCTTTTATTTTTATTTTCCTCCATTCAAGGTCCCTCGGGAGTCGCTGAGGTTTCTTACCCCCAGGATTTTTATCCTGTTTTATTATTTTTTTTTTAATTCTCTTTTATTTTGGTCCCGCAACACCCGAGCCCGGGACCGCCTGGTGCTACAGCCTCCAAAGACGCGACTCAGCTTGATTTATTTTAATTTCCCTCTATTTTCATTCTCCCCTTTTTTTTTTGCTGCCGAACTCAACTTGTGAATTTTCTGAAGGTGCTATTTAACCCCTCCACCCATCCCACAAGCAACTCCCGGAGCAAATGCAAGGTAGAGCCAAAAAAATTAAAAGCCTCGAAAGGGAAAAAAGGACAACCCCACTTTCCAGGTTCAGCAGGTGGATTTTCAGCTCCGCTCTCATCTTCCAGCAGCTTTTTCTCTATCCATCCATCCATCCATCCATCCATCCATCCATCCATCCATCCATCCATCCATCCATCCATCCACCCTTCCACCCTTCCATCCCTCCATCCCTCCATCCCTCCATCCATCCATCCACCCACCCACCCACCCTTCCATCCATCCTTCCCCCCCCCCGGGCACGGAGGGGCACGAACCCACCCCCGTTTGCCGGCCCATCTCCCGGCGGATGCTCCGGGCTCTCCCGGAGTTTGTACCTAGTTTGTATATGTATAATAATTTGAAATGTTTTTTTTTTTTTTTTTTCGTTTTTTTTTTTAATTATTTTTTTTGACTGCTGAAATAAAGCATGTGAAATGATCCAACAAACCTGAGGTGCTCTTCAGCGGCGGCTCTCGCTCTCGGGCGGGGGGTTGGGATGGGGGTCCTGGGTTGGGGTGGGGGGGTCCGGTGGGGTTGGGAGCCCCTCGTCCCTGGTCCTGCTCTTGTCCCGGCTGCTCCCGCTCTGCTCCCGCCGATGTTCTGCGCTCCCGTCCTGTCCGTCCTCCCACCCCACCACAGCCCCCGCCGGCCCCCCCTGCCCTCCTCCTCCTCGCTCAGCCCCCCACTGCCCTGGGGAGAGAGGGTGGGAGAGGAAGGAAGGGGGGACCCACCCCCCCCAGCAAGGAGGGTTGGGCTGGATTTGGGGGAGGGGGGGCAGAGCCACTGTGCACCCATGGTGAAGGGGACTTTGGTGTGTGTCCCCTCCCCAAATGGGGCTGGGGGGGGAGCGAGGGGAGTAAGGAGAGCTGGGGAACACTCAGACCAGGGAGCCCCCCTAAAAGGAGGAGTTGGGGAGCGAGGGGGGGGCACAGACATTGCAACAGGGTGAGGGAGGGTGCGAGGACACGCACTGAAATTGGGGATGGGGGGGGGTGTCACACTCATCCTGGGCTGCAAGAGGTGTGTCATGATGTGGGGGTGTCACGGTGTGCGGGTGTCAAGGTATATGGGTGTCACGGCGTGTGGGTGTCACGGTGTGTGGTTGGCACAGTGTGGGGGTGTCACGGTATATGGGTGTCAAGGTATATGGGTGTCACGGTGTGTGGGTGTCATGGTGTGGGGGGTGTCATGGTGTGCGGGTGTCACCGTGTGGGGTTGTCACGGTGTGCGGGTGTCACGGTGTGCGGGTGCCATGGTATATGAGTGTCACGGTGTGGGGGTGCCAGCCCCCCATCCCCGCAGTGGGTGCTCCCCACGTGCCAGCCCCCGCCGTGCACACTCCCTCGTGCCCCCAGCAGCACACGCGGGTACCCCGGGCTGCCCCGTGCCCACCCTGTGCCACGCTCCCGGGGTTCCGTGGCGGTGGGCACGAGTGAGACCCCGGCAGTACCAGGGGGGGCTGCGCAGGCAGCGCAGGCAGCGCAGGCAGCGGGACGGGGCCTCAATGCCGCCTTTCTCCTCGCCTGCCTTGGCCCGTCAATGGGTCCCCTTGTTCCTCCCGGGGCCCCCGTGTTTTCCTAACCCCCACCCTGGCGCCTGCCCCATGCGAGGGAGGGGGGGCTGCTGTGAAAGAGGTTCTTTCTTTGGAGGCGAGGGGCAGGGGCTGGACTGGGGGGACCCCCTGGGGGGGCCGGGGAGGGGTTATGGGGGTGCTGAGCGGGATGCGCGGGTCTGCGTGGTGGAAGGGGCGAGCGGCCGGAGCAGCCGGGGGCTCCAGGCGAGATCCTGCCAGACACGGACACCCAGGTGAGCTGCGGGATATCGGGGTGCCCTGGGGTGTGGGTGTGTGTCCCCCCCCCTCTGCATTGTCCCTGTCCCTATCCCCAACCCACTCTCCACAAGCCCCTTCCCCTCCGTGGGGCTGGGGGTGGGTGGCAGGGTCAGCCCAAGCCCTTGTGAGGGGTGCAAGTTTTTGGCGGGGGGGGTCATGGATGGATCAAAGCAGCTAAAGAGCGGGGCAGAGGGGACAAGGATCCCCTCCCCAGCAGAAGGAACACACCAGGAATCCCCCCCGCCCCAAGCAAGACCCCAACCCCGTGGCACTTAGCATCCCCCCAGCCTCAGGGTGCATCCAACTTTGGGGCAGAGAACTGGCAAACTCAATGCACTGCTTGCAGCCAGAAGGAGCCCAGCAGCAGGCTGCACCCCAAAACCTCCCCCAACCCCACCCCTTCACCCCCCCAAGACCACCACAACCACCAGGGCCAGGCTGGGATGCTTGCAGGGGGGAGCAAAAATAAAACAGAAAAGCCACATCTCATCACTAAACAGCCACTTTTATCAATCAAAACCCACCCTACAGCCCCTCTCCCACGGCGGGGACCTCGGGCGGTCACCCCCCGGGGAGGTGACAAAAATGCAGCCACCCACATTACCTGGAAAACAGGAAGAAAACAGCTTATTCCCCCCACCCCCCCAAAAAAAAAGGGGTTAAAAAAGGGCCATGGTGTTCCCACAGCTCTTATTTAAGGGTTTCATCATGCCAGGTGGGACAGAGGAGGTTGGGAGGGGAAGGGAATAGGATGGAGATGTCCTGTATTGCTTCACGGATGCAGATGACCCCCCCTCAAGTATTATAACCCCCCCAAAATGCGCCAGGCAATAGCCCAGCAGCGGGCAGAGCCCAGCCGGACGGGCAGTCGCCCGTCCGGCTGGGCTCTGCCCGCTGCTGGGCTTTTGTCCCTTCTAAAGTCCCCCAAAAAGCATCAAAACACCCCTTCATCCATCCCTGGGATTGTCCCCCACCCCTGGCATCACCCCGGTGTCACCCAGCGTCCCCAGCTCACGGCGGGAGGAGGGGGACACGGGCACCATCCGAGGGTCCGGGCATGGGGTTGATGCGTTGACCCGTGCGGACGTTGAACATGGGAAGGGTGGAAAGGGGCCGTGGGCCATCCCGGCTGCTGGCCATGTGCCTCAGCTCCTCCGTGTCACTGTGGATGGTGGTGTGGTGGACCAGCTGGATGCTGAAGGGGAAGGAGAAATGGGTGCTGCACCCCGCGTTCCCACCCGCAGCCCTTTGGGGAGGCGCTTGGGGGGGATCTGCACCTCCTTATTAGGGTTTGTCCCCCATCTTTGGGGTCTGCACCTTGTCATTGGGGTCTGCCGTCCATCACTGGGGTCTGCCACCCATCACTGGGGTCTGCACCCTATCACTGGGGTCTGCACCCCGTCATTGGGGTCTGCCACCCATCACTGGGGTCTGCCACCCATCACTGGGGGTCTGCATCCCCATTACTGGGGTCTGCACCCCATCATTGGGGTCTGCCGTCCATCACTGGGGTCTGCCACCCATCACTGGGGGTCTGCATCCCCATTACTGGGGTCTGCACCCCATCATTGGGGTCTGCTGTCCATCACTGGGGTCTGCCACCCATCACTGGGGGTCTGCATCCCCATTACTGGGGTCTGCACCCCGTCATTGGGGTCTGCCGTCCATCACTGGGGTCTGCCACCCATCACTGGGGGTCTGCATCCCCATCATTGGGGTCTGCCACCCATCACTGGGGTCTGCACCCCATCACTGGGGTCTGCCGTTCATCACTGGGCATCTGCATCCCCATCATCGGGGTCTTCCTACCCATCACTGGGCGTCTGCATCCCCATCATTGGGGTCTGCACCCCATTATTAGGGTTTTTCCCCCATCACTGGGGTCTGCTGTCCATCACTGGGCGTCTGCATCCCCATCACTGGGGTCTTCCTACCCATCACTGGGGTCTGCACCCCATTATTAGGGTTCATTTCTTATCATTGGGGTATGCCCCCTGTCATTGGGGTCCTCCCACCCACCCATCACTGCGGTTTGTCCCCCATCATTGGGGTCTTCACCCCATTGCTGGAATCTGCTCCCCATCATTGGGGTCTGCTCTCCATTATTGGGGTCTGTCCCCCATCATTGGGGTCTGCTCCCCATCACTGGAGTCTGCTCCTCATCATTGGGGGGCTGCACCCCATCATTGGGGTCTGTCCCCCATCATTGGGGTCTGCCCCCCATCGTTGGGGTCCTCCTTGTGCTGCCGTTGAGTCTGGCCGAGGCTATTGGAGAAGTAAAACAGCTCTTGTCCTCCAGCCCGCGTCTGTGGGGGGTTATTGGGGGGTGCCGAGGTGTGGGGAGGGGAGGAGGGGGGCTGGGAGGGCCCCTTTGGGATGGGGGGACCTTTAGGCTCCACCACCTCCATAACAGCCCCCAGAGAGCCGACCGCTCGCCGTCCCCCTCTCTGCCCCGTCCCCATCCCTGCCGGCCCTCCCTGTGCTCAGCCACCACAAAGCCCCCCCAAAAGCAGCCCCCCAGCACCCACACGGCTCAACCCGGGTGCGGGGACTTACTCAGATGTCTCCAAGTCCCGTTTTTGCCTACAAAACAGAGAAAAAAGGGGAAAAATATATATAATGATGGTGAGAAGAGCCCTCACCACCCCCAGGTTGTCCTGGGGCCATGATGGCCAGGGAAGGGGCACCCAGCCTGGGGCACCCACGTCCTGGCTGGGGTGGGGGGACCCCCACCCTGAGTGTGCCCCCCCCAACTCACACTCCCTCCCTGCGGCAGCACATGAGGTGGCCCAGGAGCAGGCAGAGCAGCGCGGCCACCGCCAGCGGCACCAGCAGCGTCACCAGGTACCCGGGCAGCAGGTCCTGGGGGGGGGCCTCGGTGGGGGGCTGGAAATCGCCACCTTCCTCCAGCACCCCGGAACCCCACACCGGCCCCGGCGTCGTGGGGTTGGGCCAGACCTGCAGCTGCAATGGGGTGATGGTTAGGAGGGGATGGAGGGGACGGGGGGTGTGGTGTCATGGGGTGGGTGGGTGGGGCACGTGGGTCTCACCAGGGTGAGGTTACACCAGCGGATGGTGAAGTGGGGGGCGAAGGTGTCGTAGCAGGAGGCGAGGGGCTGCTGGCCCAGGCTGCAGCGGAAGCGGCTCTGCGGCGAGGCGGCCGCTGCCAGGCACGGCGAGAAGGTGCCCCAGGAGCCCACCTTCACGTACACCCTGCCGAGGGGGGGGACTGGTTGGACGTGACGCCCCCCAAAACCCACCCACAGAAGCTGGGGGTCTGTCCAGGACACATTTCCCCCCACGGGGCTCTGCCCGTACCCCTCCTTGCGTCCCTCGATGGGCAGCGGGACGCGGCCGCCCCGGTCCAGGGCGGAGGTGACGTTGATGACGTGGAGGTCGTCCCGCTCCCAGACACCGGCCGTGGCCTGGAGGAAAATGTCCCGCGTGGCCACCGGCAGCAGCTCCTCCACGTTCCTGTTCCCCACCAAGAACTCGCCCTGGTATGGGGGCTCCCCGCCTGCGAGGGGACATGTGGCACTTGTGGGGACACCCCACGCCCATCCCAAGGGGACTCGGTGCGATTTGGGGGTGCACAGCCCTTACCTGGAGCGGGGATGACGGTGACGACGAGGCGCTGTGCCACCGTCTCGTAGGTGCGCCGGTTGTACGCCAGCACCTGCGAGCCAAGGAGACACCCCCAAAGACGCCATCCTCCCCCCGCTGCCTCCGTGTCACCCCCTGGCATGGGGCTGAGGGTGGCCACCTACCTCAATGGTGTGGGTGCCCAATTCGGTGGCCGTGGGGCAACCGTAGAGGTAGCCCGGCTGGTGGGGATCGCGCTGGATGTACCGCAGCCACCGCGGCAGGTCGGGGTGGTCCTGAAGGTGGGCTTGGAAGGTGATGGGGGTGGCTACTGGGCGCCGGGACACACGGACGGGTGGGACAGACACAGGCATGAGGACACATGTGCCACCAGGCCGTGCTGCAGGCGGATCCCCACCCAGCAGGCCTGTCCCCATCCAACTGGTCCCAACAAGGAAGCGCAACTGGTCCCGGTGTCGGCTGTACCCCAGGGGGGTCCCTCTCCCCTTTTTGAGCTGAATGACCCCAAATTGAGATGACCCCCAACATCTCAGCAGTGGGGGATGAAGGGATGCTGCTCCCGGGTGGGTTTGACGGGGCAAAGGGGGGGTGCTTGGGGGTCCCCAAAAGGGTGGAGGGATGGAGGGATGGATGGAGGGATGGACAGACAGACGGCCCAGCTGATGGGGAGCAGGCATTAGCCAGTGCCCCCCATTAACAGTCCCAGCCCCCCCCCCTCCCCAACCCAGGCACTGCAGGACACCCCCTTGTCCCCCCTCCCCGTGGCCTGGCCCTCACCGTCATCATCCTCGCGCCCGGTGAGGAAGGCCTCCTGGAACAGCTCCCGCTCCAGCTCGTGGACGAAGATGGCTCCGGTCTCAGAGGAGACGCGGTGGTCAGGGAGGACATGGTGGTCGGGAAGGGCGGCCTGGGACCCCCCCAGGGCCACAGCTGTGGCCACGCACAGGGTTAGAGCCGGGGCTGGGGAACTCGGCTCCTCCCTGCCTCAGTTTCCCCATTCCCCAGACACCCTGAGGTGACCCACAGGTGCCCACAGACCCCCCCCCGGGGCACCTGCCTGGGGCAGAAACCTGTCCCTGCGGTGCCAGATGTCCCGGGACAAGGAGGGGGGGGGGCTGCATTTAGGAGGGGATGGGGACGGGGACAGGGATGGGGACAGGGACAGCACCTTCCCTTGCCCCAGACCGCTCAGGGAGAGGTCCTGCTCGGTCCCCCCGTCCCACACCCAGCTGGCACGAGGGACAGGACGGCTTTATTTAGCTCTGTCACGTCGCAGCCACGTCCCCCCTGTCCCCTCCCGCCAGCACCCCCTATCCCCACCCCTCTCTGGGGGTCCCCCCAATCCCTTCCCTTCTGGGGGTACCCCTGGCCTGGCTGTGTCCCCCCTCCCCGGGGGGTGACGGGGCTGCCACTCGCCTGCCAGCACCCAGACCCGGAGCAGCTCGGGGGCCTCCATCTTCGCCACTGCCCGGGCGCGGGGCCAGGGCTGAGTGACTGACGGAGGCAGCGGGGCTGGCCTGGCTGGGGGGGGCCCCTGGGGGGGTCCCACTGGGGACATGGGGGGGGACCCTGCCACGGCCACCTCCTGCCGCCAAGGCCCTGTGGCACCCAGCCCCTCCGGCACGTGGGGAGAAGCTCCCATGTCCCCTGGGTGCGGGGTATCCCCTGGATGTGGGGTATCCCCTGGATGCGGGGTATCCCCTGGGGGGTCTTGTCCTGGTGCCCCTCACTCATGGGGGTGGCAGCGGGGACACGGGATGGGGCACAGCAGGGTGAGGGGGACACTTGGGGACAGCTGACGCCCTCCCACGGGCGTGTGCAGGCAGCCTGCCAGCACCGCTGCCCTGCACACGCGTGGGCCCTTGTGCGGCACCAAGACGGGAACACGCGTGTGCACACGCGTGTGCGTACATGGGTGGGGGTGCGGGGTCCCCCGGTGGGATGAAGCAGAGGCTGCTGGGATACTGGAGGGCCCGTGGCGGGGGGCCAGGCCCTGCGGTGGGGTTTGGGGGGGGGGGGAGGGAAGGAGAGGGAGGGAGGGGGGGGATGGTGGCAGCGGAAGGGGAAGGGGGTGGCCGTGGGGGGGATGTCGCGTCACGTCACGTCACGTCACGCCTCGTCACGCCGCGTCACGCACAAAGGGCTGGGAAGCTGCGTAGGGCAACGCGGGACGTCTGCAGGGTCCTGGCGCCCGCGTGCTCCCCGGCCTGGGGGAGCAGGGGTGTCCCCCACCTTGTCCCCCAGCCCCTTGGGGTGCTCCTCCCGCAGCAGGGACCCCCAGCACGGCGCCAGGCTGTCAGCTCTGACCCCCCCCACAATTCCCAGTGGAAAGACAGCAAACCCCCAAATAACCCCCCCAAAATATCACCGGGTAGGTGCAGGAAGGCAGGGGAGCAGCACTGCACCCCCCCCACCTCCAGCCCGGGGCCCCCCCGCCTCAGTTTCCCCTCCTGCCACCCCTGGGTGGAGGTGTTGGGGGGGGGGGGACGTGCTGCACCCCAGGGATGGATTTATGGGGACAGAAAGTAAATAGGGGCCCTGTGGGGACACCACGGGACACCTCGAGTTGCGGGGGGGCTTTGGGCATGGGTATGTGGATGTGCCATGGGATAGGAGTGGGGGGGACGTGTGGACAAAACTGAGGGGACACACGGAGAGGAGCAGGGGGACACGGGGACAGACCTGGGGGGGGTGCAGGGACAGGATGGGGGGACGTGGGTACAAACACGGGGGGGATACGGGGATAAGATGGGGGGATGTGGGTACAAACTCGGGGGGATATGGGGACAGCAAGGGGGGGGTACAGGGACAGGAGGTGGGGACACGAGTGCAGACTCGGGGGGATATGGGGATGGGGGGGTACATGGGTGCAAAATTATGGGGATATGGGGACAGCACGTGGGGGGGGTGTAGGGGGAGACCCAGGGTTTGTGGGTACAAAACTGGGGGGTACAGGGGTGGGACTGAGGGCACATAGGGACCAGCCTGGGGGCCATGGGGACAAAACTGGGGGGGACAGGAGCTGAAGCAGACAGGCACAGTGAGGGACAGAGCTGGGGGGGGACATGGGGACAGAGCGGGGGGGGCGGCACCACCGGAAAAACCAGGGGGGGACACACGGCACAGCACGGATGCTGGCGGGGGGGGCCATGCCACAGGGAGGGGACCCCCGTGCAGCGGTGGGGAGGGGACCCTGCGGCATCTCGGTGGCAAGTGGGGGTCCTGGGGGGTCCTCGTGGCCTGGCTGAGGCGGTGGCGGCGGCGAGGCCGAAGCGCGGCGGCGAGGAAGAGGAAGAGCGAGCGCGCCGCTAAGACCCAGAGGGCTCTGCGGGCAGCGGGGCGGGCAGATCGCAGGCAGCAGCGGCTCCATCACCAGCCACAGAGAAAGGGGAAGAGGAGGAGAAGGGAGGAAGGAAGGAGGGCCGGGGCGGAGGGGGCCCCCCGGGATGGACATGGCCTGACCGGGCCCCGCAGCCCCCCGCGGGCCGGTGCAGGTGTGCCGGCGGTGGCCCCCCCCCACCCCGGGCGGCATCCCCCTCCCCATGCCGCTGTAGCCGGCGAGGGGCCGCGGCGTGACCGGGGGGAGCGGCGGTGGCGGCGGCGGCGGCGGGCGATGCGGCGCGGCGGCCCGGTGGCGGCATGTTGAGGACGGAGGCAGGCGGCGGGGCGGCCGCCGGCGGGGGGTCGCCCTCCGGCGGGGCGACGGGCGGTGGGGGTCTGCGGAGCGCGTCCCCCCACCGTAATGCCTACGAGGCCACCATCCAGGCCCTGGCACCCACAAAGGAGGCCGATGGCGAAGACGGCAAGAAAAGCCGGGGTAAGAAGTATGGCTCCAACGTTCACCGTATCAAGAACATGTTCCTGCAGATGGGGACGGCGCCCGGCCCCGAGGGTGCCTGCGACCTGGCCAAGGCCAAGGAGAAGCCCGTCCGCCTCTCCTTGCCCCGGGCCGGCAGCCTCAGCGAGAGCATGGACCAGGGCAACCTGCTCAAGCTGGGCACCAGCGTCTCGGAGAGGGTCAGCCGCTTCGACTCCAAACCCGACAAACCCTTCTCCAAGCTGCAGGAGACCCGTAAGATCTTCGAGAGGAGCCCGCAGGAGAAGGCCACCACCACCAAGCTCTTGCTACGTAAGGAACGAGCCGGTTTCCAGGACCGTAAACTGGACGTGGTGGTGAGGTTCAACGGCAGCACCGAGTCCTTGGACAAGCTGGACACCGAAGCCGTCTCGCCCACCGTCAGCCAGCTCAGCGCCGTCTTCGAGAAGGCCGACCTCCGTAACAACCTCCATAAGGCGCCGGGGCGGGCAGGAGGACCACTCAATGCCAAGGTGGTGGGCAAACGACCTCGGGTCTTCTTGCCAAGCCCCGAGGCCGGACGGTTGAGTGATGGCCACACCACCCCGGCACGAGCCAGGCCGTCGGAGGAGGAGAAGGCAGCGGGGAAGAGCAGCCGGCCGGCGGAGAAGGAGACGGCCACCCCCCGGGTGCAAGAGGTCTGCAAGATCAAGCCGGTGGAGGTAGAGGAGAGCGGCGAGGCCGAGGAGGAGGAGGAGGAGGAGGCGACGGCAGCGGGTGAACCGGTGCCCGCGCCCCAACCGGCCAAGGGGGCCGAGGTTCCGGCGCCCACCGCCCCTCGGTTGGAAGGAGGCTCGGGGGTGGCCGTGGGCGAGGAGGGCGTCAAGGGCGAGCGGGCAGAGGAGGGCGATGCCTACGAGGAGGCCAAGAAGGAGGACTTCTCCGAGGCGGACCTGGTGGACATAAGTGCCTACAGCGGGCTCGGGGAGGACTCGGGGGGCAGCGGGCTGGAGGAGGAGGAGGAGGCCGAAGGGCTGTACGAGCCCGAGTCTGGTTGTGTGGAGATCCCCGGGCTGTCCGAGGAAGAGGAGCCCGTCCCTAACCGCAAGATCCAGTTCAGCACGGCCCCCATCCAGGTGAGACTGCCTGGGGCTGGCGGAAGGGAAACCAGGGGTGGGGGGTACCCCAGGGTGAGGTGTCACCCCTCAAACCACCCCTTTGGGGAGGCTGGTGCTGTGGACTGGGAGGTGGGGTGGGGGTCTGCCCCCCCAGCCATGGGCCATGGCACCCCACTTGGCCATGCCCATGCACTGGGGGAGGGAAGGCGGCCGCCTGGGCCTGGCTAACGAGCTGGCTAACGAAGGGCCCTGCCCTGGCATGGCCTGGGCCCCCCCCACTAGCGAGGGTCCACCCTGGGGCCGGTGTGGCAGGGAGGGGTGACACAGGGACCCGCTGGGGTGGGTCGTGCACAGCACCCAGTGCCA
Organism: Strix uralensis; assembly: GCF_047716275.1. NCBI lineage: Eukaryota > Metazoa > Chordata > Aves > Strigiformes > Strigidae > Strix > Strix uralensis. The sequence goes on from NC_133993.1 coordinate 8,697,319, forward strand.
ACCCACCGCCGTGCCTGGGACGGGCCAAGACCCACCCCATATTTTGGGTGGGGATGCCTGAAATATCCGGCTATGGGGTGCTGGGTGGGGTGGCTGCACCGCCACCCTCTGCCCTTGGTCCTCGGGGGTCCCTTGGTGCTGGGATTCCTCCCAAATCGGGGGTCCTGGGGACAAGGTGGTGGCGGAGGGGGGTATTTGCCCCCCGTCATGGGCCTAGCCCGGCGCCCAGAACCGTTTCGGGAAGTGAAGGAAGGGGAAGTGTCTTGGCGGCACGGCCGGGTGGGGGACAGCATCATCCGTCCCTCCCCGTTCCCCAGCAGGGACCCCGGCTGGGTTTGGGGTCCCCATCTGGGATATTCCCCCGGCGATGGGTGGGGGGAGAAAGGGCCGTGCATCTATTTTGGGGTGTTATCTCCTGCTCGAATCCCCCCGACCGGAGGAGCAGCAATTGCTTTGTGCCGGAGCTGCGTTATTTTTAGAGCCCCGGCCTATATTCTGGCTCTGAGTCAGAGCGGGTGGGTGGCCCCACCTGGGACGGGGGGACGGGGACCGCCGTGGCCCGGCCAGGGGACAGCGGTGACAATGTGCTGGGTGGCTGTGTGCTGCAGGGGGTCTTGGTCCTGTGGGAACCGGCCAGCCAGGCCCTGGGAAGGGTGTTTCCCCCCCATGAATGAGCAGCGGGGCTTTTTTGGGGTGCTCTGCTCCCCCCAGCACAGCCATCAGCCTCTTGCTTTTACCCACGTCCCACCTCGGGGTGATGGAGGGGGTCCCATGTGCACAGGTGGGGAGGGGACCCTGGCGTCTGAGCACCCCGACTCCCCCTCCCTGGGTGCATGGGTGATGCTGAGGCCCCCAAACCCTCTGCAGAGGTTGGGGCCAGGAGTGCTGGGGACCCCCACCCAGCCCTAGCATGAGGCCCACAGTGACCACCCTGTGCCCAGGGAGGGGGGCACTGGCCACCAGCCCCTTCCCCACGGCATGTGCCAGCTCTGACTTCTCCCTTGGAACCCGCTCCAGGCCCCCAGCATGTCCCAAACGCCCCAGGACCCGTGGACAGGGGTGGGGGGCACAGCAGGATGAGCTGGTCCATGTGCCTGTGGCTGTGGGCTCGGTTGCCCACAGGCCCCCGGGAACAGCGTGTGGACGGTGGGGGGATCAGATGCATGCCCCCTGCCCTGCTCATCCCTGGCACACCTGGGTGCCCACCCGGGTGGGTCCTGCCCATCTGTGGGTGTCACCGGGCTTTGTGTGATGGCCCTTGACGCTCATCCCTAACACCCGCTGCCGCGTTAGCCCTAATCCACTTGCCCTGGCGGCATCGCCAGGCCGGGGCCCCTCTGGGGACATCTGCCAGGCTCAGCACCCGCCCAGCCTGGCCCCATCCGGAGAGGGGTTCTGGCCACCTCCTGGGGTGCAGGGACACAACACCTCACTCCAGCTCCAGGCTGGGGACATCATCCTGGTGGCACATCCAACCTCGGCCAGGAGCACCTCGGTGCCTGGCACGGTGGCACCCAGCCCCAGGGTGAGTGCGGGGGGTGCCCCCAGCACCTCCTGAGCTGGTGTGGGGGGATTTGGGGCTGTTCTGGGCTGGGGGTCCGTGTCCCCAGGGATTTGCCATCTTGGAGGACCGTATGTGTGTGGCCCCTACCTCTGTCCTGCTCTGAGCAGCTGCCCCTGCTCGGGTCCCCTCCCCAGCCCCAGATAGGGGCTGCCACGAGGCCTCAGCAACCCCAGCCATCCCTGTCCCCGGTCCCTTGGGACTGAAGGTGGTTGGGGACCTCTGTGTCCCCAGACACCCAGGAGGATGGGGACAGTCCCAGCCCCAAGGTTGACCCCTCCTTGGTGCCCAGGCACCCTGCAAGTGAAGCCCAACGGAGACAGGTGGGCACAGGGGGATGGAGACCTGGGGACAGGGGCGACCTGTGGACCCCCGAGGCCCGCAGAGTCCCTGGTGCTCCCCATGCCTGAGGTATCCCTCCAGGCAAGTACACGGAGGCAAGAAGTTGACCCTGCCAGGTATAAACCCAGGGGAATAAACCAACCCCAAAGTTACGGTGGGATTTACCTCTCCCAGGCACGATGGTGGGTTTGGGTCCCTGGGCTCTGGGCTGGCAGCCCAGGCTGGCACGGAGGTGCCCAGGCAGGGGTGGGGTGCAGGGAAGGGCAGAGGAGGTGAGGCTGCCCCAAGGGGAGAGCCCTTCCCTGCTCCCGTGGGGCAGTTTAGACCATGAGAAGGTGGTAGCTGAGAGCTGGGAGCCCCGGCCTGGGGAAGGGGTGATGGGAGGAGAGGGGGAACAAGCCGGTTCTGCCCTCCCCAAACTCTGTGACTGAGAGCAGCCAGTGCTTGGACACTTCCTCCCTCCCTCCCTCCGTCCTTCCATCCATCCCTCCATCCATCCATCCATCCCTCCATCCCTCCATCCATCCATCCCTCCATCCCTCCATCCCTCCATCCATCCATCCATCCATCCATCCCTCCATCCCTCCATCCATCCATCCATCCATCCATCCATCCATCCATCCATCCATCCATCCATCCATCCATCCCTCCATCCATCCATCCATCCATCCATCCATCCATCCATCCCTCCATCCGTCCATCCATCCACCCCCCACCCATCCTTCCGTGGGGTGCAGGACACGACATCATCTCTGCTCCCCGGGCTACCTCCAAACCCTCAGTGCTTCCTCAAACTCCCCCTCACCCCATGACATGACTTGGGGGGATTCTCCAGTGTCTCATAGGCTCAATAACACCCCCCATGCCCCTGCCCAGGGCTCCTCCCGCCCTGGGATGCCCCCTCGGCTGTGGGTGCTGCCGGTGCTGGGGCAGTGGATGGCCACGGTGTTTTCCCACCCTGTCCTGCTTCCTCGCTGAGCAGCTCCCTCCACCCCGGCAGGTCTTCAGCACTTACTCCAACGAAGACTACGACCGCCGCAATGAAGACGTTGACCCCATGGCTGCGTCGGCTGAGTATGAGCTGGAGAAGAGGGTGGAGCGGCTCGACCTCTTCCCCGTGGAGCTGGAGAAAGGTGGGTCCTCGCCCTGATCTGCACCAGAGGACTCCAGCAGCGCCTTGGGGATGGGTTGGAGGTGACTCCATCAGCGTTGGGTGGCCGCTGTCACCCCTCCAGGACGTGGCTCTCTGTCTCCACAGACTCCGAAGGGCTGGGGATCAGCATCATCGGCATGGGTGCGGGGGCCGACATGGGCCTGGAGAAGTTGGGCATCTTTGTCAAGACGGTGACGGAGGGTGGGGCGGCCCACCGGGACGGCAGGTAAGGGCTGCCCTGCCCGAAACACCCACTCGCGTCCCCGCTAGATCCATGGGCCTGGGTAGTGCTGGAGGAGCTGGTGTGGGAGCAGGGAGATGTGCCAGATGTTCCCAGGGGTGGGAGATGCTGGGCAGGTGGTCAAGGGGTGGCCTCGTCGTGACGGTCCCCTTGTCCCCAGGATCCAGGTGAACGATCTCATCGTGGAGGTGGATGGCACCAGCTTGGTGGGCGTGACGCAGAGCTTCGCCGCCTCTGTCCTCAGGAACACCAAGGGCCGTGTCCGGTAGGGTCTGAGGCTGGGAGGTTTGGGGGGGGGCTGGGAGACCCCCACAGCCCGTGCTGGGCCACCTGTGGCACCCTGCCCCATAGCTGGTCCCCAAAGCACCTCCCAGGCTGGGCTGTCCCCAAAGCACCTCTGACCCCCAGTCCCCGTGCCCACTGCCTGCCCTGTGCCACCCTAGTAGTGCCCCCTACCCCTCAAAATGCCCCCACATCAACTCAGGATCCCCCCCAGCCCCCCAACTCATCCACAGGACCCATAACATCCCCCCCAAATTCAGCACCCCCAGCAGCACTGCCTGTTCCAGCAGGGATGTCCCCTGGCTGAGCCTCCCCAGTCCCCTGGCTGTGCCACCCAGGTGTCCCCCACCCCAGGCCCCCCTGGTTGGAGCCCCCCCATCCCTGGCTGAGCCCCGCTGTTCCCCCAGGTTCCTCATCGGGCGGGAGAAGCCGGGGGAGCAGAGCGAGGTGGCCCAGCTGATCCAGCAGACGCTGGAGCAGGAGCGGTGGCAGCGGGAGATGATCGAGCAGCGCTACACCCAGTACACTGAGGACGACGAGGAGGTGAGGGGGACAGCACCCACCCAGGAGGGGATGGATGTGGTTCCCCCCACCTGATATGGGGCCAGTGACTCGGTTTCCCCAGGTGGGATGGGGTGGGGGTGCCAGGATGGGGACCACCACGTGCCAACACCGGTCCGTGCCCTCCGCAGACGGGCGAATACGCCACGGACGAGGAGGAGGAGATGAGCCCCATGTTCCCCAGCGGTGAGATGGCCATCGAGGTGTTCGAGCTGGCCGAGAACGAGGACACACTCTCCCCTGTGGAGATGGACCCCGAAAAACTGGTGCACAAGTTCAAGGAGGTGAGGAAGGGATGGGGTGGAGGGGGAGGGGCGTGCCAGGGGAACGTGCCCCGCATGTGGCAGCGCTTGTGCCCTCCCCATGCGAACACCCGGCTCCTCTCGCAGCTCCAGATCAAGCACGCCGTCACCGAGGCCGAGATCCAGCAGCTGAAGAGGAAGGTGAGAGGGTGCCCTGGCTCCCTGCAGGCGGGAGGGACCCCTCCTCCATCTCCCTGACCCCCTGGATCTCCATCTCCCTGACCCCCTGGATCTCCATCTCACTGACGCCCCCTGGATCTCCATCTCCCCTGACCCCCTGGATCTTCATCTCCCTGACACCCCTGGATCTCCATCTCCCTGACACCCCTGGATCTCCATCTCCCTGACCCCCTGGATCTCCATCTCCCTGACACCCCCTGGATCTCCATCTCCCTGACACCCCCTGGATCTCCATCTCCCCTGACACCCCCTGGATCTCCATCTCCCTGACCCCTCTGGATCTCCATCTCCCCTGATCCCCCTGGATCTCCATCTCCCCTGACACCCCCCAGATCTCCATCTCCCTGACCCCCTGGATCTCCATCTCCCTGACACCCCCTGGATCTCCATCTCCCTGACGCCCCCTGGATCTCCATCTCCCTGACCCCTCTGGATCTCCATCTCCCCTGATCCCCCTGGATCTCCATCTCCCCTGACACCCCCCGGATCTCCATCTCCCTGACCCCCTGGATCTCCATCTCCCTGACACCCCCTGGATCTCCATCTCCCCTGACACCCCCTGGATCTCCATCTCCCTGACCCCTCTGGATCTCCATCTCCCCTGATCCCCCTGGATCTCCATCTCTCCCTGCCCTCCTAGCTCCCCACATCTCCCCCCAGACCCCTCACCACGCCGTGCCGTGCCATGCCATGCCATGCCTGCTCCCTGGCCGTGCCGTGCCCTGACCCCGCTGTCCCCCAGCTGCAGTGCCTGGAGCAGGAGAAGGCACGCTGGCGGGCCGAGAAGGCCCAGCTGGAGCAGAGCGTGGAGGAGAACAAGGAGCGGATGGAGAAGCTGGAGGGGTACTGGATGGAGGCACAGAACCTCTGCCAGGCCGTGGACGAGCACCTCAAGGAGACGCAGGCCCAGTACCAGACCCTGGAACGCAAGTACAGCAAGGCCAAGAGGCTCATCAAGGAGTACCAGCAAAAGTGAGGGCAGCGCCGGGCCCTGGGCACCATTCCCCGTCCCTGGGCGTGGAGCATCCCCCTGGGCATGGACCCATCGTGGGGGCACCAACCACTTCCTGGGCACCCCTTTTCCCTGGGCACGGACCGTCCTTTGGGTATGGACCATTCTCTGGGCATCAACCATGCCCTTGGTGGGGACCCACCCGTGGAGCACCGACCCCTTCCTGGGCACCCTTTGTCCTTGGGCATGGACCATCCCTTGGGCATGAACCGTTCTCTGGGCCTGGACCATCCCCTGGGCAGAAATCCATCCCTGGGGCACCAAATCCTTTGTGGGCACCCTTCATCCCCTGGGCAGGGACCTTCCCTTGGGCAAGGACCTTCCCTTTGATGGGCACCCATCCCTGGGGCACCAAATCCTTCCTGGGCATGGACCATCCTCTGGACAAGGTCCTTCCTCTTGATGGGGACCCATCCCTGGGGCACCAGCTCCTTCCCGGGCATCCCTCATCCCTGGCCATGGACCATCCCCTGGGCATGGACCATCCTGGGCACCACCACCCCACTGAGCATGGACACCTGAAGTCCCGAGGTCCTCCCCAACCTGTCCCACCTCCCCGGGGTCTCCCCAGTTCTGGGTGGGGGGATGACGTGCACCCCTGCATTGACTCCCGCAGGGAGATCGAGTTCCTGAAGAAGGAGACGGCGCAGCGGCGGGTGCTGGAGGAGTCGGAGCTGGCGCACAAGGAGGAGATGGAGAAGCTGCAGGAGAAGGTGGGCACCGGGCGCCGGGACGCGGGCTGCCCCTGAGCCCCGCGGGCACGGCCGGCCCCGGCCTCGGCCCCGCCGCCGTCCGGCCCCGCTGCGCCACGCCGCTCCCGCCACGCCGCCGCCATCGCGGCCCACGGGCTTCCCACGTCGCCGCTGGATCCCAGGATGGATCGCAGCAGATCTGCTCCGGGCGCCGGCTCGCGCCAACCGCCGGATCCCGCGCCGGGTGGTAGCGGAGCTGCGTGGGGCGTTGGCTCCCCTCCGGACTGAGCTCCGGCCGCTGGATCCCACGCCGGATCGCGGTGGATCTGCTTTTGGGTGCCGGCTCCCACCGGATTGTGCTCCCGCCGCTGCGCCCTGCACCGGCTCGCGGGGGGGATCTGCTCGGGTGCTGGCGCACGCCCGATGCTCCTCCCGGCACTGGATCCCACACTGGATTTGCAGTGGATCTGCCTAGGGTTTGGGTCGCAGTGGATCCTGCTTCAGGGTCTGACATCCCATAATAATGGATCGAAAGAGATCTGCTTAGGCACTGGATCCCCCAGGGGTTCCCGGTAGATCTGTGCCAGGCCCGGGGTCGTGCTCGATCCTCTGTTGGGAGCTGGATCCCATGCTGGTCATGCTGGATCCCACAACAGATCGCACTGGATTCCACGCTAGCTACACTGGATCACCCCCCCCCGGCCCCCCCCACCCCCACCCCCCCCACCCCGCGGCGGGGGGGTGCCCAGAGCTGTGCTGGGGCATAGCAGATCCTCTGTGGGGTCACCAGATCCCCCAGGATCCCGCAGCGCCCGGGGGGGCTGCCGTGGGTGGCAGCAGGGGGGGCGGCACCCGCCCGGCTGGGGGGCACCAGTGTGCAGGGGGGTAGTGGGGTGGGGGGGGGGTCCCCTGACACCCAGCAGAGCCCACTGCCCCCCCCCACCATGTGCCCACCCCTTACGCCCTCCTCCGTCACCCTCAAAATATCCCCCTGACGTCCCACAGAGACTCACCCCCCACCTGCCTGCAGCCCCCCCCGACCCCCCAGTCTGCCCCCATGCCCCCCCCAACCCTCCAGCACCCTCCTCCCGCTGTCCCCCTGCCCTCCATCCCCCTCTGTCCCCCCAGCCTCGTGTCTCCCCCCACCCCAACACCCCCATATCCTGCCCCCCTTGTCCTGTCCCCCCCCCAGTCCAGTGTCCCCCCCCCATGTGCCCACCCCTGTATCCCCATCCCTGCATCCTCACCCTGTCCCCCCCAGCCCTGTCCCCCCCGCCACATGTTCGCACCCATGTCCCTGTGTGTGTGTCCCCCCCACACCAGCCCCGTGCCCCCCACCCGGCCCCAAGCCCCCCCCGGCCCCCCCCGCTGAGACCTCTCCCCTTTGCTGTTTTTCAGATCTCTGAACTGGAGGCCAAGCTGCAGACTTTGAAAAATTCCAACCCGACTTAAACCACCCTCAAACCACAGCGATTTCGGGGGGGGGGGCCCTCTCCCCCCAGTCCTGTTGCCCCCCCCCCCCACTCCCCACCCCTTCCCCAATGGGGAGGAGGCGAGACTCCCCCCCCCGCCAAGGCCTCCTGGTGCCCCCCACTTCCCCCCTGGGGGCACAGACAGCGGAGGGGGGGGGGCAGGGTGCGTCTCGGGTCGGGGAGGGGGTTTGGGGGGGGGTGGACACCCCGCGTTCGTGTCTGTGTCCAGTGTGAGTCTCGTGGTGACGTGATGGACCGATCGGGGGGGGGTACAGCCCCCCCCCAGGCCTCCCCCCTCCCCAAGCGCACCCTCCCCTCAACGTGACACCCCCCCCCCTCGGACACAGAGCTGGCACCCTGCTTGGATGCTGGGGGGGGGGGGGGGGAGGCAGAAATGCCCCAACCCCCAAATGTGAGCCATACTGGGGACCAAAGGGGGGAGAACGCTGGAAGCCCCCCCCCCCCCCCCCCCCCAGCCCCCCGGCCCCATCCCCAGCTCCTCCTCTTGGAACTCACCTGAAGCACCGGCCGGGGGGGGCCGGTTGCCTTTGGGCCCCCCCGTGGACTTGACCCCGTCCCCGCAGCGAGGTGCCCCCCTCGGGCTCGGTACCCGGGACACCCTGGACCTTCGCTGTGGAGGGGGGGACCCCAAGTGCCCCCCCCCCCCCCCGCACCCCCCCCCCCCCCCCCCCCCAGTGCCACCACCGCCAGGCAGGAGGGACCCCCTCAGCCTTTGCCAACCCCTACAGTGGGCGGGCGGGGGGGTACCAGCCCCCCCCCGCCCCCCCCCTCCCCGTGGATGGGGGGGCTGCCCAGCACCCCACTGCAGGGGCACGGCTGGGGGGTGTCCCCAGTGCCCCCCCCCAGCACCCGCCAGTACCCTTCCCGAGCCCAGGGCTTTCGCCTTCCCTGGACGGGGGGGGGGACACACCGGTGTCCCCCTCCAGGGTGGGGGCGACGCTCTCACCCGCCCCCCCCAACTGTAAATACCACCCCCCACACCCCCCCCCCAATAAATCACAGTATTTCTCTGGGGCTGGGACACCCCCCACCACTGGCCAACCCCAGCCGGGTCGGGGGGGTCTCAGCCTCTCGGCCCAGGGGGAACCCCTTTATTTTTTTGTTTCTATTTTGCCCCCCCCTCCCCGAAGTACCGAGTCTCCGACAGTAACTGGATGTGGGGGCAACTGGGAGCCAGAGCTGGTTATACTGGGAGGGGGAGGAGGGGGGCACGTGGGGGGGGGGTGGGGGCACGGGGATGGGGGGTCCGACTGGATTGGAGCCACTTGGGGAGGGGGGGGGGAGTATTTAAAGGGGGGGGCGGGGAGCGAGAGCCCCGGGGGGGTGCTGGGGTTATTTAATCTCACACGTATACCTGTGGGTGTATATACTATATATATATGTACGTATGTATGTACTGGTCCTCGTTTTGTAACGCGGCGTCCGCGCGTCCCGCCATCCCATAAACACGGCCTCAGCCTCCGCACGCGCCTCCTTGTCCCGGCCGGCTGGGCCGACTGGGGACACTGGGGGGAACTGGGAAGGACTGGGGGGCATTGGGAGGAGTGGGAAGGATTGGAGGGAACTGGGAGGAGTGGGCAGGATGAAGGGCACTGGGGGCACTGGGAAGGATTGGGGGGACTGGGAAGGATTGGGGGGCATTGGGAAGGATTGGGAGGACTGGGAAGGATTGGGGGGGACTGGGAAGGATTGGGAGGACTGGGAAGGATTGGGGGGGACTGGGAAGGATTGGGGGGCATTGGGAAGGATTGGGAGGACTGGGAAGGATTGGGGGGGACTGGGAAGGATTGGGAGGACTGGGAAGGATTGGGGGGGACTGGGAAGGATTGGGGGGCATTGGGAAGGATTGGGGGGACTGGGAAGGATTGGGGGGGACTGGGAAGGATGGGGGGACTGGGAAGGATTGGGAGGACTGGGAAGGATTGGGGGGACTGGGAAGGATTGGGGGGCACTGGGAAGGATTGGGGGGGACTGGGAAGGATTGGGGGGCACTGGGAAGGATTGGGGGGACTGGGAAGGATTGGGAGGACTGGGAAGGATTGGGGGGCACTAGGAGGACTGGGAAGGATGGGGGGACTGGGAAGGATTGGGGGGCACTGGGAGGAGTGGGAAGGATTGGGGGGGCCTGGGAAGGCTGGGGGCCTCTGGGAGAACTGGGAAGCATTGGGGAGCACTGAGAGGGGTGGGAAGGATTGGAGGGAACTGGGAAGACTGGGAAGGATTGGGGGGACTGGCAGGACTGGAAAGGCTGGGGGGCACTGGGGGGACAGCAAAGGATTGGGGGGGACTGGGGACAGTAGGAAGGATTGGGGGGAACTGGGGGGACTGGGAAAGATTGCAGAGCACTGGGAGAACTGGGAAGGATTGAGGGGCACTGGGAGAACTGGGAAGGATGGGGGGCACTGGGGGGTGGATGTATCTGTGGGGTACAGGAGGGCCGGGGGAGGCAGAGTGTGTGTGGGGTGTATGGGGAGCACGTGGGGGGTGTGCGGGGGGGGGGGGGGGGAGTGTGCAGTGCGTGTGTGCACAGTGTGTGTGTGTGTGTGTGTGTCTGTACACACTGTGTGTGTGTGTGTGTGTGTGTGTCTGTACACACTGTGTGTGTGTCTGTACACACCGTGTGTGTGTGTGTGTGTCTGTACACACTGTGTGTGTGTGTGTGTGTGTGTGTCTGTACACACTCTGTGTGTGTGTCTGTGTGTCTGTACACTCTGTGTGTGTGTGTGTGTGTGTGTGTGTGTACACTCTGTGTGTGTGTGTGTGTGCGTGTGTGTCTGTACACACCGTGTGTGTGTGTGTGTGTGTGTGTACACTCTGTGTGTGTGTGTGTGTGTGTGTGTGTGTCTGTACACACTGTGTGTGCCCCGTGTACTCGCGCCCCCCCGTGCCCGGGCCGCCCCCCCGCAGGCGCTGTCCGTTCAGCACCGCCGCCGCGCCCCGGGGCTGCCTGAGCCCGGCCTGGCTAACCCGAGCCTGGCTAACCCGGGCCTGGCTAACCCGAGCCTGGCCGAGCCGGGCCTGGGCCGAGCCGGGCGGGGCGGGGCGGCTGATCCCGGCCCCCTCCCCCCCGGCCGCTTCCGGGTTCCTGTCCCCCCCCCGCGGCCCCCGGCCCGGCGGGGCGGCCCGGCTCGGCAGCGCCCTCCCCTCCCTCCCTCCCTCCCTCCCTCCCTCCGTCCCCTCCCTCGGCTCGGCCCGGCCCCGCTCCCGGCGCTGCCCCGGCGCCCTCGGCCCGGCCCGGCCCGGCGGGGGGAGGCGCCCAGGATGCCCGAGGAGCGCGGGTGAGTCGGGGCGGGGAGGGGGGGGGGGACGGGACGGACACACGGACACCAGGGCGGAACCCCCGGGCGGCCCATCCATCCCCCGGGACAGCCCCACCCCCGGTACAGCCCCATCCCCCGGTACAACCCCCCGTCCCCCGGGACAGCCCCACCCCCGGTACAACAGCCCCGGTACAACCCCATCGACCGGTACAGCCCCCCCCTCCCCGGTACAGCATCCCCGGTACAGCCCCCCCATCCCCGCGATACAATCCTGTCCCTGCCCGCCCCCCCCGCTCTGGCACCGGCTCCCTGGGGCGAGGGAGAGGCTGGGGGTGGGGAAACCGGGCTCGGACCCCCCCCCCCCGCCCCCCCGATGCTGCCAAGGCATTAGGAGTCCCCCACCCCGAGAGACCCCCAAACACCGCGGGGGACACACACACACACGGGGATTTAACCCCTTCCCAGCTGGTGTCCCCCCCCCCCCCGTCAGCCTGCTGTCAGCCCACTGCCCCCACATACCCCCGGGGGGGCTGACACCCCCCCCCCCAAGTAGGGGAGATGTGCAACTGGGGGGGTCCTGCTCCCCCCTGCAAGTCCCTGCCCCCCCCCCCCCCAGTGCTGTGAGGCATGGGGACACTGGGAGGGCAGGAACACACACCCTTCCCCCCCCCCCCCCCCGCCACTTGCAGAGTGCGGGGCTCCTTTCCCCACCCCCTCTCGCCCCCCCCCCCCAGCACGGGGTCCCCCCTCCCTGACTGTCCCCTCTGTCCCCAGCTCTGTCCCACCATGTCGGTCTCCAAACTGCAGGACCTGGATGAGGTTTTTGGTGAGTCCCGGGGGGGGGGGGGGCGGGCCGTGGGGTGCAGAGCCACCCATGGGTGCTGCCCCCACGGGTCCCCACCCACCCTCAGTGTCCTTCTGCCTGATGAGGGAGGCTGATGACGACACACACACATGACCCCAGAGCTGGGCTTGGGGACATCACGAGCTTGGGGACACAGGGACAGGCATGGGGCACGCAGCCACCTGCGGAGGGACACGCGTGGGGCAGGGGACGGTGGCCGGGGGACACGTGTGGGACTGGGGACAGTGGCCGGGGGACACGCGTGGGGCAGGGGGACATGGGGACACATGGGGTGTGGGCACAGGGTGACACGGACATGGGGACACGGGTTGGGGTGCAGGAGGCTGAGGCAGGGCAGGGACATTGAGGGGGGGATCCCCCTCAGATCCTTCCTTCCCCCCCCCCGGGTGATGGGGACATGCTGTCCTCAGGGACACCCCACTGCTCCTCTCCCCGTGCCGGGGCGTCTCTTTGAACACTTCTCTCTGTCCCTCTGTCCCCTGTCCCACCCCACCGGGGTGCCCCATCCATCCACGTCCCCAACGCTCCCCTCCCCTGTCTCCACTGGGCCCCCCCGCCCATCCTCTGGCTCCCCTCCCCTGTCCCTGTGTCCCACTGTCCCTCTGTCCCCTCTCCACCGGGCTGGCTTCCTCCTCCTGACCGTCTGTCTGTCCACCTCTCCCTCCAATGCCCTCCCACCCCCTTCTCCCTGCCCCTGCCCGGCCATCTGTCCCCCCATCCCTGTCCTCCTGTCCTTACTCATCCCTCTGTCCCTCCATCTCCTCTACCTGGCCCAATCCCTCCCTCCCTCTGTCCCTCTCCACTCGTCTGTCCATCCCCCACCTCCTTTTCCCTGTGTTCGTCCACCCACGTCTTCCCTCTCCCTACCTGTCCATCTGTCCTTCCATCCCTCCCTCGTATCTCCTTGTCCCTGCTCCCCATCCCTCCACCCATCTCCTCCTCCCTCTCCCCATCCATCCATCCTTCTATCCATCTGTCCATCCTTATATCCCTGTGTCCCTCCCTCCCTCCCCACCTCCCTGTCCCTACCCATCCCTCTGTCCATCTCCTTTTCCTTACTTCTGTCCGTCCATCCCTCCACCCACATCTTCACTCCCTACCTGTCCATCTGTCCATCCAACCATCCCTCCCTCGTATCTCCTTGTCCCTACTCTTCATCTGTCCCTTCATCTCCTCCTCCCTGTCTCCATCCATCCCTCCATCCATCCCCCCATCCATCCCCCATCCATCCCTCCATCCATCCCTCCATCCACGTCTTCCCTCTCCCTACCTGTCCATCCGTCTTTACATCCCTCCCTTGTATCTCCTTGTCTCTGCTCTCCATGTGTCCATGAATTTCCTCCTCCCTCTCTCCTTCCTTCCTTCCTTCCATGTCTTCTCTCTCCCTACCTGTCCATCCATCTCCTCCTCCCTCCATCCATCCATCCATCCATCCCTCCCTCCCTCCACCCACATCTTCCCTCCCTACCTGTCCATCTGTCCATCCATCTCCTCCTCCCTCTCTCCATCCATCCATCCATCCATCCATCCATCCATCCATCCATCCATCCATCCATCCATCCATCCATCCACCCACCCACATCTTCCCTCTCCCTACCTGTCCATCTGTTCATCCATCCCTCCCTCCATCCATCCCTCCCTCCCTCCACCCACATCTTCCCTCCCTACCTGTCCATCTGTCCATCCATCTCCTCCCTCCATCCCTCCATCCCTCCCTCCCTCCACCCACATCTTCCCTCCCTACCTGTCCCTCTGTCCATCCATCTCCTCCTCCCTCTCTCCATCCCTCCATCCATCCATCCATCCATCCATCCCTCCATCCATCCCTCCCTCCCTCCACCCACATCTTCCCTCTCTACCTGTCCCTCTGTCCATCCATCTCCTCCTCCCTGTCTCCCTCCCTCCCTCTCCATCCATTTGCCCACCCCCCTCCCCGCTCCGTCCGTCTGTCCGTCTCTCTCTCTCTCTCTGCCCCGGTCTCTCTTTCACCCCCAGATTTTACCGCTGTGGTTCCAGAGACGCCGCGCCTGGACACCAGCCTGCAGAAGGCCCGAGCCCGGCTGCTAGCCAAGGGCCGCCGGCACCGGCCCTCCCGCTCCCGCCTGCGAGACAGCGCCAGCTCCACCGAGGGCGACGAGGGGCCCGAGGCGGCGGTGAGCCCCCGGGGGGGGCTGGGGGGGGAACCGCAGCGTTTGGGGGGGCACCATGGACCCAAGGAAAGGGTTTGGGGGGATGCCATGGCTGCGGGGAAGGAGGGGATGAGGGACACCCCAAGGGGGGGGCTGCAGGGGTTTGACCCCCCCCCCCCATGCCGTGTGCCCCCCCAGGGAGCTGAGGGCGATGGCGGCCCCCCGGCCCCCTCGCCCTTCTCCCGCGGTGCTGAGTTCTCCTTCGAGGCAGGGGCGGTGCGGCGGGCGCTGGGGGACCCCCCGGCTTCCTCGCCCCCCCTCAGCCGCTACCGGCCCCTCACCAACGCCTCGTCCCAGGAGGGGCTGGCGGGCACCCCCTCGCCCAAATCCTGCCACAGCTCCGACAGCTCGCCCGGCTTCGCCCGCCGCGACGCCCGGCCCCAGCGGCACAGCGAAGGTGAGCACCGGCCCCCCGGGGCTGGGGGGCACACAGGGACCCTGGCACCCCCCCAGCACCCACGTGGGGGGCAGTGGGTGACACCCCCATCCTCCTTCTGCAGACGACAGCCGGGACATGAGCCCCCCCGAGCCGGCCAGCCCCACCGTGGGGCTCGATAAGAAAACACGGAGGAAGTTCTTGGATTTGGGGTGAGAGCTGGTCCTGGGGGGTACAGGGGGGATGGAGGGGGATAGAGGGATCCAGGAGGATGGAGGGAGGGAGGGATGCAGGGGAGTGGAGGAGGGTAGAGGGATGGAGGGGAAGAGAGGGATGCAGGGGGATGGAGAGGGATAGAGGGGGGATGGGGAGAGGAAGGGGTGCAGGGGGATGGAGGAGGATGAGGGGGGATGGAGGGAGAGAGGATTGAGGGGGATAGAGGGATGCAGGAGGATGGAGGGAGTGAGGGAGGGAGGAAGGGATGTAGGGGAGTGGAGGAGGGTAGAGGGATGGAGGGGGGATGGAGGGAGAGGGGATTGAGGGGGATAGAGGGAGGGAGGGAGGGGGGATGGAGAGAGGAAGGGGTGCAGGGGGGTGAAGGGAGAGGGGATGGAGAGGGATAGAGGGGGGATGGAGAGAGGAAGGGGTGCAGGGGGGTGAAGGAGTATAGAGGGATTCAGGAGGATGGAGGGAGAGGGGATTGAAGGGGATGGAGGGCTGCAGGGGGATGGAGGGAGGGAGGGAGGGAGGGAGGGGGATGGATGAGGGGATGGAGAGGTGCAGTGGAAAGATGAGGAATAGATGGAGAGATGCCCGGAGGGACGGAAAGATGGAGGGATGTGTGGAGGGAGGGAGGTGCGGGGGGAGGAGGATCCACTGAAGATGATGGAGGGGTCTCTGAGGATGGATGGCGGGGGGCTGGGGGCTGGGGGGGGGGCACAGCCATCGGGGTACCCCACTCCCCCCCCAACCCGGCTCCCTCCCACCCAGGGTGACCCTGCGCCGGGCATCCTCCAGCAAGAGCCGCAAAGAGAAGGGCAGCAACCGCCTGTCCATGGGCAGCAGGTGAGGGACCCCCCCTCCGGGGCAGGGGCTGGGGGGGCCGCACGGGGACAGCCCCGGGGCCCTAACGTGGCTCTGTCCCTAGGGAGGTGGCGGAGGGTCCCGGCCGCCCCTCGGGGTCACCCTTCCTGCCCTTCTCCTGGTTCTCGGACAGCGCGAGGGGCTCGGCCTCGCCCGGCTCCGCGTCACCCACCGGCTCCCCCCGGCACGAGGGGCTCAGCCCCGCCAAATCCGCCTCCCAGGTCAGTGCCCGGGAATGGGGGGGGCCCGGCCCTATGGGGGGGGGGATATAGGGGAGCCCTATAGGGCCAGGGGGCTGTAGGGAAGGTGGTTGGTGCTCCTAGGAGGTAGGTGGCTATAGGAGAAGAGGTCCAAGCCAGCTATAGCGACAGGGGACAAAGCCCCATAGGGTCAAGATAGCTATAGGGGAGGGGGTCAGAGCTCTATAGGGTCAAGACAGCTATAGGGGAGGGGGTCAGAGCCCCTTAGGGTCAAGACAGGTATAGGGGAGGGGGTCAAAGCTCTGTAGGGTCAAGATGGCTATAGGGGGTTCAAAGCCCCATAGGGTTGGGTCACTATAGGGGGAGGGATCAAAGCTCTATAGGGCCAAGATGGCTTTAGGGGGGATCAACGCCCCACAGGGTCTGGTAGTCCTCTAGGGAGGCAGAGCCCTCTGGGGAGGAGGGCTATAGGGAGGGTGCTGGGGGGCTGCAGGCTGTTTTGGGGGGGGGCAGCGGGGCCAAGCCCTGCCCTCGCCCCTCCCGCTGCCCCAGGACTCGACGCTGAGCGAGGACTCCCCACCGCCCAGCGCCAGCCCCCGCCTGCCCGGCCCCACCACCACCAAGTGCTCCTACCCCTACCACACCCTGTCACAGTCCTCGGACGAGGTGAGCCCTGGGGATGGGGGGTGAAGTTGCGGGGTGTCCCCTGCCCCCCCCACCAGTTGTCATGGGGACCCCCCGTTAACGCCCAGCCCCCTGTGCCCAGTTCCTGGATGAGCCCCCCGGCGCGGCCGCGGGCTGGACGTGCCGGCAGGTGGGACAGTGGCTGGAGAGCCTCAACCTGGAGCAGTACGTGGAGGAGTTCTCGGCCCATGGCGTCGATGGTCCACGGCTCCTCCACCTCGATGGCGCCAAGCTCAAGGTACGGGGCTGGGGGGGCCTCTTCTGCTGGGGTGCAGGGAGTTCCAGGTACCCCAACAGGTTCAGTTGTAGGGCAAGAGTTTCTAGGTACCTCAATGGGGTGCTCCATGGGGCAGGAGGTCTGGCTGGGTTCCAGGTACCCCAACAGGCTCAGTTGTAGAGCAAGAGGTTCTAGGTGTCCCAACAGGGTGCTCCATATGACAACCCTAGGAAGGTTCTAGGTACCCCAACAGGGTGCTCCATGGGGCAGGAGGTTGGGGAGGGTTCTAGGTACTCAAATGGGCTCATCACAGAACAACAGGCTCTAGGTACTCCAATGGGCTGCTCCATGGGGCAGACACAGAGGTAGGTTCTAGGTACCCCAATGGGCTCACCATGGGGTACCTCTTGCCCTAATTGGCTGCTCTATGGGGCAGGAGGTGAGGTGAGGTTCTAGGTATCCCAATGGACAAGTCAAGGAGACAGATGGGACGTTGTAGGTACCTCAGCAGGATGATCCTGAGGACAGGCAGTGCAGGGGGGTTCCAGGTACCGCAAGGGGCTGGTCCACAGGGCAGGGGGGTGCTGGTGCCCCAAGGCCATGGGGAGGGTGGTGTGGCCCCAGCGCCCGGCTGTGCCGGCAGGCGCTGGGCGTGGGCAGCTCGCAGGACCGCGCCGTGCTGAAGCGGAAGCTGAAGGAGCTGAGCTTGGCTGTGGAGAAGGAGCGCAAGGCCCAGGAGAAGGCGGAGAAGCAGCGGGAGAAGCAGAAGAAGAAGGACCAGGAGCAGCGACGGAGCTAAGGGGGGGGGCTGGGAGCGCCCCTGTACCCCCTCCCCACCCACAGCCCCTGGGACACCCGGGGGGCACCCGGCTCCGGCACAGGAAACGCCGCCGCGGCCGAGGGTCGGCGGTGCCAGGCTGAGACGGGCACGGAGCGGCAAGTGCCCCCCCCCACCTCCTCCAGCCGCCCCCTTCCTGCCTGCCCCCCTGCACCCCACACGGGCACAGTCCGGGCCCCCCATGGGCCCCTTTTCCGGATGCAAATGGCACGTTGGACCCCCCCCCCCCCCCCAAACACCTCCCCATACCTGTCACCCCACCCCCCTCCCACCTCGAGGGGTCTGGGGGGGGGTCACAGCCACCCCTCGCACCCCGGCGTGGTGTGACACCGGCTGAGGACAGTGCATGGCCTGACCCCCTCCAGACGCGTACACCCCCCAAGTCGGGGTGTGGGGAGTGACACCCCCCCCCCCCTCCCCCAGCCCCAAATACAGTGCCCCGGGGGACACCCCAGGAAATAAAAGGGTATCAAGGGCCAGTGCAAACCAGTGCGACCAGTGTGAGCCTGACTGGGATGGGGCTGGGGGACAAGACGGGCTGAGGGGGAGCTCGGTGCCAGGCTGGGGGGGCAACTGGAGGTGGGGGACAGAGCATGGCTCCTCCCCAAGACCTGTGTGCCCCCCCAGTGCCACCCCTGTCCCCAAGTGCCACCCTGTGACTGTGCCCAGGGTGCTGCGACACAGCAGCCTCCTCCCAAGCCCGGGTGGGTAAACTGAGGCACAGGGGGGAGGGCGCAAAGGGGGGGGTGGTTCCTGGGACCCCAAAAAGCCACACTAGGAGCTCAGTCAACATCCAATTTACTGACAGTGGGGGGGGGGGGAAATCTGGGGGAGCAGGGGGAGGGTCCTGGGGACCTCACCTGTGGGGAACTCACCCCGGGGGGCGGTTCAGGGGGGGCACACGCAGGTAAAAACAGCTCAGTAGTGCAATACCAGGGACGGCGCAGGGAGCTGGGGAGAGGGGGGAGCTCAGGCCCGGTCCCCCCACCCTGTCAGGACTGGAGGGGCAGGGAAGTGCTACTGGTCATACTGGGAAAGGATCAGCCCCTCACTGCCCCTGGGGTGCACCCTCCTGGGGTGGGTGCCAAGGGGGGGGGGGTGTGTGTGTGTAGGGGAGGGGGGGCAACAGGGGCTCTAACCCCTCCAAACTGCTCCAACACCACCCCCAGCTACGTACCTAAGTGCCACCAGGGCTGGGCGGGGGTGCTGGGACCCCCCCCCCACCCCACATTTCACATGCTTCCCGGTGAACCCCAAACCTGGGATGCTAAAACCCCACACTGGCATAAAATATCACCCCAGGGTGATGGGGGACACCCCGGGGGGGGGCCGGTAGCCAGGGTGAGGGGCTATCTACAGCCTGGGGGGGGCAGTGAGCCCCCGGGGGGGGCCCTAGGGGACACGGTAAGTGGAGGTGTTTTTGGGTTCGGTGCTGGGGACGCACCAGTCCCCCGCTTCCTGGCTGGCCTGGTAGTGCCGCCACGCCGACTTGTTGTAGACGGGCAATCGCTCCACCGAGTCCGTGGACAGGGCCTGTGGGAGACACGAGGGCTGGGGAGGGCCCTGCGCACCCCCCCACGAGGCTGCAGACCCCCCCACCCTGTCCCAGAGGGCAAAACCCCACCTTTAGGTAGATGACGGCGTCGGTGCCGAAGCCCTCCATGGAGAAGAGCTGCAGGTCCCCCTGGAAGTACTTGGCGTAGAGGCGGGAGATGGGCAAGCCGTAGCCAAAGCCAGCCTGGGGCGTGGAGGAGATGGGGTGGGGGGGGTCCCCAATGTTGGGGTTGGTACCCCCAGGGGACCCCAAGCCTCCTGACACCACCCCAAGTGGCACCATGGGCACCCACGAGCGTCCACGTGCCACCTCCGGGCACCCCCCGGGGTCACCACGCCACTCTCAAACCTCCCCAGGTACACCCAAATGTCCCTGTGCCACCCCAAAAATGTCCCCATGTCACACCCAAGCATGCCCAAATGTCCCCATGACACTCCCAAGCATGCCCATGCCACCCCCAAAATGTCCTCAAGCCACTAAATGTCCCCCAAAAGTCCCCATGCCAAGTTCAAACCTCCCCATGCTGCCCCAGACACTCTTCAGCCTCTCCATGCCACCCCCAAAGTACCCCTATGCCACTCCAGCCACCCCAAATGTCCCCATATCACCCCCAAAGTACCCCTATGCCACTCCAGCCACCCCAAATGTCCCCATGCCACCCCCAAAGTACCCCTATGCCACTCCAGCCACCGCAAATGTCCCCATGCCACCCCCAAAGTACCCCTATGTCACTCCAGCCACCCCAAATATCCCCATATCACCCCCAAAGTACCCCTATGCCACTCCAGCCACCCCCAAATGTCCCCATGCCACCCCCACGCACTCCCAAAATGCCCTCAAGCTATTCCAAAATGTCCCCAAAAGTCCCCATGCCAAGCCCAAACCTTCCCATCCCACCCCAGGCACCCCCAAACCTCCCCACGCCACCCCCGGAGCACCCCTACGCCACTCCAGCCCCCCTGAAATGTCCCACGCCACCCCCAAACGTCCCCACGCCACCCTCAGCCACAGACCTCCACCCTGCCCCCGTTCCCCCAGGGCTGTGCGGGGTCCCCTTGGTACCTACCAGGGGGGCACCTACCAGGGGAGCCCCCCCGGTGCCCAGCTGTGGGGTGGGAGCGGTGGAGTACATGTAGCTGAAGAGACGCTCGATCTTCCGCAGGGGAACCCCCATGCCCCGGTCACTCATCTGCAAGACACAGTGGGAGGTGACAACCCCCCCCAACTCAGTGTCTCCCCCTGCCCCAGACTGGGCTCGGGGCCCCCCCAGGATGGAGCTGGTGGTCCCTTACGCACCTTGATGGAAAGATCCTCCTGGCCCAGGGCCACCATCACCTTGATGGCCGGCAGCCGCGGGCTGTTCTCGTGGCTCTCCACGGTGGCTCGCATGGCGTTCTGTGGGTTCAGCTGCAGTTTAGGGGACACCCCCAAAACCTCCCGCCCCCCCCGACAGGACTGGGGTTACCTTGAAGAGCTCAAAGAGCATGTGGTAGAGATGGGAGGGGACGTAGACGATGCTGATGGGCTGCTCCGAGTTGCTCGCTGTGGAGGAGGGGAGCGGCTGTCAGCATCATCATCCTCCCCAACCCCAAACGAGCCACCCGAGAATCCCCCGCCACAGGGAGCCCCCCCCCAGCCCAGCCTCACCGTTCACCTCCTCGATCTCCAGGTCGGGTGAGGACATGTAGTACTTGTCACACAGCAGCTTGGCCATGTTGTAGGCGTCTGGGAGGGGGAGGCACAGGGGTCAGCACCCCCAGCACAAAGCGGGGGGAGCCTTTAGGACCCCCTTCCCCCCCCCCCCCAATATTTTCCATTCCTACAGATCTAAGAAGTTTTGGGGGTCTTCTGGAGCGACCCCAGAGCACAGGGGACTGTGGACACCTTAGCTGAGGCTCACCCAAACTTGTGACATGAATGGCTCCCAAACAGGGAGAATCCAGGGTGGGGGGACCTTCAACCACCTGCCCCCCGCCTCGCTGCCCCCCCAAATTCACGCCCCCCGTTCCCCACAGACCTCTCACCACGTTGGCCACGCTGCAGTGGGGGTCGATGCTGCCGATGTGCTTGGGGTGCGCGGGGTTGGTGCTGCCATCGAAGAGCAGCGCTGGGGAGGGGACAGCGAGCAATGGGGACCCCACCCCGGCCCCACAGACACCTGGGGCCACCCCCACAGCCCCCCCCTCCACCCCAGGCTGTGCCCAAAGCTGGGCTTATTGCCACCCCCCGGGGGCTGAGTGGGGACATAGGGGACAGGATGGGGGCAAAGCCTGAGGCTGGGGATGCCCAGGGCTGGCATGGCTGGGGGGGGTCAGGGCTAGGACATGCCCAGGGGCCAGCTGGGGCTGGTGAGGATGCTCAGAGCAGGAGCCCTGGGGCTGGGGGGGGACATTTGGGGCAGGATCCTGGGGCTGGGGGGGGGGCACATCTGGGGCAGGGGGATGCTCAGGGCAGGATCTCTGGGGCTGGGGGGGATGCTCTGGGGGATTTGGGGGGGATGCCCAGAGCTGCCAGGGATGCTCAGGGCTGATGTGGACACTTGGGGCAGTGGGACACCCGGCGCAGGGGGGGGGGCCAGGGGTGCCCAGGGCAGTTGGGGACCCCCCGGGCCGCTCACTGTGCTGGTTGATGAGCATGCGGATGGAGATGCGGCTCAGGTAGAAGCGGTCGAGGAAGTACTGGATGTTCTGGTTGGAGACGGGGTCGTCCCCGTAGGCCTCCTTGTACTCGATGACGCCCTGAGCCATGGTGGGCACCACATCGTTGTGCCGGTTGCGGATGGTGACCAGGGCGTCCGTGAACCTGGGGACAGGGACAGAGTTTGGGGTGGGGGTGGGCACCCACAGAATCCCAGAATCATCGAGGTTGGAAAAGCCCTTGAAGCTCCTCCAGCCCCACCAGGAACCTCACCCTGACCGTTCCCAACTCCACCAGATCCCTCAGCGCTGGCTCAACCCGACTCTTCAACCCCTCCAGGGATGGGGACTCCCCCCCTGCCCTGGGCAGCCCATTCCAACGCCCAACAACCCCTTCTGCAAAGAAATCCTTCCTAAGAGCCAGTCTGACCCTGCCCTGGCGCAGCTTGAGGCCATTCCCTCTTGGCCTGGCGCTGGGTCCTTGGCTCAAGAGACTCCTCCCCCCTCTCTGCACCCTCCTTTCAGGGAGTTGGAGAGGGCCATGAGGTCTCCCCTCAGCCTCCTCTTCTCCACACTAAACCCCCCCAGTTCCCTCAGCCGCTCCCCATCAGACCTGTGCTCCAGACCCTGCACCAGCTCCGTTGCCCTTCTCTGGACACGCTCGAGTCATTCAAGGGCCTTTTTGGAGGGAGGGGAAAGAGGGACGGGTAGGTCCTGCGCACTCCCCTGGCAGAGCCCCGCTCCAGGCCGGGTTTCTCCAGGAGCTGGTGGCACTGGGGAAAACCCGGAGCTGAGTCTGGTGGCACTGGGACGCTCAGGGCACTGTGGGGTGGGGGCAGTTTGGGGATGATATAGGGTACAGGGTGCCAGGGCCCCTCGGACGCCAGCTCGCACCAGTGGGAGTCCAGGAAGGAGGTGACAGCCTGGGATCGGGGACAAGGGGTGTCACGGACACGCTGTCACCCCTCAACTTACTGTCCCAGGGTGGCCTGGTCCTCGGGGTCCCTGTCGAGGAACTCCATGATGTCCAGCAGGCTCTGGACGTACCTGGGGAAGGAGCTGGTTACCCCCCACCCGGTGCCCCCCAAAGAGAGGGGACACCTCGGGGACCCCACGGCAGCACAGGGTGCCCTGGGGCACTGCCCCATGCAGGGAGAGGGGCTCAGCACCCCCTCAACTAGGACCCCCCCTCAAAAGCTGCTGCCCCATGAAACCGCCCCGTGCTTGGCAGAGGGGCCCCAGTTTGTCCCACCCCACTGCTGGCACAGTGGCTCTTGGGGACACTTGGGGACACAGCCCCTCTGATGGGGTGGGGGGCATGAGGAGGGTCACTGCAATCCGGGGTCCCCGCAGGGGGGCTGTGGGATCGTGGCCCGGCCAGATCCTGCTGCCTGCCCGCGCTGGCAGGGACAGGCAGGGCTGGCAGGGGACGAGGACGCTGCACAAACAACTCGTCACGTGGCGACACCGGGAGAAGGTTCACGCTGCTGGAGCTGGCAGGGGGACAGGGCGCTTAAAGGGACACCCAGAAACACCCCCCGAGGACATGGACCCCCCTGGCCATCAGGGCTGGCTTGGCCGTTTTGGGGGGCAGGAGATGGAGGTGGCACCAGTGACCCCTCGATGGTTGGGGACACCCCATTGGCATGGGGGTGTCCCTGAGGGGCCTGCAGCCCTTGTCACCCAAGGGCATGGTGTGGCACTAGCTGGGTGCTGCCCTGCCAGCCACCTGTCCCTGTCCCCCCGCCCCAGCCCTGGGAACTCCCTCTGGACCTGCCGGGGAGGACAGTCGGTGGCAGCGGTGGGACACACGGTGGCGGTGGGACCTGCAGTGACAGCGGGACCCCCCTCCCCTCCCCAGGCGACAGCGGTGGCAGGAGCCATGGTGGCAATGGGAGCCATGCAGGTGACAGCGGGGGGACCCAGAGTGGCACCCAGGTGGGTGACGGTGGTGGGACCCCTCTGGGTGACAATGGTGGGACCTGCAGTAGTGGGACCCCGGGCAGCAGGACCCGTGGTGGCAGCAGGACCCACACAGGTGCCAGTGGTGGGACCCTCACGAGCTACAACAGTGGGACCTGTGGTGACAGCAGGACCCACAAAAGTGTCAGTGGTGGGACCCCCACGAGCTACAACGGTGGGACCTGTGGTGACAGCAGGACCCACAAAAGTGCCAACAGTGGGACCCCCAGCAGCAGGACCCATGGTGACAGCAGGACCCTCACAGATGATGGTGGTGGCACCTCCACACCCCACACGGCGTGGGACGGGGTGGTCCTGGAGGCGGCAGGACCCCCGGCGGTGGCGGTGGGGCCCCCCCATCTCACCAGCTCTGCACCAGCTGGACGGAGGGGGTGCGCAGGACGCGGTCCGGCAGCAGGTTGATCTCCTTCATGATGTTGGAGAGGCGGACGGGCAGCTCCTGCCGCAGGAAGGCGAAGGAGGTCTTCTCACAGGCATTGCTGGAGCCTGGCGGGGTGGGGGGGGGACACGAGCTGAGCCCCAGTTCGACACCCCCAGCCCCAGCGGTGGCTTCGCTCCTGCTCCTCTGCTGGGGGAAACCGGGGGGACTGGAGCAGAGGAGGTGGGAGCAGGTTGGAGGGGGACACTGGTGGGACTGGGAGGGCTGGTGACGGGGGGGGCACGGCCCAGTGCAGCCCAGACTGGGGCTGGAAGCCCCCCCCCGAGGGTGATTTGGAGGTAAGAAGGACCTGGACCACCCAAACCAGACCCTCAGCCTGGTGGCACCAGGATGTGGGGGAGCCTCTGCCACAGGGACACCCCAAAGTGTCCCCAGGATGTGGATGTCCCCAACCAGGAGCCCGGGGGGGGGCGGGGGTGGGGGGGAGCTGTCCCCGAGGCCCTGGAGGGGCACATCGCTGGGGACAAGTGACACAGGATGGAGTTGAAACGTGAAGAAGACTCCGGGGGGGGGTCCTGGTGTTGGTGGGATGGGGCAGAACCAGAGGGGGCCCAGGCTGGGGACCCCCCAGGGCAGAGCCACCAGCCCCGGGTAAATATATTTTTATTTACACGGGTAAATATAGTGCTGATAGTAAAACCCCTGGGGGGGGGGTGGTACGGGATAGGAGGGGCCCAGGACAGGTCACAGCGATGGGTGGGGGCATCTCCACCTCCCTGGGGTGTTTGCTTGGGAGGGGGGACTCATGTCACCCACCCTGGGGGTGCTGGGGGGGCAGGCGGGTATTTACCCGGCTGTGGGGGGGACACACCAGAGGCATAGAGGGGACAACGTGGCTGGGGGTTATTTACCTGGTGGGGGCAGGAGGTATCCCACGGCGGGGGGGGGGCGTATTTACAGGGGGGTATTTACCCAGAGGAGCACGGCGGGGGGGGGCACACACACATCCACCCAGCCCTTCCCCAGGGGGGTATTTACCCAGGTTGTTCCTTGCCCGTGGCGGGGTGACACCCCAATGTGGGTGGTTATGGGGGGGGGGGGGGGCAAAGGGGAGACCCCTCACCCCGCAGCAGGAGATCACATTCCCACCCCCAGTTATTTACCCGGGAGTATTTCCCGAGGGGGGTGAGGAGAGATATTTACCCAGGTCAGGGAGCAGCTAAGAAGGGGGAAAAAAACCCAGAATAACCACTGGGTGTTTGGGGGGGGGGATATAATTACCCAGGCCCAGATACTCACTGGAGTGGGCAGCACCCGCAGCCGCCCCCCCGTATTTCTTTACCGGCGGGGAGCGGGTGTATTTACCGGGGGAGGGGGGTGGGGGTGTGGGCACGGAGGTCCCGCCCCACAGCACCGCCCCCACCCCGGGTATTTACTGCGAAGGGGGGTATTTGGGGGGATTTACCCGGACCGGGTGTATTCCGGGAGGAAGGGGGGTGTCTCCCTCCCGGGGTGGGGGGGACCCACTGGTGGAATGGAGGAGGAGGAGGGGGGGGGGGCGGGTATTTACCGAAGTCCAGGAACTGCTTCATGGAGAGCGGCGAGGGTGAGAACTTGCTGAAGTGCTCGATGTAGGTGGGGACACCGGCCAGCGCCGCCCGCTTCGCCAGGCACCGCAGCAGCCGCATGGCGACCGCGGCCCCTCGCCCCCCCGGCCCCCGGCCCCGGCCCTGGCCCCGCGGCCCCGGCCCCGCCCCGCCGCGCACAAACAACCCGCCCCGCCGCCAATCAGCGCCCGTCCTGCCGCAGGCCCCGCCCCGACGCACGCTGAGCCCGCCCCTCACGTTAGCCCCGCCCCTCACGCTAACCCAGCCCCTCGCGTTAGCTCCGCCCCCCAAGTTAGCCCCGCCCTCCGCTGTAACCCCTTCGAGCCTGGAGCGCACCCGCCGCGCTTAACCCCTCGCTGCCCGCAGCGCCCCGCTACCCCTTCCCGGGGCGGGGGGGGGATGACCCCGCCTCAGCATAACACCCCCCCCTGGCCCTGCTCTCCCGGGGTCTTACCCCCAATGTCCCTGCCCCCCACGACACTGCCCCCCACGACACTGCCCACCTGGGGTACTTTATTCCCCCCTTTCTGCCCAGGGGGTGTGTGCGTCCTCCCCCCCCCCCCCCCCCCCCCCCAAAATAAACCCTTTTCGCACCAGCCCACACCCCGATGGTGCTGTCAGCCAACACAGAGGAGAGGTTACAAATCCCAGAGCGAGGCTTTATTAGGCCCCGGGGGGGGGGGGGGGGGGGGGGGTATAAGGTAGGGGGGGGGAAGTGGGGGCCAAGGGGTGCAGGACACCACCACCCCCCAAGTACCGACCGCGCTCCGGGGCTCAACACCAAAACGCCGAGGAGAGACACGGAATAACTTAACCCCGAGGGCAGCGTCCGTGGGGTGGGACGGACCCACGGGGGATAAGGCTGTGGGGTGGGGGGGACACGGCCTTATGCTCTGCACGCCCCCCCCCCCCCCCCCCCCGCCCCAAGCCAAAGCTGCATCCAGACTGGGATGGGGGTGAATGTGCAGGATCAGGCCCCTGCGTTGCTTTGGGGAGGAGGAGGAGGCAGGGGAGGAAGGAACAAGCTCCCACCACCCCCACCACAGCATGGAGGGAGCGGGGGGGGTCCCACACCCAGCGCTGAGGGAGGGGGGGGGGATGCGCTGGGACACACACACACACACACGAGTGTGTCCCGGCGTGCGAGGATGCGCACGGGACACGGCGGGAGGAGTGTCTGCACGGGGCGGGGGGCGGGGGGGGGAAGGCACTGGGGTGAGACCCGACGAACGGGGCTGGGGCAGGGGGAAGGGGCACATCTGGGGCACGTCCCCATGAGTGTGCAAGGCACGAGCGTGCAAGAGCCCAGGGAAGCGGGCACGAGCGTGCAAAAGCCAGAGCCGGGATGCGGCCGCGTCGGGGTGGGGGGGGTGGATTGGGGCAGGGAGAGACGCACTTGTGCAAAGTCAAACGCCGGCCCTGGTGCTCCCCTCGCACGGGGGGCCGGGGTGGGGGGGCGGGGGGGGGGTCAGTAGTACTTCTCCGGCTCCTGCCACTTGGTCACCCAGTTTTTCTTGCGCCGGCGGGGCAGGAGGCCGCCGGGCTGGTAGCGCTGCTCCTGCCGGATCCTCACCGCGTGGTACTTGGGCATGATCCGGTAGTAGCGGGTCCGCTGGAAGAAGTCGCACTGGGAGAGGAAGGAGGGGGGGAGAGGGAGGGGAGAGGGTCAGCGTGGGGCGGAGGAGGGAGACCCCCGAGCTGGCGAAGAGCAAAGGGAGCATCAGTCCTGGAGCTGCTCGGAGAGACCCCACAGAGCCCCCCCCTGTGCCCTCTAGGGCCTGGCAGGAGAGATGAGGCAGTGAGGAAGAGGAGAAGAGGCTGAAGAGGAGGAGGACGCCGCTACAGCCGGCCCCCAGCGGGGCATTACCAAGCGGGTGGCGCGGGCGCCCGGGGGGGGGGCAACGGGGCTGCCCCCCCCGGCTAGTAGTCATCCGTCAGCCGCTCGGTTTCCGACGGCTGGATCCTCATCTCCGCCTTCTGCCCCTTGGCTTCGTACATGGCCCGTGTGTTGGCCCGCCGGAAGAAACCGCACTGCGAGGAAGGAGGTGACAGGGGTCAGGGGGTGGGGATGGGACAAGGGACAGGGCGGGGGGGGGCTCGTGGCCACCCCCGTGGGGTGGGGGTGTCCCATTGCACCCTCACCCTGATGCTCGCCCCTGGGGATGTTGCGGGGCGGGTGGTCCTGCAGCCCCACGTAACCCCTCTGGGTCAGAGAGTGGGGTGCCCAGGGGGCTGGGGGGGTCCACAGGGGGCCAGAGACCCCCCCCCTCCCCCCGCCCCAGTCCCTGCAGCACAGCGGGAGGTGGGAGCCACAGGGCGAGGAGGTGCCATGGTCCAGCCCTGCTTTGGGTGGGGTGTTTTTGCAGCTCCTGAAATGTTTTGCACCGGGGAGGGGGGACAAACGGGGGGTCTCTGCTCCTCTTCCTCATCGCTCAGCAGCCGGGCACCTTCCACCTGGGGGCGGGGGGAAACACCTTCCACCCCAGGGGGGGCACCTTTCCGCCTGCCGCTCCTGAGCGTCCCTCGCCAGGTAGGGAGGATGGCAGCCACCAGTGACATGAGCCTGTCAGGTCTCAGCGCGGCTCCTGCACCCCCGGGAGGGGGATCCGGGCACCCCCCTCACCTTCCAGAGCAGGAGGATGATCAGCCCCAGCAGCAGCAGCCCGGCCGCCACCGCCACCAGCACCAGCCACAGCGCGATCTCGGCTGGCTGCTCCTCCGTCAGCTCCGAGTCCACGTCCACGGAGAACTGGGAGGGCCGAGAAGAGCCTGGTCAGGGGCAGAGCTCCCAGTGGGCCCAGTCCCTCCCAGTTAAGAGGCTCTGGCATCGCTCACCCGCACCGTGTGGTTCCTCATGGTGATGGTGGGGACGTGGGTCCGGAGGAAGAGCGTGGCCGTGCCGTCCACCTTCACCCGGTCAAAATCTCTGTACTCCTGGGGGGGGGGCGGACGGGTGAGGGAGGACGGGGTCGGGGGGGACACACGACGACAGGGGCGATGGGGTGGCAAGGGACGGGTGTCAGCTTCTGAGCTGAGACCTGGCAAACTCAGCGCCCTGTTTCAGCACCATCCCCAAGGGAGCAGCCCAGCCCTGACCCCCCCTCATCACCCCCCCACCCCCAGGCCGTGCTGTGGTAGCAGGGGGGGTGTCCCCCCCCCAGCACTGACCTCGATGAAGGTGCTGTTCCACACCCGGGCGCGGATGCTGAAGGTGGTGGGGTGCTGGGTGTGGAGGAGGGGGCACTCGAACCAGATGCAGCGAGCGGTGCCCTTGGAGCAGCTCTGGGAGAGAAAGATGGTGAGGGGGGGGTGTGTGGAACCAGAGTCCCCAACGCACCGCGTGTACGGTGGTTCTGAGGGGTGGGGGGCGGGTAACGTGCTGCTGGACCCCCCCACCCCCTTACAGCCCCCACTCACCAGCACCACCTCCGACTTGGCTTTCTTGGCGGTGGCCAGGGTGACGGGGGGCTCCGCCGGCTCGGGGGGCTCCAGCTCCCGCCTGTGCCGGGATGGAGCCTGATCCTCCAGCAGCTGCAGGGTGGGGGGGGGGGGGTGGGAAACGAGCCCCATCAGACCCCCGGGCAGCTCTGCCCACCCGGGGCTGAAGGTGCCCACGCAGCGCGGCAGGGACCCATCCCCGCAAAGCGGCAGGGACGAGGTCACTCACGGTGAGGTTGAGGGGGTTAATGACCCCCCCGGGGGGGCGGCAGCTCTCGTTGCTGTTGACGAGGATCTCGGTGGGGTACAGGAGCCATTTGCCGTTGGGGATCTCGTAGGGCCACTCGAAGCCCAGCAGGATGGTGCCCAAGGTGCCCAGCGACTCGCCCTTGGTGCTCACCTGTGAAGCAGAGCGGGAGATGGGGACGGGCACTCCTGACCCCCCCCTCCACGGGGAACCGGCTGCTCCCCCCACCCAGCTCACCTGGAAGTCGAAGGCGAGGGGGCTGCCCACGTCCTGCTCCCTCCGCATGGCCGACTCGCCCACCACCGTCCCGCTGAACTGTGACTGGGCGTGGGAGGAGGCTCTGGGGACAGGCCCAGGGCAGGGGGGGGACACGGGGAGGGGGGACAGGCACGGCGAGTGGGCAAGGGAGCATCTCCAGGCCACCCCTCTGCCCCACTCCTGGGCCACGGGGGGGGCCGTGCCCACCGTTTTGGCACAGCCGAATTCAGGTGGGGCTGAGGGAGGGGAGGCGGGGGGTGGGGGGCACTCACATGGTCAGCGAGGACTGGATGCTGTAGTCCACCAGCAGCCTGGCCAGCACGGGCTGCAGCTCCTCCTGGGTGCTTTGCCTGCCGAGGCACTGGGCTCAGCATCTCCCGCCACCAAACAGCCCCCCCGGAGCGTAGGGCAGCCCCCACCCCACCAACCAGAGCCGTGGGGTCACAGAATCCCAGAATCATCTGGGTTGGAAAAGCCCTTGAAGCTCCTCCAGCCCCACCATGAACCTCACCCTGACCGTTCCCAACTCCACCAGATCCCTCAGCGCTGGCTCAACCCGACTCTTCAACCCCTCCAGGGATGGGGACTCCCCCCCTGCCCTGGGCAGCCCATTCCAACGCCCAACAGCCCCTTCTGCAAAGAAATCCTTCCTAAGAGCCAGTCTGACCCTGCCCTGGCGCAGCTTGAGGCCATTCCCTCTTGTCCTATTGCTTGTTACTTGGTTAAAGAGACTCATCCCCCCTCTCTGCACCCTCCTTTCAGGGAGTTGCAGAGGGCCAGGAGGTCTCCCCTCAGCCTCCTCTTCTCCACACTAAACCCCCCCAGGTCCCTCAGCCGCTCCCCATCAGACCTGTGCTCCAGACCCTGCACCAGCTCCGTTGCCCTTCTCTGGACACGCTCGAGTCATTCAATGGCCTTTTTGGGGTGAGGGGCCCAAAACTGAACCCACTCATCGAGGGGCGGCCTCACCAGTGCCGAGCACAGGGGTCAGATCCCTTCCCTGTCCCTGCTGGCCACGCTGGTGCTGATACAAGCCAGGATGCCATTGGCCTTCTTGGCCACCTGGGCACACTGCTGGCTCATTACCAATCCCCCCCAGGTCCCTCTCTGACTGGCAGCTCTCCAGCCACTCCTCCCCAAGCCTGTAGCGCTGCTGGGGGCTGTTGTGACCCAAGGGCAGAACCCGGCCCCCCCATCCTGCCCACCCCAGGAGCTCTGCCTGCTTCCCCGTCCTTCCCATACCATCCCGATCCACCACCACGTTTCCACCGACGATAAGAGGAGCCGCCCTCGCTCCAGGCACCGCTCCCAGCCCGTTCCCTCCCACCCGGGGACACTCACGTGGACAGGTCCAGCCACACCAAGATCTCCCGTGTGTCCAACATGATCCCGATGGCCTCGAAGGTGATGATCAGCTCTGCCTGCAGCACAGAGGGACCGTGAAGCAGCTCGGCTGGACCCCCCACCTGCTGAGCCTCCAAAAATGGGCTGGGTGCGGGGCAGGGGGAGCGCTCACCCGCTGGTTCCTCTTAAAAGGGTTGCCCAGCTCGCACAGCACCGTCTCCGCAAAGGTACAGGCTCCACTCTGGGGAGGGGAAGAGGGTGAGGAAGACCCCGGTAAAGCCCACCCAGGTCCTTGTGTGACATTTTCAGCTGGGGGGGG
This sequence comes from Strix uralensis, assembly GCF_047716275.1. NCBI lineage: Eukaryota > Metazoa > Chordata > Aves > Strigiformes > Strigidae > Strix > Strix uralensis. The sequence goes on from NC_133993.1 coordinate 8,728,616, forward strand.
GGGACACGGCATCACCCACCGGGCGGACGGAGGAGGGCAGGAGGCTGGCGGGCACTGTGACGTTGAGCAGGGCCTCGTGGGCGTCCTCGCCGTTGGAGGGGGTGGTGGGCACGTTGGTGATGTTGATGCTCAGGTAGAGCTTCCGCACGTCCCGGCTGTACTGCAGCACCTGGGTACCGTTCAGCCTGCGCAGAGACCGGCCCTGCTCAGCACACGGGTGGCCCCACCCCAGCTGGATGGAGAACCACCCCCCCCACCAAAACCCCAGCACAGCCCAGGGCAGGCTGAGGGGTGACGCGTGACCCAGGGGGTGGCACAGTGGGTGGCAGAGGTGGATGGGGACCCGGAGGGACCCGCTGTCACCTGGGCAGGGGCTGGTTCTGGTCAGTGACGAAGCTGCTCTGGAGCTGGAGGTTGCTGTAACACTTGTTGTCGGAGCCACATTCCTTCTGGAACTCGATCTGGAGGGACAGGGGTGTCCCCGTGAGCCTTCTCCCAGCCCCCCAGGCCAGGCTCGCTGGGGCAGCCCAGCATCTCCATCACCCACCCGCCACCCCCCCGCCAGCACCTTGGTCTCGTTCTCGTGGGACTGGTCCTGGTTGAGGACGGGGAAGGCGTCGAGGGAATGGGGACCCAGCTGGAAGGTCCTGGGCTTCTCCACCAGCGAGTAGTTCATGGAGAGAACGATGGGGTGCAGCTTGTCTCGGATGTTGTCCTGCGGGGTGGCCGAGATCACAGCAAAGCCCTGGCTCCCTCCCCAGCCCCCCTCCAGCTCCAGCCGCAACCAGGCAGCCCCCAGCCACGTCTGGGGTACCAGCTCCTGCTCACGAGACCCAACAAACCCATCACAGGATGGATGGATGGATTCCCACCTCTTTTCCTGGCCCTGCACCCCACCATCCCTCTCCCCATCTCCAGGAGCCGTTCTCCCAGCTCCAGTGCCATGTGGAGAGCAACCCGCAGTGCGCACACACACACATGTGCACACACACACACGTGTGCACTCGCACACGCTCACCAGCAGCAGGAGCTCCTTGGATTCACAGCGAGTCTCAGGCATGGGGAAGATGCCACGGTAGGTGGCAGAGTGGGTCCCCAAAAACCTGACCCTGGGGGGGTGCCGGTCCTTGTCTGCCTCCAGGGTGTATTCCAGGGCTGCGGGGAGAGCGGGGCGCCGTGGCTGTCACACACGCGTGTGCCTCCAACACAACCCCTCACATGCACAGGTATCCCCTGCACACACGTGTGTGCAACCCCCACGCCAACACGTGCGTGTCACAGAATCCCAGAATCATCTGGGTTGGAAAAGCCCTTGAAGCTCCTCCAGCCCCACCAGGAACCTCACCCTGACCGTTCCCAACTCCACCAGATCCCTCAGCGCTGGCTCAACCCGACTCTTCAACCCCTCCAGGGATGGGGACTCCCCCCCTGCCCTGGGCAGCCCATTCCAACGCCCAACAACCCCTTCTGCAAAGAAATCCTTCCTAAGAGCCAGTCTGACCCTGCCCTGGCGCAGCTTGAGGCCATTCCCTCTTGGCCTGCCGCTGGTTCCTTGGCTCAAGAGACTCATCCCCCCTCTCTGCACCCTCCTTTCAGGGAGTTGCAGAGGGCCAGGAGGTCTCCCCTCAGCCTCCTCTTCTCCAGACTAAACCCCCCCAGTTCCCTCAGCCGCTCCCCATCAGACCTGTGCTCCAGACCCTGCACCAGCTCCGTTGCCCTTCTCTGGACACGCTCGAGTCATTCAATGGCCTTTTTGGGGTGAGGGGCCCAAAACTGAACCCACTCATCGAAGGGCAGCCTCACCAGGGGTCAGATCCCTTCCCTGTCCCTGCTGGCCACGCTGGTGCTGATACAAGCCAGGATGCCATTGGCCTTCTTGGCCACCTGGGCACACTGCTGGCTCATTACCAATCCCCCCCAGGTCCCTCTCCGACTGGCAGCTCTCCAGCCACCCCTCCCCAAGCCTGTAGCACTCCTGGGGGGAGCGTCCTCCCCACACATGTGCTCACACGCCCCCCCCCAGCACACACACGTGTCCCTGTGTGTGCGCACACCCTTGCACGAGTGCTGGTGAACAACCCCCCTCCCCACCCCCAACTCACTCCCCCGTGCACACACGCACTCACACCCACACCCCCGACCACTCACTGATCTTCTCCTTGTACTTGGGGTCTCCAGCACTCTGGTTGTAGGAGAAGCAGACGGTCACGGTGATGCTGGGGGGGGAAAGGGGCCATGAGCGGAGCTGCCAGCACCCCAGTGCCACGAGCAGGACTGGCCGCACTGGGGGGGGCTCACCAGGAGTCGGGCGTGCACCGGGCAGGGTCCACCTTGCTGGGGGTCACTGTGAAGGTCTTGTTTAAGATGTTGATCACAGGTCGAGCTCTGGGGACAGAGATGGGGGTCAGCTGAGCATCCCCCCCCGCCCCCCACAGCGGCACAGCCCCTCAGTGCCAGCTCCCAGCGCCGGGCACATCACTTTGTGGCCACCTTGCTGCGCCGGGGTGCTGGCAGAGGCAGGATCTGTCCCCGGGAGGTCGCAGGGAGGGCAGAGGCTGTGGGAAACCCGCTCCCTTACCTGAGCAGGACGATCCTCTCGGCCAAGCTGCCCACCAGCAGGTCGGGGTAGGAGTTCCCGTCCACGTCCAGCCCCCCGCTCAGCGAGTACCCGAAGGTCCGCATGCTGGCGGGGCCCAGATCCGCCCCGCTGATCACCTGGATGTGGGTGTCCCCCATTGCTCACCAGCCCCATAGATCTGGGGATCCCACCCCGGAGCCGAGGGATGCTCGGAGGGGATCCGGAGCCCCGGTGAGGGGCTCCCCACGGGGCCGTTACCTGCCGGGGTTTGTCTAACAGCCCCTCTGCGCTGCTGTGGTAGATGTAAACCTTGCCAGGCCCCTCGAAAGGAGCCCCCACGGCGATATCTGGGGGGAGAAGAGCAGGGTCAGCCCCACAGGGACAGGGTGGGGGCAGCCCCACAGTACCTCTGCACCGCCTCAGCCCCTCTTCAATCCCCCCTGCACCCAACTCTCACCCAGCCCCTCTCCTCCTTGAACACACCCCCCCACCAAGACGCCCCCCATTTCCCCTTCTCTTCCCCCCAAATCTCACCGGAGACCCACCACACACCCTCAAGCAGGACCCTCACCCAAAGGCTCCCCCCACAGTGGTCCCCAGCCCCTCACCCTGGAAGCCGTCCTGGTTGACGTCCCCGATGCTGGCCACGGCGAAGCCGAAAGCAGAGTAGCTGGGGCCGGTGAGGACCAGGCTGGGGTTGGGCTGGAAGTCCCCCACCTCGTTCATGTAGACGTAGATTGCTCCCCCCACCTCCTGCTTCCGCTGGAAGTAGTAAGGGGCTCCCACCACCAGGTCCTGCCACCTGCGGGGCCAAGGGGCTGGTTGGGGCTGGGGGCTGTGACACAACCCCACCCCAACACACCAGAAGTGATGGGGATCCGCCCCCTCCCCTCCCCAAACCATAAAATTATGACTCCCCAAAAAAAGACTCCTCACCCCCAGAGCTGTGCCCCCTGATGCTGTGACCCACAGACCCCCTTGAGCTGCGGGATGCCCCCACCCACCAGGAGCTGGGGGGTCGCGCCCCCCCGGCCCTTACCCATCGTTGTTGAGGTCTGCCAGGGCCACGGCGCTGCCAAAGTAGGAGCCAACTTGGTGGCCGGGGAGGAGGAGGCTCCTCTGCAGCGTCTGCTGGGGGCTGCGGCTCAGCAGGTACACGGCGCCCGTGTGCTTGTACCGGGGGGCGCCCGTCACCACCGTCACCGCGTCCTGCTGCAGCACCGCGCTGCCCACCTCCGCCGTGTACCCTGCCACCAAACCCCCCGGTGAGATGGGGGCCAGCACAGGAACCCCCCCACATCCCCACACCCCATATCCCCCCGCCATGACCCCCTCCAGCCCCCCTTGAACACCATGGTGGCACCACCATCTCCCTACTCACACCATCCCTGGGGGGGTCTCCAAGCCTCCCTAAACTCCACACTCCTTTAACATCCACCCCAAAGTTCCCTCTAAATCCACATCCCCCCTGATCTCCTCCTCACCCCAAATCCCTCCGAGGGGGAAGCCCCCTGCCCTGCTGCCCCCCCACCTATATAGGTATTGCCATTCCTCTTGTTGGGGTAGGAGAAATCGTGCAGGTCCCACATCTCCCGCTGCAGCATGTAGTCGGTACCTGCAACAGCCGGTGGAGGGGGGGGTTAACCCCGCAGTGGGGGGGACCCCTGGCTCGGCACCCACTCCCCTCGCACCCCCATGGCCGTACGCGTGTGCACGGACACGTTCACCCACAGGCAGCAGGTTTGCAGGGGTGTGTGGAGAAGCACACGCCGAGGTGCACACGCATGACCATGCAAACGTGTGTGCGCATTCAGGCACAGCATCCCAGAATCATCTCGGTTGGAAAAGACCCTGAAGCTCCTCCAGCCCCACCAGGAACCTCACCCTGACCGTTCCCAACTCCACCAGATCCCTCAGCGCTGGCTCAACCCGACTCTTCAACCCCTCCAGGGATGGGGACTCCCCCCCTGCCCTGGGCAGCCCATTCCAACGCCCAACAACCCCTTTGCAAAGAAATCCTTCCTAAGAGCCAGTCTGACCCTGCCCTGGCGCAGCTTGAGGCCATTCCCTCTTGTCCTGGCGCTGGGTCCTTGGCTCAAGAGACTCCTCCCCCCTCTCTGCACCCTCCTTTCAGGGAGTTGCAGAGGGCCAGGAGGTCTCCCCTCAGCCTCCTCTTCTCCAGACTAAACCCCCCCAGTTCCCTCAGCCGCTCCCCATCAGACCTGTGCTCCAGACCCGTCACACGAGGGGATGCCCCGTGGGGGTACGCTGCGTCCCCAGGGAAGGGGGTCCCCCCTCGCCCCTCCCCAGGCACACACACCTTGCCAGTTATAGGCACCGGGCGCCCCGAAATAGATGATGTTGGCAGTGAAGCCGGCGCTGGTGCCCATCTGGCACATGCCGGTCTCGTCGGTGTCCGTGTTGGAGTTGCACATCTCGTTGTGGTACGTTTGCCACTCGTCGCTGATGTTGAGGCGCAGGTCGTTGCCTCGCACGTAGCACTTACCCACCATGCGCCGCTGGTCCTCGCTGCCCGACCACAGCACCTTGGTGTAGCGGTGAGCACAGGCCTGCCGGGACAGCCCCCAGCACCCACCTCAGCGCCTGCAGCACCCCAAAAAATGGGGGGGCTATGGCCCCCTTCCTTCCCACGGCCAGCACCCCCTGCTCCTTGTGCTGCCTCTGCCCTCATCACAGAATCAGAATCACAGACTCATCTCAGTTGGAAAAGCCCTTGAAGCTCCTCCAGCCCCACCAGGAACCTCACCCTGACCATTCCCAACTCCACCAGATCCCTCAGCGCTGGCTCAACCCGACTCTTCAACCCCTCCAGGGATGGGGACTCCCCCCCTGCCCTGGGCAGCCCATTCCAACGCCCAACAACCCCTTCTGCAAAGAAATCCTTCCTAAGAGCCAGTCTGACCCTGCCCTGGCGCAGCTTGAGGCCATTCCCTCTTGGCCTGCCGCTGGTTCCTTGGCTCAAGAGACTCATCCCCCCTCCCTGCACCCTCCTTTCAGGGAGTTGCAGAGGGCCAGGAGGTCTCCCCTCAGCCTCCTCTTCTCCAGACTAAACCCCCCCAGTTCCCTCAGCCGCTCCCCATCAGACCTGTGCTCCAGACCCTGCACCAGCTCCGTTGCCCTTCTCTGGACACGCTCGAGTCATTCAATGGCCTTTTTGGAGTGAGGGGCCCAAAACTGAACCCACTCATCGAGGGGCGGCCTCACCAGGGGTCAGATCCCTTCCCTGTCCCTGCTGGCCACACTGGTGCTGATACAAGCCAGGATGCCATTGGCCTTCTTGGCCACCTGGGCACACTGCTGGCTCATTACCAATCCCCCCCAGGTCCCTCTCTGACTGGCAGCTCTCCAGCCACCCCTCCCCAAGCCTGTAGCCCTGCTGGGGGTTGTTGTGGCCCAAGGGCAGCACCCGGCATTTGCCCTTAATGAAACTCCCCCAGTTGGGCTCAGCCCATCGCTCCAGCCTGGCCAGGTCTCTCTGCAGAGCCTCCCCACCCTCGAGCAGATCAACACTCCCACCTAACTCGGTGTCATCTGCAAACTCACTGAGGGGGCATTTGATCCCCTCATCTAGAGCATCAATAAAGATGTTAAACAGGAGTGGCCCCAACACCGAGCCCTGGGGGACACCACTCGTGACCGGCCGCCAACCAGATTTAACTCCGTTCACCACAACTCTTTGGGCCCTGACATCCAGCCAGTTTTTTACCCAGCAAAGTGTGTGCCCATCCCGGCGCCAGGCCGTACACACCACCCTGCCCTGCTGTTAACGCAGCCCATACGTCACGGCGTTATCCTGGCTACGATGGTCTATAGGGTACGACACCATCCTGCCACCCGAGAGCCCCCGGAGAGGGCTCCAAGCACCCTGTCACCCCCCAGCTCCCTGCGCCAGGGGACAGGGAGACAAGGAGGTGACAGAGGAGCCCCCAAAGTGCCTCTGCCAGGGGACATGTGCAAGGCCTCGTGAAAGGACCAGCAGCTCCCTGGCGCAGTCGTGAAAGGCGGCAGCTCGGCACCAGGATGGAATATTGGGGTGCAGGGACACTCACCAGCACCCTCCCAGCCGGCTGCCGCTGGCTGGCCACCGTCACCCCCAGCCACATGTCATCGATGATGGCCTTGTCCGGCTCACCTGGGTGAGGAAAGGACAGCATGAGAGTGGGGATCCCCCCAACCCCAGAGCCCCTCCTCTGCATGCCGGGGGGGGGTGTTTCGGGGTGCCCCGGGGTGCTCACGTACTCTTCAGCTCGATGTCGAGCCGCTGGCAGTCGCTCGTGGAGGCGGTGAGGGGACAGGCGTAGACAGCGCCCGTCCGTGTGCCGTTCGCCGGCTCCACATCTCGGGGGGCCCCCACCAGCAGCCTGGGAGGGGGGGGAGCAGAGAGTGTGTGAGGGGGATGTGGGGGCACAGGGGGTCCACCTGCCCCAGTGCCCCCCACCTCATTTTGGGGGTGCAGAGGTGGACAGGCTGTCCTGGGGAGACGGTGCTGGGGTGTGACAGTGGCCGGGAGGTGCTTGGAGGGGACGGGAGCTGCTTCCCCGGAGCACGTCACGCCTTGACACCCCCAAATAACGGGGGGTAGCAGACCCCCAGCCCCAGAGAAGGAAGGGGGGGGTCCCCCTTGAATGGGCATGCACGGGGCTGGCAGCACCCAGCCTCTCACCCCCAGGATGCGGGTGCACCAGCCCACTGGAAGGTCTCACAGGACAGCAAAGGGACAGACCCCCCCTACCCAGGTGGGGGACAGACCGACAGACACGCTCCTTGCCAGACCCGATCCCAGACGGGGCGCATGGCTGAGCCCCCCCCATCCCGGTGCACGGGGAGGGGGTGCAGGAACAGGGGGTCTGGCTGACACCCGCGAACGGTGCTCGCTATGGGACAGCAAAGCGGGGAGCTGCTCGGCACGACCCGGCCCCCACCAGCGCCGGGGCCCCCCCCCGGGCCTGTGTAAACAGCCGCAGCCCTTCCCGGCCAACCTTTGAGCCGGCGGCGAGGCCGAGGCCCCACGGCACAGCTGCGGCGTGTCCAGCAGACAGGCTCGCTGCCGCGCCAGGGGCGTCCCGGCGTGGGGGGGGGGAGACCCCCCAGGAATGGGGAGGGTGAGCTGGGACCAGCTCCAGGAGGGACACGTATGCATCTCCTTTCCCAGGAGGGGTCTGGGCAGCACTGGGGGTCCCTGGGGGAGGCAGCACCCTTCCGGGGGTGACTCAGGCCCCCCGAGGGGCAGAGAAATCCCAGCTGAGTCACGGCGGTGCCACGCAGAAGGTGTGGGGGGGGGAACATTGGCATCCCTGGAGGGGTGCCCAGGGTGGTGATGCAACACTCACAGCCCACCTCCACGTGCGCTCTGGGGCTCTAAGGTGATACTGAAGACAAAAGTGACCCCAGTGCCCACCTTAACCCCCCCCAACTCCCACCCCAAAACAAGCAGCTCCCCAGTAGGGAAGAGGCTGGGGACCCCCAGGTAGCAGCAGGGCACAGGATCAGCAGGTTGGGGGGGACAGCAGGAGGACCCGGCGTGCCCGGGGGGCTCCGGAAAGGCCAGCCTTTCCGCCGGGAAGTCCTTCGGGACCGCGAGGACAATGGCGCGGAGGAGGCACGGCCGCAGCGTGCCAGCAGAGGAAGCGTGTCCCCCCTCACAGGCAGGATGCTGGGGAGGGGAGGGGGACACACCCCCCCCCACACCAGGCACCCAGGTAGCTGCTGCAACCCCTAGACCTTATCACGGGACACTTGGGTAACGAGTTGGCCAGTTCTCAGCGCAGCCACCGGCGAGGACGGGGACAAGCCTGGTTGTCCCCATCCCACCGTCCCCAGGAAGGGAGCGCGGCCGCGGAGGCTGCGCCGGGCAGGGCTGAGCAATGCGAGGCCGCGGGCGCGTCCGGGCAGCGCCGGGGCGGCTGACTCAAAGCCCAGATGCAGGAGGAATGTGGGGCCCCAGGCAGCCCCCGCCCAGGCACGTCAGGGCCCCCCCGCCACCCCCCTCCTCTTCCCCGCGCCCGCCCGGTGACGGGCACCGCCGGCGGCATCGCTCCGGCTGAGTCAGCCAGATGCTGCAGGTGGGGGGGACGGACGGACGGACGGCGTCGCTCAGCCGCAGAAGAGATCCCAAAGGGGTGCACTGGGTGGGGTGGGGGGGCGCTCCCCCCCTGGGAATGCTGGGCTGGGGGTGCCAGTCACATCCGTATCCCTCCAGGAAAGCGGGACCCCCTGGGTGCAAAGGCGAGGTTGTTTCCTCCTGAATTTTTCCAGCCTGGCACAAAGAATCTGCCCCACTAATTCCTGCGCCCCCCACACCTGAGGGATGGCGGGGGGGGGTACAATGACACACACACACACACAAGAGGCACCATTGTCCCCACTTACCTGGAAGAGAAGTGACTCAGTGCAGCCACGATGTGACTCAGGGCTGGAGGAAGAAGCTGGGGGGGGGTCCTGCCCCCCCACCCTGAGCCCCAGTAGGACCCACAGCCCCCAGGTGCTGCCCCAGAGTCAGCGTGGCTCCTGGGGGCAGGGACACGCATAGGGGGTGCTGCTATGGTGGGGGACCTGCCCCCCACCTCCCTGGGTGGTCCTGGCTTGGCCAGACCCCGGCTCCCAGCCACCACCACGGCCGTGCCCCACAGGTCCCGGGGCTGGGGGGGCCACCAAATCCGAGCTGCTCCGGCATCTCGCTGCCTCCAGCCAAGACTTCCCAGCACGGCAGCCCACCCGCAGGCTCTGCTCCTGGGTTGGGGCGGGGGGGTGTGTGTCTGTTGGATGCTGGGGGCTTCTGAGCCCCACCAGAGCAGGGCAGGGGGGGAACACAACATGCAGAGGCATCCCCCAAAGTGCCCCACAGAGCCCAGCTACCTCAAGACCCAGGAAAACCAGGAATTGGGCTGCTGGGGCTCCCATCTCAGGGAGGCCAGGACCAGTTTGTGGCACTGGTCCCACCCGAGTGGGGGGGGGTGGGGTGGGGGGGGTGAGGAGATGGGGCTCAGCCCAGGCCTTGTGCTCGGACAGCAGAGAATGGCCAAACAGCGAGAGGGGGAGGCTGGGAAGGGAGGGAGGCAGGAATGCGAGAGGCCGTGCTCCGTCCTAATCCGCCCTGGCAAGCTGTTGTGGGGGACGGACGGTGGTGTGGGGGCTCCCCGCTGGTGTGGGCTGAGCCGGGAGGGGAGCGAAACGGTGGCCCGAAATGTGGCCACCCCCGCGGTGGGAAAGGTCTGATGAGGATGGTGAAGGGGGATTGAACCCGGACAGGGCAGCAAGGGGAGCAGAGACTGCACGGCGGGGGGGTGGGGTGGGCTCAGCCTCGAAGGGCTCTGCAATGCGGGGGGGTTGTGCTCCCCCTGAACAGCAGCACAACCCCCTACCCCAGAGCCCCCCCTCCCCAGGGTGGGCGGCAGGCGGGGAGCAGCTGGGCAGTGAGAGCAGCGCCTCATCCATCTCCGACACGCTCGAGGGGTGACAAGGGCCGAGGTGGGAGGGGAAGGGGGGGGCAGGAGGGTGGGGGCTGCGGCACAGCACCCCACCCTGCTCCATCCCTGGTCACAGGCAGCGACGGCACAGCGGGGCACAGGGACCCTCCCCAAACCTCCCCCCATGCCGGGGCTGGAAGATGCTCCAGGTTTGAGAGCTCAGCTCCATGACTGGGCTGCAGGACCCCCCCCAACCCCCCCGAACCCCCAAAGGCAGGCAACTGAGGGGTACCCCCAGCATAGCCCACCCCCACAAGGCTCCAGGCCAGCCCCAAACCACCCAACTCCCTCCCAGTGCCACTATGTTTGCACGGGGAGGGGGGCGGGCTCTGCAATGATCAATGCCCCCCCGGGGAGCCCTCGGCAGGCAAATCTGCTGATGCCCGCACCGGGAAGGAGGTGGGAGAGGGGGAGAAATGGCTCCTCGAAGCACCGAGGGATGGACGGACAGGCGGACGGACGGATGGATGCCCCCCCACCGTGGCGTATCTGTCCCCCCGCTGCCTGGCGAGGAGCCACAGCCCAGCGGGACCCCGGCAGCTTTCACCGGCCCCTGGCCAAGGCGGGGGGAGCGTGGCCAGGCCGGTTCTGGCAATCGGCAGGAAAACCAGGCGAGGGGGAGGGAAAGTTGGGAATTCAGCTGGCCCCGCTGCCGGCCACGCTCCCCTCCTCCCCACCGGCCAGCCGGGACCAGCCGGGCAGAGCCGCTGCTGCCCCACGCACACAGGAGGGAAACTGAGGCACCCAGAAGGTTGGAGATGTGGGTGCTGCCTCCCCCCAGGCTGCACACACGAGGCCCCCAGCCCACCTGGCACACACCCCCCCGTGCCTCAGTGTCCCTGTGTTGTTCAGGGACCCCCCAAACCCACAAGTGGGATTCCTCTGGCACCATCGGGTCCCGCCAGCGTGGCCACAAGCCGAACCACCTCCTCGTCCGAGCCAGCAGGAGCGGCCGGACCCGGCCCGGGCAGCTGAAGGAGTTTCTTAATCTCGGGGAGGCAGATAACGCTTCCACCTTGCCTGGGGAGGGGTGAGCAAATAAACCTTTGCATGGGCACAGCTCCGAGCCATGAAAAACACCGTGGGGGTGGAGGGGACACACACACACGGGACTGGGGCGTCACGCCGGCTGTGCCGTGCTGGCCTGGCCCCCCGCCAGTGCCCGGGCGGGAAGCGGCTCCCCCCACCCCGCCGGGAATGCCAGCGGTGCCCTGGGAGCATCCTTCTCGCCCCACCGCCAACCCAACCGACACCTGCGGCAGCCACGTCGCAGCCAGGCCAAACATCAGGCCCCCCCCCACCCCAAAAAAAAAAAAAAAAAAAAAAAAAGCACAGCACACCCCATCCCCACCCATGCACCCCCCCAATCGGGGACGATGGCAGGAAGCGTCCCTTTCCTGTCCCCACCCCGGCTGTGGCGGGGCTGCACCTGCGAGCAAAGGGCGCGGGGAGCCTCCATCCCTCACCGGCTGAATTAGGGGAGCGGGTTCACCCCTGCGGTGCTGCAGCCCAGCTCAGCACCCCCCGCCCCAGCACCCCCCACCCCATCCGGCGGTTCTGCCAAGGTGGGGGGGAAGCGCAGGGCTGGGTGCCCTGGGAATGGGGAGAGCTGGGGGGGGCCACACCTGCACCGGTCCCCACATCCACCCAGAATGGCTCCGACACCCCAGGTTGGGGGACAACGGACACCCCCAGGGATGGAGCAAACCCTGTGGCTCTTCCAGCCCTCGGCCACGCTCCTGCCTGCACTGTTCCCCGCAGGCAGGAGCGAGGGGCAGGCAGCTCCCTGGCTTGCAGGAGGGCAGCTGCCCGCCAGGACACGGAGGCCGGTATTTACTTCCAGGAGAGGCAGGTGCCCCCCCTGAGTCCTGCCTGCAGCGAGCGAGCCAGGCCCTGGTTAGGCAGGAGCTGCCTGCACTCGCCCTGGCCCCCTCCTGCCTGCACTACGCAGGCAGAGCTGCCTGCACAGCCTGTCCGGGTCCGCTGCCCGCACGCAAGGCCCCATGGGGAGGCAGAGATGCACCTGGCACCCCACGGCCCCTCTGTGCTCATGAGGGTCCCCCGTCACCCCCTCCCCTCCAAACAGGGACAGGCAGCGGAGGGCTCCCAGGGGAAGGGGGTGCCAAGCCCCCCCGGGGTTTTTTGTGCTCCAAAGCCTTCCCCCGCAGAGCCGCCGCTCCGCGCCTCGCCAGCATCACGCTCAGACACGCATGGGCCACGTGGTCCACGCCGGGGGATTGCAAGTCCCTGACGGCGCCAGAACCCCCCAAACCGCCCCCCCCCAAGACAAGGCGACGGCCACTGCCAATGTCTCGGGAAGATCTGCCCCGCTGCTAGCCAGAACCCCAACCCCGATGGCCCCCGGCAGCTGCTCCGATGCCGCCGGAGCCAGGGGAAACCCGGCCATGGATGGGAGCCAGCGTGTCCCTGCGAGGAGGGGGGGGGGTCCCTGGGGTGCTGGCCCTGGAGCCACGGGGAACAACTTCACTCCCTCTTGCACGGGAGCAACAACAAGACGTCCCACGGCGGGGCGAGCGGCCGAAATACATCTCTGGAATGCGGAGCAGCTGCCGCCGGTCTCTCTGCCATGGGCATGGCGGGAAAAAGGGAGCCCTCCAGGTCTCCAAAGGGCCCCCCCCCACTCCCCCCGCAACCGGGAGTTCCACGGGAGGGTGAGCCAGCAAAAACCTGTGCCCCCAAGCGAGAAAAACCCAACCCAAGCCCTGCGCCGACGCCTTCTCCCCAGCGCGCACACGCAACTCGCACACGCGACTCGCACCTCCGGCCAGGAGGGACGGGAGCCGGGGATGCTGCCCGTGGCGGGGTCAGGGGGGGGGTCTGGCTGAGGAGGGGGGGACAGCAGGGGACCCGGCGAGTGACAGCGGTGGGATCGCACGGGGAATGCACCAGCTGAAAAGGGCTTTTGTTGGGGTTTCGCTAGGCGGCAGGAATTACAGTTCAACAGGTCGGCAGAGCCGGGGTGGCGGGTGGGGGGACGCGGAGCCCCCGCCAGAGCTGAAGGGGGGGGCCCGAGGGGCTTCAAACCGCCCCAGGGGGGGTCAGTGCGGGCAGTGCCCAGCCGGGACCCCACGCGTGGGGACAGCCCCCACCTCCCGGGGTGGCTGCCAGGCTCCCTGCCCACCGCTGCTGTCACAGCGTGTCCCCGCTCTGCCCCCCCGTGTCCCTCCCGCGCAGGGGACCCCTCAGTGGGTGCTCAGCACCCAGGGAATAAGGGAAAGCCCAGGGTCAGGATGGGACCCCCCTCCAATAACGGGGTGCAGAGCAAAGCCACGAGAAGGGGAGAAACACCCGCGGAGCTATTTTACACCCCGGATCCCCCCTTACCCTGAGCTCAGGGGGCGCTTCCTCCCACGAGGGACCCCCCCGCATCCCACCGCAGCCTCCAGACCCCCCCGACACCCCTTTCCCTAAACCCAAAGCCCCCCCAGCTCCTCCTCCTCCTCCTCCTCCCGGCGCCCCCCCCCCCCGGCAGCCTCGGGGCTACCTTTGCCCTACCCCGGGGACCCTCACCCCCCCGCCCCCCCCGAACCCTGGGGACCCCCCCCCGCGCCCCGCACTCACAGGCACCGCTCCCGCCGCTCGGTCTGCCGGTGCAGCGCTACCGAGAAGCCGAAGAACCCTCCGGGGGTCGCGCCCTCCTTGAGCACCGGGAAATCGCGGTCAAGGTTAAAGGCGGCGGCGGCGGCGCCCAGCAGCAGCCCCAGCCCCACCCGCAGCAGCCGGTGGCCCCGCGCCATGGCCCGCACCGGCTCCCGCAGCCGCCGCCACCGACCGCGCCCCACCGGGGCCGGTGCGCTGCGGGGCGGGGGCGGGGCCGGGCGGGGCGCGCGCCCTTCCGGGCACTCCCCTTAAAGGGGCCGCACATCCCCCCCCCCAGCGCCTTCCTCCTCCTCCTCCTCCTCCCACCGGGCACCTGCGGGGAGGGCGGGGGGGGTGTGTGTGTGTGTCACTCCCCGCGCGTGCGCGCCGGGGAGGCGGGGCCGTTACACGCCCCGCCCACCCCCACCCCCCCACGCGTGCGGAGGTCACGCACACCCCAACCCACCCCCCCCCGCCACGCACAACCGTGCCCGCACACGCGGACCAGCCCCCCCCCCCCCCGCAACGCTTCACTCAATCTGCGGCCCCCCCCCCCAAAAAAAAAGAACACGCAGCTGGGTGGGGACCCACGCGCCCTGTCCCATGGGACCCTCGGGATGCCCCCCCCCACCCCCCCCCCCCGAGCTCTGAAGTTGATACCCCCCCGCCCCACCTCGGACCGCAGTGATGGACCCTTTGGGATGTGACACCCCCCCCCCCCCAGGATCACACCTCCCGTGGGATGGGAACCCCCCCGGGATGGGCCCCCCAAGTTAGGGCCCCCCATGGGATGGGCCCCCCGAGGATTAAGACACCCGCCATGGGATGGGACCTCCCGGGATGGGCCCCCCATGTCAGGACCCCCCCATGGGATGGGACCCCCCGGGATGGGCCCCCCCGAGGATCAGACCCCTCCTGGGATAGGACCTGCTGGGATGGGCCCCCCAAGTCAGGACCCCCCCATGGGATGGGACCCCCGAATTAGGACTTTCTGTGGGATGGGCCCCCTCAGGATCGGGCCCCCCCGGGGATGAGACCCCCCCCCCCGCTCGGCCCCACCCCGTTGTGCCCCGCTGGGAGGTCGGAGCTGCCGGGGGGGGTGGGGGGGGGGGGGGGCGGGACGGAGGGGGAACCCCCCCCCCCCGGCCTCCCACGGCGTCTGCCCGCCCGGGAACGCCGGGAATGCGCCGGCTCCCTGCCCGGTACCGGCTGCCGGGACATCCCCCCCCCTCCCAGCGCCGGGGTGGGGTCTCGGGGCCCCCGGGGAGGGCTGCGAGGACCGGGGGAGGGGGGGGAGAGGCTGCACGGACAGACCCCCCCACCCTGAAGGGCTGAGGGGGGTGGGAGGTCAAGCCAGGACCCCGAGAGCGGGACTGGGGCCACGGGGGTCACGGTGACCCCACGCCAGGGACAGTGGTGGGGGCTGTCGTGGTCCCCAACCCTGGCAAAGGTCACCGGGAGCCACCGCCCCGTTCCCACCCGTGCCAGGAAACCCGTGGGGGGGGTGGGGGTGGGGAAATGCCTCCCCCCGGGTAAGGGGGGGCTGCAGGATGTCCTATGTCCCCCACCCTGATGTCCCCGCGCCCCTGCACAGCTCCTGCGCCGCAGAATGTCACTGGAAAGAGTGACGGCACGGGGACAGTCCCAAGGGAACCCCGCCAGCAGCTGCCACACGGCTCTGGCACCAGGCCCTGTCCCCTGTCCTGTGTCCCCTGTCTGTGTCCCCCATCCCCAGCCCCTGTCCCCCATCCCTTGTCCCTTGTCCCCCAGCCCCAGCCCCTGTCCCCATCCCCTGTCCCCCATCCCTTGTCCCCCATCCCCATCCCTTGTCCCCATCCTCATCCCCTTCCCCCATCCCTTGTCCCCCATCCCCTGTCCCCAATCCCCTGTCCCTTGTCCCCCAGCCCCTGTCCTGAGGTCCCCCAGCATGGGCTTGCCCCGATCCTGGCCCAGACCACCCCAAAACACCCACCACCCCCCCGGGGACAGGTGGCTTTTCTCTCTGGCAGGTGACACAGCCTTCGGCATGGGGACAAAGAGCCCTGGGCCAGGCGGCCAGGCACCCCCCCCCCCAGCTTGGGGACATTTTGGGGTGCAATGGGTCCATCCTCCTGCCCAGAATGTCAAGTGGTTCAGGGGTTCACCCTGTGGCCTTGGCTGCCACCCAGGAGGGTGCTAGTACCCGTGGGGAGGGGGGGGAGCACCCAGGAAGGGTGTTTGCACCCAGAGGGGGGTGTTTGCACCCAAATGGGGGTGTCAGCACCCCAGGAACAGCATCTTGACACCCAAGGGGGAGGTATTTGCACCCAGGGTGGGTCTGATCCCCCAGGGAAGGGCATGGCCTGCCGGGGGGGTTATTAGCTCCCAAAGAGGGGGGTGTTCGCACCCAAGGTGGGGGGTATGAGCACCCACGGGGTGCCAGCACTCAAAGAGGGGGTGTCGTTACCCCAAAAAGCCACTAGATGGCACCGTCCGCCCAAGGATGCCGGGGGAGTGGGGGGGGGGGGGCAGTCGGCCGGGTCCCCCCCGCACCCCTCCCGCAGCTGTGACGGGGTGAGGACACGAGGGGACTCCCGTGGGCACTGCCGGGCTGGGGGGGGGGGGGGGGGGGGACGTTTCTAATGGGGGGGGACCTCTTAGCCTTGTGGGGGGCACGGGGGGGAACCCCTTCAGCATTGTGGGGGGCACAGGGGACGGCGCGGGGGGTGCTGGCTTGGCCCTGTGGTCAGCCCTGCCAGCCCCCCCCACCATGAGAGACCCCCGGGTGCCCCAATACAGCGACTTCTGCCACCCCCACTGTTCCAGTTCACCCCAACTGGACCCCCCCTCGAGCTCCACCACCCCCCCCCCCCCCCATGAGCTCCAGGATTTGGGGCTTCACCAAGCACCAGCCTGGCCGAGAAGCCTCCGGCAGCCGGAGGCACCAGTGCCTCCCAGTCCCAAACTGGTTCAGGACTGCACAGACCTGCTCCCCGTTTGCGCCCCGCTTCCCAGCCCTGCTCCCCGGCCTGCAGCTCTCCAACCGGCTTTTCCTGCTGGAGAAACCCTCTCCCAGGAGCAGCCAGCCCTGGTGACAGCCTGGCTGGAGGGACAGCCAGGCCGGGGACCTGCGGATGTCCCAGCGGCTCCTCTGGGACCTTGGGAAACCTCCCCCAGGGAGGCCCCACACAGCTCCGAGCAGGACAGACGGCAGGGCTGGGCTTGTCCCAGACATTTCTGTCCCCTCTGAATTAATTCCTCAAATCTCAAATTACATTTCCCATGCGGGGAGGCGAGCCCGTGGGCTTCACACGCAGCTTCTGGGTCACGCGTCTGCCTCCTGCCTCGGCCCGGCTGCTTCCCTCTGGAACTGAGCTTGAGTTCTATCTATTTCTATTATTTCTATTGTTTCTATTATTCTGTTATTTCTATTATTTCTGTTATTGCTATTATTTCTATTATTTCTATTTTTTCTATTTCTATTACTTCTATTATTTCTGTTATTTCTATTATTTCTATTGTTTCTATTATTCTATTATTTCTATTATTTCTGTTATTTCTATTATTTCTATTATTTCTATTATTTCTATTTCTATTTCTATTTCTATTTCTATTTCTATTTCTATTTCTATTTCTATTTCTATTTCTATTATTTATTCCTATTCCTATTATTTATTCCTATTCCTACTCCTATTCCTATTCCTATTCCTATTCCTATTCCTATTCCTATTCCTATTCCTATTCCTATTCCTATTCCTATTCCTATTCCATTCTGATCACATTTTCGATTTTTTTCCCACTTATTCACGGCCCCGGCGGTTGTGGCAGGGCCGGGTCTCGAACTCCCGACCCCAGGAGCGGCGCAGCTCCCCGCTGCGGCCGTCAGGTGGCGCCATTGCACCGCGCGGAACTGCTGACGGGCAGAGGCGGGGGGGGACACAATCCCGAGAGGGGGGACACACACAGAGGGGCAGGAGGGGAAAAGCCCCGGCCAAGCTTAAGGATCCGCCCCCAGCCCCCTCCCAGCCCCCCCAGCCCCTCTCATGGGGGTGAGACAGAAGCAGAGATCCCCCCACCAAAATAAAAGTCCCCCTTGCAAAGCCCCCGCCCCCGGTACTGGGTAGGGGGGGTGACTGGGGACAGTCCTGGGGGTGGCAGGGGCTTGACTGGGGTCCCGGGTTGGGCGATGCTGCTGGAGGCTCTTGGGGCAGTGGGGGGGTGAGGGCCCTGAGTGGGGGTGGGAGAGGGGCACAGAGTCCTGGGGGTGGGGGTGTCCCCAGAATCAGGGCTTGTCACCACCCCGAGGTCCCCCCAGGGCAGGTGGAAGATGGCAAGTTTTGGGGTACGTGAGGGTCCCCCATTCCATGAGGCTGGAGGGGCTCTGCCTTGGGGATGGCGTTCAACTGGGAGACACTGGTAACTGCTGGGAGAAGGTGGGAGCTGGCGGGGGGGGGTGTGTGTGTGTCTAAAACATACCCCCCCCGTAGCCACCCTGCCCCAAGCCTGGCTCCATCCTACTCCCTAACCCCAACCCTTCCTCCCCCCTACTCACCCCCCCACTCCACTCCCCCTCCAAATCCCCCCTCAGCACCAAGAGTCCCCGGGGGGGGGCATCAATCCCCTCGCAAAAAAAAAAAAAAAACCCTCCCCTGACTCTCACGATGTCCCCAGAGGCCCCGCCAGCCATCCCCCCCCCCCCCCCCCAACCCCCTGCTCCTGCAGACGGGAGCCTGCGATCTTTATTTATTCCTTCTCCCTCCTTCACCCACTCTTTGTTGTTTCTTGAGAGAGGGAAAGAAAAAAAAAAAAAGCGCAAAAAAAAAAGCGCACACACACACACACACACACACACACACAGAGAGGAGGCAGGAGCCTATTTTGCCTCCCAGGCAATATTTCTGGAGCCAATCGGAATGCGCACCCACCCTGCCCTGCTCCCTAATTAAAGGCTTTAAGCAGGCGGCCGGGGCTGGAGGTTTGGGCACAGTCTCTTGGTTGCTCTTCGCAAGAGCCGGTGTGGAGGAGCCGGCTCTGGGCACGCCAGGCCTGAGGCGCGCGGGCAGCCGGAGCCGCCAGGTTGGGGGGTCCCCAGCCAGGCGGGCAGCTCCCCCCCCCCCCAGTTCCAGCGATGAGCGGCTCTTTTGACAAGAAGCTCTCCAGCATCCTCACCGACCTCTCGGGCTCGCTGAGCTGCCATGCCGCCTCCAAGGACTCTCCCACCTTACCCGAGTCCTCCGTCACCGATCTGGGCTACTACACCAGCCAGCACGACTACTACCCGGGCCAGTCCTACAGCCAGCCCGTGAGCCACTACCCCTACCACCAGTTCAACCTCAACGGCATCGGCGCCGCCGGCACCTACTCGCCCAAATCCGACTATTCCTACAGCCCTTCCTACCGCCAGTACAGCCACTTCAGGGACCAGCAGCTCCCAGCCCAAGAAGCAGGTAGGATGCTCGGGAGAGGGGGGCCGTAGCCATCCCGCTGGTCCCTTGGCATTGCAGCGGGGGCTTCACCACGTTGCACCCCTCTAAGTGTCCCCAAGTTGGGGATGGGGCGGCCGCGGGGCTGGGGAAGGGGGTGTTGTCCCCGCCGAAGGATGGGGTGGATGTTGGGGCAGCGCTCAGCCCCCTCCGGCACCCCCCGTGCTGCTGGGGGGGGATGCAGTGGGATGGAGCCACACTGGATCCGGGGGACCCCCTGGTGGGGGGGACAAGGCAGTGCCACCAGCGGGATGACCCTGAGCTGGGGAGCAGGGGGGGTGGGTGTCTGCGCTGGGACCCCTCCGCCATCCTCGGCCTCACACCTCCGCTCTCTGCCCAGTGTCGGTGAAGGAGGAGCCGGAGCCGGAGGTGCGGATGGTCAACGGGAAACCCAAGAAGATCCGCAAGCCCCGCACCATCTACTCCAGTTACCAGCTGGCGGCTCTGCAACGCCGCTTCCAGAAAGCCCAGTACCTGGCGCTGCCCGAACGGGCTGAACTGGCCGCCCAGTTGGGGCTCACCCAGACTCAGGTAAGGGCTGAGCCCCCCGTCACCCCCTGCCACCCCAATTCCCAGCCACAGGCAGGAGAGATCGGCAAGAGGGGAAGCCGGAGCTGCCCCCCTCCCCTTGCAAAACCCAAATCTGGGGGGGTTTGGGAGAGGGGGGGTCTGTTCACAGCTGGATGGTGACAGCCATGGGGGGGCTGGGGGTCCCCAGCAATGGATGCTCCCTGTTTGCTCGCGGGCGCAGGGGTCCCTGACGCCAGATTTCCCCGCACGAAGCAGATTTGCTTTGCCAAGGGAAAGGTGGAGAGGAGGGAAGGAGCAGAGAGAGGGACAGACCCAGCCATGCCCCCCGCTCCCCAGGTTTCGGGGTTTATCCCCTTCCCTCCGGAGCCAGCCCCATCCCAGACTCTGAGGCCGAATCCTGCCCCGGTGCCTGGAAGGGTCCTGGGTCAGCAACTCACCCATCCTCCTGGGCATGCGGGACGCCAAATCCCAGGCAGGACGAGGCGCTGGGGACGGGGTGCTCAGGATGAGGCGCTGGGGACGGGGTCCTCAGGATGGGGCTCTCAGGACACCCCATCCCGGCAGCAGGTCCTGGCCCTGAATCCAGCCGGATCGTGGGGTCCTGAGGGCCAGACCCTGCTCCCCTCAGCAGGATTTCTGGGGCTCCCCTTGGGTCCGTCCTCCTGGCGCTCCAGCTTAGTCCAGGCAGAGAGAAAGGATTTGGGGGCAGGACCCACAATCCCCCCCCAGGGACCCTGCGCTGGGGGTGGTGCTTTAGGCTGGACTGGATGAGCCGGGATGGGCGCGATGGGCTTCTCCCCACACAGCACCCAGATTTGGGGCTAAACCCTTGCTTTTGGGATTTGCCTGGCGTGGGGACAACTCGTCCCCGCCGATCTGTTGGCGTGAGGGCGAGTGGGTTGCCACCGCCGTCACCGCAGCGCGCGACTCCCCCGCACCCCATCCTGTCCCCGGCGCCCTCCCTGCCTGCGGGCCGGCGCCGGCGCCCTTGTGCCGCCCTTGGCGCGGCGCTCCCCAGTGCCCGGCCTTCCTCCTCCTCCCTTGGGCGATGAAGCAATCGGGGACACTAGGCAAAGGGCTGACGGAGCGCGTCACCCGCTCCCAGAGGGACATCCTGTTTGGGTGACAACCACCGCCCCCCCCACCCCTTCCCCAGGGGCCAAGGGCGTCCAAGCGCCGACGCCTCACCCAGCACCCGGGACGCTCCCGACGCCCAGCGCGCCGGGCGGGTGTCCCGTGATGCATGGCATGACGGGCTTCCCACGACGCCCCGCACGTCCCCAGAGGGGCTTCCCGCGATGCACCGCGTCTCCGGGGTCCCCGCGACACCCATGGAGTGGGTGCCTTCCCACGGTGCATGGTGTGACACCCACATCCCAGGTGCCTTCCCGCGATGCACCGTGTTTCTGGGGTCCCCGTGACACCCATGCACCTTGTCCCTTCCTGAGTAGCATCATGTGTCTGGGGTCTCTGTGACACCCATGTCCCTTGTCCCTTCCCACACCGCATCGTGTGTCTGGGCTCCCCGTGACACCCATGTCCTTCGTCCCTTCCCACGTTGCATTGTGTGAGTGGGGTCCCCTTGACACCCATGTCCCTTGTCCCTTGCCACGTTGCTCATGTGTCTGGGGTCTCTGTGACACCCATGTCCTTTGTCCCTTCCCATGTTGCATCGTGTGTCTGGGGCCTCTGTGACACCCATGTCCCTTGTCCCTTCCCGTGTTGCATCATGTGTCTGGGCTCCCTGTGACACCCATGTCCCTCCCCGCATTGTATTGTCTGTGTGGGCGCCCCGTAGCACCCATCTCCCAGGTGCCTTCCCGCGTGCCCGGGGTCCCCACATTACCCCCATCCTGGGTCCCCTTCCCGCGCCCCCCTGAGCTTCCCCGTTCAACCTGGGCGTTCGCTTTCGGTGGCGAGGCGCTGACCACTCTCCCTCCCTGCCAGGTGAAGATCTGGTTCCAGAACCGCCGCTCCAAGTTCAAGAAGCTCTACAAGAACGGCGAGGTGCCGCTGGAGCACAGCCCCAACAACAGCGACTCCATGGCCTGCAACTCCCCCCCCTCCCCGGCCGTCTGGGACAGTAACTCTCACGGCAGCGCCACGGGCCGGACCCCGCTCCCGCAACCGCTTCCCTACAGCTCTTCCCCGGGCTTTTTGGAGGAGCACAACCCCTGGTATCACCCCCAGACCCTCAGCGGACCCCACGGACCCCACCAGCCGCCGCCGGCTACCACGATGCATCACACCTCCCCGGGGCCTCCCCCCAACACCGGCGCCGTCTACTAACAGCCCGGAGTGAGAAAAGGAACGAGAGACAGTGGCAGAACTCCTTTGCCTCCTTTTTTTTCCCCCTACTTTTTGTTTTTTCTTCTTTTTTTTTTTTTTTTAAAAAAAAAAAAAGGACACCCATGTACACGCACCCCTAGATATACACTTATATATCCTATCCAGCTCATCTCAGGAACAAGAGGACTGCAAAGGGTTGAACTCGTTAGCTGCCAGCCCAGGGCAGGCGAGGAAAAGGTGGCGAATTCTTCTTATGCATTTTTTTTTCTTTTTCCATCACCCCCTAATAAAAATGACCCCCGAGGAGCCACATCCCACCGGGGGTCCCTCGCCGGAGCTTTGCTTCTTGGGGTCACCCCAATGAGCTGCCTTGGGGGAGGCTGCCCCACGCCGTGACACACACCCCCCCCCCCACCCCCCCACCCCCCCCCCGAGCGTGAGTGGGCACCCAGGAGGGGCCTGAGGGGCACCCAGAGCACCCACACCCCGGTCGGGATGGAGCCCGCGGGGAGGAGGACGCGGTGTCGCGGCGTGTGGGTGCTCATCGCCGATGCCGAAGGAGTGAGACCCAAAATCCAGCGACCAGGAGCAGTTTGGGGGGGGCCACGGACACCCCACGGGAGCAAACCAGGACCCTCAGCCCAGCCGCTTCTGTGGCAGCTTCGCAGGAATCGCCCGGGACGATGCTCAGACAATAAGGTGGTTATTTAAAAATAAATAAAAAGTGTGGGGGGATAAAATATTTTAATATTTAAACAGTTCAGGAATGGATTAAGTTATTTTTTAAAGAGAAAAATTGTGCTAATGTCCGTTTTCTAACAGTGCCTCCATCTGTGTCAGTTAAGCTAATGGCGAAGCAGAATGCCTATTTTTTACATAAATCGACAACACATTTTAAAGAAAAAAAAAAAAAACCTCTTTACTATTTTTTAAGAGAATGATGCTATTTTTTTAAAAGCAGAAAATGCAGTTTTAAGAAGTGTTCATATGTGTTGTACAGTCCCGAGGATCTTATTTATGTTGCCTTATATAAATAGGGGTGTATGGGGGAAAAAAGAGAGTGTACATAAGGTTCGTTTGTATAAAGTTGATCCAAACCAAACTGGTTTCGGTCTGTTTTTTTGTTTTTTGTTTTTTTTTTTTTTTTGAGGGAAAAAAGAAAACCCTGGTTGACAGGAGCCCCCCTCTAAGGACAGGGGCTTCCTCCGAGCGTTCTTTGCTGCTTTCCTAGTGAACAAAAGCTGATCTATAAATGTTAATAAAAATGCTTTGAATTTGAAGGCTCCAAACACCATTTTTTGGGAGGTTTTTGGTGAGCAGGGAGGAGCTCAGGAGTTTTCTGCCTTGGGAAACGCGGAGTTAAACCCTGCGTTCCTGTTTTTGGGGGGTGGTTGGGGACTGGCGATGGGCACGGCCGCTGCCGGGTCACCCCGAGTCCCGTTTCACCCCGTCGGGAGGGAATTTGGGGGGAGGATTTTATTCCTGGTTTGCAGAGTCTTCCCCGAACCGCCAAGACCTGCCGCTTCCCTCCCGCTCCTCTTACTGGGACCAGTAGGCTCCTAGCCATGCAAACTGGGAGGGTGGCTTGGCTGCCCCGGTGTCCCTTTTGGGGACACCCCATGAGTGAGGGCTGGCAGGGGACGGGACCCCCACCAAGGCCCCCACCCCACGGGACCGACGCTCCGGAGATGGGGACTTTCCCCATCGGCGTTACGAGGGCCGGGAGGGCATGAATGACCCAAAGACCCCCCCAGATGTGGGGCCTCGGGATGGTGACAGGGACAGTCCCTGGGGCTGCGCCACGCTGGTCACCCTGCCCCCCTGTCCCCGGTGTCCCCGACACCCTTTCACGACTGGGAGCGCAGCAAAGGGTCGGGGGCTGAAGCCCCAT
This sequence comes from Strix uralensis, assembly GCF_047716275.1. Classification (NCBI taxonomy): domain Eukaryota; kingdom Metazoa; phylum Chordata; class Aves; order Strigiformes; family Strigidae; genus Strix; species Strix uralensis. The sequence goes on from NC_133993.1 coordinate 8,752,454, forward strand.
CACCCACCCCCAAGCCCCACTGAGCCGCGCTGGGGACAGGGGACTTTGTTCCCAGCATCACATCCCCGATGGCCTCGGAGGGCCCCCCCCTCAGCCCCCCGCACCCCTCCGTGGGGTGGCTCCGGGGATGGTCCCTCTGCGCCGTCCGGGGACACCCCCAGCACCGTGGGGTGTCACACACCGGGCACAGCCGGGACTTTTGGTGTCCCCAGAGGTGTCCTCGCGTCCCCCTTCCCACACGAGGCCAATCTCACACCTTCCACCCGTGGGGGGGGTTTCCCCAAATCCCCTCACGGGCTGCACCCACCGCCAACCCCATCTCCATCCCGTGCCCCCCGCGTGCCAGCACCGGGCGCAGCCGGACCCCCGGGCATCCCCGGACGGCGCCTGCATGACCAGGCCGGTTGTAAAGAATTAAGGGGTGCTGCCAGCCCCCCGTCCCCCAGCGCTCGGGGTTGGGGTTGGAGGCTGCGTGCAAACCGCCCCGGAGCCGGCAGGCGGGCAGACACGCTGGAGACACGGGGGTTATTAGGGGGAAGCTGCCAGCAAGAGCGAGGAGGCGGCGGGTTGGGAGAGGAGGAAACCGAGCGGCGTTGCCTGGAGTGAGAAGCACGGCATGAGCTGGCGCTGGTTTATTTATTTTTATTTTTTTTTCTTTTTTAATTTAGGGGGGGAAGGGAAAAAAAAAAAAAAAAGACAGAAGATTACATATCCGTGGATTATATAAACACTGGGTGCATCGCTGGCTGCGGACAGGCACTAATCCTGCTCCTCTCCAGCACTGCCCCCCCTGACACCCCAGGGATGGGCACTGGGGAAGCTTTTGTGCTCATGTAGACCCCCCTCCATCCCTCCTGTCCCACTCCTCTGTCCCGGCCTCAGAACATGTCCCAGAGCCTGCGTGGGGCTGGGGGGTCCAGGGGGTGTCAGCACCTGCAGCCCATGGGGTGCCAGGAGCCAGGGCTGGCGCAGGAGCCTCTGGCCCCTCTCAGCTGCCTCCCCCCTGCTCCTCCTCGCTCAGCCCCATCTCCAATAGCCCCAGGGTGGGGGGGTCACCACCAGCATCACCTGCAGCTCTTCCAGCCCAGAGGTGGTCAAGACCTCCCAGAGCTCCCCAAAAGGGGCTGTGGGACCCCAACATCCCTCCCCAAGGACGAGCCCGCTCCTCCTGCCAGCAGTGGTGGCCCCAGTGTGCTCCCCAAAGCAGAACGGGGCCTGAGAGCCAGAGGCAGGACCCCCCCTCGGGGTGGGGACATCACCCTGTAACCCCACTCCTCCCAGTACCCCTCACCCGGCCTTGGCACAGGAATAAAATGACCATCCTTCATTATCCCAGTTATCCCAGTTACCCCCTGCTGGCACGGGGGACGGAGAGCAGCACTGGACGGTACCGGGTTGGGGATGCTGGGGACACCCAGCCCCTCAGAGGGGATTTTACCCGTGGGCTACATGCAGGATGAGGGCTCAGATGTGGTTTCCAGCCCCCGTAGGTCCAAGCTGCGTGGCAGCAGCACCTGATGTCCCACCGGTGTCCCCACACGCCTCCGTCCCACGTGCACAAGCCCCGGCGCGCAGCCCTCCCAGCGTGGCACACGTTTCCTGCCCCGTTGCAACACGCCGCTTCCAGCCGCTTGCGTCACGCTGCTGCCAGCACAAAGAGCGGGGGCAGCCGCCTGCCCACGGCCCGGCCTGGCAGCCACCGTGTCTTCATCCCCTCCCCAACTCTTGGCCAACCCGGCACGCGGCAGCCAGTGCCGAGCAGCCACGGCATTGCCACCAGCCGGGTCCTTGTCACCGTCGTCAGCTCTGGAAAATAGGACAGAAACGCTCCCGAGTGGCCTCGGGGACCTCTCAGCTCCATGCTCTGTCCACGTCCCATCACCCTGCCCAGGCTGGGGATGGGAAGGGGACACAAAGTCCCCCCGCCACTGCCCAAACCTGCCCTGGCAATTTGAAGGGGCTGGTTGGATTTCCAGCCTGTGCAGGTGGAGGGAAAAGGGACCCAAACAAGCCCAGGGACATCCCTGACCCCAGTGGGGTTTCCCCCATCCGGTGGGTTAAACCCTACCAGACTGGGATGTCTGGGGGCTCTTGGCCTTTTCTGAGTGTCCCCAACTGGGGACGCTTTTGGCTGGTGGAGAAGAGCCAAGACCAGCTTCAGCAAGGCCGTGCTGGCCACGCCACCCCTCTCCCGGGGCACAGAGGAAAGCGGGGTCACCATCCGGTTTGACTGCGGAGCAAAAGGCAGAACAGCCCCCAAACTCCCTCCTCAGGGCACAGGACCCCATCCCTGTCCCCATCCCGATCCCCCAGGAGCATCCTGAGCAGGAGCCAAGCGCAGGCGGGCGGCAGCAGGGGCTGGGAAATGGGCTGGTGCCGGAATTTCGCTGCACCCAAGGGTGCCCGAACTGGGATCTGCTCCCACGCGTCAGGGCAGGAGGGGTCTGGGTGCAGGGGGGAGCCGCGGGCGAAGGCGGCCTCCCCACGGGGTCCGGGCGCCAGCCGCCATCCCGGCTGCACCGCGAGCGCCGGGCGGGCCGGATCCAGCCCCAGGAGCCTCGGCTGCTGCGTCCCTCCTGCTGCAAGACGGGACCTGCGAGCGGCTCTGGCTGCAGGTCCTTGGCAGCACATCCGTCGGGAAAGCCGAGCGGGCGCCATGGCCTCTGCCTCCTGCTTCCCCCGTCCCGCCAGATCCTGCCCCTCCCGGGCATGCCACGCCACCGAGCCCCTTCCAAGCCCACCGCCGGCTCTGCAGGAGGTCACCCCAAATTCATAGGGCGGGGATGGTGCTCAGCACCCGGCTCCTCGGTGGCGGCACCCTGAGGCATCCAAGAGCCCTTTACAGCTGGGATCACACCACGCTTCAGCCCCTTCCCGTGGCTGGAGAGTAATTCCTGGAGGAAAGCCCCAGTTTGGGGTAAATTCCACCCGTGAGGAGCTGGGTTTTCCACAGTCTCTGGATGAGAAATTCTCCTTTTCTCCAATATCGGTGCAAAGCAAATCCATCTGCCGCCCTAAAGCCTCGGTGGGGAGGATGGGCTCCATCACTCAGGGAAAATAAAGCCAGTCTTGCCCTGCACAGACCCCTACTTGTGCCAGACTCGTCCCCACTCGTGGACACCATCCACCCATGCGGGGGATACCACGCATCATGTCTTGGCCCCGGACCACAGTTGGTCCCAGCTGTGGTGTCTCGTGGGGTGCCGAGCCAGCCCGTGGGCTCCACATCCTCCACGTGCCACCGCTGCATTGCGGGACACAGCCAGGGACAACCACGCCTGTGTCCCAGCGGGGTCACCGCCAGCACCCCAAACCTCTCAGCAGGGCGTGGGGGGGCGGTTTGTGTCCAGCCCCGTGGCTGCTGGCAGGGACCCGGGGCTCCCCACACGCCTCCGGCCCTGGGGCACGTTGTTCCCACGCTCGGCGCCAGATCCCCAGCCCTGCCCATCTCCCAGCTATCGATTGCTTGTTCAAAAACCCAACTCCCAGGTGGGAGCCAAGAGCTCCAAAAAACTCCGGCCCTACGTGCTGCCGAAGGTGCAAACAGAGCCACGCTCAGCATCGCTGCATCGCTCCCTCCCCGACCTTGCCGGCTGGGATGGAAAACGTGGTCCCTGGGGCAGGAAGGGACCCTTGGAGTGGAGGAAAAATAAGGTGGGAATATCTGGAGTGAGGATCATGGCACGTTTGTGTCACGGAGCAAACCTCGGTATGGACCCGCTGCACCAGCACATCTGCCCTAGTGCGAGTCTCGTCCCCATCGTGGGTGACAAACACTGAGCAGGATTGGGAAAAATGGGAAATAATGATAACGTATTTTCCAGCGGGTTCTGGCCTCTGAAAAGCACAAAGGGAGAGGTTGCCCACTGCCAAACCTGCAGCGGAAAAATATCCCCTGCTCCCAAACACCCTCGCTCCCAGGGCCAGGTATTGATGGGGGCTGCTGGAGACATGGGGCAGTAACCCCAGGCTTGACCCGCCCTGGGGTCCCCAGCCTGCCCTGCATCCCCCCACCCTCCCTCTCCCACCCGAATTAAGGGAGACATCTTCAACAGCTCCAAATTGCCCATAATTACTCCGAGGAGGTGGCGAGAAGCCCTTCACCGAGGGGCCTGGGTCCACAATTACTATAATTGCGTCTCCATTTCGGGGGAGCGATGTCTGAAAACAGCGGTGGGTCCCACACAGATGTTTGGGGGGGGACACACAGCCCAGCCCTCTGCTTCAGTGCCCCCATCCCCGTCGGGCTGTATTCCCCAGGAGCTTTTGGAGACAGAAGCCTCCGAGGAGCAGGACCGAAGCATCACCCCAAAACTGGGGACAGACCCCCCCAAAGGGAGCGACAGGTACAGAGGAGCAGTCTTTCCTTTACAAGTGTACAGACTATTTATAAAGGGGGGGGCACAGACAATAACAGACAGTATTTATAAATAAAGCCAGGCTGGGGGTGTCCAGGGACTCCCCAGCCCCCCGGCCCCTCTTGGGCCCCCCCCTGCCCCATGTCCATGAATGGAGGGACCCGGGGCTGCGACTGGAGGCCAAGTCCTGTCCCTCCGGGACGGGCGCACCAGGGCGTTTTGCCAGAGCTGTCTCACTTTGGACCGCGATGGAGCAAGCGATCCCCATGTTCCTGCAGACCATGGTCGCCTTCCTCCTCCTCTTCCTCCTTCTCCATTCACTGGGGTCCCCCAGGGCTTCGCTGGGCTCCCCGGTCCCTCGGGGGGGGGGGCAGCAGCAGAGCATCCCCCCCTTGCTGGCTCCTTCTGGAGCTGGTGGGTGCTGGAGCCGTGGCAGCATCACATCATGGGGGCCCTGGGGATGGTGTCCTGTGGGTGCGGCTGGTACCAGGCTCCGAAGCTGTTGATGTAGCTGCTGGGGGCCAGGGGGGCCCCTTTGCCTGGCACGGGGATGTCCCACAGCGGGGGGATGTTGGGGGAGCAGGGGGAGAGGGAGGCGGCGGTGTGGAGGTGCTCCCCGTCGGGTGCGCTCGAGCCTTGCTTCATGATCTTCTTGTACTTGGAGCGTTTGTTCTGGAACCAGATCTTGACCTGTGGGGGAGAGAGGGGTGAGTGGGGAGGATGGGGTCTGTGGCCAATGCCCCCCCATAAACCCCCCCCATCAATAATTACAGACCCCTCTGGGGTCCCTGTCTCCCCCATCTACACCTGGGGGCACAGCCGATTCGGGGTGGGGGTCTGGGAGATAAGCCGGGCTCTGAGCCCAGCCCTTTACAAGCCACCAGGGACTCCACTAAGGGTGGAGGAGATGGTGGGAAGAGGCACAGGGAGCCCAGAGAAACGTGCGATAAACGGAGTCCCCACACATGCACATCCCCATATGTCCCCACGTCCCCCCCCTCCGGCGCAGGCTGTGGCCCCCACCAGCCCGGGTGCCGGGGCTGGGCCGGGGTGCGGCGCAGTGGGGCCCGCCGCGCTGGGGTGGTGGCCCCGCTCATTCCTCCCCGCGGTCCCCCCCGCGCTGCCGGCAGGTTCCCACTTGTCTCCTCTTCCCCGGCTTTATGAGCTCGCTTCGCCCCTGGCTCCGGGCTGCACCGCTGCCGCCTGCCTGTCTCTCCCCATCGCCTTCAAAAACCCACTCGCCCCGTCCCGCGGCCCAGGGCCGCCCAGCGCCGGGCACGGCCGGGCCAGCAGCCAGGCTCCGGGGCTGGGAAAGTCCCGGTGCCGCTGGGAGGTGCGAGCAGGGGCGCCCCAAACCCGAGCCCCGGGGGCCCACCGGCGCCAGCTCCCCCGCCGCGGCACAGCACGGCTCGGGCACGTTTCCAGTTGCACCCCAGCATCGTGCTGCAGCCTTTAATCCGGAGTCACTCCCGGAGCGGAACCCCCCCCACGTGGCGCATCACTGGGGCTATAACCGGCCCCTCGCCCCTCGCCAGGGCCGTACCTGGGTCTGGGTGAGTCCCAGTTGGGCCGCCAGCTCAGCACGCTCCGGCAGCGCCAGGTACTGGGTCTGCTGGAAGCGCTGGTTGAGAGCTTGCAGCTGCAGGCTGGAGTAGATGGTGCGGGGTTTGCGCAGCTTCTTCCCTTTGCCGTTGAGGCGCAGCTCCCCGTTGGCGATGGCCGGGGGCTTCTCGTGCTCTTGGGGTGGGAGAGGAGCAGAGAGTTAAACCAACACGCTGGGAGGTTAAAAAAAAACCCGACAAAAAACAACCACCCCAAACCATCCCACCCTGGCCCTGGGGGGCTGCAGCCGGTTTTGCTTTTTGGTGGTTACTTTTGGAGGGGAGGGGGAATAAATAGGGGGGGACCTGGTTTTGCTGTGGGGGTTCGCTTAAGCCTCGGGTAAAGCAAAGGGGAAATGGGAGGGGGAAGGGAGGGATGGGATTATTCATTCACTATCACCACTCAGATCCCAAAGCGGGCAGGCCACAGGCCCCTCTGCCGTGCACCCAAGTTGGGGGGGGGGCCAGGCAGGGCCCCACGGGGCGGCAGAGGGTGCAACAGGAGAGACTCCCCTACGCGGGGGGGCCTTGCTGTGGGCACGCTGCCCCGGGCAGCCCCTTGCTGCGAGGTCTGTGCCCCCTCCCAGACCATCTCCTCGCCCCTCCGTGCTGTTGAGCATCCCCGGGTCCTTCTTGGACCCCGTGGTTTATGCGGGGTAGAAACCCGCGGGGGCTCGGAGAGGCACCGGGGACACGGTGGTCCCTGGCTCAGCACCACGGGGCTGACGTGGGCGAGCGCAGGCCACGGCGGCGAGCGTGTCTGCGCACCCACAGGCACCCAGCACACCGTCTGCTCTGGCCACGGCCGTGGCTCTCCAGAGCCGACGAGGGTCCAACAGGGCCTGGGGGCGCTCAGCCGGACTGGGGACCCCTCCATGGGGCAGCCCCGGGGGTCGCTTCCCTCTGGCGTGGCTCAGTTTGCAGTTTTCTGCATCGGCTTTTGGGGAAAATAGTGGGGAATGGGGATGGGACAGCGCAGGGAGCTGAGATCGGAGCGTGTTGGTGGTAGGGCACAGGGGAGAGTCTGCCCGGCCCGGGGGGGCTCAGAGGGGCAGGATGCGGGCAGCCGGGGGTCTTGGGGGGCAGATCCAGGCAGCCGGGGGTCTGCTGCTCCCCATCCCCGGGGTCTCCACGCAGTCACCCATCCGGACGAGGCTCCGGTGGGTCCGGGCGCGCTGGGAGTGGGGGGCGACATCACCCCCGGCCCCCTCGGGTCCCCTCAGGGACCTCCCCACCGGGCCGAGCCCCGCATCGCCGCTGCCCCGACGGGGCGGTTAGCAGCCCCCAACGCGCTTCCGACGGCTCCGTCCCGGTTGTTCCCGGTAAATCCCCGTCGCTCCCGGCTGGGTGGGTGCCCGGGGGGCGGGTGTGCAGCGCCGAGCACCCCGCGCCTCCCCCTTACCTGCGTCCTGCAGCCTGGCGCCGTGGGCCAGCCCGGCCGGGGGATGCTGGGCGCCGGGGGGGGGGTAGGGCAGGTAGGGCCCGCCGGGGGGCGGCGGGGGGGCACCGCCGGGGTACGGGTAGGGCCCGGGCCGACCGTAAGAAGCGAAGGGCGACGGGTCGTGCTGGGGGTGGCCGGCGGGGTGGAGACCGTGCAGCGGGTAGTGCGGCGGCGAGGGGTGACCGAGCTCCAGGAAAGCGGCTTTGGAGGGGTCGGGTCCCAGCAGGCTCTCGGCCACGGAGCTCATGGTCATGGTGGGCCGGGCCGGGCCGGGCCGGGCCGGGCCGGGCAGCCCCCGGAGCCCGCAAGACCGCGCCGAGCCCCGCCGCCCCCCCGACGGGCTCCGCGCTGCCGCGCCGCGGCCCCGCGCCCGGGGGATCCCCTGCCCGCCCTGCCCCGCCCCGCCAGGCCCCGCCCGCGATGACGTCACGCCCCGGGGCACCCCCACCCCCACCCCCCCCCAGTTGCCCCCCACACCCCCCCCAGGGGGGCAGCCCCCTCTGTGTGTGTGTGTGCCGTCCCCCGCCTCGCCTCGGGGCTCCCCACCCGCCCCCCGCCTGTGCCCCGGCCCGGAGCAACGCGCCCCCTCCCCAGGGGGGAGACCCGGAGGCAGGGGAGTCACCCCGACCCCCCATGTCCTGGCTGAGTCTCCGCGGGGCGGGGGGGGCTGACCCAAGTGCTCCTGCCTGTGTGGGATAATCTGTGTTGGGGAGGGGTAACCCCTTCTCAGGGACCCCCCCCCTCTCCATGGGGACACGGGGCGTGCGGACGGTGACTCCCCACGCACGTGGCCCCGGGGGGTGCCTCCGCTTGAGGGGGGCACAGGGCAGCCCTGGTCACCCAGGGGACAGATCCCGGGTGAGGAGGAGCTGAGGCCGTTCGCGCTCAGCTCACCCATGCGGGGACAGGGGGACACCCCCGGGATGCAGAAGGATGGACACGGGAGGGACGGACACGCAGGGCGTCAAGTCCCTGTGCACCCCCACTCCCCCTGCTCACGGGTGCTGGGGAGGACACCCAGGGTGCTGGGAGGAGGGGGGGTGGGAGCCCTGGAGCCACCCGGTCGGCGCCCGCCTTGGCAGACGGGAGGCCCTTTCCCCGGCGTCAGCAGCACCCCGTCCCCGCAGGGGCCCCCTCCCCGTCCCCGCGGGCCCCGCTCCTGGCGGCAGGCGTCGACCTGCCCAGCCGCTCCCTCCCACCGCCCCGGGGAGTCCTGACCCCCGTGGGGTGCGTGGGGCCCGGAGGAGCCCCACAGGCTCCAATCCCAGCTGCCAGCCAGGGCAAATGGGGGGCAAAACCCCCCGCTGGAGCTGGGGGACACTGTTACCACCTTTGGGGACAGTCAGCCGGAGCCCTGGGTGGTGCTGGCGGGGAGGGTTTGCACCTCCTGCAATCCCAGGTCTCACACCAAGCCCTGGCCAGGGTCTGTGAGCCCCCGGCTGCAGCACGGTGGTGGCTTTGGGGACATTGCGGTGACACAATGGGGATGGAAACGGGTGGCCGGTGCCGAGCTGAGCGCTGGCCGTGAGGTCTCAGCTGCCACCCGCGCGAGGTTTGCCTGGGGAGGAGCAGCCCCGAGGGAGCGGGGTGACAAGCGGCCGGGGATGCTGGCAGGGAGGGTCCCCCGTCCCCACCCTCCCATTAGACCATCTTCAAAACATGTTTCCATCTGGCCTTCATGCCGGCTCTGACTCACTCCGAGCAGGGACCGGGAGCTCCGATATAAATCGCCGAGCTCCTGGCTCACCCCAGGACACACTGGGACCGTGTCCTGCTCCAGAGTCCCAACACAACCACCCTTCCTCTGACCCGCCGCTGACCCTCTGCAGCTGACGGCTCCTGCCTTCCCTCCCCATCCCAACCTCCCTAAACCTTCGCTCACGACACCGTAAAAATCATTTCCAGCACAGTCCAGACCCACAGACCGGCCCCTCGGTGCTGGGCACAAGCTCTGGGGTCCCACGTCCCTCCATCCCAGCACGGAGAAAAGCGCCAGCATCCCTGGGACTGTCCTCGGGGACAACATGGGCTCAAAATCCTATGGGAGCCCTAAATTTGGGCGTGGGGAGAAGTTGTCCTGCCACCTCTGCCCGGGCCACCAAACTCCAGAGGCCAACATGGAAAATCCCCCAACCCCACCCAGGCAAAAGCGGGGGTGAAGCAGCAAATAAAAAGAGGCACAAGGAGAAATCCAGATGTTCTCCAGCCCTGCCTGGGCTGGCTGAGGCATCCCTGGGGAGCCCGGCTTGGCCAGCACCGAGGGCGAAGCGTGGCCACTGCGAGTATCAAAGGAAACCTCCGCTGATCTGCTTTTATCCCAGCTCCTCACTTTCCCTGCCGGGGTGACTCAGCTCTCACTGGCTCCGGGGACGGGTGCCGGCTTGCTGGGATGAGCTACCCATGGCTCCGCTCCCTCTGGTGCTTCTCACCTCGGCGCTGAGGGTGGGAGGGAGATGCTGGGGCTGGGGGCTGTGTCCCCCCCAATACAGACGCTGCCTGTGGTGGCAGGGAAGCTCCCCGGGATGGATCTGGGGGTTCAAAATGCTCAGGGGACCCTGACCCCCTTCCCGGTGCTGTCCCACCCCTCTGCTATGTGGTGGACGTAATAAATCTTCATAATTAAATATAAATATAAGTACCCCAAAATGTCCATCACATGGCAGAAGAACCAGGGTCCATGTGCTGGCTGCAGGTGGAAGGACGGTGTCCTCATGGGTGTTTGGGGGCAATATTTCACTTCTGGCAGGAGGAGAAGGACCCTTGGGGTCAAATCCCCTCCTGGTGGGGATGAGGGTGTCACAGCTCTGTTTCACAGGTGACGCCAAGGAGGGATCCCACCCCCCCAAGCCTGGGGGCTGGAGAGCGAGTGGATTCCCCCGACTTGGGCATCTCCAAGTGGGTCCCACAGCACGGGGCAGCCCAGGGCGAGCAAGGAGGCAGCGGTGACACCAGATGAGAGGCAGCCCATCTCCTCCTCCTCCTCCCCCTCCTCCTCCTCCCCCTCCTCCTCCTCCTCCTCCTCCTCCCTGACTCCACACCAGCCTTGCACAGGCAGAGTTTTGGGTCAGGGGGTCTGAAAGTGTCGATCTCAGCATCCCCGAGCCCCATCCTGTGCCAAGGGAACACCCCATCTCCGAGCCCACCAGGGCGGGTGCAGGGAGATGTCCCCTGCTCCGCGTCCCCTTGGCAGACGGGGTAAGAAACTGGCACCAAACCTTCAGGTTGTAAAAAACTCCCAGCTCCCGGCCACCGCTCACCGTGGGGGCTGGTTCCCAGCGGCTTCGGCAGCTCGAGGGCAGGAGTCGGGGCCACCCAGGCACCTGCCCAGGGACGAGCACGGGGCGCATGCCCCGGGGGGCAGGTCCCAGCCCTCCTGTTTGTGTCAGCACGGGCTGGCAGGGACAGAAGATGCTGTTTTAGCAGGGTTTGGGGTTTGAGGGGTAACCTGCTGCCAAAATAAATACACCAAGTCAACTCGTATTAAATTAAAAAAATAAATCAAGGCCATGCTCGGAGCCAATTCAAAGTCTCAGTCTCGGGGCTGGAAGGTGCTGGCACATGCCCGAGACCCACGCGGTGGTGGCAGGGACCGCGGCGGGCGCTGCCAGCCGGAACACGCGGGAGCTGCGCCGCTGCCGTTCACCTGCCCGGCGATGCCGGTGCACAGCCGAGGCCACGGAGGCTCCGGGTTTCACCTGCCGGCTTGCCGGCCCCGGCTGGCGAGGTTGATGAAGGCAGGAAGGATTAAAGGGGTACAGGGAAAGGTGTGGGGGGGGCAGGAAAGCATGTGCCAGGTAACAAACCTACAAGATCCTCCAAGATAAAGGGAGATCCCAACAGCTGTAATTACGCGCTGGAGATAGAGCGGCGCGGGGAAAGCCTGAAGCCAAGTACAGGAATTCTGGGTTAATGGCAGCCCAAGGAGAAGTTAATAACAAGCCGAACAAAGTGGGAGCAGACAGCCTGGCGTCTGCCCTCCCACACGCCACCGCTGCCACACTAACGAACAACCGCGCTATCTCCAGCCCTGTCAATAATCCCGGGGGAGCGCGGGGAGACAGGGTGCCGGCGCGAGAAATCCTCTCCACCTTCCTCACGGGAGTTTTTGGCTGGTTGGCTGGAGTGAAAAACCACCCTGGGGGGGGAAGGAGGAGGATGAGGGGGTGTTTGGGAGCATCCTCCGGGAGGGGGCTGGAGAGAAGTGCAGGGGAAAGGCTGTGCTCCGCAACACCCTCCCTTCCCAGGGCCTGATCCTGCCCCACAGGAGCACCAGTGGGAGCAGGATTTGTCCCCTGGATGATGTCAGACACCCCCAAAGCACCCAGAACCTGCTCCCCCGTGCAAAGAATCACGGCATGAGCGAGGCGAGATGGGAGCTACTGATGGGGAGGTGACCTGAAGGCGCAGAGGTGGCCCAGAGGACACACGCACCTGGGAGGTGACAGGGACGTGGCTGTCACAGGAGGGCCTGGGACCCGGCCTCGACGGGGAGATTTCAGAGGGACACAAGGGTAGAGAAAGTTCACATTAATATTTTATCCCCCTTTGCAGAGCTCCAACATCTCCAGGAGGGATTTGAAAGGGTTTTTCTGCAAAAAGATGCTCAAAAATGGCTTGTCCCAAATGTTGCAGCCTCAGCAGCCACCCTGGCTGGGGTTGGCCTGGGCTCGGGGGGGTTTCTTGCTTTCCAGCACCCAGAGGCTCTGCAGTGGGTGCGGGTCAACGGCAGCAGCCGGGTGGTGTAAATCAGCATTTCCCCAATGGCACGGCCGTGGTCAGAGCCACCGCCTTGGCCAGGATTTGTGCCCAGCTCTGCCGCCGGTTTGAGTTGAGATGAAATCATATAGATGTTAAAAATTCTTAAAACAAGTAACCATTCCCCCCACCCCCCGCTTCATCCCCCCTCAATAAAGCAAATATTTTGTTTTAGAACTTAAAATATTTTCCAGGATGTAGATCTGGTCTGGGTTTGATTTTCATGAGGACTGCCGGCTGGAAATCAAAGGAATAAAAGGACCCTGATGTAAATCAGCAGCGATCCACCGAGGGGCATATAGTCTCCCTGATTTACATCACTTCAGCCCTTGGCCCCGACTGAGACAGATGAATGAGGGAGCAAAGGAGAGGGGAAAGTCCCCCTTCGTGGTATCTTGTTTGGAGAGAAGCAAAACTGGCGCCGGCTTTGCTACTCCGTAAACGCACAGAGGTTGAAAATTTACACCAGCATCACCAGCTATTCCTGACCAGCACCTCTGAGGGCCAAACCTGAGAGGGTCTCTCCCCGTCCCTGCTATTCTTTGGTGAGTTTATTAAGTGCCTGGAATTAATTGCAGGAGCAATTTTCTGCTGTCTAAATTCCCCATGTCACTGTTCCTCCCCTTGTGCCCTGGTGTGTGAAGCCAGTTTGGGGGATAATTATGCCCCATCTGGAAACCTTTGGGGAAGGTGTGAACCTGCTAGGCAGAAATATGACATATTTGATCAATTATTCCATTCATTAGCCCCAGCCTCAGCGCCTTGCCCTGCTAATTTGACAAGAGCACCAGTTAAAGAGGCTTTTTAACCCTCATTCACTTCACATCACCCTTAAGGCAGAGAGCGGGAGAGCACCCGAGTCCGCGTGGCGCTGGAAAGGGGACGGTCTGTGCGTGGGTGCACATGGGTGCTCAGCTCCTCTTCTGCTGTGAGCTCAACCCTGCCCTGCTGGGGTTAATACAGAAGTATTAAAAAAACCCAGTTACATTTCCTTTCTTTCCATTCACACCAAACTCTGTCGCTGGGACTTTGGCTGTGGATTGGCACCGGGCTGAAATTCCACTGGTCTTTTTTAACTTGTTGCTCTTCCCCTCCTGCTCCTTCCCTGCCTCTGCTGCCTTTGCTGGAGCGGTGCAAAACCGCCTCATTCTGGGTAAAAAGGATAAACTTGATAAAAAGGATAACTTGAATTTATTGTGTTGTAAATGGAGCAGTTAAATAATCACAGAATCGTCTAGGCTGGAAAAGAGCTTGAAGATCATCTAGTCCAACCATTAATGGGAAATATAAATTCAGATTTTTATTTCTTTTTAGAGAACTTGCAGTTACCATGCATTTAAATAACGAACGGTATTGGTTTGGATTGGGGTTTTTTTAGATAACTGTTTGGAGGTTGATTTTCCCCTCAGGGTGAGCCTTACAACAAGCCCAATTAAGATCTGGCCCAGGTTTTCTACATGATTTCCCAGGGATTCTTCCTTGCATAAATGGTCTTTTCCTTTCCTATCGCAGGCTCTTCCCTTGAGAAGCTGTTGCTTTCCCTTTAGTGAGACCCATTAAGGGTTTGCAACTTTAACAACATAACAAGGCCGTTAGTAACGGTTAGATGCAGCATTTAAACAAGGAGATCACCGGAGAATTTGATCCAATAAACCTGATTAATTTGTTTTAAAACAATCTCTTGCAGGCACACATCTCTAAAGGAGAAACTTTAGAAACTTTGGGACTAGGACTGAGGTAGGCAGCACCTATTTTACCACCTTAATAGCTGCCACCCTGGCAAACCACCTCTCCCCACCCTGTTTTTGGAGAGGTGAGGTGCCCGGCGTGGTACCCTGGTGCTGGCACAGCCTCCTCTTGCTCCCAGCCACGTCTGGTGCCCACGAAGGCGCCTCCTTCCCCTCATCCTCCTCCACCCCAGGTGCTTGCAGAGCACCCACCCGGAGCGCCCACGCGTGGGACGGTCGCTGTGCACATCGGCACCCCCGGGGGGATGCTCTGCCGCAGAGAGCCAGCTCCGCTCCCACCCCTCTCCCATCAGGTGGAGGAATTAAACCCCACGTTCCCCCCCTCCCTGAGCATCCTGCTCCAGCCCGCTGGCTGCAGCGCCTGTTGACATGTTTCTCTGGAAAGGGGCTTGGCCGAGGATGGAATTTAAAACCCACAGATTTTCTTGGTTTTGTTTTTGGCTTTTTTTTTTTTTTGTTTGTTACTCGTTTTCTTTTTTTGGTTTGTTTTTTAATGTCCTAGCTGGAAACTTGAAAGCTGTGGCTGAGACCTCCTCTAGTGGTGCTGGGCTCCATCCATGCCACTGCTGGCTGCTCGGTGCTCCCCGTGACACACACCTCTGTCACCCACTGGGTGATGGGCAGGGGGGGCAAATCTGCTGGTGCTGGGATGCTCGGAGGGCATATGGGAGGCAAAACCCGAGTGGTGAACTGGCATGGCCGGGAGGAAGAGCTGAGCTCCTCGGAAGAAGAGTCCTTCCTGTCACTTACTGCAGTGAAAAGATGTAATTTTTCACTTAGAAATGAAGGTACTTTTTTCAACAAGCAAAAACCTGTTTAAATTTCAATAAGTGGAACAAAATCGTTCTGTTTTCTCAAGGCAAAACATTTTGATGGGTCACAGGGTTAGGGGGGGGTTTGTCTCACCATTTGTAGGGTGTTTTCATTCTGGTTTTGTGAAAGATCAGGAAGAAATAGCAGGGTTTCCTCTGAAATCTGAGCTCTGCCCAGGCTGCTCAGAAGCACTATAAGAACCTGGGGAAAGGCCAATGTCTCAGGGTCAGGGACTCCACTGACCGGACCGGTGGAACGAAGACTCACAGAGGAATCCCTGTCCTTGTTTTTTGGTGCGGAGAAATGGCACGAAAAGATCTGATCTCAAGTCAGAACAAGTGGGGAGACTTGGGGGACCCTCACTTTGGGGGCACGTGTTGGGGATGCTCCAGCTGTGGGAGCACTGGCACAGCCGGTCCGGGGGGGATGCTGGCCCGGCAGAGTTTCTACATCCAAATGCCACAAGGCAACACGTGGATCCCTCATTTAGGAGCACCAGGGACCCCCCCAACCCACCCCCGGCCTCTCCCAAGCACTGGAAGCTGCATTTGCAGGTGGACAGATGCATGGGAAGGGGGAAGCACGGACGACCCCGTATCCTCCGCATCCGATGCGTGGTGCTCGTCTCGTGCCGCGGGACGTGTCGGGGCTTGCAGGTTGGGGGAAGAATTTGCCGAGCGTTTAAAGAGCCGACAAGAAGGGCTTGAGCTTGCAGCTGACTGCACGTTCAGGCCTTGTTTGTGAGCACTTTGCATCGCTGATGACAGAAAGTTGCTTTGTTGCCCAGGTTGCGGGGATTGAGTGATGGGAAATCCGCGGCGCTCGCTCGAATTGGCAAAGAGGGCTCCTCGGCGGCAGGGAGAGCCCAGCCCTCCCCTGCACCTACTCTCTGCCGAAAACAGATGAGGGATTTAATCATCCCCCCCTAGATTTATATTCATCAGAAAGTGCTTTTAGTGAAGTCCTGTGTCAGACCGAGCTCGAGATGCCGTTCGTGGCTATGGGGGATGCTCGCGGGTGAGCCAAGGAACCGCATCGGAGTCCCATGGCAAAAGTCCACGAGCAGGTGAACAGAAGAAGGGGGGGGGGGGGGGGGAATTCACTGTGACATTTTACTGACGGAACATAAACTTTTCAACAAATACTTGGAGAGAAAAATACATATTCTGTTGACATTTCCCATATTTGGCGAAATCCCAAGCCTTCCATCAAACCCCCAAACGCACACACAAAGTCCCTCAATGCTTTAACGAAAAGCAGCGTCCCAAAACGTCCTTTTATTTCCGGTGGTTACGACTCTGAAAAAAAATTATTTCAGGAATTTTTAAGAGGGAAAGGAGCAATAAATTGGAAAAGCTTCAGCATCTCTGGAGAAATGGGTGTTTTCCGACCCATCCCAGTGACTCGCTCCTGTGGGTTTGTTGCTGGAAGGTGCCAAGGACGGTGGCTCCATGTATCCTCAGGGGGAATGAAGATGCCCAGCTCGTCCCGTGGTCTGGGCACAGCGTTAGGGGAGCAGGGAAAAGCTCCCTGGGTTGGACCCACCACATTCTCCATATTCCAGCTCTATATTTCAGCACTGATGAAAACCACCATGTTAGCAGCCCCAGGCCTGGCTCCTTTCTCTTCCTTTGCAGCCAACGATGCATTTCAGAGGGAGCAGACTCAGGTCAAGCCTTGGAAAAAAATGTCATCTGAGAGTCCTCACTTTACCCACAGAAGAGGTAACAGCAGGGCAGCTACCAGAGTCCGGCCCCGGGTACCCACGTAGCCTTCCCAGGCAAGATTTCCTTCAGCCCCCCGTGATGCCGAGGCTGCCGGGGGACCTGGAGAGGCTCAGAGCTGTGTGGTGACTTGCTGTCCCCAGCCGGGACGCGTGGGTTTGGAGAGATGTTAAAAGCATTATAATCAGTGACCCCACATTCTTGCTAATTAACAGAGAGAAAATTAGTGGTAAAGGAAATTGTTCCTCTTATATTGCTCTTTCTGGTTTGCTTGTTTTTTTGGCTTGGTTTTTTTTTGTTCTCTGCGTGTACCATGTAGAAAGAATTATTTAAGCCTCTGGGGCCAAATTCCCGGGCTTGACTTAAGCAAAATTCTCAGTGTGAGTTTTTGCCTGAATAAAGGAGTCGGGGTCTTGCCCAGGAGCAGAAAGGGGCAGAAGCCAACCCAACACTTCACTTTAAAGCAGGCTGAGCCCACCGGTACCACGGTACTCACAGAGCGGAGTGGTGCCAGGTGATGCTCAGCTCAGCCCTGACTCTCCCCCCTGCAAAGGAGGGCTCGGTCCCTGCCA
Organism: Strix uralensis; assembly: GCF_047716275.1. Lineage (NCBI taxonomy): Eukaryota > Metazoa > Chordata > Aves > Strigiformes > Strigidae > Strix > Strix uralensis. The sequence goes on from NC_133993.1 coordinate 8,769,466, forward strand.
AATCGTCTCTGCAGAGGACTTCGAGGGAAAGCTGGGCAGCTCTGAAAGGCAACCTGACAGCGCCGTGGGCATCAGACACCCGTCTGAGGCAGGCGGGATGGCTCTGGCAGGGATATCATGAGGGCCGAGGCTGGCAGAGCTGGTGGTGTGACATTTGGAGCTTGGATGCCCCTAGGGCAGAGGTGTCTGGTGGCCACCTCCATCTGATGGCTGGCTAGTGCCTGGGGCTAACAGCCACCTGGTAACATCGTCCTGCTGTATGGAGTGAGGGACAAGCCTGCATCCTGGTCCCCTTGCAGGACCTGAGCCCTCCTCTTCTGGCCCGTGACAGCTATCTCCCAGACTCCCAGAGCCACCGTCCTTTCCTGCAGAGCTGGAGGCAGAGCCACTCGCCCTGAGGCCCACGGACACCCCTGCTGATCCTGGGAGCCACTGCCGAGCCAGTCGGGGCGGTGTCACCGAATGTCCCCACGCCACCGTCCTCCCTCCCCAGCACACTCGCAGGTGGTCATTAGTGGAGCTGGCAATCCCTGCAGCACGCGCCGGGTATTTACATCTCTGGGGAAGCCGAACTCAAGGAGGAGAGGGAGAAAAAAATGGTGACGGTAAATGTATAATTAAAGTCCTATTAAGAGGCGCCTAGGAGTCTCCTGGGGAGCAGGGTGTACGAGATCGCTGCCTCCCCGATGGCTCTTGGGTACGAAAGTCTCCCCAGGCACAGCCAGGAGGGCCCAGGGGGACCTGCCGTGGGGGACGTGGCATCATCGGGGTCTCTGTAGCGCTGGGACATCCCTCCCAAGGCTGGGCTGTGGGGTGGGTCCCGTCCCATCCCATCCCCTGCAGCCTTGTTCTGATTTCAGAGATGCTGGGAGCAGGCGCCCGTCCTGCCGCTGGCTCCCACGTCCCTGGACAACTCAAGCTGGTGGGTTGGGTGCCCAGCTCAGTTGTGGGGTGCTCCTTGAGTCCAAATCCTCTCGGACTGGGCTGGAGCAAGGGGCCACCAACCTGGGACAAGCAGAGAGTCCAGCCTGAGTCCTGGAGCCATGTGGCTCAGCAGAGCTGGTGGAGGAGATGGGCGTTTTAATAGGCAAAAAGAGGGAGTTGCTGTTGCCTGATCTATGCTGGCACTGTCACAGATGCAGGGTTTCACCATCTCCTACACCCTGGCGACTCCCTCTCCATCTCTCAGCTCTTTCAGCGTATCAGGTCCTCATCCTCACTGGGAGGTCCCTGTCATCCTCGGGGACCTGCCCACATCCCACTGCGCTCCCCCGCACTGAGCTGTTTGGGCTCCCTTCGTTCAGCCCCTCGCAGGCTCCGTGCCCACCTCCGGCTGTGCCCGGGATGGAGCCTGGCTCTGACCCAGCTCAGCAACCCACCTGCGCCAGGGGCTTATTTTTCCTTTCCCTGGAAGCATCCCCATTACAGAGGTGACACATGAACCTCCGCTGCCACCTTCACTCAGGGCTCTCCCTGGCTGCCCCTATTCAAAGGCAAAAAAAAGCAAGTCGTGGCCAGGTTTGGTGGTAAATCACACCATTTCCTCACCGCCCGCCGGATTCCAGCAGCCCAGCTCACATCACCCTCCCTCGCAGGTGCTTTTCCCATTCAACGCCTCCCACCTCGCCTGCCCCTGCTCTTTACAGCTCCCATATTAGTTGTGGTTCACTGGGCACTGAATGGGGACTGGAATTCCTTAATCCACCTGCGACCTGCAGAGGAGCTTTCCCAGCCCCAGCCCCGTAACTCAATCCCACTCGGCACAAAGCCAGGAAGGCATCGCCGGCGTGAACCAGCAGTTGAGTCTCACCTCCTCCTGGTCCCGGGAGGGTGGGCGGCACCGCGGGCACCATTCCCTTTGAACATCCCCCGATAGAGATTTGCCGGCGCAGAGGTCGGCCGAGCTTTTGTCTCGCCGTCGGTTTGGAAAATTCCACCTGGTCGTGGTTGGGCTTTCCAGGGGTCCCATTTCACCCAGTTCATAGCCCAAAACGTGCCTGTGGGTTTGAGTCCAGCTGCTGCCTCGCCCTGAACTGAGCACTGAGCAGTAAAAGTGACTGAGGGAGGGTTTGGAAGTGTTTTGTTTTGGTTGGTTTTTTTTTTCTTAACAGGAAAATGTTGATTCATTGGAAATAATGATTTTTGCCAGGAACATACCTGCTCGCTTTGACCTGGGCAGAATTTCTCATCAAAACATTGCAGAGGTGTCCGTCTCCATCCCATAATAACTAGCAGACTGAGCATTCACATGGGACCCGCATGGCTCCCCAACTGCCCTCCCACCAGCTGGATTTGCCCCCACTTTGAGACCTGGAAAGCAGTGAGGGTCCACGTCTCGCACCCTCTCAGAGTCACAGTCAGCCCAAGTCCTTCAAGTCAAAAGATTTTTCTTGAAAGATTTATTTTCTGTAAAAATACGTCCCTGCCTTCTGCAAAGAAGACGCCAGCCTTCCCGAGCTCTCCAGCCTCTGGTCCTTCCCCATCTACGGACATCCTCATGGAAACTCTGCTTAGGTAGGAAAATCTGGCTTTTGGCAAAGGAGAAGTTTTGAATACTGACATTCGTAAATTTGAGAGCTCCAAAACGCCTTTGAGGTGGGAAGTGAGTCTGTCTCCAGCCCACAGAAGCTAGATTGTGAAATAATTTGAAATCATGGCAACACGACCTGAAAATTCGCTTGTACGGTCCAGCCATCACACCAGAAAACCTTACTCTTGGGAAATATGGATAATCATCCCGATTTTGGAAAATTTGGGGCGGGTGATCGTCGTTATGGGCTGTGGGTGGGTTTGGCTTCAAGGCAGCTTTATACCACCAGAGCTGGAGAAGGGCTCAGAGCACAGGAGGACCCAGGGGTGGAAGGAAGATTTTCAGACAACCTCCAGCACAGCTAATGCACATTTTCCTTCACCTTACTTTTGGGTTTATTTCTGTCACAAGAGGAGTCTGGAAAGCACTAGCCCCTCCATGGCAGGGGACGAGTGGGGGTGCTGAGGGGAATCCCAGGGTGTGGGGTGAAGACATGTCTTATGGACACCTCTGGAGATGTCTGTAAGACACAGCCTTAGCCAGTTTGCAGTGCAAACAGCAGGAAAACGAGGCTTATCTCAGGTTGTAGCTCGAATTCAGACTCCTGTTTTTCAGCTCCTGTGCCCCATTTTTCTCCCCTTTGCAGCTGTCTTCCCCCCAGGGAGGCAGCTGAGCTTTGGAGGGCAGAGCATCCCCCCGCCGTGCTGAACGTGGGAGCCCGAGCCCCGCTCCGCACGGACCGTGCGTTTCCCTGGCCCGTGTGCGTGTCTGTACACACAGGGGCCCGGTGGCTGCGTGCTCGCTCTCACCTCCACGTCCCCCAGCAGCCCGTCCCAGCTCAGGACCGGGACGCAGAGCCCAGCACCACGTCCCCTCGCCAGCCGCCCGTCACCCATGGCCTTGTGCCGGGGCGGCTGGCTGAGCTCAACTCCAGCTGCGCTGATGGGAAGACAAGGTCAGAGGCAAGTGCCCACTTTCCATTTACTCCGACTTTCCGCCCCTGCATCCCCCCACATCATCCCCATGAGTAATAGGGAGCGGCCGTTCCCGTCTGGGCCAACGGGAGATGGGGCCACCCAGGGCCACCCCTTGGCCCGGGCAGGCAGCTGGCAGGCAGCGAGGAGGAGGAGGGTGATGAGGAAGGAGACTCTGGGCTTTCCTGTTCCTCTTGGCTCCCTGGGGTTGTTTGGGGTCCCGGACTGACACCCCTGGGAGCCAGCCAGCTCTGTTAGTCACGCAGGGAGGTGCGGAGGCTGGAAAGACCTGCAACCCTGCCAGGGCGGTGGAGAGGGCAGAGCAGGCAGGACGCCACGGACGAGCACCATCGCTCTCCTCTGCAAAGGAGCCGTGAGGAGGCACCTGGGACTTGAGACCTCCCTGCCTCTGCTCCTTCTCCTTGGCCCAAATCTCACCTTTTCTGCGCTGTGGTGGTGGCATCTCTCCTGGGACTGGAGTCCCACCCTGAGGGCTCCTCTCAGAGGCACACAGGGTGCAGGCTTGGGGCTGGAAGAACGTGGGAAATTTTGTGATAAAGGCTGGTTTCTGAACTTGTAGTTTTCAGAGCAGCGGGTGGAGACTGAGGAGGGACAAAAGCCCTAAAAAAAGAAAAAGAAATAATACTGAACACCTGGAAGCATTGCACCAAGGGCTGGAGGACCTCAGGAGTGAGGGCAGAACTACTGGGTAGTGCTTCTGCCTCATCCCAGCCCACCATGGTCCCTCCTCTCCGGGCTCTGCAGCCTCGCGGAGGAAGGCACAGCTCTACCCTCCAGTGTTTATCGTATTACCTGGTGTAGTACCACAGGCTCCGACTCAGGACTCCCAGAAATCCTTCCCTGGGTAAACAGCACATCCCTTTCCTGCTCAGGGCTGCTCTTCCATACCACGCTGTACTTTCATTTCCTCCTACACTGTGGCCCCAATGTGATGGAGAGCTAATTAACATTCCCCTTCAGGCCAGCTGGCTGCCTTGGAGAAGTGTGCCACCATGCTCCTCCATCCTCTTCCTCTTCCTTGTTTTAGTGGAAGCAGGGAAGGATCATCATGTGGGGAAACTGAGGCACGCAAAGGTGCAAGCTTGAGGTCAGTAGCTTCTCTGCTTGCAGGAACTCGCTGGCTGATCAGACACGGCCCAGCAGAGCCAGGCACTGTGCCCGAAGCACCACTGGGCTCCCAGCAGCCTTTCTCTGCCTTCCCAAGGGAACAAGCCCAGCTTAACACTAGATAGTTTTTCACACCTGCCCACCCGATCAAGTCTAAAGCCCCTCATGGAACAGGGCTCGACTACAGCACTGATATAACGCGGGCAGCAATGATAACTGCAGGGAGCAAGGAAAGGCACGGGGTGTCTCCTGGCAGGTTACACGCCGCTGGGCATTCCTGCGCTGGCTGCTCCAAAGCCAGCTTGATTTGGTCATGCCTAAGAGCCCCCGCCACCAGCAAAATCAGCCGCAGCAATGACACAGACTCACAGAAACCGTAGCGAGTGCTGAAGGGTCTCTGCTGGCCACCAAGGGCCGGACACGCTGCACAGACCAAACCCTTCCTCGAGGTCAAACCCAGCCACGTTTGCAAGAGCCAGTTTGGGGACAGCCTGAGGAATTCTGCAGGTCCACAGAGTCTCTGGGGATGGCAACACGTGTGTATGTGAACACGTATGTGCATGTGAGTATGCATGTCCTGGTGATGTGACATCTCAGGATGCTGCAGCCAGTTTGCTGCTAAAGGGCGAAACCAGTGACCTGGAATTGAAGGGATTTTAAGGCAACTCGTTTTCTTGACGCAGGCCACTGAGCTGCAGCTAAGAGGTGACCCACCAGCCTGCGCCGGGCCAGGATCCCCACCGCGACCCCGAGCAGGGATGGGTGTGGGGGCAACGCTGCCCCGGTCCCAGCAGCGGGGGGGCCCTGGGAGCACCCCCAGCCCCGCTCCATCCCCAGGAGAGGCGGCCAGACTGCAGGTAACGTTGCCATCTAGTGGTTCCCCACCCCGAGCCGAGGGAAAGAAGCCACTTTCGGGATTATTTAGGAAGAAGATATGGGGGTGAAGCTGCGCAGGTGGGCTGGTCCCTGAGTGGTACCCGGTGACACCCCAGTGGTACCCACGCCCCGGGGGCACAGGGAGCAGCAAGGGCTTGGCTCATCTGAGGATGCGATGGGCAAGCTTCGGCCTCTCTGCTCAGGCAGCAGCATCCCATCATCCCATCCTCTTCCTCAGCAGCTTGGACCATGCAGCAGCTCAGGCCAGGCAGCAGCTCCTACTCCCAGCCAGGAATTGGCAGCAGGTCAGTGTCTGCACAGCCAGACCCAGGGCTTGAGGGGCATCAGTGGCAGCTCCTCCAACCTGTGACAAGGTTTGAAAGCGGCTGAGACCCCTGAATTCACCAGGCAGAGGAACAGGGAGCTCTGAGCTTTTGCACAGCACTGAGAGGAACCTGCCTCCAGCCTGAGGGCAGAAGGTGGAGGCTTGGCTTAAACCTGGCAACACCTCAGCTCCTGGAGCTGTCAGGGCTTGGTCACGGCTGTGACATTGCAGCCGCCTATGGATGGTACTTGATGGGCAAGATTCCTGCCAAAGCATCTTTCTTGACAGAGCTTAAGATCAAAGGCGGATGGGGCCAAGTACGTGTGCGGCTCGTCTCCGCACCAGGCTGCGTCTGAACCAAATTCAGAATGACCCCAGCAGGTCCCCAGCTGGGAATCGAGCATGGGGCATGCACAGAGGTGTAAATACTCACATAACACAGGACGGGACAAACTGCTCACTTCTAAACACAGGAAAGTTTTCCCTCCCTCCTCCACTCTGCTTGCAGGCCAGAGGCAGAGTAAAGGATCCTTCTCCCTGTTTTACCGTGCAGGGTCCTGCCTGAGCCACCACCCGGCCCTCCCCTGCCTCCTGCTCCCCATCCCGTGCTGGCAGCACCCCCTGCTCTCCTCATCTCTCCATCCCACCTGCCTCCCAAACCCATAAGAGGGGAGGAGCAGGGCTTGTTTGATGCTCAGAGAGGAAAGCTCCAAGCCCAAAGCCCCTCTTTGGGAGGAACAGGGTCATCTCCAGCCAGCCTCACACCCCTGGCTCTGCAGGCGGGGGCACACTGTTTTTTTTGGCCTGGTTTCCAAAGAAAAGGAATCTCACGTGTTCACCCTGCATTTACTGGCCTGTTCCCTCGCAGGACTTGCAGGGTTGTTGTCCAGCCTCACCCCAGCGGACACGGGCAGGCATCCTGACAACAAACTCACTACAAGTTCTGCATAAATGTCTTTCTTTCCAACCCCAGAGGGAACTGTGCTTTGCCCTGTCAGTACCAAGACCCATTTCACCCTAGAGAAGCAGATAGATGGATCCTTGCCTTATTCCAGGAGAGTAAATCCACTACTACCACAGAAAAACCTCACAAAGTAGGGGAACTACTCCAGGATGAGACTTGGGATTCCTCCGCTTCCTCCTCTGGGAACCCTAAAGGAAGTGGTTTGGGGATTAGCTGCCCTGGAATAATCTCCTGCCTGTCCCCTTGTCTTCTGCACTGCCATTTACACACTCAAGCATGAGGATTTTATCTGTACCCAACCCCTTTATCCTTTTACAACTTACTATTCTAAAACTCTCGCTGTTCCTGCTATCTCGATACCTCTCTAAAAGCTTTATTAGCCCTTGGTGGCAACAGTGTCTTGTGGCAACGAGTTTCACACTGCTTTCAGGTTATCTCACTCTGGATGGAGATGCTGAGACTGACCCTTCCTCTCACCTTCCAGGAGCCAGCGTCGCGGCTGTGCTGGCAAAAGCATTTTGCAGCTGCCCCTCTATCTCCTCTCTGCATCTCACACATGCAGAGCCTGTACCTGCATTCCTCACAATGTAGTCACCTTGTTTGGCTGGAGCCTGATCCGTCTTGGTTTCTCTCCTGCTCTGGAAAACACACCCACAGGAAGGCAGCCACCTCCTCTTTCCCCTTGTCATCTCCCTGCTCCCCATGGCGCACACAGGGAGAGGCATCACTCGATGCCTGGTTTGATTGTGGAAGAGGACGCAACGGCAGGGTGTTCACCCTTGCCTGCCCAGGATCTTTATCTCATCAAGGGAGAAGAGGAAGTGCAGAGGATTTAAATTGGGAGCTGGAAATTAGTTAGGGAACAAGATCATCCCGCACAGCCTTCCAGTGGCCGTAGGTATCACTTCATCTGCCATAATCCTCCCCTGCCTGCGTCCTGCAGGAACGCTCCTGGCCTTGCCTGGGGGTACCCAGGCGTCCTCCTGGGGATACAGGAGGCAGCTCAGACTGTGCTGCTCTACAGCCACATCCCCGTAAGAGATGCGGGCGTCTCCTCTCCCCCAGCACAGCTGCACGGCCCCCACATCCCAGGCCCCAAGGAGGATGTGCCACACATCCCTCGGGCTTTGCAAGGCGACGGCTGCAGCTCCCTGCCACGGCAGGTGTGTTGGAAACGACCAGCGCTGCCCCATCCCTGCTCGCTGCTAGTCAGGTCCTCCAGCTGCCGAGGGCTTCTCCATCCTCAGACCACCTTGAGCCGGGGCAGATCACCACATCTGCTCAGCCTCACGTCCACAGCATCTCCTTTCCCTGCTGCGGGCTACCTGCCTTGTGATCTGGGGCCCCAGTGTTTTCTGTCCCCTGGTGCAGGAGCAGCACAGGCCAGCGCTGGGGGTTGGAGGGCACTGGGGCCCCGTGTGTAGGCTGCTGGACGGGCCACGGGGAGGGTGCTGCAATCCCAGCCCTGCTCTGTTGTGTTTACTTCCCCTCCCAGCTTTTTTGCAAGCTCCTTGGGGCAGTGCCTGTTACTCAACACAGAGCCCTGCTCTCTCTTGGGGCTTCTTTCTGCAACTGTGAGCTAATGCTTTTGCCAGAGATGATGCCCAAGATTAAAAAAAAAAAAAAAATCCAGGCTACAAACCCACCCAAACCAGGATCCCAGTGCTAATCTCCATGAGCATTTCTGCATGTGTGGGGACAATCTCCAGGAAAACCCTGACTGAATTGCACACTCTGGGTGAAGCTGGGCTTTCTCCACCCTGTAGCATCGCTGCTATCACAGGCAGCTATGGAAAAGGCCTCTCAGTCTATGAGGGAAGGCGGTGCAATCCAAGCAAACCAGACTCCCTGGGTCCCTCCCAGAGGTCAGCTCAACGCCAGCCTGTACCCAGGCAGCAGCTGAAGTTAATGAAAGCATCCTTGCTCCCATCCAGCTGCAGTTTTGGCTCCCGATTCTCATTCTCTAATGGTACAAACACAGCCCATGCGAATCTCTGGCAGTGCAGGGCTGTCACCAACACACAGGCAACTCCCAAGTGTTGTCTCCGGGTGCCAGCCCGCTCTACAGAGGCTTCACTCTTCTCCAGATGCTGCTCTAAACCTTTTTGTGGTGGCCAGCGAGGCTCTGAAGCTGACAGCTCCTCTTCTGGGGCTGGATGGAGACAGACACCGATCGTGCAACCATCATTATTGTCCCACGGTTTCTGTAGGCTCCCTAGGAGGTATCTGCTCATTTTTCCTCATTTTCTACCAGGCTACAGAGCTCTAGGGGCAGAAATTGCTTCCTGTTGCTTGCACCGCACCTAGCCTGGCAGGACACTGGTTTGTACCAGGGACTCCTGGCTGCTACAGCAGCTCGAATAAATCAAGGATGTTCATTAACGATATGTAACGGTGTCTTCTGCTATGCTTGTACGGCACCTACAGCCAACCTCGGTTGAGGCTGGTAACCCAAAGACATAAAAATGGAAATGGCACATCCAATAAAGGCCAACAGCCAAGTTAGTCTTGCTGTAAGATAACCAGAAGAGCACCCGTCCGAGACAAACAAGTGTGACACGGTCACGCTTTTCACGCAGGCTCGAGTGTGATTAATCCCTGAAGCCTGCCAGGGAAGCGCGCAGCTAAGCAAACGCAGCCTTTGATGTGCAGCTTGGGGATTGATGAAACTAAAGCATATTTAGTGCAGCATAGCTCTAGGGTGGCCGGAGGAGAGGAGGGGGAGGGAAGGGAGGAGTAGTGGGCAGATAGTCAACCTGTCTATTCAGTGTGTTATACAACTCACTCCGATGGACTCAGAGCAATGCCTAAGGTACATAATAATAATAAAAAAAGATGCTACAGAAATTTAATTTAATTTAATTAAAAAAAAAAAAAAAAGGCTGACGAGAAGAAAGGATTGTCCCAGGAAACTTCCCCTTGCCCAAGGGAGGTAGCGTGGCCCTGCGGGTGGCAAACTAGCCTAGGGATTTGGGATCTACTCCAAGCAAGGCTGCTAGCCCCTGTGCGGTCTTGGTCAAGTTCCTTTACCTTGTCCCACTGCTTCGGTGAAGTATTTCTGTGACTGGACATCAGCCCACAGTGAGTCTGGCTGGAGAGCCACCCCCTGCAAAGGGAGAGCATGCTTTCAGGTCCACGAGGTGGGCTTTTGCCCTCACGGACCTGGGGCTGATAGCAGGCAAGGTGAGTACCTTGCACTGGCAGGAGTGCAGCTCCACTGAGCAGGGTAAAGGTAGCAAAGGGATGGAGCTGGACAGGAGGAATGCAAGAGGTCACCTTGCTCATCACGCACCCTGAAGTAGGGACAACTCTGCCTGTGTCACCCCTGACAGGTGTTTTTCCAAACCCTCTCAGACTGTCAGCAATGGAGACTTGACACTCTCACCACAAAATGGACCCGAGTTCCCAGCTGAAGTCAAATGCAGGGCTCTGACTTTTCTAAACACAGTTCCTCAAGGCAGAAGGGTGAGATGTGGAAACTCTTGATGAAGCAACACAAACCTGGACATCTTTCCACCCTCACTGGCTTGCCATGCTCGAGGGGCATGGCAACCCCCCAGCGCCCTCACCCAAGCCTCCCACTCAGATCCTGCTGCTGAGCCTAATTCGCATCTTTCTGGATTTAGCCAAGTGCAGGCACAGGATCAGAACCAAGCGCAGAGGATGAATGACCTGACCTGGGGATTTCCTTTGATTTAACCTCATGGAAGGAATTGCAGCAACTCCATGATTAAGTCTTAGCAAAGATAAAACAGGGAAAGTAAACTATACCTGCGCTTTGTAGGGAGATGATGTTAAATCCCAGCCCGGCTCTGTGGTTTCAATCCTCTCTCTGTGTCCCAGCACTCTTTAGCTGGCTGTCTAAACTCCTCTGGTGTGACACTCTTTAATCCTAAAAAAAAAAAAAATGTTAGATTGTGAGGATTCAGACCCCAAACAAAATACACCAAAAATGGGTATTGGTTCCTTCACGAGCCCCAAACTAAATCCAGAGATGCAGCGTGCACTTGATGGAATAAAAAGGATGGGGCTGGATGTCTACATGGACACAGTTCACCTCTCGTGGTGACAACAAGGCTCAGTGAGTTCTTAGTTTGCCTTTTCCCAGCCCAAAGCTTCTTTCTCATGCTCCAGTCCCCAGCAGGGACAACGGCAGAGAAGGATCCTCCAAGGGCTTTTGAGACCAAGGGGTGATCTGAGCTGAAGGGTTTTCCTGTTGGCTATTTTTTCTGTGGTCTGATTTAATTTGATTACAAATGTCTGTCACAACAAAAGCAATCCCAGGAAGATGCAGACAAACTTCAACTTACATTGGAAAAAACCCCACATGTTCTCTGACATAAATGGTTTGATGAAACTATTTTCAAATGTCTTCCTCTTCCCCAAAGTGAAATGTTTCCATGTAGTTCCCTCCCCACAACCACACACATACACAATTTTCCAACCAGCTCTGCCCGTGGTCCTTTGCTTCACACAGCCCGATACCCTCTAGTAAAAAAGATTGACAAAACCTCCCTGGAAACACCAACCTGCATGGCAGAGCAATGGAGGACTTTCCCTCCACAGCGATGTTGTTCCATCCTCACACCCACCTCTGACCTTCTGGGGGCTCCAAAATTACCCATTGCACAAGGCTGCTCCATCTGAGTCTCCTGAAGCATCCCGGGATTTCTCCCATCACACTAGAGCACTGCAGGACCATGACTCATTACTCTGTAAGACGAAATCCACTCTTCGCTTTTGAAGGGGGGGAACACTTATTAGGTGCGATGGTGCAAACTGGTTCAAGAAAGTAAACTCACTCACCCCTTACCAACACTGAGAGCCTGTGCCTATTTCCAAAACAGAGCCTTTGTGGTTCTACAAAGGCTAGATGTCCTCTTAATTTCAAACGTTCTTCCAGTTTTCTTCCAGGACCAACAGGAAATGTGCTGAAACACCGTGAGAAAGCTTGTTCTTGTGGTTATGTCTGGCCCTAACCAGAAACAGAAGCGCCAGGAGGTGGGATGAGAGTGCTTGAAATCTCTCCAACTTCCCGTTACAAACGCTAAAGGTCTGCATGCTTCAGATGAACTTTTGGATGCTCCCATTGAGCTTTTGATGTCTGCCCTTCCCTACTCGCAAGGCGCTGAGAACAGCAAACCATCGGCAAGTAAAAGAGTCTAGAGCAGCAATCCCCAAGGAGACTGTGGAAGACCCTTGTCCCTGTGTGTGTTGCAGAGCCTGTCAGTCCCCGAAACCAGCAGTGGCTGTTTTGGCTCAGGCCCTGCTGCTAGCTCCGACGGCCCCAACTCAATTCCCTGCATGCTGGCCCAAGAGGCAATCTGTTGGAAGAGCTCCTAGGATTGCTGCATCATGTCTCAACCTGAGCGTTTTCAGCAGCTACACACGTCTGAGGGAATCTCATCACGCTCCAGCAGGGATGATATTCAAAATACCACCCATCTTTCCACTCCTGGTGTCTAGAATACCTCCTCTCCCTAGACTCAAGTCCTCCAAGAGATTCAGTCAAGAGTTCATCTCTTGATGACATGAGGAAGAGGAAGGAAACTCAAAAAGAGAAGGGAACCCCAGAGAGGGCAGTCTGAACAGACGTTGAGTGTCATTCCTTTAACACCTTCAGTTACCTTATCTAACCCTCTGCACCAGCATCACGAGATGCTGCAAGAGCTGCATGGCAAGGAGAGGCCAAAGGCCTCATGGGTGGCTCCAAAAAGCTGAGGCCATACAGGTATTTCGGCATCCCACTCTTATGTAAGCACCAAGGCCAGATTTCATACCAGATGATTCAAAGCACCATCAGCTCCCTCTATGGGCTGCGGAAAGAAAGAGACCTGGCCACCACCAAAGAGGGTGGTTCAGAGCCCAAGTGTCATGACTCATGTTTTGGAATGGCTGCTCTCTCCATCTACTTAAGAGGAAGGCTCTGGTGACCATCCTCCTTCCTTTGGCACCTCCAACTCTCAATGCTTGTAGGGTGAGCCCTGGCCCCAAATCCTGTCGGGCTCCTGAGAGTGAGGAAGGTCAGCACCTTTGTGGATTTAACCCCAAAAACCTCAAGTAATGACGCTGTCCCTAAAGCAAAAGGACTATCAACGCTCTTGGAATTTCATGTTCAAAACAATGCGTCACTGCCAGAGCGAGAGAGGGACCAGCTCTGAGTGACTCGTCACCTGCCCAACACCCCTGGGCAAAGGTGGAGTGGCTCTCAGTGGTCCATCCCTCGGCTTCCTGTTTGCTCTGCCCACAGCACACTCCCGGAGCACCCGGAATGGCCAGCAGTGCCCTTTCCTGCGCACCAAGGCGTCTTGTTTGATTAGGAACAGGTTACCTGGATACGACGCTTCATCAAAGGGAATCCTGCGTTGATGGCATCCCGTAGATGCTTGGGTAATTGTAGGTTCCTACTGGTTGGAGCCAGTTCAACCCCCGGCCTTGGCTCTGCTGGAAATTGTTATGCTGGAGAGGAACACTACATGCGAAATGCAGGGGGGAAGAGCAACGAGCTTCCACTGAAGAGACGCTATCATAAAAATATCATAAATTGGTGGTCCCAAGAACCACTTGTACTCTTGAATTCCAGCAGTTGCCTAGCGAAGCGAACAGGCAACAGGGCAGAAAAGGCAGCGTTGCCCAGCCGCTGGAGCCACATCCGAGCTCTCTCCACGGCTTCCCGCTGATCTGCTGCACAGCTCTGGTCAAATCATGTCCCTCACTGTTAGGTCTGCTTCTGGCCCCCAGAGCTTGCGGGTCTCCTGCTCGTATTGTGTCTTGCGGAATGGGACCGCGAAGTGTCACCGTAACGTGTTGGGTGTTTTAGCCTATTGGCTCCAATTCACCAGTCACGGGCTTTCCCGGGTGACCCCTCCTCCTCCTCCTCCTGAATATTGCCAGACACGTTACAAGAAAAGAAAGTGAAATTAATCAGACTTCACAATTTGGAACAGCTCATACTGCCTCGTCTAATTTTACTCTTTCCCAGGCCAAACCTACCCAGTCGAAGTACTTATTTAATTACTGTATTTTCTATAATCATCTACTAGCAGCCCATAAATGCAAGTAAGACACCAGGCTCCAGTTAGCAGTCACCAGTGAATTATGATGTGCTTGAAATAAAGAATCACTTAAGACCAGGATGGCTGGCACCCTTGAGACATCAGCTATTATCTAATTTTCACCTCTTTGGTAATAACCTCAACCTTTTCTACGAATGCAGAGAAAGCCCTAATGCTTGAGGTGTGAGACACTAATAGCTTGATTTGGCTCTTATTTACGCTGGTTTAAATGAGAACCAACTGCCCTGAAGTCCATGCAGATAAATAACGTGGGTTCAGGAGCAGCTTTAGCAGCTGGTTCTGCGATGCTGCTGGGAACTGCACCTTTAGGTGGCTGAGCCAAGGGAATAGGATGTTCTTTTCGGCAGGGACAGGTTTACCAGGTGACAGCGGGATTGAGCCCTACTTAGGGAGAAGCTGCTGGAAGTGGCCCTTTCCAGCACCTGGGGATCAGCGCGATCCCAGAATGTCACACCCTCTGTATAACTCATCAGGAGGGCGGAGGTAGGAACAGAAAGAGTTGAGCAATAACCAGCTGTTTCATTTTGGGAAGAGTTTCAGGATTTTGAAATTTCTAACTCTTTCAGAAAGGAAAGAAAACAAAAAACGATGTTGACGTTTCCCAAAATCCAAAGCTGAATAAACAGCAGAGAACAAATCTCTCTCCCAGCCCCATGCAGAAACCCAGCTACTCAAGGGCTGTCAGAGTATTTTGTTTCAGCAAAGTCTGGCCAAATGTGATGCCTTTTTCATTCTATACTGTAACATTTTCTCTTCTGGAATGATTTCTTCTCAAAGGTCAGACAGTTTTGAAAAATACTTTCTTTTCAGCTTCTTGGCACTTTTTTTTTTTTTTTTTGCATCAGGAGGTTCTTAAAGACAGACCTAGAGTTGGCTGAATCCTGTTGATTTTTCCGCAGATTGTTGAGTAACTCTTGAGATAAAGCTTTCCACCTGGAGATAAGTTGTCCAGGCATAAGGCTTAGGTCAGAAAGAGACTAGAGCATTCCAGATTGGGGCAGATAGTAATTGCCTCCAGCAGAAAGAGAGAAACATCCATGTGCATTATTCACTGGGATGACCATGACTTGCCAATGTGGTACAGCAACGTGTATGGGGCAATATAATCGTAGGATCACCAGGCTCAAGGTTTCCAGTAGAAATAGAGGAGTATTCCCTCAACATGGCTTTGAGGGATCTCGTCTGGAATACAGTGTCTGCTTTTAATCACCCTTGATCAAGAAAACAGGGGTGGAGGAGAACTACTAGGCCAACGAAGGGAATGGAGAGCCCTTCTTACACGGAAGATGCTGGAAGACCTTGGCTTTCACAGAGAGATAAAAGGGAATGGTCCTGTTCTGTCTAAAGAGAGGCACAGCCCAAGTACCCAGAGGGTGGAAAAGCAACATAGAGTTGAAGGACAATGTTGCTACAAGGACAGGCTTGTGTAAATTGGACATTAAAAAAATTTAGGCTAGAATCTAGCAGGTTTCTTATCAGCCACTTAGCCTTTAATGTATGTGAGAAATGTACAGGGTGGTGTTTGTTTCACTCAGCTTTAGATGTTCAGAGTAAGGATGTCTGCATCTGAAGAGCGGAGCACCTGGGGCTCTGTCTACAGTCCAGAGAGAGAAATGGGCTCTGGTAATTCACCCAGCCTAATGAAGGCGCCTTGCTTAAGGAGAGCTGAAATCCTAGAAATGCTGATCTCTCACAGCTGGCTACAAAGGCAGGCAGGGTACCTGGCGGAGACAGGGAGAGATGCGTGGAAGAAAGGGGGTGAAACCAGGCCTGATACCACACAGATCTCCAGGCAATGCTCCATACGCACGAGGCATAATTGGAAACAGCATAAACTCCGCTGTGTCTGACTGCACATTGCTGAGATGTCCCTGGGAGACACCCCCGGCCCAGGACAAGCATCACTTAGAGATAAAGGGCCACCACAGGATGGACCAGGTCAGAACACAGCCCAGTGATGTTGAGCTGAAACAGCAAGGGCTCTATTAGCTTTTTAAGGAGAAAAACGAAGGGCTTGGAGTTGTAAGGACAAGAAAGCCTAAGGCATGCGGGCTGTTATTAGCTCAACAGACCCATCTCATCTTCCTAGCTGGAGAACTGGAAAAATTTCAGGCATCTTAGAGACTGGGGAAACTGCCTTTCAACCCCTTCCAGGAGGAGTGGAAAAGGTCCCCAAACCTTGTGTAGGCTGGCAGGACATCACCCCATGCTGTTTGGTGTCAGGATGAGGAATGAACCCTCACCTCCCTTTTCCCAAGCCCGTGGTGACCAGCCATCCCCGGAGAAGTGTCACATTGCACACAAGCAGGTGTCACCAAGCCGCTTCATCCTGTGCAGAACGAGTTTATGGGCCTGATGCAATCCCCAGTGGGTGATCAGTCGGTGGCAGCATTCCTGGGCACGGAGTCACGGGGTGCTCATGCAAGGCCATTGGGAGAGGGCACTTGGCGTGGGTGAGCGTGCGTGTGCTGGGGAGCAGAGCCTCGCGTGTTTGCGGGGGGCAGGGACTGCCCGTGAGGTGGGGAGTTGTGTGCGCGTGCATCGCACACACCCGCAGCTGGATTCATAACATCCTCCCTCTTCGGGGAAAGGGACTGGTGAGGAAGGCTTCGGTCGGCCTGGGGAAAGGGTGTCTGGTCCAGCTCTGCCCCAGAATCCTTGGGAGATCCCAGATGTGCTGTTCATGCTGCCTAACATGTGCACCTCATCTGGGGAGTGGGACAGGGACCTGCCTGCATGCTTCATCAAAGCCCTTTCTGTAGTTAAGTATAGGACATCAGAAAACTCCCATTGCATTAATTTAACAGAAGCCAAAAGGATTTTGAAAAAGCGGGAGGCATTCACTTGGTCCTGACTTCAGAGCATCACCATGTGCGTAAGAATCTGAACTTGATCCCTAATTCACCCCAACTCAGGCATAATTCCCACAGATGTTATCGAAGCTGTACCCCCAGATACCACCGCCAAAGAGTTGAATCCAATCCATCAACTGTTTTTTTTAATTAAGTATAGCTTAATCTCACTGATCAGTTTTGTTAATAACAGTGCACTTGGTCCATCTGCAAAAGGATCACAAAGCTGCCTGCAGAAGGGAGGTTGTTGAGAGCCTGAGCAACGCACAAAATAACTGACTGGTGGATCAGAGGACTCACCAGTAGCTTGTGAAGCCATTGCGCGAATTTTACATCCATGTGCTTGCCACCATTTTATTCTGCAAGACCATAGGGTCCCAAAATTTTTAGGGAGTTTGGCTTCCACCGAGGTTTTAAAGAAGTAGCTGCAATTCATCAGGTGCATTTTGAAAAACATGATGGGAGTTGCCAGGACCCAAGCACTTTGGAAAACCTGGTCCCACCTTGAAAAACCAGCTCCCATCTCTTGAAAATCTGGTCCACACAAAGCAACAATCGCTTCTCCCCTTGCAAGGCGCTCTGTGGTGAAGCAGACTGTCTGGCCCCCCATGTCTCCCTGCCAGAATTAAGCCTTCAAAGTTGATCTAAAAAAGTAATTTCTAGACTGACAGATAAGGAGTGTGAAAATGCCACAGGGAATGATTGGCATATGCTCCAGTGGAGACACCAAGCGAGGTGAGCTTTAATTACAGACTGGCCTGGTGGCAGTACCTGTCAGATGACTCACTTCCATCGCATCCCGAGAGGTTTCTCCTCTTCTCTCTCCCCCTTGCACCTCTCTCCGCTGGGCTCTTTCATCAGATGCTGGCTCGCTGGCTTCCTTACAAGCCTTGAGGCATTGAGTCACCTGTCATCAGGCAGGAACCTGGCAAAAAAGCACCTCACGGTCCACCTGACACCACTGTCATACAGCCATCCAGCTCCACTGGTGGAAGAGTCCCTGTTGGGGGACAATGGAGGAAACAGAGACTTGTGTTGGGGAGGGAGATAAGAGAGGAAGGAGCATGCAGTCCTTAGCAAAGCAATTAGAGGGGTTTCTTGCCTGAAATAATTCAATATGCAGATTACAAAGGGGCAGAACATACCTGGGATTGACTGGAAGCCTCCAAGAAGCATCTTCACGTTGTCAGTTCATGGCATCCTTCTACTCATAATTCTGTGTAACGAGTAACACACTGCAAACCACTGTGGCTTTAACATTTGTGCAAGATTCAGCAGAGAACCTAATCTTAATGCTCAAACTCTTCCTATTACAGCTTCTGGCTACGGCAGTCCAAACTGGCATTTTGGGAAGGAAGAGAAGGTCCTATCAGTCACATGGAAATGGAAGGAATATATGGTTTGCAATTTATTTCAGAAGGAAGAAAATCCATTGATGGAGGCAAATACTGGCCTATGCTGGAAGAACAGCCCAAAACAGCATAGGGAATGGAAATTGGAATAAAACACAACAGGGGAAGATGGTGCCAGACTTACCAAAGAGCTTTTATCAAAGTCATCAACTCCAGGCAAAGGAAACACAGAGAAGCTCATCTGGACTGCAGTGACTACAGCAATAATCACCATATGGCTCCGAGATGGGGATTAGCACAGGAAATCTGCCATGGGCATGGAAGTGCCAAAAGCGAGACAATGATGAGTCGTGGGGAAAGAGGACTCTCAGGTCGAAGAGGATTTGCCAGTGAGCTCTTCAAGAAAAGACCTTGAGAGAAATCCTCTCCAATACCATCATTAATGGTACTGACAACAATAAAAATGTCATTTGCTGGTGGCACCACGGCGTGTCCTGGGAGGAGCTCACTGTTGCCATCAGAGATGGTAGCTCAGACCAGGACAGGTACAGAGAAGGACCACAGAGACTCCAGTGTACAGGATAAGGGAAGAAAAGGGGGTTTTCTGACACAAATAAAATGAAAACCAAAAGGATGTGTTACAGGGCAGGCCAAAGTTTAAAGAGGGAAGATGCTCAAAGAAGGGATTATTTAACATAATGAGAAGAGGTAGGAGGTTAAGCTGAGGAAGGGTGCAAGTCACAGAGCTTCTCTGTGTGGAAGTTTCTGAAAATAAATGGAGAAAGTCTCCATTACCCGAGAGACTTTCACCCAAGACTGAAAAGGATGCAAAGGACTGTTCACTTCAGGAAAGAATGGCCCAAATGTAGAATAGAAAGAGGTTTGGGGTTTTTTTTCCTTTCACCACACTTTCTCATTTTTCTATTGCTTCCATGGCATATAACACTTTTTAAAAGATCAGTCTAAATTAAACATCTCAAGTTTATGGAATAAAGGCCGCTTTCACAACCAAATAATTTTATTTTCTGCACTTCTGTTTTACAAAAAATATTTTAGGTTTTTGCTTTTCTTTTATCTAGGAATATTAGTTGGGCAGCAAATCCATTTCCCACTGAGGTTCTCTCCAAGACAGTGTCTGTTGTCCTAGACACTACATACACCCCCCAAGACAATTTTCCACCTTCAGAAAAGGAAAGGATTTTATCCATTTTTCCTAAGAGCAGTTCTAGGTGGGCCTGAACCAGTACAGTGATAAACTGGGAATACAAGGACTTCCAGTCCAGCCAGTGTCCCAAACCAAGACAAGAGATTTTCTTTTTTTTTTTTTTTTTTATTGTTCTAGCTCAGAGGTTTTTTCTTCTCTAGGTTGAACCATGGTCCTGTTGAAGCTGGTGGGATTTTTGCCATGGACCTCAACAGCACTAGTTTGGCCAGCTATTTCTCTTTTGTTTTTCCCCTTTTCTTCTGAAGGGTCAAGAGTCAATGGGAAACAGATCCCCTTGGCACACAGCAAGCAAGAAAAATTAGAAGCACATGTTTCCCGCTCCCAAAGAGGTACACATGGTGTTGATCCTTTCGAAGAGTTCATTTAGTCTCCTCCGTTCCTCCCAGTGAAGGAATGGCAAATTCCTTCGAGTCTGACCCTCCTTTACACGCTCCCATTGCCGTCCTCAATCTCCCTTTCCACCCCTGCTTTCCCATCCTGTCCCAGGACCGGAGCTTAAAGGTAGATCAGCTCCAATTTATGTCCTCAAGATCATCAGATCTTCTAGAGAGCTCAGTTTTCGTGTGGAGCCAAGCACTTTGGAAGAAGTTGGTGTTTCCCCTCCAGAGCTGGGTTTGCAGGCTCCTGAGGTGGAACTGAGCTCCGGAAAGCTTCTCCTTGGTTGTGAGACCTAACTATTAGCACTGACAATTGTCTTCTAATGCATCTCTTACACTGCCACAGTGAAAACTGTTTTGTGTGATGCTTTTATATCCCTTGCTATGGAAAAAAATACCTGCACAAGCCCACGCACTGGAAAACCATTGGGTTCCTGCAGTTTATTAAACACTTAATCCCCTTCCTACTAGAGCTGACAGTAAAACGTCTACTGACTGTAGTAGTAGAACCAAGGCCAAAGCATCGGATCTAATTTAAGATTAATTAATGTCTCTCCAGTGGTTGCCTTGTCCAAGGCTAGGGAGACCCTGTGTGGAGACATGGGGCAGCACAAGCTCTGCAAGTCCATGTGGGAGGAGAGGAGAACCACAAGATTCACCTGCACTCAACAGCCTGGTGAAGGACACCCTGCGTGTTTAACACAGTTGAGCTGAGCTGGCTGAAATCTTTGGTTCAAAACCAAAAAAGGTGGAAAAAAAAAAGAATTTAAATTATTTTGGTTGAAATTTCTGCTTCAAAACCAACATAAAACCAGAATTCTAATCACTCAACTCTGACTCTTTTTTTTTCTATTTCAATTTTATCATTAAAATGGTGGCAAAGATGGGAAACAGAGGAGAGCAGGAACAGCAAAGAGACACCAACTACCGGTAATAGAATATTCAGGTTCAATTTAAAAAATTGAGATGTTACTTTTTGTGTATATATATATATTTTAAACCAATAAAATACACTTTTTGTGGAAAACAGTAATTTTCAACAGGCAACCAGAGCTAGTTTTGGGTGCAAGGAACATACCAAAGACAGGCATCAAAGACAAGATTATTAAACCAATTCTCTTTCCACTCCAAAGACTAACATTTACTTCAGGGAAAAAAAAAAAAAAAGTAGGAGATTCTCACATAACGTTACGATTCCCACGATGCCAAGAACAAGAGGACTTTCAGCAAAGACACCGAACACTGCCAGGATCTCAGCAGCCCAGCAAGAGGCAAAACCACAGAGAATTAGAACAAACTTTGGTGTCGTTTATCATTACAGCCCTGGAGCAACTACTACAAGATCCCCTGGAAGGCAAATGCTTTAAAGGCAGTACTTTTCAAAGGCGTTATGCTTTCATGCTGTCTCCTGCCTGTCCCTTCAGAAGCTGTATAAATGATTAAACCAGATTCCTGAAAAGGTGAGTCAGGCTCACAGGACCGCAGATGAATGTTATGGGGGAAGCACCATCATTTTTTCTCCTTTTGTACCTCCACGCCAACGAGCTCCTACATTGTTTTGCCGATGAAGAGCACAACACGTCTGCAGGAGAACCCTGCAGTAGCAGCAGGCAATGGGTCAGCACTCTGGCATCTCCTCACAGATTGCATTTAGGAATGTTTCAAGCCAACACAGTGACACAGATCTCAAAGTACCCGACCTATTTCCCCTTAGGCCCATTGACAGAATCGCCTTAAGAACCAATGAAGATATTTAACCTGAATAGCTTTGGCAGTACCTGCAAAACACCTGATCTTAAGTGGGTCGCATCTTCGGCAGAAACACCAATGGCTCCATATCAGAACCTTCAACCCAGTTGCCCCGATGCCAACACAAAATGGGATTCAAACTCCCAACATTTGCCATTGCAATAAACAAATTGCACCTGAGAAACCAAGACAGCCAAAGAAGTTCTCTGTCAGCCAAGGCAGCATCTGTCCTGTGTGAATCAAGAGGGAAGTTCCCCAAACCAGTCCAACCCTTATCTGTGTTCCCAGGAGGGGACACAAAGCTCTAACCTAACTCACTGAGATGCGAGAGTGAGACAAAAAAAAGAGGGAAAGTAGACCATGAAAAAGTGAAAAACGTAGCATTTTCCATTTCCACCCGTGCTGCTGAAGCGGTTGTTGTAACAAGCAAAGCAGCTCAGGCACCATTCAGGTCTGCCAGTCCCAAGCAGTCAGAAGCGGCAACTTTCCTCCACTCTCTTTCCCCTCACAAAAAGATTTGTTTGAATATGGCAAGAATAAGAAATAAGCTAAAGGGATGCAATGTTCGTGCTGGATCACCACTTGTAGCATCTTGAGAAGCTGTGATTTTCCTCTGCAGCCGTCCGGAGTAGGAGCCTTTAACAAAAGCTGAGATTTTGATGTGTTTACCCAATTCCAAGAACTAGGACTTTTTTTAAAAAAAAAAACAAACCCAAGTACAACACAGAACAAATGTGATGAGACAGAGCTAAAATCATGAAAGTTCGCAATGCTGGTGTTGAAAGAAGAGCCCTTTGTATGTTAATGATCTTTCCCCTTCTGTGCCCAACCGCTAAAGGGCGATTCAAGCGCTCCCTGTGCTGAGAAGATGGGAAATTAAACATGTCCAAGGACAGCCACATATTCTGGCATGTTGTTAAAACCTGCCCCACCCCAGGAGGCCACCACAAGGGAGCTGTGTTGCTCCGAGCCTCCTTCCTCTCCTCAGTTCCAAAAAGGAGAGGAAACAGCTACTTTGCAGCTATTTCTAGATGCCTGTGACACCAGAAGGGCTTCGGTTGCACACCGGCTGGGTGCAATAAGAAGGACCCCAAAGCAGTGTCACGTGTGGAGACTGAAGCTGTGGTACTGTCAGATGTCCTGGACCTCTCCTGTCTTTCACTAATAAGAAAGAGCCTACATCCACACACAGACCCCACCCTGGTAACTCCTCATGATTCGGAGTTAGTGGTTTTGCTCTTCTTTGCTGCTCAAAAGCACCACGGCAGCAAAGCCCAGAGCATTTTGCTGCCGTGGTTAATAAAACCCACCCAAAACCAGGCTGATGTATCTGTTCCCCACTACTCGCTATCCTGATGATCTCATGCGCTTGGAGATGGGGATATATCCAGCTACAAGAGCTTCCTTCAGATCTACGGGTCTTCCAAGACAAGGGTCATCCCCACGGTGGTGCTTCTCGCTGACTGATCACCTACTTTTTCCTCTGCTCCTGCGGATTTTGGTTCCAGGCTCCCTCCACAACACATGAGCAACCTGCCTCGAGGAAGGCTGGGAAGCCAGAGAACTGCGTGTTACTGCCAGCTCCTCCACATTGTGCAATCTTGTGCAAGTTTCCTTTTCTGCACGAATATGGACGCGTGGGGCTCCTTCCCCTGCTCTGCACCGTGGTGGCACCTCAGGAGGCCAGGACTTTTAACAGCAAGTCTGGCTCCACTCGTCACGGGCTGCAATGCCATCATCTCCAGTGAGTTATTCCTGCTTACTCCGGTGCCAGTGAAATTGCAATCAGTCCCTGTGATAAAATAACTAGGACTCCACGCCCACAGGAGTTACAGCAAGGCAGTGCCATGTAAGCAGAGGCCGACATGTTACCATGGGCTCTGGAGACACCCGTGGTACATTCCTTCCCCTTGCCCACTGCAATCATCGCAGGAACGAGCATAAACTCTAGCTCTAAACCTGCTTTTAATTTGCACGGCAGGCCCAGGAATGAACCCCTTTCCTCTGGGCTTGTTTGTCAGAGCCCATACGGTTCGTCGGGTGGTTTCTCCCCACCTCTGTAATTTTAGTGGGGACCAAAGAGTCAAAATGAGACTCCAGGCTTTTCAAACCACAAGCCCTACAGTAAATAAGGGTTAAAGGCATTTCCAGGCATGTCTATCAATTTTCTGGTGACTGTTTCATCCTTGATTTTTTTTTTTTTTTTCCTTCTGTCAGACAAGCTCTCTGCCCAGCTTCACACACACAAATAGGTCCCCATTCAAATTTTTCCACAGACTTTCAGCATCAACTTTTGCACATTCTTAAAGTGCTCTGTTAGGTTGGGAGTTGGAAGAGGAAGCGATACAACAGAGCTGATTTTGAAATAAGTGACTCTGAGTTGCGTTTTACAATGTTGGTTTATTATAAAGAAGAAACTAACACCCTAGAACTGATCCTTTGGGATGTTTCACATGCGTTATTGGGGCAGTGGAGCATCGTCCAAGCTTCTTTCAATCTTGGCAGGATAATTTTGGCTTATTTGATGGTAGAGAGCAAAAATCCTTCCCCCTAAAGTCAAGCTATTTGCAGAAGCCACATCTGTTAAGTGCCATGGGCATGTAGGAGACCAGCGGCAAAGCTGGAAATAAAACCCAGCAGTCCTGAGCCCTTGGGCTCTATCTTATCCATAGTATTTAGCTTTCTAAGTGTTTATGTTAAATAAACTCTTTCTGGAGTTATTCAACATAATTATTGGCAGATAATTGCCTGTAACATTATACAAGTAATAGTAATCACAGATACAAAATAATTTTTAAATAACGCTAGGTCATGACACCACCCAAGGAAAAAAATCCTTTCCTAGTTTACAAAGCACATGTTCTTACGTCTAAGGTAGGCACAGCCAAATCTTAATTACCTGCAGTACACAGGTTTCTCTATAAAATATTCTGACGACATGACAATGTTACTAACCACTGCAGACCCGCTCTGCAGCCCCTTGCATTCCCTCCTCACACACGAGGGATCGCCCAGCGATAGCGGCAAGAGAGAAGAGTGACCTTACGCCCAGCTCTGAGGGAACGTGGGGACAACAGAGGGTTAATAGAGGCTCTGCTACAAGCTCCCTGATGTAGGTCCATCTGCACTGGAGTTTCTCAAACTCCTATAAGAAAGGGATATCCACTCATTTGGCTCACTTGTCTTGTTGGTGTGAGGTCTCTAATGCCAAGCCCTCCTCCTGAGAGATGTTAGCTGGTAAGCTTCGCTTGGCCCTCTGCAAACCCTGGTCAGATTTAACCCATAGGTAAGGCTTAGCACCGCAGGGCTTAAAATGACCGAGAAAACCAGCACTGGAGTTTGCTCTCACTATGCTGCCTGTGCTGAGCACCATTTCTGAAAGCAGAAGGGGAAGAGAGGAATGAGCGACAGGCAAGAAGGGGAGAAATGAGCCTCTAATTAGATGCAAGACAAGTCTACACCACACAATGAGCCCCAAGCTAGCTCCAAGGAGGCTGGTACATCCGCACAGCCCACACATGGAGGCACAAGTTCCTCATACTCAAGGTCAAACACCCCTCTCCCAAAAAATATGCAGAAATGAGGAGCCCTGAGTGAACGCAGTCACTGGGATCCTGAGAGCACCAGAGGACAACGGGGTGGCCGAGCGACTGGTCATGGTGGTTGAGGCTACACTGGGGCACGGGACCACACTAAGGCAGACAACAGCTCCCAGAACTGGAGGAACTTGAGATATTGGCAGACAGTCCTGGTGCATGGGGTGGGCCTGCCAGCACAAGGCAAGGCAGGTGAATAAAGAACCAGCTGAACCCTCTTCAGCGTACCAAGAAAACCCACCCCAAGAGCCAGTAAAGCCTACTGGAAGAGTAGAACATTGGTGTCCTAATTAATCCTCCTGGCACTGCAGGGGACTTACGAGGCTGCAGCTGGTGTTCAGCTCTGCACAGCACAAGGGAGTCGGAGAAGAGGATGCCCAAGGTGACATTATGGTGCCCTTGCTGACAGGAGAAGGCTGATGAGACATGGTCACTCCTGCAGATGCTGGGTTTGTAGGTGGTCTGGAGTTGACCTCCCCTGGAATGAATAGCCTGCTTGTTCTCGAGATAAAGAAATGGAACAAAATGAAAGAGCACAGGGAGGAGAAAGAGTTCCTTGTGATTATTTGAGCATGACAAAGACACCCTATGAAGTGCAGTGGGAGCTGTAGGCACTGGGATGCTCCCAGCAGCAGGTCCTAGCAGGGAGAGAGGAGTCACCCATCCAGCTGCTGTTGACAAGGACACAGTACCAAGCTGAGGGACTGAGCAAAAAGCCTGGCTGGGAATCGAGAAGAAGATCTTTGCCATTAAGAATCACCGAGTCCTATTGAAACCACATTCAGGGCTCTCTGGGGAATCCTTTGATGTGAGTCAATGACCCCTGGAGATCTGCTTGCTTCAGCATGAGCTTTAATAAAGAAGTAGTATCCCCTGAGACAAGCCTCGGACTTGTAAACCAGGAGCAACGATAGAGTCACTGACCCTGGTGTTCCATCCAACAGCAGATAGACAGCAGCTCTGCACCACCGAAATGATGTCCCTGATCAGACCACCAGCAGGCAAGTGATGCTAGAAGGCAGCAGGCTGGCCTCTCTGCATAAGGCATCGCTCAGCCTGAGCAAAACTCCTGCCTGCAGAACCACCAGCGACGCAAAGAGCTCCCGCTGAGCTGCCCTTGCTCCATCCTCTAGCCAAACCCAGGACTAAGCACTTGATGGAGCTTCCAGGTCGCGAGGATAAAACAGAAACCCGAAGTGCAGCAGCACAAATCATCAGGCAGCTCTCAAAGTGGTGTGTCAGCACCGAGCAAGCTAAAAGGCGCTGCTGATGTGAACACAGGCTTTGCTGCCCTGGTAGCATTGGCAGGGCCTCTGGCTGACATAACGCTTCCAGCAAAGGGCAGAGCATTCATCCACGGCTGTGCCCAACAGATCGCGGTGCCCACGTGACGTCAAGCTGTGTCAGCAGAAGCGTGTTGCGGCGTGAGACGACATTGCGATGTCCTCCATGACATCACCCCGGGACGAGGGTTTGTGGCTGAGCCCACGGAGCAGGTCGTGCCGTAAGTTACAGGGATTTCAACATACCCACCAAAACTGGCCGGCGTGGCCCCGTGTCGGGGTCACCCTGACATGCCCGTGGAAACAAGAGCAGCAGCAACAGGACAGCTCTGCTCCAAATCCCCACCCAAACAGAGCCGGCGTCGTTCAGCTCGAAGACTGGCTGTTTCCTTGGGCAGTTACATGTCTACAGACTGAAAACAGGACTTCACTGGTTCACTCCCAATTAACCCTTCCACCCACACTCAGCTCAGTACATTTTCTTCCTCCTTAAAATCAACAAGGGCTCTCAGGCCATGGTAGTGCTTGTGTCTTGAAGAACCAAGACAAAAAAAGGTGAATTCCCTCCAACAACCCACCCATGGACTGGGATCTCCCCCAAGGGCTTTTTTTTAATAGCCTGGATTTGGTCTATTGTGCTGGTGGTGGGTTTGATTTTTTCTTTTTCATTGCAAGATACATCCTTGCAGATAAACAGGCTGATAACATGTTTGATGACCACACTAGGAGTGAGGGAAGCCTCATCCACAAGCACATTAAAGCTGCATTTGAAAAAGGGGGATCTCTGCTCTCTAAGTTTTTCCCTTGGGTTCTGTGCAAAGCAGTCCAGTGCACAGGGAACATCCTTGGGACACCACTCCAAAGGCAATGGTCGACCAAAAGGACGAGAGCTGCTATCACATCTGAACTGAGACTCCACCACCATGCCAGCCCCAAGGAAATCATTCTTGCTTGCACTGGGGACCCAGTCCTCTGGGGCACGCACTTGGATAAGTCCAATAACTCTCATACCACTACGTTTCACAGGGGTAAATTCCCCTTTGTCTCCAGAGGACTTTCTTGACTTGTAGACATTGACCCTTGGGCAACGGTGGTCGGGAAAGGTCAAGCAAGGTGGGCATGGGGCTTTGAGCAGTTGATTGCAAACTGGAGCACGGAGCCCATTGCCCAGATATTCAGAGCCTCTTCAAGGTCAGTGACGCTCTATAGGTGACTCCTATCACGGAGGCACGGGGTGGGGGCATCAGTGCGTTATGCTGGCTTTTGTAAGCAGGATACAGGCATCCCTTTGACTAGTGGCTTGTCTCAAGGAACAGAAAACCCTGCAAAGGGCATTTTAGGCTACAGTACCAGGCTAAGGCATACTGTTCCATCTATCCAGTAGAAACAAGCCCCAAAGCACATGGCCACAAATTCCTTAATAACATCATTTCCCATTTCTGTGTCACTTTGCTACTACAGGCTGCAAAATGCTCCATAAATACGAGCAGAAACAGCTTCACAGCCCTCATGGAGACAACCTGATGTGCTGCCTTCTCAGCAGGGGAGAGAGCAGCAACAGGCAATGGAGAACAAGCCCATTTAGGGATGTGGCTTGTGAACTTGGAACAGGGAGAAGCAAAGAACAAGCAAGATCTGGACCCTTCCCTTAATCAGTGATGAGCTTTTAGGTGTATTTAATATGCGTTGGAAGAGCTGACACAGCCATGGTCTAGATGGGATTCATCACCTCAGAGCACACAAAACAGCTTCAAAGACCAATCACAACTCTTTAGCTGCACTGCATGGATTAAATATTGCAGTGGGGATATGTCAAGCAAATGCATAAGGGGGACAACAAGGGAAAGAGGCCAAAATCTGGAATTTGGCTGAATACTCAGGATCTGCAGGGGGAAGAACTGAGCAGGACACCTGCCCTGCTTCATAGAGGGGACAGGCCCGTGAGGTTTATCTTTCCACAGATTTAAGCACACAGAAGCTACGTGACAAAAAACAACCAATGGGACATTGATCCCAGCAGAGCCACTGGGCCCCAGCTGAGGGCTTGTACTGGTATGAGATTGCGTAGGACATTGCATCTAAGGAGGACAGACAAAAGCCATCCTTGTTTTAGAGATTGAGAGACGAAGCTTAGAGACAGGAGCAACACACAAGGTCACAACACACTTTAGACCCTGGCACTGAAGTGGGGCTCATGCCCAGGGGCTGGAGCTGTCTGCTCGCAGCTGGGCTGTTCACTCCAGCCCCTGCCTTGCCCATCAACAGGTTTTCTCTGGAGGCCAGTAGGATGTTGTCAGCACAAGAAAGGTGCAACTGAAACTTGGGCAACTGAGATAGGGAAATATTTACTTGGTCAGACCTTCCAAAACTCCCTGGCTAAGACTCTCATCAAGGAAGAAGGTACACATTGGGTTTGCCCGCTTTATGGACAATTACTGCTATTAAAGTACAGTAGTCCTAGGTTAACCATCTTTGTTTTGACTCCAAGCCTTCCAAGGAGACCTCAGCAGAGCAATCAACATGAAACCCAAACCCCAAGAGTTAAAAAAGAACAGATCTATGCTTTAACACACTATAGTTTTGCAGCCTTCCAGGACAAAAATAACACAGGGACCCCTTCCCCATCTCCAGCTTGGAAACATCCTCTAGACCTGGGAAACATCCTCTAGACCTGGGAAAGAGACAGGGGAGGACTAGATCCCTACTTGCTGTTGTCTTTCCATTAAAGATGCCCCATCCAACAGCTGCCCCTATACCAACCAACCACCCCAGCACAGGGCAAATACAAGATACCAGCACCACCTGGATATTGTAACAGCCAGAAAGCAGCAAGCCAAAGGCAGGCAGGCAAAGGGTTAAGAAACAGATCAGTGCCTGTCATCAACAACCCTGGATGCGCCCCAAGTCTCCGGTGTTGGTACCTGGGCGCCTACCTCTGTCTCTGGGGTGGAGTCCTTCTAACCACAGGGCAGCCTCGCCTGCATTCCTGCTCCCTGAATGACAGCTCGGGAGCAGCTCGCTCCAGCCTAAGCCTTGGCAGGAGAAAAGATGCCTCCTGCAGGGCCAAGTCAGACTCGCCCTGGAAATCTCCTTACTTAGTAGAAACAGGTTAAGGAGCCAGGAGCCAAGGGCTTGGCACCAGCGGGTGTTTTGCTGGAGATGTTTAGGAGTGCGTTGAAATTGCCAGCTTGCATCTCCTTAGATGTCTGAGCAATATCCTAGCACAGAATTAGGCAGGTAATAAGGGCTTGAAAGCAGGAACAACCACAGTTGGATTAAGATATAGGCACTCTAGGCCTTCGCTCAGTTCCCTGGCTCACAGAGACTTAGGATGACATCAGTCTTCGCTTTCGCTTAGTAAAAGCATTTCTGGCACTGTTTGCAAAGAGAAGCTGGAAGGAGAACTGTGTGAGAGCCACTGTGCCAGTGACACTTGCCCAAGTTCAAAGACAGGGTCCAGCAGAGGGAAGAGCAGCAGTTGGTATTGCTAGAGCCAGCAGAAAGCCTCGCGGGTGAAGGCCCATGACCTCCTTGTTACAGAGGTGGCTTGGCTGGCAAGGGCATGAGAAGAGCTGCCACTGCCACGTGGAGGCACCACGCTGGTGGGTGGTAGCGCTGGAGCAACCACAGGCAGTCTCAAGGGTACCAGATGGTTTCCATCAACCCTGCAAATGACCAGGGCTGTACCAGGCTGGACTTCCCACCTGCTGGAATTCACCCAGGTCTCTGCACTCACCTTTCATCTGCTCATTCATCAAAACCAGGAGGCTGGCTCTGAACCTTCTCCCTGGCAAAGCCTGGAGGTCTTCCAGCCCCAGCCCTTCCATGCTGCCCCGACAGCAGCGCTGGCTGATGCTGGCCAAGTAGAGTGCTCCAAGTGCCAGAGCACCACAGGCTGAGACAAGGGACCCCCCCAGCACCTGAAGACAGCTGAGGGCACAGACACGTGCACTATTTGGCTGGGTAAGTTCAAGATCCAGACACTTGCTCCCAGTTCCGGTGCTCCCCTGCACTAATCAAAGGGAGAATTATAATCTCACACATGTTAGGTTTCAGGTCAGGAACATTTTACCTGTGTCCATTGGAATAAGAGGTGCTTTCCTTGGGGAACTGGGTGTCCACTTCAGTCAGATGGGGCCAAATAGTGATTTTAGGGGAAGGTTCAGAGAAGAAGGAGGGCTCAACTGCTGGGCTTGCAGCCTACAGACCGACTGAGCCCACAGAGCCAGGTTTTTAGACAACCTGTACCATTATACACCTATGTGCTGCTTATCCCCATACAGCAGGACAAGGGTGCTGGTCTTTCACACCCCCAGCCTGCCCAGCAGCATTTCTCCAGCTCTGGGGCTGCTGGACTTGCCCTTATCCAGCAAAACCCACCCTGCCACCCAGATGAGCACAAGAGAAGCTCTATCTCACCTGGCTCAGCTGTCCCTCATGCAGGTGGGTCATCCCCTGCCAAAAGCCTGGCTGAGCACCATCTTCTTGTCCAGATAAGTCCAAGGAGTCAAGGCTCAGGTTGTGCTCCCTGCCTTCCAGCAAGGCTCTGAGGGAGCAAGTCTCTGCAGCACCCAGCTCCCCTCCCAAGCACCAGCACTTGGTCCATCCCAGCTACAAGTGCAGACCATGCTTAGGGCAGTTTATTAATCACATGAAGCTTGTTGATGACATTAAAGGTCACCAAGTGAAAAATCACTGCATTGAAGGGTACTGGTGGATGCTGGCACATGATCTTGTTAGTATGGCTTAATGAGTTACTGAACATCAGCTGAACCATGGTAGCTCAGTTCATTAAAATGCAAATTAGGAACAACTGCAGTAATTTGATCACTCGTAATCCTCCACACATTGTCTTAAACCTCTTTTGATTCACTTTGCTCCATAAGTAATGTAGTGAAACTGCTGCCAATTTTTGCAAAGTGCTTTGATTTGTACAGATGAGGAGCATAAGTCCAGAGTATATTTCCTCTTCCTGCCTTTTGTCTTTTCTATTTAAACTTGTAAGATATTCAGAGTTAGAACAGAAAAGGCACTCCTAATCTGATTTGGTCCCCCAAACTATCTTTTTCATAGCTGCTTCAGTCCCAGAAATTGTTTCTTCTTTGTCTCACCCCAACAGCAGCTGAAGCATCGCTAGAGAAACAAAGATCTCATCCACGGAGCAGTATTTTCACAGAATCATCTCAGTTGGAAAAGCCCTTGAAGATCCTCCAGCCCCACCATGAACCTCACCCTGACCGTTCCCAACTCCACCAGATCCCTCAGCGCTGGGTCAACCCGACTCTTCAACCCTTCCAGGGATGGGGACTCCCCCCCTGCCCTGGGCAGCCCATTCCAACGCCCAACAACCCCTTCTGCAAAGAAATAGTTTATTCAGGTCTTCGCAACTACTCCCATCAGAGCTGCATGACTACAGTGCCAGACTCTTTAACTGTGTTGCCATGTAACTCCACCAGCTCCAGTGGCACTAATCCTCGTTACTGAACGTGATTCATCATGAAAGAGATGCTAAGGAGGAACAAGAACAGAGCTGCTCCAAGAGGTCAAGCCAAGGCTTGAGGGTGACCAAAGCAGGGTCCATCAACGGTCCTGAAAGAGGCAAAGCAATCAGTCAGGAACCAGGTCCACCCAGAGCATCCAGGCAGGAGCAGCAGGAGATAAAGACAAATCCACAAAGTAGGCCTGAGAGGTCCATCTAGGAGACTGGCTACCTCCAGCATAGGTCCCAGAGCCATCCCATAGACAAAGCCAAAGACACACACACCTACAGCATAGCTCAGAGAAAAATTACAAGCCCAGGGACTGAGTTTAAATGGAGCTTCTCAGCCTACAGGCAGAGGCAGAGGGTGGAGACCCCAGGTGAGGCTGCCCAGGGTCATTAAGGTCTATCAGTGCACTTAGGGCCCTGACAGCAGGCTTTGTAGATGAGGTGAATGTTTCTGTAGGTGGATTTCTCCATGCCTGGTGGTCACAGGAGGAATAAAGATGTTTTAAAGACAACAGCATCTTCCCAACCCTCTCTACTCCCTTGGACCAAATTCCCATCGTCTTTCACACAACAAACTCATGAAACTCAAAATAAAAATTCACAATGTTTCTATAAGCAGTTCCTGTATTTATAAGGCACAGTCCTGACATACACAACAGAAACCCTCTGTGTTCTTAAGGCAAGTTGACAGACTTTCATAATCCAAGCCACCTGAGCTTGCCACTGACAAGGAAACTTCTCTGCTCTAGTTCTGGTTCAAGCAATTTGGTTCTGGCCAGGGCATGGCTGAACCTTGGCCCTGTAGGGATACAAAGACCCTCTCAGGTAAGGATGTGTCTGGTACAGCAACTTTCAGGAAGCGATGCTCTTCTGATGACATCAGGCTTGTTTGCTCTGCTTATGTCCACCAAGGAATTAAGGAAGCCATAGTCCTCCAAAGTGTTAAAGCCTGGCTGTAACCCAGTGTGGCTTCATGAGGGTTTCTAAGAGACGAAGATGGTGAAACCTGGACTACTGGGATCCCAGGCAGAAATGGCTCTTGGACTACCCCAAAGGGTTTGAGGTCGGGGCTGAAGAAAAATGGTCTCAGAGAAGACCCTCTCCCTTGATCAGTGTTACATGACCTCCCTTGTCCATTTTCTGCTCAAGAAGTGCTGCAGGACTCTGGAAGGAGCTGGGTTTGGCCAGTGGCAACCTTCTGCCCGTGCAGTGTCCTCCGCTCTAACCCCATCAGGTGGGGAAATCTTCTGATTTACTTGGTCTTGCATAAAGCAGCACAAATGGCTTTCACCACCCTGTCTGAACACTGCGACCCTCCCTCCGGCAGAGAGGACCGAATTACTATCTCAATTTTATCTCACTGCTGCACCCCTGACAGATGGGGAGAATCAGAGCCGAAATTGCTGGTTCCAGCTTTTGCCAGCTAACATAGAAATGCTCATTCCTCCTGGCTTCCCTTCACTCTCCAGACCTCAGCTCATTCATGTTCACAGGAAATGCTTTGCCAAAGGGACTCACGGGGACTATAGAGTAGTTTTATCCAATTACTTTTTAACTACACCTGTGATTTCTGGTGAGGTCTGGACACTGTCAAGGAAAGCAAGGCTGGCTTTGTGTTCATAAATTAAATCATTTGCTGGGAAGCAACCCAAAGAGCACAGGCTCTTCCCTTTTATGCCCCTGTTCCCCATTTCCAGATCAATGTGGACATGACAAGAAAAATGGAAACATTCCAAAACAAAATTTCACCCCCAAATCTGTTTCTGTTGAATCATGTCAAGACCTGATGTTACAAGAATAGTACAGTAAAACAATTTTTTTTTTCTGATTTAATGGAAAACAGTGAAACTAAAAATTAATAAATAAATAGTCTTCCTGATGAGAATTAAGGCAAGAAACTTTCAGAATCTCTAACAGAATGGAATAAAAAGGTAAATTGATTCTTGCCCAACAAAATGCTTCATTCTGAGAGAGTCTGAGGATGACACTAGGCTCTTTTTACAACACTGCACCAATAGTGAGGAACTCCAGAAGGGACTCACAAAACTAAATAAGTGGGCAAAAATCAGACAAATCATCTAAGCGTACATAACATTAATACACCTAGGAAAAAGTAATCTAAACCCTGCCTACACAGTGCTGGAGTCAGAACTGGTAGGTACGGCTCAGGGAAGAGAGTCATCTTGGAGTCATCACTGGCAATTCTCTGAAATCTTTATCTTAATGTATGGTGGCAACCAAAAAGGCCGACAGAACTGGGTATCAGCAGGCAGGTGTACTGAGGGTAGCCCCGTGCGTGCTGTTTTGCGGGTATATAAAACCTTGATGTGCCCATGCTTGGAGTACCATGTGTTGTTCTGGCCACCATGTCTCAAGACGTGGAGTTACAGAAGTTCCAGAGAAGGGCAACCAACACGATCGAGGGCGTGGAGAAGCCGCCTTAAGTGGAGAGGTTGGAAAGACAATTTCCTCAGAACTGACACATTTTTCAAACTGTTGAAAAACATCTCACATTCTTTGACCAAAACGTAATTGCAGTGACAGCCTCCTTGGGTCCAGGCAATGTCACTGCAACTGGGATGTTCCCTGAGGAAGAAGGTGCTAATTTCACCTCTTCCACTCTTCTTTTGTTTCTTCTTGCACAACTGAGAGTGGCTACTTGGGAGACACCAGGCTTGAGTGACACGGGGAAGGCTGGACTGCACACTCGTGATTGAATTGTGAGGCAGATCCTCGGCTGGGAGCACTTGGCCAGTTTTGCTTACTGTGCTTGTTTGCTGTGCGCATCACCCTGGAAGGGCACAGCGAGTGTGTGATCTGCCGCTGAATCACAGCAGAGGCTTGCAAGTCCAAGAGCTGATGAGTCTGTGCTGAGGGTAAGGCCACTGCATCTTATGTCATTTTTGGCAGCAGGGAAAAAGAGGACACGAAGTGCCAAACAGCACCGCTCTGGTTAAGGATATTTGTGAAGGGTGCGACGACAACACAAGACAGCAGGAGAAAATCAGACACACAGGTGAAATTTTAGCTCTTCTGAAATTACTAGCAAAACCCTGGCGCCTCTGGTGTACTGATATCTGACAAGTTGCACCCAAGTACCCCGTGGGAAAGAACAGGAGACACTAAAGGGGAAGACACTGGCAGTGGGAAGGAATTATCTGTGTGATGGATACACAGAGAGTGCTGCGGAGAAAGGCAAACATCTAGACCAACACTGCTTTTTTACCGGCTGCAGAGTCACCCGTAGTTCTGTCTCCTCTGGAGATTTCATGGCTTTGAATCAAAAGGAGAGCACGTGTTAGAACTCCCCTCCACATGTTCCAGCCTCACCAGAACTGCAGATCCCTCTGGTCCCTGCTCCTGTAATTCTTCAGTAGCATTACCCAAATTTTTACTTTGGAAATTCAGATGCTTCACTTCCTCTGTAAGATTTCTTGGTTCTGCCATAACTCAACACTTTTTTTTGTTTGTTTGGTTGGTTTTTTTGTAAGGCTCTCCTAAAACTAAAGGATTCCCTGATGCAATAGCATCAAAATGCTCTGAGGAGCAGACAGGAGGTCCTGTGGAGGCTCAGCTCGGTCTTACCATGGTCTCCAATGCTATATGAAACAGCATTATTAATGAGAACATTAATAAGGAAAAGGGTGATATCACGTCCTGGGAATTTGGTGGGCAAGACACAACGGTGTTGATCAAATCTGCTAGGGAGATTACTGAAACAGAAATGGCATTTCAGAGCCTAATTCCCATACACAAACCCCCTACATCCACTTGTGCATTTGAAAAACCCTTCTGAGTAGCTTCAGGCTGGACATGTCCAGATTTATGGCAGATTTAATCTCAAAGTGATCATGAAATTCCAGCCTGAATCACTGAAACTTACTTACCAGCCTTGTAATTTGGGCAGAAATAACCAAGAGGGGATTTTGGGATGCTTGGGGTCAGGCTCCTAGCATCCACTGAGATTATTGCTGTGTAAGATATTCAGCAGATAGACTTTGGACTAGAATGGATGTCTCCTTCTCTCATTCCACCTCTCTCATTGTATTTAAACCAGCGTTGAATGGTGGTTTGCAACACTGCAAGCTCCAAGTTCATCTGCCCAGTGGGAATGGGAGAGGCCAGTCCTACAGGTTGCCATCTGGCTCCAGTTCTCTGTGGAAGCAAGACAGGTGAAGGCTGGTTATAATTGACCCCAATTCCTCAAATAGCCCCAATTGCCAAGGAGATGGCTAAATAGCCGTCTCCAAATCCGCTCAGAACGGACCCAGGTGTCCTGGTGCCCTACGGCCTGGGACAGAAACCTTTTAGCACTGCTGTCTTCCCTCCAAAGAGCACTGACAGTGTCTTACTTCAGAGAGTATCTGTCAGTCCAAGAAGTTTAAAAGCTGTGGATCAAATTCTTAATTACCCTGGACGGACACAATAGAGGCTGTCAGCACACAAGAACTCATAGGCTGGCATTGTCAAAGGGACCAAAGTGTTAAAATACCACTCAGCTTTGCTGGAGAAAGTTGACTACTGGGGAGGGGGATAATATTGGTCTGGTTTTTCCCTTTATAAAAAGGTTAAAAACAGGTCAAACTTCCTAAGTGCCATTTCAAAGAAGACCTGGGCACTGGTAGGAGGCAAAAAGATATGTCTTGTTTATGAATAATTGTAAATTCTCATCAATCACAGGGTTTCATGGCAATTCTAGGTGATCACCTTCATCAGAACAATAATTTAAAGAATTAAGATATTTTGTTTATGATATTAAGGTCTTACAGTTTTCTTCCCATCCCAAATCACGTGCCATTCAAATATTGATTTTGATTGTATATAGAAATGAGGTACTCCTCAAAATCTTTGTTTTTGAAAGAAAAGTTTCGGGTGGCACCAATTCTTTTTTTTTTTCCTTTTAGTCCCACAGGAAATTCACTTTGGGTTAACCCAAAACAAAGGGGAAAAAAAAAATCCTTGAGCTGCCAGAGAGTGAAAATATCAGACATTTGCAAAGCTCCAATTATGGGCAGTTTCTCCACGCTGGCTCATCCTTCTTCGCATCACATATTCCAGGTCTCTAAACCAAAGCTGTAAAATGCACTCGTATTTAACCTGGAACTGGATTTTTTTTCTCAGCCCTGTTGACAGTTTTGAGCTGTGACACCTGTGTCAGTTAAATTTTTTACCTCTGTAGTCATGTACATATAATCACTAGTCTGGTTATCATTACACCGGTGTAAACATACCTTAACCAACGTGGCCTATTCACCTTTCTTTACCAGAATCATTATGGCAGCAGAAAGCATCTCTTGCCGCTAGAAAGGTGCCCACAGTCAACGGGTCCCACTGTTCAACTCTAACAACAGTGAAAGACGTTTCTAGGGTCCTGCTTTCTGCTGCTTCTTTCTTTCCAAATTTTTGCTGGAGCTACAGGAAGCATGGAGGACCATGCCTGTGACAAGCTTGCTTGCGTTGATATATACCCAGCAGACCACCCACTGGCCCTCAGGGACTGTGGGCTTCAACTTTGGCTCTTTGGCCAAGCCTCCATATGCATCAGGGCATGTACAGCACAAGGGATCAGACTGTTCCTGTCTCCCCAGCCCCACGGCCATGGTACCCAACAGCAGAGAAGGTCTCACATCCACCCTGTGGTTGCGTGCTGCCACCGGTACCCAACGTGCAACCCCAAATGGCAATTCCTCTTCCCAATCCTTGGAAAGGCCCCACGGCCCTGCCTGGCATGGCTCCTTGGGACATCCATCAGCTGGTGTCAGACTCGATGTGTGTCTCAGCCTTGCCCTCTTACCCCTGAGATGATGTCAGGGAGAGGTTGGCCCAGTGGCCAGCCAAAGATCTGTCACTGGCCCTGCCAGAACTAACAACAAAGACAAATGGGCCCATCACAGTAAATGGCTCTTAATGGGCTGCAGGAGGCAATTGGTCGGGCTGTGCTGGCTGGGCACCATATGTGAATTCTTCACTAATCACTCCAAATTGGTCCAATTTGTTCGAGAGCTGTGTAGGGACTTGTGCACCAGCAGTCGTAGAGTTTTAACATGAGCAGAGCCCTGCATGGAAATAATTTTGCACTTGTGTGGATGCTTCCTGGGGCTCCAGCAAAAATGGGGAAAAAAAGAAGCAGCAAAGAGGAAGCAGGAGCTTTCAGCTGTACGACTGGGGCTTTTCATCATTTTTCACTTAATGCTCCTTGTCTTGAGGAGGAAAAAAAGACAAGGATCTAAAGAGATTGGATGTGAATGAATGAGACAGTGAGGTTCCAGGTGATGGCTAATAATAGCCTTGATCTAGCACTGGAAATACTGTGCTTTACTGCTGGCAGAATGAGACCCTCCCCACGAGAGCTCCACGTCAAACAGAGCTGGGAAGGCTGAGGTGAAGGGAGAGTTGTAAAAAAGGAATACCGGGGAAAATGAGTTTAAGGAAGAACCTTCATGGGCGCAAGGATGTCCGTGACGAATCAATGCTGGGACGAGGATGCACAGGACGGGTTCTTGCTACATCCTGAGATTGTATTGTAATACTCACACCATCTCTGGAAACCCCAGCTCCTGGAAACACTTGATGAGAGGAGAATCTCTCTTTCTGGCATCTTCAAAGCT
Organism: Strix uralensis; assembly: GCF_047716275.1. NCBI lineage: Eukaryota > Metazoa > Chordata > Aves > Strigiformes > Strigidae > Strix > Strix uralensis. Next base: position 8,807,869 of record NC_133993.1, read on the forward strand.
TGGAGATGAGGTTTACGCACACTGAGGACACAGGCAAAAGATGCGGATTTTTAAAAGATCTTGTCATTTTGGGGAGAGAGAAAGGATTTATAGGGTTTTGAATGCCTAATACTGAAATTTGAGACATTTGGGTTGAAATTCCCATCTGTGTTAGGGCGATGGAGTGAGCCTGGGACAAGCAGGGAGGCCCCATCCGTGTTAGCTTCCCCATCTGTAAAACACGGCAATCAAACTCCCTCAGCTGGGCTGATGGATGGGCGAGGTCGTTCATGTGCACGAGCTAGCTGGCAGCCGGGGTCTCCTGCAGCCCTCGGAAGATGGCTGATACCCAGAGCACCCATCTGCCCCAGCCGGGAGATTAAGTCACACCTGCAGCCTGAATGGCACTAGGAAGATAACAACCAGCTTCCTGCACCCTTTATTCAAAAATAAGCTACTTAACCCCCCTTTTAAACCCTGCACTCCCACCCCCTCCCCAGCCCCTCTGTGACCATCTCAGCAGTCACACCCGCTATTGAAAAGAAGCATTGTTCTGCCCCTACCTTGCCTTCACCTCTCTCCTGTGATCAGATGTTACGGCTCTAATTATCTTGCTCCCTGCCTTCTGGACTATCAAGACATTCAATCAAAGGTCACCTGGGTCATCTTTCATTGGGAAGAAGAGACGTCACCAGGAAGGTAAAGTTTCGGAGCATCCTTTGATGCTAAGCTAGCAGGAATTACAGTCCAGCTCTCCTGGGATATTCACCACTCGTGGCTGCTCTAAGGCACTGAAAGGTTTCTCTCTTGGACTTTTTTTTTTTTTTTTTTTAAACTTTCTTGTTAACTATCAACCCGTTGAAGACTCTGCAAGTCCCACGAGAAACAAGAGCGGTGTAACAGCATGGACGGCCACTGGGCCTCCTGGAAAACAAGCTGTCACCCTTCTGGGTCAAGCACTGGGCAGAGGTATCAGTGCAGTCCCAGCTAACACCTTGTGTCCTTCTGGCTCTTTTTGAGCAAGACGCGGAGTCTTCTATTGATTTATAACTCTTGGCTTTTAAACTCTAGCCACGGCTAGCTTGAGCTCAGGTCTTTTGAACCTGATGGTAGGATTTGCTGCACTCAAATATCTCCTGGGAGGAGATCACCATTCATGTGCGCCAGAGTCACTCTGCAAAAGCCATCACAGGCGACTGCAAGTGGGGTCTTGACGATCGCGTTGGAGACGTCGCTCACTGTGTCTGGCCAGAGCTTATGAGGGAAAAGGGGCTCAAGAGCACCCAAACTGGGAAGCAAATTTTCATAAGAATTCAGTGCAATGGGAGCTGAAATCTTTGAAAAAACAGGGCCCTCATTTAAGGACTCTACAGACTGAAAAGCCTCATGCTGGGTTCTCAGCACTGAATCTGTCTCTGAGGGTCTCTGCCTCGCTTCTGCCCAACCTTCCTCACCCCAGAAACCTGAAACAGGTTAAGAAAGCAGCCAAGTGCTTTAGCTTCTTCAAGCTAAGGAATATGGTTTCTCCTTGTTTGCATGCTGATGACACCCACAACAGAGGTGCCCTCAGTACCGATATCTCCTGCCTCATTGCATGCAGAAAGATGTAGAGATTTCAGCCCAGCTCCAGCCTGGAGGCCCTCGCAGTTTGAAGGGAAGGACAGTCTGGCTTTGCTGCATCATCCTTGCCGAGGGCTCCAGGGACTGCAGTTTAAGGAACTTCCTCATCCATGTGGAGTTTGAAGCTGAGGCTCATGGCTGGGAGAGGAATCGCTGCGAGGCCAGCTCCGCTGTGCCCTGTCTGGATTCAGCCTTGCACTATCTCTGGGACAAGGTCTTTCCTATTTGGTACCTTGTTCTTTGCCAGTTTTTCTTCCTTTCCTTCCACCCTCATCTTCCTGCTCTTTTGAAAGCCACAGCTTTTACGTAGGTGCCAAGGCTTGGCATCTATGTTCTCTATGCTTCCCTATATTGTCTCCTTTTCTCTCAGATAAGCTTCTTTCACCTTGAATAGGAGAGAAGAGAGAGCCAAGAGAGAAAAGAAAAAAGAAAACAAAATGTCCTGGAGGGACTTGATTATGACCCACTAATCTTGCAGAAAAAATGCTCAGACATTAAAGTAAGAGAAAACTGGAGAGTTAGTCAACAGTTTTTACCTGGAAAAGCTTCTCCAGATGACGCATTTCTTTCAATACTGGTATTTTTCTTCAGCAAACACTGATTTCAAGAGAATGTTTGAATTACAAAAATGGGAAACACTTACTTAAATCTCATTGTATCCGCTTCTGGGCACTGCACTTTAAGAGACTACATAAGTGAATCCGAAAAGACAACACAAACAATAAAGAGGATTAAGAAAACACAATATACAAGGAAAGATTTTGTGTGTCCTCACGCCAGAAACTGCCATTTAGCCTTGGGCAAAGAGGCTGAAAAGTGCTATTGTTGCAGAGGTGCGAGAAAGTGAAGAGTCATGTCCACTGTGCAAAATGGAGTAGACTGACATGGCCCAGCCCCTTACTGAGAAGGTGCAGAAGTGGTGGGACAGAAAGCAGCCCTGGGTTAGCCTACAGCTCCCAAGAGGACTAGAGAAGGAAGCCAAGATCTGTCCCACCTGAGATGCCCAGAGAGAAGTGGTCCTCAGGCTTCCTCTGGCATCCAGTGGAGAGGATGGAAAGTGGGATGAGCCACCCTTTGAAGGTGTCCTTTCCCATCCATGGGTGCTAGAAAGAGTCTACAGAAGCTGTGCTCCTAACTCGGTCACCTCCGTGAAGAAAATCAAGTGGCAATGAGTCCAGCCTGTGGTATAGAAATCCAGATCCATGAAAAGGTATTTCCCCTCCTCTTTCCCAATTCCTTGGCTCAGGGGAGGTTTCCAGCTGTTTCACAAAAGGGATGTGAGCCCTCTGGTCCTGCACTGCTGGCGAGCGGGGCTCAGCCCAGAACCTTTGCAGGGACAGCAGCGCGATGGCATCCCAGCACTGCAGCTGAGGTGACTGCGGATGCTCCGCACCAGTCCTGCACCCTTGCCCCAGGCGAGGGTCGTGCTGGAAATCTCTTTGCTGACAAGAGGGGACACTCGCTTATGCCCCTTTGCCCATGCAAAGAATTCTGGCAAATTTCAAGAAGAGAGAGGTACTTAAAAATGAACAAAAACTCTATATTAATACGCCTGGAAAGGGAGAAGAGACAGACTTAATCTGATCATGTGGGAGAACATAATCACAAGGGACTCGCGCTGGGGAATCGATACCAACTGTGGCTGCAGGGGCCAGGATTTTGGTGCAGGCTAGAAAAGTTGTTGAGTTGTTTAGCTCCTGTTGATTTGGGGCAGTGGGGGAGCAAAGGGAGGATGGGATGGGATCCACCCAGTGGGGATGGGGGAAGGAAAGGCCGCCTGTGCCTTTAATTTCTGCAGCCCAGGTTTTAGAAATGCAGCTTTGCTTGGAATGCTGCTGAGTGTGTAGCCCTGGGACAACTGCGATCCCTTTGATTTGGCAGACTGGAGCCTCTGCAGGTTGCTTTGTGGGTGTATTTCATAAGAAAACAGAGGAGGCAGCAGTCCTGCCCTGTAACAGCCTCCAGACATTCTGGCCGGGTGCTGCCAAAGCAACAGCCAAGAAAGGCACCGCCTGGAAGAGTGGAGTTTCAAGAAAGCCTTCTCTGGTCGGGATGTTTGCCCAGCTTGCAGAAACCTTGGCTGCATTCTGGTTTCTCCATTCAGCGCAGAGGCAGAAAGGTTCCTGCAGGTAATTACATAAATTCTGCCTCCCTGCCCCCTCTCTTCCACCTTCGTTTGCTGCTCAGCAATGCTGAGATGGAGCAGGAACATGCACGTTATGGGAACTGCAGTTGCAATTCAGATTTCCAGGATGGAACCTCAGCTCCACCACGAGGAGCGATGCCGATGGTTGTGTAACATGTAGCACTCGAGGCCTGAGCCCTGGTGTCCATCTCAGCCTGAGAAGCTGTGTAGTAGGTGTCCAAAAGTGTCTTGACACAAACACTTGGGAGAACCATAAATCAAGGCCCTGAGATGGGTCAATACAGAAATTGGGATTTTCTGATTGCATCAGGGCTACGGAGCATGATCTCATAGACTTATCTGAGGATGCACAGAGTCCAGCCTAACACTAGAGAGGGATTCTCAGGGTCTTTTGCCTCTTCCTTCGGTCTAGGCCTGGGATTTAGGAAGAAAACACAATCGGCAGCACAACACTTGCCATATCGTGTCACATGAGGATGTAAGTTCACGTGTTGTGAACCAGTGCCAGGCAAATTCCCCACACAGCTCCCTCGCTGGTAAGGAGTAACAGCATGCCCTTGGGGTGACTCAGCTTTTCCTCTGAGCCCTTAATCATTGTTGTTCAACAGCACCGCTCGACTAATGCGCATCCTCAACAACCTAAAGAGACGAGTCTGTGCGTAAGTGTGTGTCCCAACACGCCTGTGATTCCCTCTTTCACTGAAAAATGTTCAGTGCTGGACACTGCAAAGTGGATCGGGCGATGGGGGAAGCGGTGGATGCTGTTCCTGTTCGGATGCTGAGTGTGATGGGCCACGCTGCCCCACACGTCTTTCCTGGAGCGGATGAAGGTCTGGGCTCAGCACCGTGCAGATGTAGGTGTCTGTCTCCAGTGAACTGCTATCCAAGTGAATCAGGCTGGAAGTGGAGCTGAAATAAAATATCATCTGCAAACACCTGAAAAAGCTGGAAAAGTGTGAGGCTAGCTCCAGAATCAAAGACTTGGCCCAAAGTACATCAACGCTCATGGAAAGATTCTCATGGACTGCCCAGGATTTTCCATTAGGTCTGCAAAGCTCGGGCCTAGCACTGCATCACTCCAGCTGTCTCACAACCCAGGAAGGTTCCTCGGCTCCAAGTCCTGGCTTGCCACCCTCCCCGGCCAGGCCCCTGGCTTGGCAGCCCAAGGACCGGGATGTGCTGCCCCGTGCACCTGCTACGTGACACGCATGTCGCCCCAGGGCCTGATCCTGCAAGGTCCTGAGTTAGCTCAGCTCAGCCCGAGAGGTCATTTCTGCACCTCAAGAAAGTCCTGGGCAGATTCAGCAGGGCTGGCAGAATTGCAGCAGGACAGGAGGCATGCCAGCCAGCGGCCGCTTTCACCGAGAGAGGTACCAGCACCGACCACCATTAGTCACTGCTCTTGCTCATTCAGGCATCGAGAAGGGCCAAGAAAAGGTTGAGCTGAAACATGACCAGGACAAAGAGCACAGAGCCAGGTTAGGGCTCAAGAGCTGTGAACTGTCCTGGCTCTGCTCAAATGGGGAAGAATTTGCAGAGCTTCTGCTTGTGGGCTGGTGTCACCGAGCTGGCTCTACTCCTGCCAGGTACCTTCCCCATCTCCACCGTGTTAGATCCTCTACCAGAAGTGCACGGTGCTGGAGTTTCACAGGTCTTGAAGGAGGTCAGAGAAACCCTAGAGCAGCTACTGCTGCTTGTGTGGCTTTTCACATCAAAAATTATTGCGGCCAGCTATAGTTAAGGCTGTATCAAAGGGAACAGCTCAGAGCAGCAGTGGTCAAGGCAGTCCTGCCGTTCTTCCAGGAGAAGACAGGCTGACCAGATCAGCTCACCGAGGTGGAGCTGGTGCTGGTACCCCAGACCTGCATGGAGGATCCCACGGGCCATTTCCACACTGTACAGTGAAATTCCTGATAAGACCTTTTTTCCTGCTTACATGTGGTCCCTGATAAAGCAACGAAGCTTGAAGCTGGAGCCATCACGGGACTGACTCAAGCATCGCGGTTGCGGCAGCAGTGCCGGCAGTGTGGACATGGAGCAGGATCGGTGGTGGGGTGGGTGAAGGGAGGAGTCAGGGAACGTGTTTTACAAGAGAGTTACACAACCCTGCACCTGGTGCAGAGGCTTCTGGCTCCCCGGTGGGTCCCCCCAAGATTTTAATAAGGAAGGGGAAACATACACATCGGTGCCATTGTGAATCTTGCCTTTCCTGGCTAAAATGATCTGTAAATTAGATCCAAGGGGAAAATGTTAAGGTAGAGGTGGAGGTGGGTGTCCCGTGAGAATAAGAGCAAACCTGCAGGGTAGGTGGGGAAACCAGCTGCCTACCAGGCACGTGAGGAGGGACCTTCTGGGCCACCATGTGCAGTGTGTAGCTATAGCGAGCTGTGCCATCCTTTTCCTAAGTGCCACGATGGGGTTTCACCCCCTCCTACACTGACTTGGGTGCTGCTCTAGAGCTCAGTACTTGGAGGGTCAGAAACCTCACCGTCAACCACGAGTTCCTGCTGGGCAGCTCATCTCCCTGGCTTTGTAGAAGCTTAGGAAAAGGGAAATGAAGGACAGTGCCCAGTTCACAGCCGTGTCCAGGGCACGGCAGGCACATCAGCCCCTCTGTAAGGAAAACCTCCCGGTGCCACGGCGGCGTGGAGGGACGGCTCTCCTGGCTGTGGCAAGCCAGAGAGTGCCTGGGCAGCTCAAGAAGTCACACCAGCTCTGGTACGACCAGTTTTCCTCACAACTGAGCCTTCCCTGTGCACCTCGTTCTTCTGGTAACTTCAGCATTTTCTGCCAGGCAGTTTTGGTCATATGACCTCTGCTTCTGTTTTTGTGTTCGCAAAAAATGCCAATCAGCCCCTCGGAGCCTGCTGCTGCCTGCCACCAGCAAGCCCCTGCTGTGTCCTGGAGGCAGGGACCTCCCTGCCTGCAAAGGGAGGGTTCAGGGCTTTGATGTCGGTCACCCAGCAGTTGGTGACGAGTGTCTCGAGGAGGTGCACGTCTGTGCCACACCGAAGCGGAGCATAGCCTGGCCGTGGTCGGCTCTGTGCGGGCTCCTGCAGGCAGCGCCGATGCTGCCACGTTACCCCGGGCTCCCCTGGCTGCCTGTCGTCACCCGCTGCCTGTTGTCTCCTGTTTTGATTGGGTGCTCTTCGGGATATCTGCGTCGGATTTGTACAGCGCGGAGAGCAACGTGACCCTGGTCTGTGACTGAGGCTTCCTGGTGCTGCCACAACACAAATAATAAATAATAATTACGCTGGGCTCAGAGCAGCTGACGTAGGAGTGGCTTGGCTGGAATCACCGTCCTATCCAGCCCAGCATGGGCCTCACTTATCCCCGTGAACTAGGACGAGAAGGATGAGGACAGAAGAGGAAATCCACTGCAAACATTCACCTTCTTCCTCCTGTGTGGGAGGGAGCACGCAGAGAGAGAGTCGACGCACCAGCTAATTTTTCTTCTGATACAACGCCAATTGCTGCACTGGAGTTGCTCCTGGGATGAATTTGGCCCGGTGTTTACATGAATTATTATTATTCATTAAGATTATCTTGTGGTTAAAACACAGGAGCGGGAAGTGAGCGATATGTTCCTGGCTCTGCCACCAACTCTGAGCATGGCCCTGGGCAACTCACTTTCCCCCATTACTTTCCGGAAATATATTTTCAAGTGAACAAACACTAGCATTGAAATGAGGGAAAATGACACAGATTATGAACATCTGCATAAATACCTGATCGACATCCAAATCCTACTGAGAAACAACAAAACAATGATCTCAAAGTTCAGCGAGAGCTGCTTTTGTTTCTTTTATTTGCTAATATATTTGTGAATAGGGCTTGGTTTAAATGTTACAGCAATTGCTGGGGGCCTAAATTTTCAACTCATTCATATTCTGTCAGGGAGACTGTGGAAAAGGAACAGGCATGGATCCTCACAAGCTAGAAATTTTCCCATCCGAAAAGTCAGAGAAATAGGGCTAAAAATGCTAAACAAGCGAGGAAGAAAAAGCATTGCAATGAAAAGAGAAGATGCAATGAAAATATTAGATTCCTTGTTGTGGTTTGGCAATTTCACGCAGCTCGTGTGGCCCTGTGAGCTCTTGCTGGAGAATCCCACTTTTTGGGGGGGAACGTCTCCCAGCTCTGAAGCTGGCAGAGGGGCCCCCCGCCCCGCGCGCCCCGTCCCGTGCTCTGCCCTTGGCCCCTCTCGCCCGGTGTGACAAAGAGCGGAGCAGCGCTGTGGCTGCGCTCCAGCCGGGGAGAGATAAAGGGGATTACAGCTGGCTCCTGGATGGGCTTCCCTGTGCGAAGCAGAGCTCAGACTTAGGGAGGCTGGTCTGCTGTTTCAGGAGGGGATGAAAGGAGCTTGTTTCTGCCGTTCCAAATCTGACAACTTTTACATCAAATAAAGGGCACAGGTTGTCTTTCAAAGAAGAAAAAAAAAAAATCAAACCCAACTATTTTAATTGACTCTCCCTTAGGGGAGGGAGGAGAAATGATGCAATTATACGAGAGAGGTGGGGAGAGGGGTAGGATCATGAACTGGATCCAGTTTTGTGAACCAAATGGTTGAGAATGTCCTCAGACCTCCTACTCCATGGGCTTAACGCAGCTCCAGGAGAAGGCTGCACCCTTTGCAACCTTCCTTTCCCCACCATGATTTATGGTGATCCCTCCAAAAGCCCTGTACTGCTTTCAGCATATTTTCTTGCTCAGCCAGGGCATCCTTTAATTATCCAGTTTGTAAATTTGCAATTAATTAATTAGCTTGTGTCTGAAAGGGCTTAGAAAATGTAAGTGTGGCTAAGTATTGTTACTGTCAAGTTCAATTATTATCATTAAATATTTATCTAGCATTGTAACTGGTGGCTGGCATTTTACAGAGATTAAGAAAGATACTGTTCCTGCCTGGAAGGCCTTGTCATCCAAATTAGACAAAGAGAGAACATGGAGATTGACAAAAGAAAAGGACCGAGATGGAAAGGATTGAGACACCATAAATAAAGATAGTTGTGAGTCATATTGTAAGCAAATACCTCTGAGCAGAAGGATGAAGAGAAGCAGGAGCAGAGCAGCGACACCAGTTAGATTAGACCTGTCAAGATGCTGCTTTTCAGTAAATAAGGCCGTGGTGCGAGGACCTCCCCGGGGAAGCTCTGATACCTGACACTGCCTCTTTGCAGGACATTTTTAAATACGGGGTCACGCTCACCTCACGGCAGCACGTTCTGCCTTTAACTCCCTGCAGGTAAATGCAGCACCACAAATCCTCTCCTACCCCTTTGCCCCAGACCTGGCTGGACACTGGGGAGCAGCGATGCCCCAGGCAGTTGCCTCTGGCCGGTGGCTCATGGAGCAAGGGGCACACCGAGGCTTTGCAGAAGTGCGTGAGATGCAGAAGGGCACAAGAATTTTTGCTGAATGGTGCCAGACTAGCAGAGACACTGCTTGGCGCTTTCAGGGAAGGGCATATTTGTCCCTGTGGAGCTAGATTAAAACGCCAGCCCTTCCCTCTCCTCCACACAGCTCACCAGTGCCTTCCCTCGGTCCTGGCCTGGCTCCAATCACAGCTGGGATCTCTGGGCAGGAGGAAGGCGGCTCCTGAACCCCAGTCAAGCTGGCCAGGCCCTGCAAGCTCGGGGAGGTTTGGTAATGGGAATGCCCACCGAGGGTGGGGTGCATCCCTTCCCCTGCCCACCTGGTTCTTCCACTGGGGAGGGTGCTGTGTACCTGCCATCCCGCCTGGCCCCAGCAAGCCAGGGCTGCTGCTGAGCGTGGGGAACACTCCCTGGGTGACACGCTGCCTCTGGGACGTCCTTGCCCAATGATGCTGCGGTGAATGAAAAACAAACAAGAATCCTGTGCTCTTTATTGCATGTTACGAGGTGACATGGTTATAAAAATACAGGAGAGCAAATTTGCCAAGAAGGGAATGGGAGTGAGCAACAGAGGAGTTGGTTTCCTCCACGTGTTCAGTCTTTGACCTTATGCAAATCTCACTAATATCCATTTCTCTTTCTTTAAAATCTGAAAATAACAGCGCTGCTCCTCTGGGCACTGACTGCTGCTCTGTGCAGGTCTTGGTCTTGCTTCACCTCTCGGTGATACTGCAGAAATCACACAAGTCTTTTCTGTGCTCTGTGTCCACAAACTCTGTAATCAGCGCTTAAGACCTGATCCAAACAGGGCCCTAGTGACTTATTCCCAAGAGTAAGGCATTTTCCCAGTCTAAGTTTTCCTGTCTTGGGAGTTTCTATGCATTTGGGACAAAGTGAGCTGGGTTGGAAAATAATCTTTGATTTTCTGGTCTTTGCTCCAGATGTCAGTATTAAACTACCTGGAGTGCTGAGAAATCGTACCAAGTGATCAGCAACATTAAGGTAAATTGGGTTATAATAATACTTAATGGTTATCTGGTGCTTTATTATTCCAAAGAACTAATCAGACATTAATTAATTTTTATAATGGCCATCTAAATGTTATCTTCTCTCCGGAGATGGGGAAGCTGACAGGTCTGCCTTGCCCAAGGCTGCAGAGCCCAGCAGAAGCAGGGTCAGCACCAGAGCCCGAGGACTTCTGCCTTCAAAGCTGGCCTCTGCCCGCACCGTATCCCCGTTTTGGTCCCGGCCCGCATCCACAACACCATGACCTGGATTTCTGAGGCACCTCAGGCTGGAGGAACGGGCATGTCGAAATCCAGGGGAAGCACTGTTTACTGGAAGCCAGCCTCCACACGCATGCCACACGGCTGCATGTGGCAGCCTGGTCAGACGTGACGCGTGGTCTACAAGGTCGTTAAAACGCCAGCCTTGGACCAGCTCAGCCAGCCATCAGATGGAAGGAATGCAGCAGGCATCCGGGGCTGAGCGGTGACCGCTAGCGTCCCCAAAGTGGGACGACCCCTCTGCATTTAGGGACAAAAGGAAAAAAAGCCTCCAAATGGGCAAAACAGGCTCACAAAATCTGCTGCCAGCGAGTTCTTACAGGGCTTCTCCTGCTCCACCACTGCCCACATGAGGATCAGAGGACGGCGTTTCCTTAAATACTTTCTGTGTTCTGGGGGAGATCCAAATCCCAGCAAACCAGGAGCCTGGCAAGGCTCCACATGTTTGCATCTCCCTGCACCACAGCTGGCCCAGGACTCCAGCGGGCTAAAATACGGGCTAGCTGGCTCCCTGGCTCCAGCTAACTCCCTTGAAGCTCATTCAGGTCTATCTCTAACATGCTACAGTCCCAGCAGCAACTACAATACAGACATTCTCGCAGATAGTAAAGGTGATTACACAGAACCCGGCTGTGTCTCTGCGGTTTTCTCTCACTACCAGGCTTGTCGACATGGAGCCACTCCGGAAAATTAATTCAAATTAATTAAAAGTATGAATTTAAAGTTGATCAGTTAAAGCCCGTTAAACTCATGATTCAGATTTCAGAATTAAAATGGTTTTAATTTAATCTAGTTCAACACACTCTCAAAGTAAATTAAATTAAACCACATTAAAGTTATTTTAATTCTCAATAAGCATGTTTAATGTGGTTTAATTTATCCACTTTCAAAGTGAATGCAGATTAACCTTCCTGAATGTCCCCAGGTAGACAAACCCTGCTATAGGAAGCAAAGATGCAATTTAAGTCCACCAACAAAACCGATCAAGAGTTTTGATCTGGACTGGGACCAAGTTCTAATTTAATGCTCTCTCCCAGCAGAGCCAGGTACGTCCACACTGCAATTTCAGGTCCGACAGCAGTGCCATCAGTAGCCTGGTAATTGTAATCGAGCCAGCGAGGCTAACGAAGGCCGTGGGCTTCAGCGGGGATGCACAGGCTGCCAGGGACCCTCGGGTTGTTGGGCTGAGCTGCAGCCCTTGCTGCCATGAGCTCCCGGTGGGTTTTGTTCCCGGGCAGTGCAGGTAGCCAGGGACTGATCCGGTACTGATCCGGAGCTGGGCGGTGGTGGAAGCATCCGCAGGGACAGCCGAGATGCGGTGATGCCATCTACAGGGATAATCCAGCTCAGCACAAGGTCCACGGGGCCAGGCTTGGCTCAGCTCCCGAAGCGCACCCAAGGAGTCCAGTGCCTGACTGAGCTCATTGGAAGCTCAGGCCTTTGTGTAGCTGCTTAAGAAAGGAGCTCTTTGAAAATGCAAAGCCTGGGCATGATGGATGTCGAGCTCTCCTAGAAATCCAGACTTCAAACTGGTTCAAAGGTATCAGACAGGCAGCCCTGAGCACTTCCAAGAGCAGAAAAGTCTCCTAGGACATTTCTCCAACATGCTCCATTCCCTCTAAAAAAAAATCAGTCACTTTATCCTCTACAATCCACGGCTGCTCTGCTGAGCCACAGGAGCACCAGCAATATTTCTGATGCGAAACTTCTTCCCTGGTTTGCTCTGACATCCGAGTCATGAGGAATCGGCTCCCGGCCCCTGAGAAGAAGATGAGGGACCAAGAGGGCACCATTCCCTGCCCAGATCTGTGCTCAGTCAGCACCGCTGACACCACAGGGTCCTGCGACTGGAAGCAGCGTGGCTGAGGGCTTGGAAAAGTCTGGGGGTTAGTCCCTTTTTACATTCAGGCTGGGCTTAATGCCAAGGTGCTTTCTATGCACACGAGATTCACAGTGATTTTGTGCCAGTGTATACTTAACCCCACACATAAATAATAGCTCTGCATTCAGTAGGTAATGCCATTAATTGCCCTCACATTACCTTTCCCTTTCAGGCTGCACAGAAGGAATCCCAGGAGGGGAATGTCAGCCTCGTGTCAGTGCAGAATTGGAGCTGTCCCCTGAGTTTCTGACCCGAACAGGAGCTCTGATAAAGTTGTAACTTCACAGATGTTATCCAGCTACAGGCTCCTCACCCTGAGTTGGTTTTCACAGCACGTGGCTGCATGCTAGCTTGAACTCTGCCTCTGATCAGGTCCCATCCCACCCAAACCCTCCTTGCAGGGGCACAGTGAGCCCAAGCAGGTCATGTATTTCCTTGCATACATATATAATTTCTGTCCCATGCCCCTGCCTTGCCCACGCACACAGCTTGGACTTTACATGGCTTTAGGCACCCAGCCCTTCTCTCCCAAGTCTCTCCTTATCCCTGTCCATCACACAGCGGAGCAGGGAGATTCTCCCTCCGTGGTCCTTTCCCTTGGCTCCTCACAGATCGCAGCACCAAGAGCTCCACAGCCACCCAGTACCTCCAGTGCCTGGGAAACTGGTTACAGCCCCCACAGCATGGACCTCTCTGCCTGAATCAGTCCCGGCAGCTGCAAGTCTGCCCACCAGAGCAAGGACAAGACAGATGGAGGATAGGGAGAAGAGGTAGCCCAGGGTATCTACTTCTCAGGGGCTTAACAGGCTGGATTTGTGGGCTGCTGAGTAATTAATTAGGAGAGAAGATCTTTATCAGCTAGGATCTGGGGCTGGCTGGCGGTTCCTGCTGTTGATATTGTGGCAAAGTGGTTAAGGGTGGGTGAGAGGAGAGAGAAAAACAAGTCTGATTCCTGTAGACACTGCTGGGAGGTGCTGTCACCTTCTCGCCAGTCCCCTCAGCTGACTACGAGCCCACGGGCTCCAGCAGCCAGGCAAGGCTCAGCCCTCACCCTCCACGGTTTTGGCACCAGGGAAGTGTCTCCTCACACCCCCTCGGGAGCACACAGCCCTGGCTCCCCCTCCTCCAGCCTGGGAAAGCAGCATAGCACTGGGATGTGTCACTGACCCGGAGAGATACACCAAGACGGAGGTGTCAGGTGGGGATCAGGACACACACAGGGACACACGGCTGTGCCACAAACCCAGCGAGAGCACGCAAGGGGGGAGAGACGTGCATATAGCCCGCAGAGCAGAGCTAGCTTTTGCAGTCCAATGCACTGTTTCCCCATGCATTATGTTAAAAATAGTAGTTTGACTCCCAGCTTTACTCCTTCCCTGCTCCTGTGAGTTGCTCTCCCTGGTCCCCACTGAGAGCCACCTGGCTGAGCCAGGGACAAGAGCAGGGGCTGCCAGTTCAGGCGATACCCTGGGTCTAATCCAGCACTTCCCAGGGCTCCCCTGCCCAGACCCTGCAGGGGAAGTTTCTCCCTTTAGCTGACACTCACTCCTGGCCTCCCCAGTCCTCCCAGTGCAACATCATCTGCTCCACTGGCCGCTGCCAAGCACAGACCTGCCCGTGTCAGCCTCCATTTGTGGTGCAGCACCTGCTTTGCTCTTAACACCATCTTACTGCCATCTTACCTCTGCTCCTCCCCTCCCCCAGACAGGGCGATACAGCCACGGAGGAGGATTTAGGAGAGCTGAGATCTCCTCCCAGCTCCTGTTAGTAGGTGGATGATCGTGATGGGAACAACACGCTGCTTTCTGTCCCCATTTCCCTATCTGCAGAATGGAAATCGTGTGCAAGGGCTGGGGTGTGTCGTTACTCTTCACTCTGGCTCTTTACAGGATGGTACCCAAACCCCACCCCAAGCCCTCCACCATACAGGCTTTAACATCACCCAAACCATTTGCTAAGCTTTGTCACAGTCATTCCTTGTCCCCTCCCAGCCTCAGCAATGCCACCAGCCACGTTGCTCCATGGACCCCAGCAACCCTTCACCCTGCTCAGAGCCCGTCCAGTCGCTCGGAGCCGTGCAAGCACTTTGTGTCCACAAGCACCTTGCGTCCACCCTGGCCTGGGGGAGCTGACACGCTGCTCTTCATTCCAGCAGGATGAAGAAGAGTCTTGCAAGTTTCCATGGCCTGACCTTGCATCACCATCAGGGAATTTCTCTCGGGCACTTTGCTGGGAGCAGTAAATCAATCCCTGGTGGTAACCTGATACACAGGACATTTCATACCTTTCTATCTACAAGGCCAGCCTGCCCGGCAAGGCGCGCTGCTGATGCAGTCACATAGAAACTACGCTTCTCCTGTGCACAAACCAGCCCTAAACGAGCGCAGGAGCAGCCTGGCATGAAAGGGACTGGTTTTGCACAGCACTGTGCACCCCCGGGCTCCAGCATGGGCTGGAAGTGCTCTGTCAGCACTTGTGAACACAGGGCTTGCCAGGAGTCCCAGTGAACTCCACCTCCGAGCCTCATCTCTCTGGAAATAATGAGGAGAGGATGCCCAGGCTCCCCCCAGACACCAGCTAGGGGCTCAGTGCCTCTTTCTTCTTCTGCACACTCTCCCACCACCCTCCCGGAGATGCGGTCTACCTGGGAGGGCTGTGGCAGGGGAGAGGGAGCCCTGGGCTCCCGGCCGGCTCGGCGGAGGAGCCTGCCCCAGCACTCGCAGGGAGGCGAGAGCCAGATCAGCTGCATTCCAGGGCACGAGGTGCCCTGTGAAGTGGGAAGGCCCCGGGCCAGACCGCTCCTAAATCCTGAAGGTGCCAGTGGTGTGGGTTGGAAGAACAGGTCGGGGCTGCCGCCTGAACGGGAGCGTGGGGACGGTCTGTTTGTACAAGGTTGCACAGAGCAGCCGGCTCCTCGGTTGAGAAAGAGGAGAGGGTGTGAGGGAGGAGGTGAGGGGAGCAGTGGGACCCCGGGGTGTAGGAGCTCCTCCCTCGGATGTCACCTCTGCACCTGAGCCATCCCCCGGCAATGCAGGGCTGGGATGAACCACGGGGATTCGGGAGGGAGAACAGGTGATGCAAAGGACTTGTGTGTTTGGCAGAGGACACCCATGCTCTGAGCCATGCGGGCACCAGCTGGGAGGCACGCAGTGACACTAGTGCAGAGCTAAGCCCAGGCTAGCTGGCCTGGGTGTATTTATTCCATCTTGGTACCATGTTAACCCACTTATCTGGCCTTGGGATTGAAGTGACTTTGTGTCTGACAGGCCTGGAGCCTTGGGGAAATGACCACGTAGGCATGAAGTTGCAGAGAAATGGGTTTCAGACAGGTTTGGAGAAGGCACCGGGACTGATCCCAGCTCTGATCATATTCTCAGCCCTAAGAGCTGAGCTGCCACGGGGCATTCTGCAGACACCTGGCTCCTGGGCAAGGAAAGCCCTTTGGCTGTCTCCATGTAGGATGCAGAGACGGACCAAGAGTTGGTGAGGATAAATGGTCCCTCCTTGAGCCTCGGAAGCAGGATTTAGCTCTTTCTGCACCTTCCCTCCAGCGGGGTTAGCCTCACCCTCCCCACAACCGCAGAGCCCCAGCGTGCCCCACCCCGGCACCCTGCATCCCGGCCCCACGTGCTCACCCGACATAATTACCCCACCACAGTCATACCACTGCACCATCCCGAGCAGCCGGCATCTCACCACACCATCGCACACGCGCGCACGCAAATATTTATGGAGAAGATTCACATTTCTTTACCAACAAAGTTGAAAGCATTAAAAAAAAAAAAAAAAAAAAAAGCACCAATAAAATGATACCTTCCAGCCAACTCGCAGTGTCTGGGAGTGATGCTGCTCTTGCTCCCTCCTGGCCTGAGTGGTTAGCCAATTTTTGGGGCCTTGCCAGGGTGTTTCCGTTAGAAGGGGAACTGATTACATGAGTCAGGTGTTTCTTTGGTACAATTCTGGTTATTTACAGAGCCCCCAGAGAGGCAGCTGCCTCTTTCAGACACTTGTATCTACTTTTCCAGGTGTGCTATGCCCTCAAAAAACATCTTTTCCTTGCTCATTCCCTTGCCCAAATGGACACAGTCATCTCTGGGTTTGCTGTATATTCAAGCATAATGTGACCAGCTGTGCCATGAGGCTACTAGCTTAAGCCCTGCGACATCCTATTATTTCAGCTGTTACTGTCTAAAGAGGCAGTTAGCAATTTCTTCCATTATCTTTCAATACAAGATGTCTGGGAGCCCCCTCCACTTTTCTACATAGCAGTCCATGTACGGGATTCATGTTTGCTGGCTGAACAAAAAGGAAAAATGTTCTGTGTTGGAGCATAACCTTCACCTAAAGTTATTATATTGTCTTTTTCACCTTGAAAAAAACACAGATTAATTTGAAATCAAAACACTGCTTTGAACCCCCAAAATTTAATTTCATTTCTGATCTTTTTGAAACAAAGCAAACATTTGAACTTCCTCCAGATTTTCCCTCCTGCCTTCTCCAAACTAAACTGCCAAATTCAATCCAAATTCATGAGTAGTGTTGGTCTCTCTTTTGATCATCATGCCCTGAAACATCATTCCTGGTGCATTTGCTTTCACCAAAAAGGCTTTGTTCAGTTCTTGAAAAAAACATCTCTCCCTGTTCCAGAGATCGTGATGTTACCAACAGCATCTCCCGGCATAACAGTGCTCTGCGCTATGATCTGCTCTGACATAGAGCCCACCGCGGAGAGCTGACGTGGACCATCATGCCCAGTGCCTGGAGCCTTCCCCTGCAGCCAGATAACCACAGCACACTCGCCCTACAGGTATATCCCACCATTTCGGCCGGCGAACAACAGGGGTCTTAGATCTGTACCTTCAGCCCAAGCAAAACTCAGTAGAGTTATTTGCTTCGACGCCAAGTTCTGAAATTGTGGTGAGAACCCACAGATAGAAAAGCAACAGATTCTGCACAGGGTGCTAAGGATCCCATGACCCAGTTTGGATTGCCTCGGGAGTACTGAGAACCCAAAGCTATCCAGAGCAGTTGAGTGGCTCTTACAGAGAAGATATAACACCAAATCACAAAACGGTGGCAGTGTGAATCCTTGAGCAGCTGCCGCATCTTCTGGAAGCTGCATATGCCCCACAGGTGTAAGAGCTCCGCTCTGGTCCCCAACTTTTTAAGTCCTCTCCTCAGCAGGATGCTGAAGTCACTCTTCCAAGGAGCTTCTTTCTTCTTGGAGTATAAAGTCATTTTATCTGCACTGGACACTCTCTGCCCTGGCTCTGGATATAGTTGCAGGTTAAACTGCAAGCTGAGTTTGGCTGATCCAAACCCATAAGGAAACACATGATGAGGGGTTTTGGGAGAAGTTTGATAATGGGCTTTGATCATGCCTATCTCTAGACTGAGGTCATTTCTCTGACAGATTCTCCCCATGCATCCACAGAAGAGACACAGAAGCATTTAGAGGGAATTTAACGAGATGGGGAGACCACACTAGGGTGATATTCTACAGGAAAAACATTCAGGCTTTGGTGTGAAGTAGAGATCCCAAGTATTGTGTGAAGCTTAAGAAGCCCACTGCATTTTAAAATGAGTCAGAAATCAGGAAGATCGTACTCAATCTCATCTTCTCTGGGGCTCCAGTGCCTCCTAATGAGCCCTGTGCATTGTTTTCATTCTGGTGTTCTCAGTTAAACTTTATCTCTAGCCATGCTTCATTATTATTTATATTAGGATAGCGCCCGGGGGGCCTTCACCCAGCTCCAAGCCCCACTGTGCTGAGCACTGCACAGACATGCTCGCAGTGAGAGCCCAGCCCTGCAAGGCTTCCAGTCTCACTAGACAAAGGAAATATTATTATCCCCATCACCCCCACTTTGAGGAGCAGTCCAGAAAGACTCGGGGAAGTGCCCAGGGTCACAGAGGGTTTCTACCTCCAGCCTATGTTCTAGTGCCTTGAGCTAAATTCCCAAGTGGCCAGATCTGTCATGACTTCATTGTGTTGAATGGATGCCACAAGCTAAAAGGAGGTCCTTTGTCTCCTGCTCCACAATGTGGGGCAGAAAAGAGGGGAACGGCAGGACTCCTCTTTGCCCAAGCACCCTGTCCAAAGCTTGATAAAGTCACTGAGAGAGTCTTTCTATGAGCTCAGTTAATACTGGACCAGGTCTCTTTGATATACCCCACGTAATCCTCATGCCTGTCACTAACTGCTTCTTCGTGACTCGGTTTCCCCACCACCACAAAGCCGGGATCATGTGCAAAGCACAAGCATTGGGTTTGCTGGTGCCGGCACAGGCAGGGGCAAAGCAAGATGAGATCACCCAAGAATGTCCTGGGAAGAAGAGGACTCCTCCGGGATGTCTTCATCCCCACGAGGAAGGAAGTGGAGTGGGTATAAATCACCACGGCTTCACCTTATCAGAAATCAAAATCTCTGCAGCTGATCCAAGCCCAGACTGCCGTGGGCATCCCTATTGCTTTTCCTGTCAGTTCCCTTGTTGTTAGAAAGGCAAGTACAGAACAGCACATGCAAACAACACAATTAGGATTGTATGTGCTAATAAGGGTTTCGGCACCATGCGGCTTTAATATGCAGTGATCAGAGAATTTTCCCTGGCTCCTCTCCCCGAAGAGTTATTTGCTTAGGCTGCCTTGCTCAGTTGCCTGGGAGCTCTCAGCACCTCGCACTCACTCCAGCAACATCCTCCACCCCAGCAAGGCCACCTATCGCGGTTCTCCCTACCACGTACGCTCCACCGAGCAGGAATGAAAACATTGCTCCAGACGCAGTCTGAACTGCACCCTCAGCCTGGATCCCCTTATCTCGTCTCGGAGTCTGGGAGGTTCGTTTCCCAAAGGGGCTCCCTCCAACATGCCCCCAGACGTGCCAGCAGTTGGCACCTCGTGTCTGTTGGCACCATCTCTGGCAAGATCCAAACTGGCGGTGGCAAACTGGCACAGCAGGATCACGCACCGGCCACGCTCTTCATAACAATCCTTAGCACGTGTGGGTCTGTGCTTTTCATCCAACTCACCTTTCTTTACTTGTGGAGGCCAGAATGACTTCTAGGTGGGGAAACTGAGGCCCAGAGCAGGCAACAAATATTGTGACAGTGTTGCCCTGTGGTTACAGCACAGCGCTCAGTATAGGCTTCAGTTTTGCCACTGCCACTTGTGTTGTCCCTGCGTGTGTCACCTCACCCTTTGCAATTCTTTGGCTTCTCAGAGTCACTTTGAAGCCTGTCAATGAGAGATGCTGTGTTGGAGCTGAGATGGATGTGAGGGACCTTGTCCTGGTCACATCCCATCCTCACGCCTCAGCTGCGCTCCAGCCAAATTCTTTGATGTTCAGATCACACATGGGCACATAATTAAGATGGACTTGGTCCCTGTGGTTGCTGAGAGCAGATTGGCAAAGTCAAAGTAATTGTCCCCATTTCCAGGTATCATTCCCATCAGTGAGATGGCCCTGGGCCATGGAAGGCAGAGGTGGAGACTAAATTTTCTCAAGGCTTTTGCTAAGACAATGTCTAAGGAAGCAGAAGAGAAGGGGGTGGAGGCCACTGGACACCAGAATAGTGAACTTCATGGTTATTTCTGACCAGTTTGGGATTTGGAGCAATTGCCACCAGGGGATTGCTGCTACCACTAAGACAGAATTAGAGACAGGCCACATGGCAACATGTGTGAGCCCCAGGGCTAGCCCCAGGTCAGCCACAAAGGGTCACAGCACCATCTTCTGTCCACCTCAGCAGCAGTGGCTGAGACAGGGTGGTGGTTGCTCTGCTACAGCTCAGGGATCTCTGTACCTCCCTGCTCCTCTCAGGGATAAGCAGAAAGATGCTCCACAGAAACCCTTTGGATGCAAAACGTTTTATCGGGTTCCCCACTCACAACAGAGGTGGCACCCGCAGAATCGACCGACTGCCTTCTGCCTCTGTGCTTTCCCCGGGGACCTAATCAGCTGGGTCCAAACTGGTCTGCGAACCCCTTGCACCTCCCGTCAGCTGTGCACCTCCTCCTTCTGCCACCCACCCACACAGGCAGATGAGGCAGAAGCCAGCTGAATGACACAGCCACGTGGCATCGTGTCCCATGTCCTTTTAACCCAGCCGGACCCTCTCCCTTGGGTGGCTCCAGGGTCTGAACGCACCGAGCAGTGCTGACAAACAGCAGCGTAACAGATGCTGCCTTTAGGGCTGTGGAGCAAGGTCAGTTGGGTGCCCCTCCTGAAAGCAAAGTGGGTGACCAAAAACTTCCACCCTTGTGGCTTTTTTCCCTTGTAATGTTCATGGGAGAGGCTCAGGTCCAAGAACAGCCTGGTTCTTGCTGCTGGAAGCACAGAACTGCAGCTGGACCCCCCCAAGTCTCTTGCAGCCATTGCACCACACCATCCCAGAGGAGAAGGCAGCGACTCGGGGACCTCGAGGCTCCTGCAGGATGAGTAACATGTTATTTCCCACTGAGGACCCTGCTGAGGAATGATTTTAGTCCGGGCAGGATCTCTCAAAGTCTCTCAGGCATGTGGTGAGATGCAAAGGTGCCCAGAGCTGTGTGATGCTGCAGCAAAGCCGCTTTCTCAAGGGCTTCAAGAAAGTCTTTCTGAAGGAAATCTCAAGCTCTCGGAGGCTCCGGCCACGGTGCCGGCGGGATGCACAGCTCTCCGGAGGAGGGTGCGGCCCACCGAGGAGCTTAGCGCAGCACATGAAAGGGGACGCCAACAAGATCAAGTAGGAGATCTTTGGGAAGTTGCTGAGATTTTCTACCTTAATTCCCTCTAAGCCAAACAAGATCTCCCTCATCTGGCTGAAGTTCCCCCCACCCATCCCTCTGCAAAAATGTTGGGCTCTGCCCGGGCGCAGCTGAACAGAGACATCTTGCGGTGAGGAGCCGCTCGGTGCTGGGGGGAGGAAAATCTTCCCTTGGGCCTGGCCGATGGCGAAAACTCTTCCCGGGGGGTAGGAAAGGCTGCAGAGCTCCACGGGAGGTGGCTGCCAGGGATATTCATGGGGGTAAATATTGACCATCGGGTTCAGCTTCTGTGATCTGGGTTTATGGTACCTACAGGCCTTGCCAGCACTGATGGACTGCCTGCGAGGACAAGCCAGTGTCCTGAATTCATAGACGGTGGGAAGGGGACAGGGAGACGTATCCTATCTAAGCCAGCCGGGAAACCAAGCCAAAAGCTGCACTCGGGGCAGTCAGTACCCTCCCCGCAGCATCGCCTTCTCCCTGCAGTGACTCATTCCCCTGCAAAATTCCCCTCCTGTGACCCCACACAAACAAACTCCCGCCGCCGTCACAGGAGTTGTTCTGCAGCGCAGAATCACGGTGTTGTCTGACACGGGTGCACTGCTGTCCTTCCCGAGCCTGCCTTCGCACAGCTGCCCCGGGACTCGTGCCTTTATCTTTGGTGTACAGGGTAATGGCCAGCAAACAGGAGGTGAGGTTAGGAAACAGGCTTAGCATCCAAAATCTATCAGAATAGCATAAAGGCACCGAGTGCTTCCCCTTTTCCACCCACAGACAAGCTCTCTCCATCCTGTTGGATGAGCAAGACTCAGTAAAATGTCCATAATTAATTGTAAGAAATACCAAGATGCTAGAACTTTAAAAAAATCATTCCCCAACAGCTGACGTTAGACCAGCTCTAATATTTTCTGGTAGCACAGTGATGAAACACTTGGCTTTCTTTGCATCTAGTCTCGTTGGCATCTCAGTGGCCTGGACAGCAGCAAAACCAGCCTGTGGCTGGGAGCCTGATCGGGTGGAGAAAACTGTCTTTATAAGAGCTAGTTGCAATTTTCTAAACTAAAACCTGAAGATCTCTTACTATTACAGACTTTGAAATTAATAAAAAGAGAAGGCGTTCCAAATACTTTCCTACAAGCTCCCCTTTTTCTCCCCAATCATCTCATATTACTTATAAGTATTATTGCAATGACCAAAACCCCTTATCAGAATATAGATCCCATTGTTCTAACTGCTGTGTAAACACAGATGAAACGATAAATTATGCTCAGGGGCCTGAGGGCATCTTTAAAGCATCACAATTGTTATTATTATTTAAAAACACAGGAGCGGAACTTCAGCTGCTAATAACCACCAAGAGTTGAATTAATCTCAGTGAAGTCATGCGCATTTCCATCTGCTGAAAAGATGAAGCAAAAAACCCTCAAAATCTGGTTTTCAGCTCAGAATACGGCGTTGGAAGTGGGAACATAAATTATGAAATAATACGGCCAGATTTTAGTTAAAGCTTGTGTTGTTACAGAAAAACTATTTGCAAAAAAGCAACCATTTGATACTTTAGAATTAATCAGGATTTACTTCAAAGCCAGATCTACCTTATTTTCCGTGGCTTCCTTTTGCTAAAATCATCCATTATTAAGATTTCCCAAAGCACTTGGAGTGAATACACTTCTTTGACAGCTGGAACTACTAACCAATGGTAACACCTGCCTGTTGTAATCTGATTTGTTGCATTTTTCTAGTCACTTTGAAGGTGGAAGTCACACATGCACATGCATGTGCACAGACACCCACACAGGTCTTCTGCGTGTAACACTGCAGCCAGAGCTCCCGGGGTGCTCGGGGAGAGGCGGGAACCACCAGTGCCACCCGGGTAACCCCGCTCTTGGCGGTCAGATATTGCAGCAGGCAGATAGTCACACAGGTTTGGTGATGTGTTCAATGCCTTGTTCAACACAAGTGTACAGAAGATCCATCCATTTTGCCACTTTCCCCGCGCTCCTGCTCAGAATTACACACCCAAACTTGCGAGTTTGGCCGTGTCTACGCAGAAAGATTTTGCAAAGATTACTGGAAGCTTGCACAGTCTCTGGATTTGTGGGTAAACTTTTAGTGTTTTCATTTTGCCGGGGACATTTGGTGCCTGGGCCATGCGTGAGGCCTGGAGAAAGACCCCAAAGTCTAAGGAGGATTGTCACTGGATTGGAAGAGGCAGCACAGAATATCACATTTTTGGTAAACAACTAGACTCATCAGCTGAGAGCCTTACACTGAGTCCCGTGCAGTAAAATCAAGAAATCAATTCTCCTTGCTCTATAATTGCCTTCAGTCCTGGCTTTTCACAACGATCTCAAAGTGCTTCAGACACATGGGTGTGTGGGGCTGGCAGCTCGCCTGCCTCCAGAGCGTGAAGGAACTACACGACTCTCAATCTGAACTATCTGACTTGTGTGTTTTCCTGGGCTGTGAATCTCATGCAAAGACTCACGCGTGGCTAGCTTCCAGTCCAAGCAGGAAATACCACAAGATCAGGTTTTCCCATCAAGCTTCAGTCCTTTCCCTCTCGGCTTCTGGCAGGAAGCTGAAAAGACGGGACATTTGGAAGTGCTGGGGAAGCTCATGGAAAGGCTTGGTTAGAATGGCATGGCAGGTTAAGCAGGTATCCACCCTTACTTCAGCTTAGGGGTTGTCCTGCCCCACTCTTTCTTTTGAGATTCATCTTCTCCATGAAAAAAAATAGCTTTATTCAGACCTGTCTTGTCTTGTTGCACAGGAGTCAGGCTGATCAGGGAATGTCCTTGGGGCAGACTTAGCCGTTTCCTATGGTCCATCCTCGCTGTCCAGCTCTGGAGAGCCTGTGTCACTGCTTTGGGACCGACAGCAGCTCCAAAATATAGCACAGCCCCTGCTTTCCTCTCTCCTGCGCTTGCTGTGCATCCAACAGAGAAATGCCAGGGATGGAGGCCAGGGGAAATACTGGTTTGGCGGAGAGGGGCACGTCACAAGCACTGGTGGAGCTGCGATGGAGCATGAATAGCTCTCACTGAGCAGTGAGCTAGCTCTGCTTTGAAGAAGACAGAACCTAATCCTACTACTGCTCGTAAGAAGCAGCCTTCTAACCAGAGAGGAAAGGATTTTTTTATAAACCTCAGACCAAATTACTGCTCCCCAGGCCTAATCAAACACAGTTCCCAAAAGTATTGGCTGGCTGGGGGCTAAGTTTAGGAAGGTGCTTCCTTCCCTGCCTCCACTTTCAAACTAACCAGGATGAGGAGGAGTTCAAAGACCTCAATTGTTTGTGGAACACTTTGAACACAGAAAGGGCCTTGGGCAGGGAGATGGATTGTGGCTAAAGCACGGGCCCAGCAGGCAAGAGACCTTGTCTGCATTCCCTGCTCAGCCACAGAATCAGCATATGACCCCGGAGTGCTGCTCTGTGCCTCAGTTTCCCTACTGAAGACCTCAGGCTGAGGATCTGCCACGTAGGGCCGGTTAGAGCATCTCAAAGGCTCAGTGAGCCCTTTGGATAGAGACTGCAAACCGTCCTAGTCCAAAGGCCTATTCCTGGCTTCCAACGCAGCGGTGCTGTGCCCCCTCGCGCTAGGCTCGGTACATGCCCAGAGCCAGACAACCCTTGTCTAAAGAGCTCCCCAGTCTAAAGAGACAAGATGAACAAAGGGGTCCGGGGGAAGAGATGACTTGCCTGATATACTGAAGGGAATGTACCAGAGGAATGACTTGACTCCAGCAGTCCAAGAAAAACGCCCTAGCAATATGCATAAACATTATAAACGCATATGATTGCTTCATTGTACACACTCCTCTGGCTGAGGTCTCTGTTAAATCAGGGCGCGATAAGGGCAGAGAATTTACCTCCTCCCCATCTACTCATGCTGTTTCCTTTTTATTTATTCAATGAACAATCCCTTTGAGCAAAGTCTTTATCAGAGTTTTACTGGCAGCTCACAGCATTCCCTGCCAGGAACAGAGGCACAGAAAAGCTGCCCGAGGCTCCAGGGTTTTAGGAATCCCATCTTTGCTACTTTATGGTTGCCAGCAGTCCCTGCCCAGAATGGTGCTGGCGTTGGGAAAAATTCACGTGTAGAAACTGTGAGGCTGAATCTGCCTTGAAGTAGATATCAGTCGTATATTAGACATATCTCCTCCCAGGCTCAGCGCTCTTCGCAGCAAAAAATATTGGTTTGATGTAAACCTCAAGGTCAAAATGGGTCATGAACTTTTTCAACAGGTGACTCAGAGTCTTCTGCTACTGTGGGAAATACTGGAGCGATTTTTCAGCTCAAGTGATGGCAGTTTATGCTTCTAGGGAGTAAGATCCCAGCTACAGTTGTCTGCTGCTGAAGCCTGCACGCAGGTGTCACCCCTGCAAACCTGCCCATCACCAACCCATCGGTGAGCAGTTCCCCAATGTCACGGCAGTCTTGAGAAACAGGGAGACAGAGCTGACGGGAGTTGTGCGATGGGCAAGTGTCAGGAAGAGAAAAAGAAATTCATTCGCAATTAAATAACAGAAAGAGGCCGTGCATCGCTCTAACTCGGAGCAGAAAAGAAAGACGAAGCTCTGGAAAGGGTTAATTCCATCCAGGTAAGTTCTTTCAAAGCTGAATATTATGAGGCACATCCCATCTTAACCGCAGACATCTTCAAATCCTTGACGGAAAGCTCTCCGTGCAAAGTCAGACTTGTTGGGAAGGACCTGCCTGCTCAGAGCAGCTCTGTGTCACCTGTCAATCCTGGAGCCGCCTCCAGCGATGGGAGTCTCGAGTTACGGAGAGGAACACTCTGCTAGAGCTGGCGACAGCTCGCAGCGCAGGAGGCATCGTGCATTCCTCCCCGAGCTAAAAAAAGACGGTTGGGCTTTGATCTCCGGGCTCCGTCTGCACCACAGTGAGACAATGCAGAAGGCCCTTGGGGAGGAGGAGGAGGGGGGAGGTGGACTTGACAAGACATTCCCTAAACCAGTCTTCTCTTCAGGTCCTAGAATCAAAGGGGATGAGGGGGCGGGCATGGCACCGAGGATGAAAGCGGAGACGGAGCCTGGCAGAAGGGAAGATACCACAAAGAGCCGATCTGGGCCTCCTTCTAAGGCAGGGAAGGCTCCAGCAACATAGGACCAGATGGCTAAAGAGAATGGGAATGAGCCTGAAGATGTTTCTTCTCTTCCCTGGTTTGAATGCCAGCCAGGACAATAGGAAACCAGCGCTGTCCATGGCTTGGTAGCCATGTGCTTTATGCTGATGGGAACTGCAAAAACATCCTCACTGGAAGGCTCCATGGGTAGACCCGGGGTGGGATGGGCAGGGAGACTGAACTCAACTCCTGGCAGTCTTGTGTGAAGCCAAGGAGGGGATGGCCACAGAAAGGAACCCCATTGCAGGGGCATTTTGGCATGCAAAAGTGGTAAATCTGGAATCACGGCTCTGCCATGGGTGGGCAAGTGACGGAAGAGGTATCAAAGCATGAGAAAACCAGGGGACATCATTTCTTGGGAATGGCTCTCTGGTAAGAAACCTACCTTTGGCGTCTAGTGAAGACTCAGAGGTGGGGACGAAAAGGGGGGAGATGGGGATTATCAAAGCTTTTAAGATTTGCTGAAATAATGATCCCCTCTATCCCGCTGTCAATGGCCTGTCTCTGCCTGTCCCTTTAATCTCCTGTCTGGAGGAGGTGGCTGCTTTGCTCTTGGAGCACCTCTCCTTCTGCCACCAGGCACTGCTGGGAAGACCCCTTGAGTCACTGCACAGTGTGACTGACCAAGTTAAACATTCCTAAAGCCTTTCTGCCTTCCGGATGTCTAAGTCTAGGCTGAACCTCAGCTCCCTGCCTCCTTTGGTGCCCCAGAGTTATTGAAATACAGAATCTAGAACTGGCAGAAAAAAAATTTTCTCCATGCAGAAAACTTGCAAAGCAAAACTTATCCAAACCAGAAGAAATTTCAGAAAAATTCATTCTTCCCCCACCTCCACCAGAGTTTTCAGCTACAGAAACTTTCATTAGGATGGTCACCTCAGGATCCTGAAGCTTTCATAGCCCATTTCCCCAAGACTTTAACCTTTTTCTTGCTATTGTATGGACATTTCCCAGTATATCTCACAACCCGCAGGGTTACCACAGTATCGAGATGAGTTACCTGGCTGGAGCCCTAACACACGTAGCACTGGGGATACACAGGACGACGTGGTCCCTTCCTCCAAGGAATGGGCGATAGAAAGGGATGCAGTGCATAAACAGAAGTTTGGGAAACTAAGGCAGGGAAAAGCTTGACAACTTGTCTAAAGCTGCACTGAGAACCATGGAAGGAGAGCAGGTTTTCTGAAATCTAGGCCAACACTTTAACCGCAGGGTCATCCCTCCTTCTGTAAAGCACTGAACCTTCATTCAACCTTCAGAACAGTTCCCATATATTTATATTAATATATATGTACACACCTGAGACATTATTGCTTGGGAATCTTCAGGCCCTGGGCCCTATCCCCACCCTTCACACTCATTAATCCTCCTTTTTTTCCTTCCTCACGTTCATAAAGAATCTCCCCTCCAGCAGGGAGGATCGGCCTTGGCTCTCTCCGCAGCCCAGCGCTGCTCTTTCCCCTGCCCTCGGAGAACAAAGCGGGGCGCTCCCCTTCGCCTGGGACACCGCTGCTCCCGCCATCCCAGCCCTTACCCCGTCCAAGGCAGAGGCACAGATCCCCTGAGAATTTCTTCCCCTGCCACTGTCCCCTCGGGCCATGGGTTCCTGGCCTCAGCCACCAGCAGAACCCGAGTTTCTCATGTTGTTGCATAAACAAGGATGGTCTAGATGCAGGGAACGCCGCATATTTGAGAGGGGAACAGCTGGAGTGATGGAATGGGGCTCAGGGATGTGACTGTGCTTCCTGACTCCGTCACTGGCTTCCTGCATAGCCTTGAGCAAATTCATTTGCCTTCTTTGTGCTTTGTTTGCATATCAGTAATACAAGAGAACAGGGTTCCCACATCTCGTGTCCATTCTGGTTTCTCTATTTAAACTTTTCAGGCGTGGGACCATCCCTCCCCGCTCTCCAGCATTTTGCACAGGAGGGTCTGACTCTGATTTTTAATATCAGACATCTTGATTTTCAGAAAGTTCCTAATTTGGGCAGCAATATGTAGTGCAGAATCCAATGCCAAAGCCACTACAGCCTTTGGGGAGTGAGCTGTGGACTTTCCATGCTAAAGTCTGAGCTACTCTGGTTGTAGGGGGTAAAGCCCAAGCAGTGCAATACACCATCCCTGGGGTTTATCATCCCCCTGATTTGCAAAGAGGCCCTGGGCTACAAGGTATTCATTCCAAGACTGTGCTCCCTCTGTTTCTCCCTCTCTCCTGAGCCTGCACCTACCTGCAAATGCAACTCAGCTAAATTGTAATTGGCAAACGAAAGTGAGCCAGCCCCCATATTTCTTTTAATGTTTCCACAGGAACCTGGGTGATGTCTTTCACATCATACATCGTGGGTGGCAGAGACCTAAATAACCCCCTTCAGCAGTAGAACATGTTCAAGAGGTGCCAGTGTTCCCTCTCTGACTCAAATTCATCTGCAAGATTTATAGCTTCAGACCTGTCAAGCTACAACACTAGCAGCCGCTCCATAGGAATCCCTAACCTGGGAAGAGTCTCCCATTACTTCCCCATACAGATGCCTCGCTGTTTTGCTGTACAGGGTTCATCATCTCTTCCCTTGTTCAACAAATATCACTTTCTGGAGGGGGAAATGCCTTTAGAGTCTCCAAGCAAACCTTTAAAGTCCATCATGTCCAGTGCTGCTGATGTGGGATGCGATGCTCAGATTCTAAGAAATCAGGTCTCTCTTATTTACCTAATTTTGGAGACCCAACTTTGAGATTTGGGGCCAACAAATAGAATTTTCAAATCAGAGTACCTCAACACTGAAATCCAGGACTCCATGGTACAGAAAAAAACCCAAACACATCGCCTCTAGTATGGCCAGGAATACATAGCATCCTTACAAAATTAGCCCTACAGGAGTGTTTATGTAGAGATCATGTTGAGAACTGCATTTTCTCTCCAAAGAGCTGAGTATTAACTTCTCGAAGTAACAATGTCCTGCAGTGCTAATCAGAGAGTCAGGGGACAGATCAGACCTTGTTCCAGATATATTTTCTCACACAATTTGAAAACATTCTTTCACATCTCTCAAATTTCCCGTGGAAATTTCCTTCACTTTCTGATGGAAAAGGCTGTTGACTTCCAAAAGTTTTGGAATTAAAATTTGTGGATTAGAGAGGAAACATTTCCACAATAAAATCACGCTTTAAAACAACTTTCCTACGGAAAGCTAATTCAGGTGGGAGTTTTCAGACAAATCGTGTTGTACATGCTGATCTGAAGGTGGAGGTCAGCAGGAGATGCCTGGAATACATTAGGTTGTCCAATTTATCAGCTGTTCCAGCCATTTCCTAGGGCATTTCTCCTTCTGTGCCAGTTCAGCTGTGCAATGACCCAGTAACACCACCTCTGTCCGCTCCTCAGCTCTCAGGAAGGGCAGCCTTGCGCAGAACACCCTGCTGCAGGGAGGTAGCCCATGCTGGGGTCCCTTCTGTCCCTTCTGACCCCGAGCAGGCACAGAGGATGCCACAGTTAAGCCCCATTTTCCAGGACTGCATAGCCTGTCCTAGTGCTCCGAGGGACCTTGTCATCAAACTCTATATCCACGTTGGGACTGAGGCCACAGAGACATTTGCAATGATAATGAAATGAGTAAGTACGCCAGCGCACTATGAACAGGCTGTATTGTACAGTTGGGAATGGCTGAAATGCTTTTTCATTTCAAATGCTTGGCACTACAACTGTTCAATGCATTTTGTTTCTCAATTTATTGTGATCAAATGAGAAACAATGAAGGGGAAGTAATTAACAATATTACATAACGCTTGGAGGCAGAGACCAGAGCACTGGACAGGGACTCGGGACTCCTTTTTCCAGTTCTGTGCATGGGTGTCAATCCTCTTTTACTAATCCTTTGAGATCTACCAGTGAAACTGCCAAGAAAGAGCTGGGTTTTAGCAATATCACCTTATTCCTAGAGGGTGAAGCACACACCTGATAAGTAGGAACTTCGAGGAAGTTGGACTTCAAACCCCGCTGCCCCCGCAGCTTCCTGTGGCCTGGGCTGAATCCAGGAAACCTCAATCCTATAAGGCTGAACTCTGATCCAAAAAAAACCCCACTCACGTATGTGCCTAGCTTTAAGTCTGGATAGGCTTAATTATTGACTTAAATGGGAATTAAACACAAGCTTAACTTTAAGTACTTGCTTACAACTCTTCTATCATGTGCTTAAATATTTGGCCAGCTCGAGACCCTAAACACATTGCAAAATGATTGCAAACCCCTCTGCTCGCGAGGGGCTGTAAGGAGGAAGTGGCCAGAGTACCTACGAAGCGCTCAGCAGAGGGTATTAACACTTCTCAGAAAGATCCCGGTGTTTTGTCACACACAGCGCACACCAAAAAAATTACCTGATCCAGCACTAACGCTCAGCTGCGCTTCGTATGGGAGCTGGCAAGGAAGGCCAAAAACGGAGATGAAGGTTTCTTCAGGAAGCAGAGTGAGGAGTCAGGGAGAGAGAATGCAACCACCTCTGGTGCAAAACAGCCTGGACAGTGGGGCTGAGGTCTCCTCCACCTCCTATAGAATGGGCTATCACCACATCAAGGACTCACATTTCAACCAAAGCCAGATTACACAGGCTGCTGCAATAAAGACACCTGATAACCCGTCTAAGGCGGGTGGGCAAAATTGATCACAGTGAAAATCTTTTTTGCTTTACTCCCATTTGCTTCCATGCAAACAAGACCAGGAGATTCCATTTATGTGACTACGTGTAGTGACAATTTCAAGCCAAAGGTTTGCAGGGTGATTTTGTAAAGAACTATGTTCAAATTCTGGCTGGATGAAGAATAGGACACTCAGAACAGGGAATTACAATTCTTTATCTCTGAAGCCAAAATTACCAAAATAACTTGAATTCATAAAGATTTCCTTCCTGAACTGAAGCAATCTGTGAGTAGCATGGCCAAGGCAGAGAAACTTGTGAAGAAACCCAGGTCAAACAGCATACGAATTTTTCAAAAAGTACCAGCTCTGGGCTCATTCTCCTCCCACTAAAACAAAAAAATTCCTACTGACTCCAATGGCAATAATTATGCCATCATTTTTCAAACCTTCAGCCCAAAGCTCAGGCCAGGCTTACCTTCCAGCCTCTGTAAGCACGTTGAGTTCATTCAAGAAAGAATTTGGCCTTGAGCCATCCTCTACATCAAGGTCAAAACTCTCTCTCCATCCACACGGCATCTTCCCATGAGCTTCTGCGGGTGTACGGCTTGCTGAGCCCTGTCGCACTGGTGCTGGCCATGCTGAAAGGACTGATGTGCCCAGTGGTGCTACAGCTGAACTGAAGATGCAGAAATGGACCCAGGAGGATGAATCATGGCTCGATTTTATCTAAAATGATATTTATTTATTTATTTATATTTTGCACTAGACAGAGGGCGGGTTTGTTTTAGTGAATAGATCTGTACGAACTCAGACCACTGATCAGCCACAGTTTTTGCCTCTGAAACACGAAGCCTAACCTCTAAGGTCTGGACACACCTGGTGTACAAAGCATGTTTAGCAGGCATAGCAGTAGGTAAAGGTGCTCTCTTTCCTTTTAGTCAAAACCATCTGCGTTCTGGAACCAAGATCAACAGCTGCAGACACTGGAATAAATTGAAAACTGTCTCTGAGATGTCGGATATCCTGAGATGCTGATCATGTGGTAGGAGTGGAAGGGGGGAATTCTGTGGGAACTGACCTCCCTTAACACATGGGCTCTCAGAGACTTTCCTAATTAGAGTAAGAGACTGCAAGCAAGACCTTAGCCAAAAGCAGGACTGTCCAACACAGTTGTTAAGACATCATGAGCTGTGTCCCCAAACCATGGATTAGCTTTAAAGATTTATCAAAAGATGACTTTTATTCTCTGTATTTGCTTTGTGGCTTTTGAGCTTGTTGGGTTAATGTTTTTTCAGGTTTACTCCACCGTAATGAGGGTTAGTAACACAGTTTTCAGTTTTAAATGAAAGTTGAGCTTCCCAAGTCACCACACCACTCCAGAACCTGGCTCCAGAAGAAAATGGCAAATATCATCAGATGTGAGAGTTGGCAACACAATAAAGAACTAAATAACAGGACAGGATTCTAGACCCAGCAACGTCAAGGGGTGTTTTGTCATTAAATTTAATGGAGGTAGGATTTTGCTATGGGTTTCTTGGTCTCCAAAAATAAAGCAGCCTCCCATTGAACTCTGCAAGCCCCCACCAGCTCTCCTGAAGACCTGGGATGAAACAGAGACACAAGACTGCTGCGCACCAGCCAGTCTGCCATGCTGCAGCACTTCAAAGATGAGTTCAGGCAGCGTACAGAGATGAATCAGGCCCAAGCTGAGCACAGAGCATCAGCCACGAGTAACTCTGAGAGCTCTGTCCAAATTAAGTTCCACTTTTTGGGTCATGCTTGGCTCAGCTCCCTACCAATCCCTGGTCCTACCAGATGCCTTCCCCTGAATCCTAGAAAGCTTCAGTCTCTTTGGGTTTACATACTCCCCAGCCACAGTAGCCTCCTCAGAGTAGGCAGGGTGCTTATTAACTGCAGGGGAATATCGCAATGGGAGGACTAAATTGTAGCCTTCAAGGAGACAGCAATCTATCATTTTGTTTCCCTCAGTCACCAGGGAGAGCACTGCTCAGTTCAGATGTGATTTCATGAACTGGATCAGCCTCCCCGTCAACGCCTTCTTGTGCTCCTGACCCAGCACCGTTCCTGCCTCCCCACGTTCTGCCAAGGCTACGCATTAAAGGATTAAAGGGTAAAAAACAGCCCTGCTGTGGGAGTGGGCAGCGCTAAGGAAATGACCAAAAAAACAACTTGAAGTGACTCGCAGACAGCCGTGATGTTCTCACTGGGACAAGGACTAAACATGTTCTACAGGGAGTGGAGGAGGCGCTGGTGGCCGGAGCAGGGGCTGTTGGCCGGGGCTTCTCCGCTCTATTTCCAGCTGCGGGTGGGAGTGTGAGATAGGAAGGGACTTGGGAGTCAGGATGTCGGACTCTGCTACTGGCTTGAGGGACTTACAGCAAAGGGACTGGTCACCGGGTCCTTGGATCTTGTTCTCAGCTATCGCTGCGACTGTCACTTAACAGTTAGAGATGGGGACAAGGAGTGGAGACTCCTGGGCTGCGTTTCTGGCTACCCCACTGCCTCACAACACGACACTGAGCAAACAGCTTCTGCTTCTGCTTATTTCTGAAAAGGGGATAATAAAAATGATGCTGTTCTGACTCAACTGCAGGACCACAGTTTAAATCACCAGTTTTTGCAAAGTGTGGTTGTGCTCATTGGCAGAAAGGCACTAGATAAACACAAGATGTTAAGTAAAGAAACTTTGGTCATCCAGGTCCCATCCCAAGCCCAGGCTACCCAAAGCTGAGAAGTGTGTGAAGCCAAGGAAGGTGTCAGGGCAGTTGTGCACAATCATGAAAGACCAAAGAACCTTTTTTTTTCTTCTCATGTCTGGTCAGTTTTAGCATGATTTACACCAGAGAGCAGTGGGGATTAAAGGACTGGTCAGGTACTCACAGCAGGGGTGTATGCAATAAAACTGCATGGTAATTAGAAAACAAAGAGCTATAAAAGAATCATGTTCTTTCACTATTTTCCAGCACAGGAAAATGTTTTCCTGCTTCATCACTGATGGGTTCCCCTACCTTCCCTGCTCACACCCTTTTCCCCTTGAAGTATTCACTTTACAATCTGGCTTCCGACAAATCTCAAAATCTAAATGTCCAGCCAAGATGAACTTTCTCAATTCTGAAAGTCTGTGTACAGAAACAGCAAATTAAATTTCAACTTGTGCAGTTCCTGCCCCCAGGCCCTGCATGAGAACAGCCCCAAACTGGGCCTGGCCCTGTTTGAAAGGCAAACCTGATGAATTCAGTCCTACCCTGAATGAAGACTCAAACTGGGTGGGTACTGGGTGTATCCTGATTCCTCTGCAGACACTGAGTCTGGCTCTCACACAGACAAAGGATCAATACTGGACAGAACTAAGAGAACAGTCACTTTCCCACCTCCTTTTTCTCCAGCACCTCTGACCTTTCTTG
The DNA here is from genome assembly GCF_047716275.1 of Strix uralensis. Taxonomy (NCBI): domain Eukaryota; kingdom Metazoa; phylum Chordata; class Aves; order Strigiformes; family Strigidae; genus Strix; species Strix uralensis. The sequence continues at coordinate 8,842,108 of NC_133993.1, forward strand.
CTGGTGGCCGTGCCACCTCCTCTCCCGAACGGCAGCTGCACTAGTTGAGTGCCCGATCAAGCCGAACCTTCCCAACGTGCATGTCTAGTTGTAAAAACAGCAAATAAATACCCTGTATGAACACCCACCAAGTTATCCAGGAGAGGCTCCTGCCAGCTCACACGGAGCACATGAAGCCCCTAAACTCAGCAAGCAGTCACCAGGGGAAAATGGATCAAGCTATTTTAGTTTTCTTTCTCAGCCCAGTTTTCTCCGCAGGTGCAACCTATTGATTCCATACGAGCGAGGAAGGCAGGATTAGGCCCACACAATGGCACTCTGCTAATGCAGCTCATAGAGCGGAGATCCTCGTAGCCAGAGGCTCTTTGACTGGTCAGATACGATGTTTATTCTTTAGTATTACAAATATCTGGTGAACAGTAAAGCCTTGGATCTGCAGTCAGAGGTGACAGTCGCATGGTGCTGGCATTGCAAAAAGCCAAAGTAAAGACAGTGCTGGTTCTAAATAGCTCTTAATGTCAGGCCATGAATGAAGGGCTTGCCCATCTCAGACCTACAGCAGTCAAGCCCTCCAAAGAAAAGCCCCAAATCTGGTTCTCAAGAAGAAAGACTTTCTCTGTAGGTGGTACAACTCCCCTTCTAGGCTAACATTAAACCAGCATTAAAGGTGCCACTTTTCTGAATCAGCTGTGATCAGTAGCAATTCCTTAGTGGCCACAGAAGATGTTTCCACACTTCACAGTCTTGGGTGCTATCAGAAACTTCCTCCATCCCCATCCTGCCTGCCAGAGCAGGGCGTGCAACACCTACACAGCCCATACAGCCCAAAGCCTGGATGCCAACTGCTTTTGCCCAGACAAGAGGAAAAGGAAGCACTAGGAGCCTGTAAACAGGCAGGTCGTCACAGAAGGAACCAGGAACCATGCCTGCCCCTCTCTGCCAGCTGGCTCAGCGTCGTGGGTCCTGAAACCACGTTTAAGCCCTGCAACTCATTCTCAGAGCTGATGTCACGGCACGGCAGCTTGACGCTGCACTGGGATTGAGTGACATCAGGCAAAGGTGTCTAAGCGGTGGCCGAAGCAGCAGGTTCTCTGCCCCGGGTGCTTCCTGCAGATGATCTGAAAATCAGCCCCATCTCATGTGTGGGGTTTGCAGCCAAAGCAGCTCAGCAGGCCTGGGCTGGGTCAGTCTCTGGCAGGAGATGCACGGGGGGGGGTAAGAGCGAGGTGCTGCAGGAAGCAGGGAGGGTGATTCAGTAGGTGGGGTTCTCCCCTCTGGGCAGCGTGAAACTCCTCACTTGGTGTGGCTCCCGCTCGCTGACACGGCCCTGTTGCTCCCTGTAGGAAAAGCAGCACCTGATGCAGCGCGTGGGCCAGGTTCCAGCTCAGCAGATGGCACGTAGCAGAGATCTCTCCTCTATTTTCAGTTTTCAGATCAGGTGTTACTAAACTGTGAGGCAGTGCTACTGCGCCAGCCTTCACCCCAGAAGGGGCTGCACGTCAGTGGTGCTGCAAGTACATTTTGCAACAGAGCAAAAGGAGGATTTTGTGGCTTAGTTACTCAAGCGGGAATCAGAAAGTCTGCATCACTCCTCAGCTCTGAGGCCTATGGGACACATGTCCTTCCTGCGTGCTCCAAACCCCACGAGTGGGAACGATCACGCGTCCTGGTCTTTTCTAGGGAGTTCTCAGGTGGGCAACTGTTTCTTGCAATCTGTGCAATTTTTATCAGAAGGAATCTCTGCTCTCAGCTTGAGTCCCTACATGTGACCGTCACACAGGTAAGAGGAATAGAAATGCAAAGTGGGATAAGCTAGTATTGCATCACGCAAATATTTGTAACTACAATCCTTGCCATAATTAACTGTTACGTTTTAAATCCATATTGTATCTTACGCTAAGCCAAGAATAATATTTGGAGATGGATTTCTTATGAGGACAAGAAAGGGGATAAAGATGCAGCCGTTGTTATTATCTCCCAAAGGGGGGTGCAAACTCTAGATGGTGTAGCACTGAAGCAGCTCCATTGCACTGAAGTCCAGAACGGGAAATACCCCGCTCACCCAACCTTGTGTGAGGGATTTTACAATTATTAAGAAAGTTAAAAGAGTCCTCCCCTCTTTCTAACCTTGCGAAAGATACTGGCAGGGACAGGGTTAATTATGGGGTGCCTGGGAGCCCTTGCTATCTGCTCCATGGCAAAGCTGAAGAATGTGCAAGGAGATGGAAGTAACCCCATGCAGCTCTGCGTGTCTCTGCCTCTGCAGGGTTTGCTCTCACTTGCTCTTTCTCACACACACGCATGTACACACACACACACGCGCGGAAACCCGGAGCCCGTGCGGCACCGGCTGGGCCTAGGAGGAGACGGGAACAGGGCGAGGCCCATCTCGCAGCAGATTCTCCTGCAGACCTGCAGGCACCTTTCGAAAACCACAAAACGGTAACCAAATAAACAAGCGGGGCGTCTCCAGCTCACCACACCCCCACGTACCCCTGCGGGCACTCAGCATCCCACAGCTGCCAAGTTGCTGACGGAGCTGGTAAATCAGCGAGGAGCCGTGGAGTGCCAGCGCTGGGAGGGGTGGTGGGTACGGTGCTTTTGACAGAGGTAGGAGGGTGGGCTGGGAGGAGAAGACAGCAGGCTGTTTGGTACGGCTCCCTGCTGTCCTAATAGGAGCTGAGCCATCTGTCCTCAGGCGTGTGCATCAAAGGCTGACACATCAGACAGGTGAGCGCTCCGGCTCCCTGCTCTCGCACCGTCTCCCACACACCGCCTCCGCCGTTCCCCCAGAATGGCCCAGCCCTCTCACGAGCTGCCGCGGCCCCAGTGGCAGGGCAGGAGGAGATTCTGGTGGAAAAAGCGGGGCACAAGAGAGTGTGTCAGTCCCCCTTAAATCTCAGAGTTGCACTTCACGGTGCCTGCTAGAGAAAATGGCTCTTCTCACCCCGAAGAAAATTGCAAGGACTAAGGGTGCGGTGTGACCGTGCAGTAGGCAGGCACTGGTTTGACAGAAGGGGGAATCCCTCGGGGTCACACTTGCTGTTTCACGTATCCTCAGCATGTCCCACTCCTTACCAGGCGTCCACACTTCTTCTTACATCCAGTTTGGCTTCATCTTTTTTCTAAGCCACCAAGAGCAACCGTAGAGCAGTTGGTGCAGGATCACCAGCCTGGAGTTTCATTCTTTAGTTCAGCCTCTCTTTGTCTCTTGTGACCCTCCTGGAGTCCTCCTAACTTGTTGATGTTTTGCATTTTCCTAATTAGGGCTTTACATTTTCCTAATTAGATCTTTACATTTTCCTAATTATTTGTAAAGGTTTATCTTTGCCCTTTATCAGCATCCAAAAGCATGCAAACAAGGGAAGCTAACCTGAGGCCCAGGTTAAAATGAAAGATGGAAGTTTCCCTGTTGATTTCTGTGAGTTTGGGATCAGGGATTAGTTCAGACAGGGGAAGCAGCACATCTGCCTTTGCACAGATACCGTGGAGCTGGGCACTCAGGAAAAGAACAGAAGAGAATAATTGTTTCAGCTACAATGATTTGAGGGCTGTTTGTCATGATGTCAAAGAAAAGACAACTTTCTCCAGGCAGGGAGCATGATGCAGCTTTCCTGTGCTCACCTCACACCCTTGCAGCTTTCCCTGCAACAGGAAGACTCCTAAAAGCTCAGAGGTGCAAAATGCAGAAAACAACCGTGGAAGTTGTTCTGCTGCCTAAGCTAGTCTCCACCCTCCAGGCTCTGATCACCTCCACCCCTCTGATGTCCCTGCCCTTGTTTTGTCCCACAACCCCTCTTGCAATCTCCTCTGTGCCCTGCCTTCTCTCCTCCCTTAATGTTGCTGACTAGACGTTATGGTACCTCCGATGCCTGGAACTAAGAACTTCTTTTCGTAGCTGTGGAAATGCCCCTTGTTTTCCAGCGTGTCCCAACTACTGAATAATCAAAGCCACGGTTCTCATTTTAGCACTAGCTATCAGAACTAGTGGTGTGTCGCAATAATGCCCAGGAGACCCAAACACAGATATTGGCGCTGCTTATAAGCAAAGCAGAAAGACAGTCCTCGAGAGATTACGACCTCAGATGACATCCTTATCGATTTCACACATCGATAGCATCCCGGGAGCAGAAACAGGAGCAGGAAACTCATTCAGACTAAGCTTGCGAGAGGCTGCCGAGTCCTCTCTACAGCTCAGTAGTTTTCCTACTGATACCAAGGAGGCAAAAAGGGACTTTCTCAGTGGCTATAAATTACAGTGAGCAATGTTATTCTTAAAACTGCCCTGCAATGTCTCTCTGGCCTTTGCAAAATCTTTCCCAGCCCAACTCCCGCCTGTTGTCTTGCTAGAGATTAAACCAAACATAAATAACAAAAATCTCCATGCCAAAAAGGGAACTATTGATGAGGGCTGCACAGCAACCTGGCTCTGGGGGCAAGAGACACTCAGCAATGTGAGCTGTAAAAACGATCGTATCAGCCTGGACCAAGCGCTCCCTGGGCGCTGGTTCCACTCTGTCAGGGATCAGCAGCTGATGCAAGGGGGGGAGGAATACGCCTGTGTGGAGCAGCCCTTCCCCTGGTTTGCCCTCTCAGCTTCTTCTGCTTTATTTTTGTTGTTTTAAAGATGTGCCTGATAATTGCATGAGGTACCCCCTACTTCTTGTGGTTTTTAGACAAACATAATTTTGTAGACCTTTATCATACCCTCTTCCAAACCCCTTCTGCAAGCAGGAGACTCTTATTTTGCCTCTTCCCATGTGGAAGCCACTTCCCAACTCCAGTCGTACCGGTCGCCTTTTAGTCACAGCAACAGCCATTACCCAACTTGTGCCTGTCAGGACAGCGTGCACATGCTGTTTGTGTCCTCTGACTGTTAAGGAGCAAATACACTACTAGCAATTTAAAAAACAGCTGCATTTCATAGCTGCAGCATCTCTTTTAAGGAAGCAAGCTCATTGCACAAGCAAATATAATACAGCTAACATGAGATGGCCCCAAGCTATACAATCCAGATCAGGGTATGTCCATGTTCAAGGGAACGGGGACGTTGGCTTGAGCCTGTCTTTAACGGTAAATATACTGGGATTAAATGAGTGAGAAAATATTCAAGTGTCTTTGGTGGTCTCACGGACAGTGCAGATCAGGCTCATGGGAAGCCATTAGTTAATCAATACATTGATGTTTGGTTTTGCAAAAACAAATTCAAATTAGTTTCAGGCTCATCCAGACATTCAAAATTCAAATGAACAGAGAGATTCACCAGCCTTGCCTTGACATCGGTGGAGCAACCTCCAAAACACTGCTGTCCTTGGTGGGAGAGGCAGGAAGTTTTGCTTTGGGTAGGGCCTGTCTTTTGCATGGCTGCATGCAAGTCCTTCTCAAGGAAGCCACGGAGGACTAGAAGATGACAACGAGCTTTCACCCCCAGTTTCAGGAAAATTGGAATATGATGATTTTCCAAACCCAAACTATCACTAATTGTCCCAGGTTAATGGGAAAAGCTGGGATAAACTTAAATTGTTGGAAGGCCAGCTGTTAAGGAAGGTCATTTCTGCATTATGCAGTGATACTTGTGGTGTTGCTGGAGATGAAAAGCTAGAAGGCTGCAGTTCACACACATATGTCTTTGCTCCCTCCAGCTACCCCTCAGCAGCCCTCAAAACAGCAGTGTGTCTGCCAGACAATTGCATGTTTGAGCACTGCTGATGGTAGACTTGGTGATTAAGGTGGTGGTGAGCGGGGAGGAGGGATGTGCAGTTGTCTAGGACTATGTGGCTCCAGGAGGGTTTGCCAGGGCACAATCAAATTACTTCCAAGCCAAAAGAAATTGGTCTGTGTCTGTAATCAGGGAGACACTCGGCTGCAGCCAGAGGAGAGGATAAACATCCAGGTTTGTGATCTCCACCGAACAAAGCGAGGGAGGGAGGGGCCCTTGCAATCCTTGTTTGCCATCATAGCGCCTGGTCAGGTAGAACGTGGACATTTCCAAGCCCCAACAAGAGCCCATTTTTCTCAGCCTCCTGTCTCCAAGAGCAGCTGGTTCCAGGTGCATCAGTTGCTTCCAATCTTTTCAGGTCTGTGGATTACTGTCAGTTTTCAACATTTCTCATGGATGAACATGTGCTACCGGTGCTCAGCAGTCAGCATGTCTAAAGGTGCTCACACTGAGGCATGAGCAGGCTTGGGGCATCCTGGACTTTGTTTCCTTTGCTCTTCATATTTCCACTGCAGCCTGCAGCTCAGCCTAAAAAAAGAAGACTGTAGTCCAGCACTTCTGCATTAATCTCAGGTTTGGACGGCCTCACTTCATAGCCTGCTGTGCTACAGTCATCTGTGCCACTTTGGATGAGTAGTTCTAGATGGAAAAGAGAGCCCAGACTGAGCTCAGAGAGGCAGGCTGAGGACAACAACATAACCTAACCTCGAGACTTTGTGGTCACAAGCGACAGACAAAGATGTAAGGTAGATAAATGAGTCTATAGGGAGGCTGTAGAAATGGAAGTAGGAGCTTAGCATGCTAACAAGAAGATGTCACGAGCAGGATCTCTTTCAAAGCATTGCAACCAAGGAAGTCACCTTGCCTGCACCCAGAACAGTTTCAGGGAGCAATAGGAGCACTCAGCCTGCTGAGCGATGACAGGGAATGTGTCCATCCAAGGGTGGTGCCAGGCCACTCTGGCCAGGGGATGGAGCTGGTCAGGGCCAGCCAGCATGAGGGAGAGATCCCCGATTCCTTCCAGTTGCTGAGGAACCTCTTCTTGACACAGTCTGGTTTCGCTCAGGAGTCGAAACAAGTGGTTGCACACGCACAGGTCCCACCAGGGATGTGCTTGGGCACTTGAAGGGTTAATAAAATATTTGGTAGATGGTTTATGGGCTTTCTTGGATTTTTTTAAAGCCTTCATTCATCTCGTTTCCTTGTCCCCGTCCACTCCCACCTTCCTATAGGGCCCCTAGGGCAGAGCTGCTAGGGAGACTGAACTCTATGGTATGTGTGTGTGCGTGTGGCTCCTGGCGACGAGGCTGGGTGGTAAAATCACTTCAAAGGGGCTGCAGTACCAGTGAGCTGCAAAAGGGTGTAATTACCGCCCTGGCTGAACCACCCTCCCAGCTGTTTGAAGTAGCTCAGAGCAGAGCGGTATCAAAGGGGAGCGCCTTGCAGGAGCTGGAGAAGGAGGGTAGGAGCCACTGCAGGCACATCCCATAGTGTCAAGAAGAACAAACCTACAGGCATTTTACACCTGCCACCTCGAGCGCTCGCTGAAGATCAGGACCTCTTGTCCGTGATCCTGAGAACAGCTTCCAGGCAACTCTGCCAGTACAGGAGAGGAGCAGAGATGTTCACCACGCAGAGGTGAAGATTAAGAATTTAGGATTAAGGCACTGGGAGGAGTGCCCTGAAATGAAGATCCCACTGCGCCTAGGAAATGCAAATAGAGCTTGCATTTGGTGAAGGAGAGCAAATTTCCATTGCGTGGCAAATGACGTCAAACCATTCCTCTCCAAACTATATGCCAAACCAGAGAAAAACATGTTCTCGATCTTTGAAAAAATACAGATTTTGGATATCAATATTACTTTCCTTGGAAGTTTCTCAAGTCAGAACATCAGAATGTAATATGAAATGAGTCATTACGCAATATATACAAATATAAAACACTGCTATAAATAAAATATATTATTAAAATGGTATTTTTTATAAAAATCCAATTAAAATGAGGTCAGATACCATATAATCAAGACGAAGCATCCTGCAGTAAAAATATAGTTGAAATCAGGAAAATGTTTCAGTACTGATGAAAATGCCCATCTTATAAGCCCTTTTGGTGGATGCAACTAAATTCCAGCCAGTTAAGTTGCTTAAAAAATATAAATCATATATGATCATAGGTTCCCATCCACACTTAATCAGTTGTCACCAGTCTAGCCAGGCAAAATGTTAAAGCAATCCTGAGTGTTTCTGTAAAAAATTAATGACTAATTGACTCCTTTTTTCCTCCTCTTCAACTTACAGAATGCACACTAGATGCTGGTTTTGAGAGTTTTTTCTGCTTTATGATGGCTAAAAACTTGTTTGCTTGTTGTTGCTTTACAGAAGCTGCAGATTCAATAGGCAGATATCCAAAAATGAGAGTTGTAAGACAAATATTAAAACCTGCAAGACTCCACTAACACTGCCAGAGCTGCTGGAAGTCACCCCCCTCAAAATTCCCCACTCCGGGCTCAAGGTATCTGGCTGAAGCCCAAAGCATCATGTGAAACCTGAAACCAGGGAAGTTCAGCCCAGTTTCATGTTTTGTAACTGATGTTGCACAGCTCTGGCTAATGCTCAGCCACACGGGTTCTGCGCTCGATGTGTCCTTCTCTCCCCTGCCCCAGAGCAGCGGCTGAGGCTCCCTCGGTGCGTTCCTGACGGCATCCATGATTTCCTCTCCGGGGCAATGGTAAATGGCAAACTTAATTCTTCAACCCATGATGTAAGCGAAGAAGTATAGGAAGTGTTTGGCCCCAAGAAACTGAGCATTAAATGTCAGTATCACTTCATCTCTTCACTGTCATCATCCTATGGGTGAGTCATGCCAGTTGCTAAATAAAACGTGAATTGGCAAACTGAAATGGGAATACGAATGTGGCTGGTAGTGATGACTCAGTGAAACTCAGCCCAGCAGCCACCGAGGCACTGGTGGGCTAGTCTCCATGTAGGAAGCGTGCTTGAGGGTAACCCTAGGGGGATGTTAAGGGAAAAAATCCTCCTCACTGTTGCTGCTTGACTGTGTAAATTTATGGCCCAGTAAGTGGATTTTATGAATAAATAACTACTGCAAATTGGTAACAAAGAAAGTAATTAAGTTAGTACATGTTACCAAAGGATGTGGCAAATTGGCCATCTCTTGGAGTCTTCTTTATGGCTGGAGTCAGCAGACGGCGCTGTCCCATGTTGCCTCACAGGTTTGTTTCAGTGAGCCCTACTCAGGCGTGTAAACACCGCTCAGGCTTGGCAACATGCTTGGCTGTAGTTTCCCGATGCTAATTCTTTCCAGGAGCTGTTGTAAATAGTAAAAGCTCTTGCTCTCTCTGTTAACCTTTCCATCTAGAGTCAGTTTGAGGAGCAGAACTGCCCCCTGAGAAGTGAAGGTTTCTTTTGGTGCTCTTTTGGTACAGATCTGTCCCAGGACTGAAGGGTCCAAGGACAAGGACCATTCCCAAATGTCACGCTGTAGACATTCCTGCCACCTGCAAACACCTACCAGTCAGCAGAGGGAAGCGAGTGTAAATCAGGATGAGGCTGCCCCACATAAAATCTCCAGGCTGGTTGATAACCTTACAGTTTTAGGGGGTTAGCTCTTCAGCTCAAGCCATAACACCCTACTGACAGCTCATTAACTCAAGAGGAAGATGAAGGTCTCATTTCTTGTTCTTTAGTAGATGTTTACCCCGTGCTTTAGGCAGGCAGTCTTGCCCACAATTGACAATCAATAAGGCATAATTGGCGGTCTTGAAGTTAACCCAATTTTCAAGCTGGTGCAGCCCTGCTGGTGTGAAACCAAAAAGGTCTTTGCAAGTGTTCAGTGTCAGCTTGTCTCTGCTGCCACCGAAGGAGAGGCTACGGGAAAACCTCCCACTGACTTCAGTGAGAGTTAAATTAGGGTACTGCTGAGAACTACCAAACCCACTATCTTTTAATGATTTTGCTTGCCTACAAGATGATTTTACAATAGCACTGGACTTGGAGAATAGATATGGCTTAGGACAACCTCTGTATTCAGGTCAAATCCCTGCATTAAATGATACTTTACTCACTTGCCAATTTAAAACTAGCTCAGACTGAGAGTGCCAAAATATCAAGCATATTTTCATATCTGGGAGAGAGCATTTTAATCTAAAGGATTTAACACCACTGAACACTGCATGTGTCTCACAAACCCACTGCTCTTGAACTTCTTACACCCAGGGAACTTCCCCAACAGTGCACGGGCAAAGCAGTGACAGGATATTGAAAAGAGACAAGGCAGACAGACTGACTGACCAGCTGAGAGGAATCCAGTACGCAGTGAGATATTTGTCCCAGTCTAGCCTCTAAAGCCTGGCCTTTCAGACAGCCTGGAAAGCCTCTGGATGACAGGAGAGAAGCAATTTGAAGCCAGAGTCCATATCTGTGCCACGCTGCCGAACCTGCCCCTGTGAAGGTGAGCACACACACAGGCGTACACCGACACACGCAGGCATCTCCTCCTTCCTGGCAGCAACACGCCGGCTGGCACTCAGCCCAGCTCGTAAATCAGGGGCCGCAATAAAAGCAGAAGAACAGCATTTCTGACAAGCAGGACAGTATTTATGAGCATCTGCAGCCCTCCTTCACCTCCTAATTTGGACATTGCCCTTATTAAACATTCCTCCCTCTCCCCAGCTTCCCAGTGAATGGGGCAGCTCCCAGAGGACCCGAGCTGAACTCCAGGGACGAGCAGCGCTTGCTACAACCAGAGCTCGGAGAAAAGAGTCAGCAAAGCATCTGAGCTTGCTTGTTGTGGAGCCTGACTCCGGAGGAACCCATCACCACAGAGCACAGCCAGCCAGGCCTCCAGGAGGTTTCAAAGCCACCGATTCAGACGCCATCAAAAGCTCCTTTGCTCCAGCACCAGCCTTCCTCCCCTGTGCCACCTCATCCAAGCTCTTTACTGTTTCAGTATCACCTTTTCAGCTTTTGGCCTTGCCGGCCACCTGTCTCTCACTAGTTCTTGAGTTTTCTCACCAGCTTTCTGGGTTTGACCCCCAGACTGAGGTTTCTTACACAGATAACAGCCCCGGGACAGAGGTCTGGTGCTGGTTTGCCCATGTGCACTACGCTACTGCCACTTACATCCTATTCTGAGGCTTTATGCGGTTCCACATCTTTCATAGGGAGCTGAATTTCATTTCCATTGCCAGAGCTGGAGACGAGCATTTACCAACTGATCTGTATCTGTGTTGTTATTTACTGGGGTTATGGTTCTGCCCGTAGCTGCTTATTGAGGGGAAGAGGCCATTGCACAAGACACAGAGGGGAGAGTCCCCATCCACAGAACCTGGGTCCATATTCTTGGAAGGCACATTTTGACTTCAGGAGGCAATGGGAAGTTGGAGCCTGGGCACATTTGAAGATCAGGGCCTCAGGACAGTGAAACAGCTGAATTATTACCCCATTTCACAGGTAGGAACATGGGGATGACCTGGAAAGTCCACACCAAAGCTGGATTTTGGATCCAGATCTCCTGAATTCAGCACAATACCTTAACCACAAGAGACTTTCATGCTGCCAATCTGCACAGGATGAGCTAATGCCCAGACTCTGCAGCTACCCCAGGCTGCAGCTCACTGGCAAAAGAAAAGAAAACACCCACCTCCCTCCCCAGCACATTGACCTGCTCTGCTCTGGGGGGACTGGGAGCAACAAGCCCCCTGAGCATCTGCTTGGATCCCTCCTGACATGAGCTTTTTTCCCTGTGTTTTGCCTGCTACGTTTCAGACTCTCTCCTCACCCACAGCAGAGGTGTCACAACACGCCTGTGTCTGAGCCCTTGGAGAGAGGGGTGGAAGAAGGGGAGACTGTGGTAAGCAAGTGCTTACAGCCGTCTCCCGCTGGCTCCAGCACTCACACATCAGTGCAGCCCTTTCCTGGGGGTGGCTAATCCACACACACACAGAGGAGACCACATTAGCCTTGCTGAGAGCTCCGTCTCACAACCGAGATAACGGGTTCGAGCAGAGGAGGGGTGTGCGGGGGGCTGGTTGGTGGTAGGGGGATTGTTTCATGCTCTCTCTCATCCATTTCCCTGCTCGTCTCTAAAGGGCAGGCAGGAGCCTGTAATTTGTGGGGATGAGGAGGCTGGTTCCTTGGGCGGTTAGAGCCTTGGAGACTGGAAGTCCCTCCCCAGCAGCGTCTGCCACCACAGCTCTGGGCTTGGGTTACTTACTGGGAGGTCTTCAAAGCAGGAGAGTGGAGGTGGGGAGCAAAACAGAATTGTCAGCCCCTTCCTCTACTGCACTGGCTGTCGCAGCAAGCTGAGCCTAGCGAGAAGGGAGCCAAGGCAGCATGGCCTCCCCCGGAAAGCACGCACCACAGCCCTGGGTGGTCCTCGAGAGCTGGACCTGCTCACTGGCTGGGTCACTGTCAACTCCTCTTGGGCAAAACTGTAGGATAATATTGGAATACTTAGTAACACTATTGTTCTTTGCATTGCAGAGGCACTTACAGGCCCTCAGCTGAGAGACTGCCCCTACCTCAGAGGAAAGACATGAAATGGGAAACCTGGAAAGCAAACCATCCGAGCAAAGCACGGAGAGAATGAGGTGCTGTATCTCCTGAGACCGAGGCCATTACCTTCCTCAGGAAGCTGCACCATCTCTACCCCAGGAAGGCAGAGAACTATGATAGGACACACGGTTGCAGAGCCTTCATTTTTTTTCTGCCCTGGGACTAGGGGCCAAACTAGATGAGCCACCCCCGAGGCCGACCAGGAGGCATTATGGTAAGACCATTCCTGAGTCAATGGTGCCTCCTCTGCAGCATCCACTTGGCTTGGCACTGGGTCCCGCCTGGAAATGAACTGAAACACTGCTTGCTCCAGTGACAGTCAAATCAATATATTCCTTCCTGAGCATCTCCCTGTTTCCTCCAGTGGGAAAGTCGTCCCTTTTCTTCTCCCCAAAGCATGGAGACCCTGCAATCTGAGGGGCTCCAAGTGTGCGGAGCTGTCGTGAATGAATACGCTCTCTAGTCACAAGTGCAGATTTTCCGGCACGTTCACAACCTCGCCCTTTAGCCTTTTTCACCAGACGGTGGGCTGTGTGGCCAGGCTACGCGTTTCCTATCTGTGTTTGCTCCTCACAAAGCAAGGATGATAGTAGTTCTAGTTCGACCCTTGCACCTCTTCCCAGAAAAGAAGAAACTTTCTCACTGGGAAGAAAAATAAATGTTTCATTTTCTGTGTTTTTCTGGGAAAACATCCAGACACAAGGAAGAAGAAAAAAAAAAAAAAACAAGTCCCAATATTCCCTGTTTCAGATCAACTGGAAAAATAAAGTTCATTCTTGGAAAGAGAGCAAAGGAAATGGTTTAATCTCAGACTGGTTCCAGTTCCAAACTGGTTTTGCTTGTGCACACACAGAGCCCCTCCCAAGTGCCCTGGTAGTTTCCCAGGGGAGGGAACCTCTTTAGAATCAGCAGTGTAATTCAAGATGGGTCCTGCTGCCCCAGAGCTGTAATTTACCCTATGTACTTCAGACATCAACGTCCTCGGAGCCTAAAAAATCACCCTCTGCTACTGCTGGGGTAGAGCACCGTGCTGGTGGTGGTGAGAATTGCAGTCGCTAGAATGAACCAGGACAATTTGGGGTTCCAAAATCCATCTGTGGCAATTAAAACAACATCAGTGATACACAGTCCTCGGAAAAGCCAAGGGAATTGGAATGATCAAATGCACTCATGCTCTCACAAGGGCTGTGAAACACAGAAACAGGGTCCAACTCCCCTCTCATCAATGCCAATATAAACCTGAAGTAAATCCACTAAAATTTATACTGGCGTGAGTAAAAGGAGCTTCCAGCCAAGTAACTTTTCCTGCCCTTGACAGCAGGTTTCTCCTTCATTGAATTTTTCTGTCATGGCTAAAGCATTAGCACTGTGAATTTCTTGCAGCAATGCTCCAGCAATGTCGGGAGGAGCAGCCTTCCCACGAGGAACGCCATGGCCTTCACTTTGAAGATCCACACGGGAATGATGTATCTATGCTACCTGAAGATCCAGAAATGCCACAAAGCTGTCAAGAGGGCTGTGTTCAGAGGTAAACGTCTAGTGACAAACATGCAGCTAGCACTCCAGGGCCTTTCCAGCAGAGCTACCTCATTGCATTATAAAACTTTCCTTACCGTCAGCATCTTCCTTTTAGCTGCCACTGAAATTTTGATGCCAGTGACACTATGACCATGGCATAAGCCTCGTGGCCCTGAGAAAGAGCAGAGCTGCAGTGGGCATCTCAGAGGACTCCATCACAGTGGTGCAACTGCTTGTCCCTCCAGTAGACCAGTAGATTTACACGCCAGTAGCTACTGGATTCATGATTATATCAGCTCCAAGTGTTGGTTAAAACCAGATGAAAATTTCCAACTGCAATTTCCATTCCAGGCAGTAGAAGCAAGAACTGTAGGATCAGGACTACGAGGCAGCTTAAACGCCATGATGCCAAGACAGTGCCCGAGTTGGTTATGTCCCTGCCTCTGCTTTGTATTGCTGCCAGCTCCCGTGACCAGCCTGCTTTAACGCTGGCGACCAGAGGCCTAGCCACAGCAAGCGCCTGTCTCTGGAGGGCCCTCCCAGGAGGAAATGTGGTTTCACAGTGGCTGCTTGTCCGTGGGATCTATTTGGAGACACGACCCCGCCCTCCCAAGGGCTTGATGGATGACCAGCCAGGAGGATAAAAGGCTTTCCTCTTAAAGAAACCCAGCTAAATATAAATCCTTGCTGGCTTTAATGTGTCTTGAGCACTAACCAAAACCATCTGCAATGGTAAATCTGCTATCCTGGGCCCAACCATTGTCTCACATGCAGCTCCGGACCCCGAAGCTCCAGAAGCCAACAACAGGCCAGGCTGACGAAGATGGGAGCAGGATGGAGATGCAGCCCAGGTGGTGATGCAGCAGAGACTCCAGGCTGCTCCAGGCTTAGCGATGTCCCGTGGGAGCCAGCTACAACGTAGGGCACTCCCAAGGCTGTTTAAATTCATGCTTAGAGTAAGGGGCTGGTTTAGCCTGAACATTGCTTGGGGGAATGCAAAAGCAGCTCAACACCTTCTTCCCTTTCTCTCCTTGTCTTTGCAGAGGCTGTTCCCTCGGGAAGCAGGTTAGAGTCTGCACTGGGATGGCCAGAGTTGAAATCTTTTGGCAAAACAAAGTGGAGGGACTCCAGTGTTGACTCCCTGTGCAGCTCAGCTCAGCAGTAAGGGGTTTCCTAGAAGTCAGGGCTGACCTAGTGAGTCTGTTAGAGGTAATCTGGAGAGGAATCTGGGGCTAATAAGCATTTATTAGCCCTGAGGTGCAGTACAATGAGAAGTTTGGTTTGACCAAAAGCATCTAGGAGAAACCTGGCTCATTCTACCAACAGCTTGTGGTGATACTGTGGTGGAATGAGTATCCTTAGTGCAGGGACACGGGAAAGACCTGAGGACGGACAGTTAGGTAAGAGCCCTCCCAGGGCTTGGATGTGACTGGTCTGCAGTGGAAGGAAGCTCTCATGACCTCTTGCTGCTGTTTGGAAAATGTTCTGTCCTTATTCTAGTGTTACTCAACTCACGAAGTGCTAAGCAAGCCCAATACCAGGTCATATAAATACAAATGGAGAATGAAGGGACTTGTTTAAAGAAAAAGAAGCTCCATTTTCAGTGCAGCTGCGTGGAACTAGGACAACCACCAGCTTCACTGGTGCTCCAAAGATGGAACCGAGCCCACCACTAAAGCCACGAGTCTCCGCACATTTAGGCATCAAACTCGGTTCTTTAGTGCAAACCACTTGAGGATTAGACCCAGCTGGGAAAGTCAGAGGTCCACAGTGCACACATCCACCTGCCCCGCAAAAAGACCGGACAGCACCGTCCTTCCATGCCAGCCGCAGCCCAGTCCCCCCGCTCCCCTCCCTCCCTCCCTCGCCCTCGCCCGCCGAAGCGACTGGCGCTCTCGCAGCCTCACGCAGGGCGAGCTGTGGTCTGCGCTGTGCCAGGGCTCCCTGCCAGCCTTCGCCAATGGCTCCTACGCCTCCGAGCCCAGTTTAGAAGCCTCGTTTTACTGCTTCCCAAACACAGCGGGTTCGGCTCAGTGCACCTTCTCCGGTTTACTCTGCGGAGGATGCAGGCTTGAAATAGAAAAAGGAAGGGACACCTAAAAATAAAACATAATTACAGAGGGAAAGGGTGTTTGGAGTTCAGAGCTCTTGGCCCTGCTGGTAAGCAGTAACTGAGGCTCCAGGCTCACTGTTCTATATAGATGGGCAGCTTTTAACCTCTCAGGAAGGATCCTAGATACCAGTAGTTGCCTTGAGCCCCAAAAGCCCAAATGTGCCTGCGGGAAAGCCCCGTGGCAGCCAGAGACACCAGCAATCCCTGCTAGAGCTCCATGAGGTGTCTGTCCCGGCCCAACGCACACTGTCCTGTCCTGAGAGAGCAGAGAGCTCACTTCATCCCTCTGGGACACCTTCTACAGCACTGGGCTGCTCTTGGGGTGCCCCAAGGTCGCACCCCAGAGCTGAGGTAGGGTGAAAGGATGGGCAACAGCCTTAGCGAGGTTTATCAATGCTGCCCTTGGGATGGAGGCACCTGCCTCACTCCCTTGGTTGACAGTTTGTGGCGTATAAAGAGTTTCTACCAGTTTCTGGGGAACATGAGAGCAAGCCATGGGCTGAATCTGAGGCAGCTGGAGTCTTCTGCTCAGTGCCTGTCCCTACCCGAGCCTGACAGAGAACCAAAGGTGATGAAAGACATCTGTCTACTCATGTGTGACCGCAGCTGGCGAAGGAAAAGCTCACTGCCCCACTGGCTGCTCCATGCAGGGAAGGGGTTTGCTGAGCCCCTGACCCTTCCAATAACCTGCAGGATCAAGGAGTTCAGACTTTTCAGGGCAGAGGGCTAGAGCAAGGAGGACAGAAGCAGCAGCCTGTGCCTGCCACCAAAACGACACACTACAGAGATTTCCCAGTGGAGGCCCAGATCCAGCCCTGCTGCTGTAAGCAAATGTGATTCCATTGAGCTGAAGAGGAATTGGGAATTTGCTGTCGTCTGTGAATGTTGCCTGTAGAGCTAACACGCAGTTACACCAGAACCACGGTTGGCCCTGAAACCTTGGATACGAAGCTGGCAAGGCAGCACAGAGGCTCCTGCTTCTAAGGAACACAGGCAGGTGCAGGGCAACAAGAAATTTTCAGCATTTAAGTCCTGTTTGCTACTACTCTGTTATAATTTAGATATTCTCCTGCTAATTGTCCCTCTGAGGTGGTCCAACAACTAAAACTTAATGAATGGATTTCTTAGCATCTAGCCCCATCTCCTTTTTACAGGTGATGAACTTCAGGGTGGGACCAAGTGTCTTTTTCAGTGGATGGCCAAGAAAAAGTAGTCCTGAGGCCCTTTGTCTGCACTGCCTGCAAATTCTCACTCCTTTCTTCTCCCACCAAAATGAATCCACCTTCGGGATGGAGCACAGGAGCCACGCAGCAATTCCTCTTATCAGTTTAAAGTAGTATCCTAAGCTATCACAGCGCAATTAATGAGCTAAGCCATCAGGTTTGAATCTGGTCTGGCTGAGAGCATCTCCACTAGCATCATCTCCCCCTTCCTCACCCGCCTGGGAGTGACTCAGAGGGAACAGCATCACCTGCTGAATCATCAGCAAAACTTCCTGCACAAGCCGGCTCCGTGGGGAGAACTCCCATGCAGAAATCAACTGACCAAGCCAAACTCTGCTTTGCTTGTGGGAGCTGCAGGGCCGCTGGCCAAGAAATGATGGGGCCTGCCCTGGGTGTCTCTGCTCAGTAACACTCCTGATGGAGGGATTTCTTGTTCATTGGGGTTTCCCGACTTAATATGGGCCCCGATTGAGGTCAGCAAGCATGTAAAGAGAGCAGGGCATTCAGGGAATTAGCTTTGTGGTAGCTGTTGTACAAATCTGTCGCAGAGACAGCCCCTTCCCAACAGATGGAGGGGAACCGAAGCACAGGGAGAAGTGACTTGCCTGAGGTCGCACAGCCAGCTGCAGGCTGAGCTCGGAAGAGCCCCCACCTCCCCACGTCGCCCGTCTCCAGGCCTGGGTTCAATCCCGCAGACATTACAGCCTCCAGCTGAATTCTGCCACGCTGGGCACTCAGGGTGCACTCCTGCTCCCACTGCAACCCATCGGTGGTTTCACAGTAGGAACAAGATAGGACAAGCAGTGCTTCCCCCATGGCACATCCTTTCCCTTTGCCTGAGGAGGCTTCGTTATCTCGTCTCCTCAGCCTGATAGTCTCCGTCTGTCCGTCTGGGCAGGACAGAAGCTCTGCCTGTTGACTGCACATTGTCTGCGTCTGTCTGGCAGCCTTGGCTCTCCCTTGTTCCATTGACTGCTCCCAGCACTGTCTCTGTCTGCCTGTCTCCCCGCTCAGGAGAGCGAGCCTGGCTCCCCGCTGCCGTGCCTCTGGCGTTCTGGCAGCATCTCTCCGTGTGTGGGAGGAGGTGGTGGAATAAGGGAAGAGCTCAGAGTTTAACACGACACAAACCGGATGCTGCAGCACCCTCACCCAGCCATGGGGGGTGGAGAACCTGCCTGGCCCAGAAGCAGGGGCAGGCACAACCCCTGGCTGGAGACCCGGGCACTTGTGCAGCTGTGACCGCATCACGCGACATGAATGCAGATTTGCAAAACCAGGCAGGGATAATATCTCCAGTTCCACCCTTCCTCTCCCCCAGACCGAGGTAAATCTGCACATGCTAGAAGGGGGACCAGTCAAAAACAGCAGCAATATGGATTGTGGGCCTGGATATAATGGTGCAAAGTGGGTGCAAAGTGGGTAAAAGCTTGTCACCTCAAGTGGCAAACTTGTTTTACAGTGATGAGATGTTGGGGAATGTGGTGTAGGGGAGAACTTTTTAGAGTAGGGCTGATGGTTGGACTCGATGACCCCAAGGGTCTTTTCCAACCGGAATGATTCTGTGATTCTGTGATATGGCTTTCCTAGATGCAGACAACACTAAAGGGGACCCTTTGTCAGTAAAAAAGGTGTGTGCCCCAGTGATGACTTTCAGAAGAAGAACTCCCCTCTTTTATCCAGCCTTTTTCTCCAACAAGTGCTTTAGGGCAGGCATTTTCCACCAGGCTCTTCGATGTTGGGTTCCTGCTGGGAGCTGAGGTGGGATCATGGGAGGAAGCCATTCCCAGGACAGGAAAAGTAGAAAAATAAAAACCATTGCACTAGAAAAAAGTCTAGAGTTGATGGTTACCGATGAAGGGGATGTCACACAGTCCTCACTACCATACAGAGCACCCCCTAATTCCTGCGTGAGGCCATGTACTATGCAGGGAGATTGAAACAGAGAGAAAGACGTGGCCAAGGTGGGGTACAGGTGATCTGTGGAGGGACAAATGCAAGTCACTGCCATCTCAGCTGATGGTCCAGCCAGTGGCCTGTCCTTGGAGGTGGCCAAAGTCACAGCTGAACTCTTCATGGCTCGCCTTACACCTTTCTCATTAATGTGTAAATTGAAATTTGTGGACTGAAAATGCTGGGCTGACCACTGATCTGCAGAGCAGTGCTGAGGAGTTATTGCTCTTTGGGTACAACGGCTGCAGCCCGTCTGCCTCAACCCCAGGGGTCTCAGCCCCCTCGGGCAGAGCCCACTGACTCCAGCAAGTTGTGGTTGAGGCAAGTGATGAGATCAAACCCTGACGTCGTATAGTTCCCACTCTCACCAGTGCAGCCTCAACACTTGTTTTTCAGAAGCAGCAGGTTAGCATTGTTCCTCTAAAGCAGACTCCAGCCTGTCCCCCAGACAACAAATAATCACAGGAAAGACAGTGAAAGAGACGACTCCTGGAGTCCTACCCAGCTCATCTCTCTAGGGTCAACAAAAAACAGTCTTCTCAGGTCTCTTCCTAGTGACTCTGGTGATGGGATTTCTCCCAGGGCTACAGGAACATACCAAAGGCTTAGAGGGCTCGTGGGTTTTGTGACAGCCATTCTATATTTCCCCTCTCTTTTATCCCTTTAGTTCCAGTTATTTACCTCTCCTATGTCCCCTAAAAAATCTTTCTCTCTCCTTGGGCATCTTCCAAGAATGCGTATCAGCCCCTCCCCACCATCTGATTCAGCCTTTTGTCACAAACCAGTCCCTCAAGCTCTGGACCAGTTTACTTCTGTCCTCTGAACTCTGTTAGTGGTCATCTTCCGGCCGGAAGGCTAAAATTTTCCACAGGGTTTGCTGCCCACAGTCAGAACCAGATTTTCAACAACATGTAGCACATCAGTTTGGAGCTGGTCACAACAAAAAAGCCATCTATTCCTTCGGGAGGAGATAAGACATAGGTCCTTCGGAACATGCATCAACTCTCTCCCACCTCCTGACACTTCACATCCCACAGCACATTTCACTGCTGGTTCATATAGTGGTACAATGAAGTCTGTAGCTTAAGTAGGGCACTGAGGTGCTAACATAATGGAAATAAAAAAAGAAAACCATGACTTCTTGAGCTGTTCAGGTCCTACATTCAGACTGAGAGTCCTTCTCCAAAAGGGGAAAACCCTGAGCCTTGTTTTCATACACTTGCAGAGCTCTGGGGCAGGTCTAGTCGATTTTAGGGAAAACTGCAAAACCAGAGGAGCTTGACTTGAACTGATCAACCTCAAAGTCCCTTTTGGTGTAGGAGGTGGAGAGCCTCCTGTTGCTGGTTGCATATATTGCAGGCAGCAGATTAAACCGCTCCCTCATTAAGTGCACGACACAATATTAAAATAAATAAATAAAAATCTGCAGCCTGCTGGTGACATCTTTAGCCACCCACTCCCACTGCCAAGCGGTGACATAAGAACTGCGGGGCCGTAGGTGTTGCTGGCAGTCCAAGGGTTAAGCTGGGTTAGTCATGTCCGGGCAGGGCCAGGGGCAGATGCGCTGCCCAGGGACACTGACGGTGGAAGGCCAGTGCCATCTACGGGCCATAGCCTGCCTTGGCTACTCGCCCTGCTGATGTGGGCCAAGGGACAGGAGCGGGGACTCAAGGGACTGCTGCTCTGAGCTCCCACCAGTCAGCTAAGAACGGGGGGGACACGCACTGAGAGAGTGTCCAGGCAGAGGGGTTCAGACCGTGCTAGCAGAGAAGCTGTCACTCGTGGGGATGGGAAAAGAGATGGGTCCCATCCCCGTGCAGCAGAGGCACCCGCCTGGGTGCCCATCTGGCAGGTTGGCTGCCAGCTGAAGCGTCTAGGACGATATGGAAACCTCCCCGGTGGGAGAAAAATAGACATCCCATCCCCGAGAGTATGGGGGCTGCAGGCACCCCCAAACTCATAGCAGAGGACAAGAAGAGCCGCATCTGTTGTGAAAACAGAGCAACTAAGGCACACAGTGGTGAAGCCATCTGTCACATTCAGCCATCTGCCTGTGCCAAACCCGGGAAGAAAACCCAAGGGTTTCTCCCAAGCACCAGTCAATGCTCCAAGAGTAAGTTTGCACCTTTCCTAAAGCAGGATCCTGCACTGACATCCTCTAAAGCTGGTTAAAATAGTTAAAACCATACAAACACGCACTGGACAGTGCCGAAGTGGTTACTCTCACTGTGCCCTTCCTGCAAAACGAGTATCCCTGAACGTGAACAGTTATTTTTGCCCAGAAAATATAGATAGATGGATAGATAAAAGAAAAGTAAAACTCAGCTCCCAGGAGAAGTGTAGATGGGCTTCCCGGCAGTACCTTTGCACAGCGACCTTCGCTGCCCTGGGAAGGCAGCACCCTCTGCTGCCCTCTCAGAGCAAACCAGACCTTGCTGTCAAACCTCCCGGACTTCACTGACATTGCACTGGGGATTTCCAGGGAGTTTTGCGGTTGCTTGTCATCTATGCAATGCCTCTTCTACTAGCTAAGCATGATGAAGTATCCAATTTAGCTGAAAAAAAGATCCAGGGACTTTTAAACCCCTTTTAATCAACTGTTTGTGATTCTAGAAAACAAGGCAGTGCGTGATCAGAGTGGAACTCCTGGACCAGCAATGTAATATTCTAATAAATACATCCCTCATCTGATGGGTGGGAAACAGATTTTAGGATTCTTAAATGTGATCTGAATCAAACTTATCTGGGAAATGGATTTCACGCAGCCCCATCAAGCAAGTGTCTGCTTTTTCATGGAAAACTTAAGAATTAACTGGCATTAACAGGGAGTTTAAACTGAGTTTAAACTCACTGTTTAAACTTTGTTATTTAAGATCCATTAAATATCTTTGCTATTTAAACACTGAGTTTAAACAGGTGATCTTAAATAGCAAAGTTTTCACAAAACAGCAAAACTTTTCTGCTTCCAACTCTATGGACTTTATCATAAAGTACTTTATTATACTTTATTTTAATTATAGAATTCTTTACCTATATGTGGTTGAATTAGCCAAATTAAGAAAATACAAAAAATGAAGAAGAATGAAGGATTTAGGACCTGTGTATAACATCTCAATGTTAGACAACAGCATTATCCCATCAAAGAGCTTGCTAAAGGTTAACAAAAACCCAGCTTCACCTGCGTCTTGTTTTCTAACAGACATATTTGTTCTAATTTCCAGTGATTTTAATACGTGGTGTCCGTATGCCACAGGGCAGTGTGAATACCAGGCTCCTAAAAAAGGAGCAGATAGCCTCCTACCTCTGCCTGGCGTTAGCCTAAATGACTACATGTGGCCCAGGACAATGTTAAAAGTGTCCTTGTGTGTCTAAGGTTTGTCCTTGGAAAGTGGACAATAGGATCAGGTAAGACAAGCTCAGCCTTCTTCCTACTCTAGGAAAGGCACAAATCTCCATCTGCAGAAGGACCACCAAAAATCTAACTACAAGAAGGTAGTAAGCCAGATAAAAATTTAATGCCTACTGGCTACAAGCCATATCTCTGCGTGTTTCTGGAAGCAAAGTATAGCAAAGCCATTCTCTAAAGCAGCAGCTCCCAAGATGCTAAAATCAGTCACAAGAGGAGTAGTCTTGGCCAACATTAAACTTAGGCACAGAATTTTGTTGTTGTTCCCCATCTGATTTCTGTTTTTCTCACACGAGGACTAGTCTGTCAAAGCCAGATTGCTTATAGACTTCTGATTGTTGGTTTCCAATGCCAGCATTAAGTAATAAACAGAATGGCTCAAGCAGCAAGTGATGTATCTCACTGGAAGGAGAGTAATTGGTCTGCACGGAAAACTCCCTAGCAGGATGGAAAACAAACAAGTATCTTGATGCAGTGTATTGGCTCATCAAGAACACACTGAAGTTGCCAACAAACATGGTTTACTGACATCCTGTTTCTTTTTGGCTGCTCCAAGGGGTCAAACTGCATCTCCAGAGGTGGGAGAAACGTAAGTGAAGCTTCCTGTTTCCACTTCTTTGCCCAAAAAAATGTCCTCAGGGCAGAGTGGTGAAAGGATGCACAGCCAGATGAAGATGTCCCAAGTGTGTGTTAACTGGGGGAACCCTGGGAAGGGTAGAGGGTACCTCTATGTCTTCATTAGCCCTGGCTAGTGTGACATTCCTACGCTGCGCTACACAGCTGCAGTTGCATGGCTCCACAGCTGATCCCTGGTCAAACCAAGGTTGTGATTGTCTTCATTTATACCTCAAACACCTCTGCTGAGATACACCCCTCTGCAGATGAGTCCACACTACATCGATTCCTCTACAGAAGACTCAGTAGTTGCCAGAACTGGACAATCAATCAATGGCTGAGCCTGTTCTGAAGCAAAATGGAAGTGGGTTTGAGTTTTTGGTTTTCCAGTGGGAAGTAGCTGGTGCGCTGCTCTAGAAAGTGTGCTGTGGGGTGGTGGGATTTGTAATTGCTAACCAGGAGCTCCCAGCAAGGGTGCTACATCACCCTGAGATGTGTGAGACGCCCCAAGTTTCTCACATCAGAGGGCATTGGTTCTCCATTTTAACTCGAGACCTGGGGGGAGGTTCCCTTTCTTTCTCTGACTCGTCACAGGACCAAGTGACTAGCAATTAGCTTTTAAATGTTGGCCTGACACAGCCCACTACACTGGGTAGCAAAGGCTTCCCAGTGCAGTACTCATGTCTAACCTGACGTTAAGAGGACAGTAGAAACAGGAGGGACACGCAGCTGAGGTTAAATCACTGAGAAGGGATCAAGGACTCAGCACTGATAAAACAGAAGAGCTCTGTGAACAAAACCAACGCCGGTGCTATTGATTGATACAAAGAAAGGATCAGACCGTTCTTTTACTGAAGAGGAGAGGTGAGAAGTTACAGGAGGTTGGATTGTGCCAGTGATGTGCTCAATAGCCTGCAGAAAACTATGTTAAGTTAGAACTGTTTTGCCCATCTCATACAAAAATGGGATCTAAAGCCGCTTTTGTCACTTGTTTTTCCCTGAGGTGCAGTTCTGGTAATGTTTGTCTCAGGAGAAGCAGTGAAGAGCTCCTTAGAGGGGTTTTTTCATATGGATAGAAACAGTCTCATAATCTCTCAACAGAATTTGCAGTGATGAGTTTCTGTTACTTTAGTTAAATAACACCCAGCAGAGCTGAAACCCACTAATCTCCTTTTTGTGCTGGATGTGAAAATCAAGAGCTGTACAGGTAACATCCTTTCAGATGCTTCGGCTGAAATGTAAAACCACTGAACTTCCTTGTTCAGACCAACTGATGGGTAAGGGTGGGTGATAGTGGCTGACAAGCACCAGATCCCTCGACCTCCCACACGAACTCTTGCTCCACTTAGCATCCCCGTTATTATGTTAAGGATTGATCTCGTACTAAGCCCTAACTCAGACTCCTCATTAATCTCCACCTACAAACACTAGCTATGGAACAGGCTGATGTACAATCACCTACCCAAGCACCGGGGGAATTGAATACAAAGAAAATGAAAGTCGCTGTCATTTCGCTCTGCTCAGACAGCTCCCTTTCAACCACCCCCACTGAACTGAGTAGCGCTAAAGCATATTTGCTTCTAAAGATTGTCGGTTGTCTAGTGCCTTATATAGCTCAGCGTGTTCATTCTTTTACTGATTAAATCCTACAAATAACAGAACATGTAATCTAGCTCCAGAAGCCTATCTTTTTTTTTACTTTCTACTACTAATATATGATGTAGGATTATTGTAGTTTGTGGATCCTGTGGATAGATGTACAAACCAGGCACAAATTAACAAGTATTTTACCACTGTTCAGCACATGAGTTAATTGTGACACTGGAGGAGGGTGTCAAGTTCAGTTGAACAGCTTTCTTCAAATTTGAAATCTTTTACTGTAGAAAACTCGCAAGAGCCTTTGAGATCCATTCGCTTCCTGGGGATGTTTTCTTTTCCTTTTGTTTTCTCCCTTTTTGCTACCCCTCTGCTGTCATCCCAGACTCAGGTCTGGGTGTTTCTTGTGGTGTGTGGGCAGGAGCCCAGGGGAGGGGGGGAAAAGCAGACCTAATTACAGGGGATGCTCTCAAAAATAGAGTTGCTTTTCCCCTTGTCTGCGAGCTGGTGTGAGAGGTAGGTGTTCTAGTTCTTTCCATAGTTTTGGAACAACAGGAGGGCGGAGTTACTGGCAGATGGACTCTTACACGGGTTTAAACTAAGCTCAAGAGTTACACAGCCATCACAATAGAAACAACTGAAGTAATTTTACATATTTAGCTTCCTTTCCTTCCTGCTTCCCCGCTGTCTCTTTCCCTCTAGCGTTCTTTATAGGAATATCAACCACCTATTCCTTCCCTGCAGATCCTCAGGGTGGCCACAACATGACCACATCCTGCCCCAAACAATGACATCAAAAAAGGAAAAGCCAGCAGAACTGCCAGCGCTCAGCTGGGGGAAAGGAACAGCCGCCACGGACCGATTCCTGGAGATGCACACAGAAGATCATGCCTCATCGTGGTGAAAACTCTTGTTGTACCAGTATTGCAGGAGTCTGGAAAAAAAAAAACTGCGTGAAGGAGGGACCTTGTGGTTTGCCAAATGAAATGGTCCAGGGACAGAAGGAGTGAAAGATGGAGAGGCTTGGATCACGTCAGAGATCTGGTTCAGCGTGGTCCCTATAAACACTGTACTGGTACGACTGAGGGCAGCACAATCAAGTGCAGGATTAAGACTAAGCAGCTGGTGGCGAGGGAATAGTGGCTGTGGGATCCCTACGCCTGTTTCCTTTGTCTCAGTTTTCCACGCTGCAAAATGATAGCTCATGCAACAGCAGGCCCCGAAGGATTCCGCTCGCTCGCCTGCTCATGACAAGAACTGGATCTCCAAAGCACCAAGAGTGTGATGAGTCAATGAGACCCTTCCCCATATAAGGCAGTAGTTCACGGTCATATCCATTCTCAATTCTCATTTTTGGGGTTTTAACTGTAAAAACTTGCTTTGTCCTGGGCAGAAGTTCAACTTGGAAAGCTTCCATGCTGGAAGCTTTACTTTCCTTCTTTTGAAGAAATTCAGAGGAAAAAATAATTTAGCTATGTCCAAGGTCAAAAGAGCATTTTCTAGTGGCAGATTCTGAGAAAGCCCTGGCCTCACTCACACTGGAGCAGCAGTTAAAGTGCGTGTGACAGCTCCTGAGAAAGCCCTTTGCAGGGCTTATTCTTTTTTAGTGTCAGCACATCTGAGGTCTTCACATCCACTGTACTTCCAGAGTCTGGGTTCAAGGATGAGGCTGGGGAGAGGCTGAAGGATTTTGTGTTTTAACTATTCCCTGTTTCCCAAGGCTGATGGAAGTTTTGGGATAGCATACTATTAAAGCAGCCCTGGGGCTGCTCTCATATACACTGGGATGAGCAGAGGATGAAGCAGGGCCCTGGATGGCTTCAGAATGCCTTGGTAAACCATAATTGAACACTTGAGGATACATAATTTAGAGATGTATTTCTTTAAAGAGGTATGTAGATATCATAATTAATGATGACATACATTGTTGAGGCAGTCATTAACCTTGAACATTAACCTCTGACTCCTGTCACACACATTATTGGGTTCAACTGATCTTAGATTTGATCCAGACAGCAGTTCCTACACGAGTTGGCACAAGAGCTAAGAATCCCTCTTGCTATGAAATCTTAAACTACATGAAGAAACTTCATGTAATTATAGGAGTAGTTCTGGGGGATTCTTAAATACACAAGTTGTGCACTAACTAAATCAATTAACTTCAGTTCAGCTTCCTAAAGCTGAAACAAGTGTGAGTCCAGCTCAAGAGCAGAGGAGATGCCCATGCTCTTTGTCTATGTCCAGCCTGAAATACAGGAACTGTGTGCAGTGAAGCTTTAACCCTGGAATAGCAGTGCATGATCCAAAGCAGAGAAGTGGGGGTGAAAGCCTCTGGAAAGCATGTGGCCACGTTATACTCGCCTGCAGTTTGTGCTATCACACCTGTACTTTAATAGAGACTAAAATAGGAAGTGAAGTTGTTTTAACTATGACATCTAGAAAGCCAGAAACAGCAAAATAAACAGGGAAAAAGTTGCAGGCTAGAGGGACTGTCAGTAAAACGGCTACAGGGTAGCTGGAGTTTAAGCAAGGGGGCAGAAGTCACGGAAAGTTCTCTGGGAAACAAACTCAGCAGGAAACAATACTGTTATAGAAGTACACACGCTGGTTACTGCTGCGCCTGTAGAGGGCTATTTCTCATTCACTGACAGCGGAGAGACATCAAGGGTTTTTAACCTTAGCTCTGCTGAATTACAATCTTTTTGGAAATATATACAAGTGCATTAGATAGCATCCAAACCAAACAAACTGCATTGTTGGCCCGTAGAAAACAGGATGATTTTGATGCTAAAGCATCAGGACTGGGCATTGGAAGACTCGGCTTCATCTCATTCTTCGGTTCCTCTCCGATTTTGAGCGCATAACCTGGGGCTTCCAAAACCAGCCAGTTCCTTATGAGGTTGTATCTGCTCCAACTGTTCACCTTTACTAGCACTCAAAATCTGACTTGATTTATGTGACTCTCAGTTCCTGATTCTGGATGTAGAGGGGAGGTGGTCTGGCTCTCAACTTCTCATTCAGTCTTGCACTGAATTTGTGTTTGCGCCAGGGTTTCTTTGGGTCTATCCCAGCAAAGAACTCTGTAGGGTTACCAGCGTGCTTAAAATTATCTATTCCTATGTTAGGTCAAGGCTAAATGCAAGTGGTTTTTTAATAAATAAGAAAAGAAGGGGGAAAGAAGGCATCAATCTAGGAAAATTTACTGAAAGCGCCAGCTGCTTTTTGGTAGCATAATTTTTAGGTGAGTTTCAAACTGCCTGTACAGAACACAACATCTGCAAGTTGGCAGTTGCTGTGAATAAAACTGCGGGTGAAACTGTGAGCATGTCTCATCCTTTGGTTACCCAGAGATGTTTATGGCTATCTGTATGACTCACTACTTAATTAGTGTTTGCATTACCAAAGCACCCAGAGGTCTCAGTCAAGCGTGGGACCCCATGGAGTTAAGAACTGTACATACACAGAGAGACAGGCGCTGCCTCGGGGAAGTCACAACATAAACAGGCTTGACAGAATAAGGACTGGAAGGAACAAAAGCTTGGAGAGGGGCTGGCTGTCACACAGCAGAGCAGTGTGGGGAATAAAACCCTCATCCTCTTGTCTCTCTGTCCAGTTATCTACAAACTAAATCATACTGCATCTCTGTATTTGCAAGAAAAACAAACAAAAAAAACCCAACGCAACAAAAAAAAGGCAAAAAAAAGACAACTGGTATTGCACGAAACTGTGCTCGAGTAAGTAAAAGCAATGCTCCTGAATCAAATGCTTAAAAAACTGTCTTACTAAGGAAAACAAGACAGAATTGACATGACTTGAGTAAACCAGTGTGAAGAATATGGTGGTGATTCGTGTTAGAATATGATGACTTTGTTAAGAGTTTACCATGTACATAAGTTAAAGGAGATTTGTCATAGTTTTATTGTTAAAAGGAGTTTGGAGGTTTTTTTCCTCAGTGACAGATACTAAGCAGGTGGAAAATTACGGGCGGGACCCCTGTCAGAAGTCCCCAGCAACACCGGATTGCGCAGGTGAAATATGATTGGAGGAATCCCTGCCAGGAGCCCCAGCAACACCAGAAAGCCCTGGAAAGTTTAGGGGGCTCTGCTGATTGGAGGAATCCCTGCCAGGAGCCCCAGCAACACCAAAAAGCCCGGGAAAGTTTGAGGGACCCTGCTGCGCATGTGAAGGAGGGACTATAAAAGAGAGTGACGTAGCACCACCCGGTGCTCGTCGGTGCAGAGTGGGAACCCCCCCCTGCCCCCCGGCGTGCCTATCTTTTTGCTTGTTCTTATTACAAATAAATTTATTAAAGATATTTTCGCCTCCGCCTCGGCATTTGTAACACCAGCATCGTTGTTCAGTGAAGCGCCCCCGATTTTCATCTTAACCAGACCAAGACTACCGAGGTATTTCATCTCAGTTGGCTCTTCCTCCGGCAGCTGAGCACCTCGAGTCCCAGGCCAGGATCACCGGCGGGGCAGCCTTATTCTTCACAGCACGCCGGCCTCTCCGCAGCTTAGAGCCCAGTCCAAAAACATTCCCTACTCTTAACTCTGAGTTACGTAGAACAGCAGGATCTCTGGAGGGAGCTGGAGCAGGTACGTGTAATTAACCACTTTATTTCAGAAATTATATCAAAGACTCAAAAGGCTTGAGAGATGTGCTTAACTTCAACACTGTTTTGTGAAGATCAGAGACTTCACTGCCCCAAGTCCTCCCACAGCACAATCAGCAAGGTCTGGTCATGGAAGCACAGAGGGAAAGGCTAAAAATCTAGGGCCATCGCTTTTAAGATAACTCCTTCCTTCTTCACTGAACTTCAGGCTGACAGATGCTATCCCAGTTTTGCGTGACATACTTAAGTTGCCGGTGTCTGGCAACATCCATATATTCCTCGTGGTAGCCGCCTCTGCACAGCGAGCTCCAGAGTGAACACACAATGCTGGCTATTTCCAAAAGGTTCAAGTGAAAGGCCGCTCTAATCACAATCCTTAATACACCAGGCACAAAGACAGGTTCAACATGAGTCCCCTGCCACACAAAGCAGCAGCTTCGCTCAACTGGAGATGCAGAATAGCATCTGACTGAAAAAAATAAAAAGGCGGCATAAACTTGAGCAGAGAACATGCTTTATTGAGAAGTAGATACAAGAATAGCACATTCTACCACATCATGGGAACAGGGTTTAGCTTCTGCACAAGAATGGCCTTCTTCCCTACTCCACAAGAGATCTACTTTGTTGGATAGTTTCATGAGTATCTGTAGTTAGTTACAATACAGGAGCAAAGGGCATGAGACAGCAAAATTCAGTAATGCCCACAAGGTATAACACCATGTACTGATGATCTTTTTTCTTTTCCTTTTTTTTAAAAGAGGCAGAGAAAGGCAGACAACCATCAGAAGAGCAGTAGAGAACTTTTCCACATTAGGATGGGTCAGTGGTTAACAGGAAACGGCTCCTACCTACCGGTACATTGCAAATGCTTCATTTCAGACTCCGTTCAATGAGGAAGCATTGGAAGGTTTAAATGAAATCGGCACTACATGATGCTGCCATCATCTACCCCAAGATTGTCCCCCGTTTTAATGACACTGGAGCCATATAGGAAACTTGTGGCACAAGGACAGTGGTTATACTTGAAAGCCATTGTATGATAGTTTCTTCCGGTGGTGCTGATGGGAGAGGGGAAGTAAAAGTTTTTTTGTTTTACAAAGACAAACAAGAATGCACTGTCAGAGAAGCAAACCATCCACACAGCTAACCGGAGCTGCCACTGATGCACAGAACGTACACTGTAGGCAATCCAACAACTGATGATATTTGCATTGTAGAGTTTCTGTGGCTGTTTGGACAAGGCTAGCAAAAATCTGTCTAAAGTTTTTCTTTCTTCAGTCTAGAGGAAAAAAATCCTCCAATACAAAGAGACCTACAATTCAAGGAAGACTGCTCTGGGAAAAATATCTGCAGTGAAATATAGTGAACAGGCTGCTTCTGTGTAAAGGAACCCACTAACTCCAAGAGATAAACCAGGAAAAACCAGTAACTTATAATCAGAGAGGTCTCTCCAACAGACGTGGTACTGTAGCAGCTCCAGGAGCACATACCTAGAGCAGCTCTGGGAAACACCTCAGACCACAATGTTCTCGCACACTGAGCCTTGACTCCTCCAGGGGAACACTAACAATCACACCACTCAGTTACAAGACACACAAGCTTCTGACTGTACAATATTAACTATGTGAAGACCTGCTATGTTATATGGAAAACACTGCTGAAAGAGGTGGCATGTTACCTTACTAAAACTATCTGATACATGGAATGGACCAGTCCATTGGACAGGACTAGTTAAAAATGCTGAAGTCAGTGTAACTGCAGCTCGTTGGAAAACCAGACTTCCCCCAAACAAGCATTATTAGACCTTGTTCAAAAGCCACAGAAGTTATCTCCATTACTTAGAACGCAAGGAACCTGAAGGAAGAAACAACCAGATTACAGGACACAACACAACCTCATCGGAATAAGAACATGAGGGTAAGACCAGTGACTGGACAGGTACAGTACCAGATATCAGAACTCCTTGGGCCAGTGCTGCTAGGAGCTTTGTTTGGGTCCTATACAGATCCAATCCTTGCAACCTCATTGAGGCCGAAACATAAAGTTCCTCAGAACTAGCGTCTGTGGTGTGCACAAAAGATCTGGGCCAGAACAGTACCAAGGGGAACTGATCTTTCGGGAGGGTACTGTACCAGCCAATCACAACAGCAACAGATACGACAGAGATCCCTAGGGTACTTCCTACTGCTGGGGTTCACTGGCTTCAGGAGTGAGAGACAGTTAAGTTCCCTTAGGAGGGGTCCATTTCAAACAGCTGGGATCCATTATCTTATTGCTGTTGGATCTTTTTGCCTCTTTGGCTATCCATTCATCAATCAGATCCTAAGGGAAAGAGCATGAAAGGGCAGGTTAAAACAAACGATCCATGATGGAGAATTCCCCATGGTACACCACCACACATCCAAGGCCACAAACCTGAAGATGACTAGCCTACTAACTGCTTAGCATGACAAAAATAACATTTCCTCCACAGTGCTTTCTAGAAGCTCTTCCGATCGCACTGATAGGCTACTTTTAGCTACCAAGGGAAGTCTCAGGGAGGAAAAAACAAAAGAGAAGCTGTCACATTTGGGGATTAATCAACCACTTGTCTTCTATCTAATGCGGGTGCAAACAGGACTCATTCAGGAGCCCATTAATTCAGTTCACTTCTGTTATCTGTTTGCCCAATATAAAGGGCAGGTGTGACGACGACCACGATGGGAATGTTGATCCATTGCTCCCCTAAAAGCCGTTTACAATGAGCAACGTTGTTCTACACATCAGAAGAGGAAGGTAAATACAGCACATTTCTACACTACTGAAGAATCAGGTTGGCTGCCCATGTCCTATTTTATCAGCTACTGCATTTGAAAATTACAGCTCTCCCCCACCAGAATGAAAAGGCTGGAAAACCCAGCACAATGCAAAGGGAATACTGATTTCAGCAAGTTCGTATGAATCTGACAGCTAAATATAAAGGAAACAAAAATGCAAAAATAGCCATCACAAATCTCACCTGTCTTTTTAGGACCAGGTGTTTTCCCTTCCAGTACTTGAGCATCTGAAGCGCCTGCAACGTGCTAACAATGTCGACAGGATTTACTGCAGTCTCCTGGCTGATTTCTGCAAACCAGTATCAGTTTATGTTAGAACAGAAACAAATTCCTCCGCAATAGCCTGTAACTGTTAGTTTTCAACGATGAGTTTTATGCAACTCCTTCTGAAGTCATATACTCAAAATGCCTTGCACATACTAAGGAGATACGTGCAGGATTACTGCTGCTGCTGGACTTGTACCTCTGAGCACCCTGGTTACCCGCAGCACTGCTGTACAACTCGCCTTATTTCACTCCAGGGGCTGCCTGACCACCAACAGCGTGAAGAGCCTCAGGCTATGGAGGCAAACCCTGCAGAGCCGCACAGAAACAGCCCAGCTCACCCCAAAACTGAAAGCCAGCCTAGACGTCACAATGATTTAGCGACACTAATTTTAGGATCCACGTTAAAAAGAGGTAATCCTCTGAAAGAAGACGTAGCCACTTCTTCAGAACTACCTCGCTATCTCTATGAAATGCTGCATACTCCTGGGTGCCATAAACATAAAAATGCTATTAAAAGAAATCTAAATAGTGTTTTTCCAAACCATTTGGAAGCCTCTCAGTGGGGCCATTTTTCTTTTTAAGATTAACATTCTAATCTACAGATGGATCAAGTTCTTTGCTGAATCTTTTTAAAAAAAAATGTATTTTTAAAAAGAAGAAGCCGGTACATACTTTGAAAACTCTGCAAGCTGGCTTATCTTTAACGGTGGCAGGACTGGAAAGGAGCCATACCCAACTACAGGAATATTCCACTAACTGCTGCACAAACACCTCTCTGAATGAGTCAAGCACGACACGCTCATATTTGAGGAAAATGAGTGCGATGCACAGGTATGTTCCTGAACCAATTCACTACAGGCTTACTTAGCTTGAAAACATACCTTTTATAGAGATCTCTTTTCCTTGGAAATTATGCAGGTAACGAAGGAGAACTTCCTTCCAGTAACTACGGTAGCTGATGAGACCTAAATCAGAGAGAGGGCGTTCCGGAGAGCCAACTTTTTCTTCTACTTTAGAAAGCAAATAGCCTGTAAAGGAAAGAAAACCTATTTATTCTTAAACTACTCCCTCCCGACTGTTACCCTCTTTAGCACGTGCAGAAATCAGCTATAATGAAAACTGCTCAACCACCACCATAGATATGTCAGATTTCTTGGGGAAATTGTCACGTTGGACAGAACATGTTTCCAGAATTTCTCTCTTTCTACTTACTGAAGTCAATGAGCATTTTGCCGTAACCTTGCCTCATATATTGAGGCATTGTCAGGATACAAGAAACATTGTAGTTGAGAAAAGAATTCTTCTCCTAAAAACAAGAACAGAGAGAGGACAGATTAACAGGTCTAGATCTGTACAAACAATGGGTATATCATAATCCCAACAGACTGAACAAGCCTGTGCAACTGATACAATACAATGGGAAAGGAGCAACAGTAGAAAAACCTGCCTAACAACAAGTAACACGATCATCCTTCAGCTACCAACCTGGCTCAGTGTTGTACTTTATGAGCCATTAAACTGGGCGTTTGGTGCACAGTTTTAAGCCTACCATGGCTGGCCATGGAGTTGTACCTGAGAAGGAGCCAGAAACACTCTCACTACCACCTCTGTCATCTACCAGGTTTACACGCAACAAGAGCAGCAGCATTACAAGCATGTGGTGCATATCGGAACGTTCAAAGTGACTCGGACACAATTATCCTCAGATCAATGCAGATTTTTCTTTACAGTATTTAGTATTTATTCAGTTTTGACTCAGGTGATTTAAGGAATAGAGTTTCCTGCACTTTATGTGGGAGAGTATTCTATAGAATTTCACTGACTGAAATATCTAAACTGGTAACTGCATTGCATGATATCACCACGTCCGGAAGGGTAATCACTTTTTCTGTATTGAAGTAAGAACAACCAGGAAATGCATTTCACTAATGTGCAGCAGAGATTAAACAAACAGACTGGCTTTTTTTTAGGTAGGCAACATACTGGAGCAAACAGTTGAGAAAACTGGCTCCTACCCTAAGCTTGGCCAGTGACTGACTTGTGGGATCTGCTTAAATTATCTGAGTTATGTCTCAGCTTCTTCACCTTTTTATTCCTTCAGTTACTTTATCAAAAAAAATCATGGTGACCAATACTTATTTTAATGTATTTTTCTTTACATTTCTTCATGTTTTATCATTACTTTTGCCTACATTTAAGACACCACCACACTTCCAGATAGCAACAGTTCATTTGAGCTGATTTGGGTTTTGCTACTAACGAGAAAAGGTGCTACAGCAAAGCACCTGCAATCCCTGCAGCAAACAGTAACAATTCATGCAGATCAGGTTTGAAACTTCATCTATTCCTAAAAGCAACAAATCCTGACACTACAAGAACTCAGAGGGGAGATTCAATACTGATAACAGGTGTCCTAAATCTTGTTCTATTGAGATAGTAATGCATATGTATGTATTTTCAACTAACCTTGGAGAAATATCCTATCAGGTGACAGCCAGTGTTGTCAGCTTCTGTCATGACATAGAAGAGGAAGGGTTCAACATCATAATACAGTGTTTTATGGTCCAAGAAAAGCTTTGCCAGCAGACACAGGTTTTGACAGTAGATCTAGAAGCAAAAGGAGAATAGGACACACCTGCTTATTACAGTGGAACATCCAAAGAGTGGACAAAAACAGGCACACATGGGAAATGACAAGAAAATTCTGATTCCTCTGAGAAATGACGTACAGTCTTTCAAACAGAGCAGCTGGGCCAGGAAATGATTCCATTTGTGATGAAACTTGATAAGCCTAGCTTCCTAAGGGTGGGGATGGATGTTTGCGATACCAATCTCTGAATGCCCGAAACATCACATCCTCAGTGAAGGGCAGCAGAAGGCTGCATCTCTGCTTGCTTGCACTGTATTGTTTTAATCCCCTGCTTCGGGGTTAGCTCTGGTAACAAGAAAAGACTCCTCCCAACTTCCTGCAGTGCAGAATTTAGCTTTTGAATTTGTTTCTTTGTTCTTTCCTCTGAAGCCTTCAAGACCGGACGCAACTAGAGGCAGGGCACAAGCATGGTGCTACTACCCAGCACTGAACCCGCAGCTGCAGATTCATGTTCCACCTTTCAATTCAGGGTTAAGGTCGCCCTCGATAACATCGGGCTGCTTCCTACTCTAACCCAAATTTGATCGAGTATTCACAGTGAACGGGAGGTGGGCAGTAGCAATCTACTGAGGCCAAGCACAGAAATCTCCCCACTAACTTTCAGAAAGGGATCTTGACACACATCTCCAAGCAGGGTATGAGACAACAGATGGAATTGCTGGAGCACAACAGGGCTGAGGAATAACCACAAAGAAAACACGGACAAAACTACTGCCAGAGCTGCAGGAATGGACAGATCAGACTCTAGTAGCTTTTCTGCAATTAGAGGGAGAAAGGGCCATTTGCATCCTGTTTCTCTACAGGAAAAGCAGTGCCCAGCACATCGGAAAGATGGACTCAACGCTCAAGACTGGCCTAATAATCACAGTTAGTTACCTTGTTCTTTTTCCCATCCACTTCAAACACCGAAATGGAGCCTTTGCGGTAGATTTCATCACCCGGTGGATGTTTCCAAACACATTTTGCCTATGACAGGGAAACAAAGTCAGGGTCACACTACTGTTTTAAGGACCGAAAAGGTTACAACTACTGGATATACCAGGAAACATGCAGTCTTCTCACCTCCTAAAGCGAGCAACTGAGCTAACAGTAATGTTTTAAAACATTTACATGCTGACATCAGATTAAAACTCAGGAAGCAGCTCTGCACTAGCCCTTACCATGTGTCTGCGCAGTATTGTCTGGCTCTTCATGTATTTGAGACAGAACTCACACATGTAGAGACGTCCCAGACGAGCATACTCCTCTGGGTAGGGAGAATGATACCAGGTATCCAGCTCATAACGGCCAAAAGCGATTGTTTTAATCATATTGCTGCCTTCTGTGATCTGGCCCTGAAGCCGCAACTTTTCCTATGAATGAAAAAAACGGATGATTATTTTTTAAAAAATTTAAAAGTAGGTAGAGAAGAAGGGGGCCCTATTTATTTCACTCAAGGAAATAATTTACTTGAAGTCTTCTAAATTCATCTCTCATTGTGACCACATCTAATAATCCCTCCCACAGACCTCTCCTCAATCAAACTCAGTCTGAGCCCTGTCCACAATCAGTATAGTTATTACTGACTGTTCCTTTCACCGGGAAATGTCTTGTGAATCAGCACTTAGCAGCACGCTAACACTAGGATCACACTCCTTCTGTCATGGAAGCAATGTAAGCTCCTTGCCACTTCACGCTTCTTTCCTAATCTGTAGGGAGAGGACACAGCCTAATGCTCTGCCTCAGATATCCCAGACTCAATTGTCACTGGTAAGCGTGAAAGTATCTTTTGGTTCATCTCTGGAGATGAAAGGTGGCTTTGGAAAGCACCTACAGAAGCCTCAAGCGATACAAGGTTTTGAACTCCATTCCACAGTCACCAACTACTGTCAAGATGGCTTTTGTCTTTTGTTATCATCACTCCTTAGCCATTCTTTCAGCAGGTGAAGTGTCCATCCTTTCACTGAAAGCAAACACCTATTAAACGGGACTGTTAGTGATTATTCCTCTTGCAGGCACTGCAGCATTCATGACTGAAAACGCGTCACTCCAGCTGTAGCTCAAGCAAACCCCCTGAACCACTTAAACAGTAGCTCTAGTGCAACATTGCTGACCTGGCTGGGCTGTAGCTGCTCTTCTTACAAACTCTGATTCTATCTGCACAAGTACAACAAACCCTCGAGAGCATTCACATTTCTAACAAAGACATTTGCTATGAGATATATGATGAGTTAGAAGTCTCACCAGGTCCTCAGATGCCCGTGCTTGTGCTCTTCGGAAAAGCTCGAGGTCATACTCACTCGTCAGGTTTTCAAGTAGTGGTTCCCTGGTATTGCCATAGGTTTGTCTGTGCTCCTAGAACAACAAAATAATAGGAGGTTTTGCTGTCATGCTGCTACTAAGCTGTTGGATCTTGCAGCTTTTTTAGCTGAGAATGTTGTAGGATGACTGGGAAAGCCCAACTCCCGCTTAGTGGTCTCATTCTAGACAGTAGGGAATGAAAGAATATAGAGTTATTGTTTTTACCATATATTTTTCTTTTTGCTCCTTGCTTAGTCCTGAGTTCCTCTTCTTCCTGAGCTCAGCTACTTTCTCTTTGTATCGCAGCTGTCGCTCTGTTGGTGCCTGAAAGAAACCAGAGGTGGAAACCTTCACTAGGCGTCATCCACTTCAAACATTTTTCTTCACCGTCCCACCCTAAAGGACCCCTGTCCTGGCGTTCATTTTATTTGGTTTGTTGCCTCTGAATCAAATCCCGTGCTAATAAGAGGGCACTGCAGGTGCAACATGGGTATGTAAACCAGGAAATTTTTCTTCCTACCACAGCTTGCCTTTCCCAATGTACCTCAGTCCCCCAAGACAGGCTGCACTCCTTATGCGCTGCTTAATCATGGGGAAAAGCTCAGAGCTGACTCATTAAGTTATCTTGACTCAAGTCCAAGACTCGTGAGCTGAAAAATGTAATTCCCCTGGTTTTATTCTTTTCTATTTAGTCAGAGTAAAATTATAGTTTACAGTTGTGCAGGAATTCTCTCGTCCTACACATCAAAGCACACAGAAAAGATCATCCTGAGAACAGCTCCAGCCTCCTTTATAGTATTACTGGCCAGTGCCACCTCTCTGCTCTCACTAGCTGCTCCAGTCTCTCATTTAAGAGATACAATGAACTGCCCTTGCTGAAACAGACTGGAGAGGACAAACGGGCAGTGTCAGGACTCTGCACAGTAGCTTATCTGGGAAGTGAAGGAGGGAGATCCAAGTCAAAATCATTGTCGCCAGAAACCACAAGGTGAGGTTTTTCCGCTTTTAACTGAGCAGCCCCTCCACTGCATCCAGATCACCCACCTGGTGCCTGGTGGCGTGCCGGTTGTTGTCATCCTGCCGATGGGCCAGCATCCTCTCCTCAATCTGCTTATCCCGGCTCTGCGCTCGCACCTGGAAGCCAAAACTCATCCATCAATGCTGCAGCAAACTACTACCAAAACCTTCATCTTTTCCTTTTCTCATTTAGGTGAATTTTCTGCACTGTCATTCACAGAGGATTTGACACACAAATGCTGTCTTACAGCTGAAGACATCAGCTGTAACATGTTAACCCTATTTTCTGTTCACAAATGACAGACTGTGGCATTTTGTTCCAAAAAAAAGTAAGGAGGTTAAAACAGAAGACTCATTTACCTTGCACTCATCCGCTGAGAGGTTATGATATAGTGGGCATCCTGATATGGAGAAGTGTCGCTCATGTTTTCCCGTTAGGTGTCCTGCAAAGGATCAGAAGAAAACCCCAACTTTCAACATGTGATCACAAAGACGTTTAAAAAGTATCCCAGATGGGCAGATCCCTCACTTGAGCTTCTCAAGGAGCATGCTCTGTTTATTACCAGTGTGATAGAAGGAGCACACTCCACGGTTCATGGCACAAGCTCTAAGAAGGAAAATCTTCTTCACGCTAACTCAAAAGCTGCACTCCATGCAAGCAGCCAGGTATCCTAGAAGTCTGCAATAATTTGTTTCTGAAAACCTGCTTCTGGCAGAGATCAGTACCCTACCTGCAAGACTCTGCGTTTTCCTCCCACACCTGTGCTCAAACTCCTACCTTGTTCTTTCCCCAATCATCCCCCTAACACTCCTAGCCAGAAAACACCTCCAGGAAAAATATACCTGCAGATATGCTGCATATCCCTTCTCTACACCCACTTCTCAGTAATACTTCTGATCCTAATTAAGTGCATATTGTTAAGGATGTATAACTTGACTGAGTGGGACTTTGAATATCACAGCAGGAAGGCAAAAACCAAGATTAATCCTGGAGTTGAAATTACCTAAAGAGTTACAACCAGGAGTGGGACATTTCATGTTGAAATTGTAGCTTTCATGGAAGCGGCGGCGCTTAGGGCGGTGAGACAGGTCACTTCCAGAATCCTTCATGGACATGTCCTTGGCAATGCTCTCATCATGGGATACATTTGGACTGGAGATATCAATATCAGACTCTGAGGAAGGGGCATTCCCGGTGGGGGTACGAGGTGGAGACTCATCGTGATCCGCTGCATTTTTAGTGTCTGAATAAGGATCAAGATGTTACAAATTTGCCTGAAAGAAAGCTTTCAAAAAAATACGTAAAGAAACTCCAGACAGCTGTCTCAAACCCTCTATCCTCAGGATATTATACTGTGCCCTCAGAGAATGGAGTCACACACTCTTTCCAACAGCATTCTGCAAGCTTTCAAGGCCTCACTGCACCCTACGTACCTCTGTCAGAGAAGTCAACCACTTGCTCAGTCTCTGAACCAGACGAGCGCGTCTGCCGGAGCGGGTATTTCTTTGGGGTCACAGGAGTCGGCTGCTGCTGGCTGCGGGTTACCCTCCTCGTAGAATAGACGGGCTCTTCTGCTCCAAACGATGGTGGATTACGAACTGGGCTGGAATCTAATTCCATAGAAACACCATAATTACACCCACAGTAACCACTGTAAGTCAGAGACCGGCCTCGCACGTGCCCTGGAGTCTGTAATAGCAACATCTGGTAGCTGGGTATTGACACAGGGTTCTGTCCTACCGCTCGCCGCTGCACATCATCACAAAGATATGCTGCTCTTCTGAGCTTAAATCTTTTGACACTTTTACCAACACTGAGGAATCAGGAATTAGATCAGCTTTCTCTGGACTTAATTACTTAATGAACTAGTAATTACAAACCAGTTCCCATTTGGAAAGCTAAAGAACCGTTAGTTTAGATAAGAACTATGAGTGTTTAGATAGCCCTTGGGAACAGCAAGATTGCTTCTGGTGTGGAGCTGTATTTGGGACCCTGTGCGTGGTTTTGTGATCCTGTACTGCTCATAAAACAATTATTTTTCATGCCAGGAATATCACAGGCATCCCATACACATTCAAACCACCTTTCCGCTTGTTTTTAAGACCTAATGACCAGATGATCATGCACATATATTCCCTACCTGCAATAAAATTTGTCACAAACCAGATTCTTTATTCAAGCATATACATGGAGCAATGAAAAGAAGTTGTTATCTGCTGTCATTTCCTCCCCTTGATGCCAGATGGCAGCTTATTAACTAACAGCCAAGAAATGACTATACTAACACTCAAAATGAGGAGGTGGACACATTCAATGTTTCCTCTTACAATCTGGATGCCAAATTAGAGCAAACAAAATAACTGGCAATATGTTGATTACATTCATTGCAGAGTAGGGTCAGCGTCAGCAAGTCATGAAAATACATCTTCCCCTGCAGTACAGAAAACCCCAAATAAACAAACCAAGCAAACAAAAACAGCTTTCACCCCTAAACAGCATCTCTCTAACTTGGCTCCAGTGCCAATACAACTGACTACATAGAAAGCAAATTTTTAGAGTTCTCAGAAAAATCAAACAAAGCTGGCATCAGTATCAGTGTTTGATTTTTACTTCCTTTAACGAGTAGACAGCTTTTTGAACAGGGGATACTCAAGGTTTGACTTCCACCACCAGTGTAATCTTCAGATTATATTACCTCACTTGTGCAATATGCACTTATAAAGACTGCTTTTTGCTGTGGTACATTAACAGCCAATGAAAAACTTAGCCAATTTAGGTATAAACGGCACACATTTAAGTTCTAAAGGCCAGGAATATGGAGTACATTGAGACTATTGTTGCTTAAGAGGCTGCTGCTTTTCTTTTCCTTGTTAAAGAAAATAAAGCATTTACCTTGAGAGCTTTGACTGAGTCTGGCTGAGGAACGGGTCACACGGGCGGATCGTCTCGATGTGCCATCGCTTTCAGAGCTGTCTGTATGCTCAGGATCAGTAGAGAAATCAGAGTCTTCTGTTCCATCTGAGCTACTGCCCGCATTCCTCTGCAACACCACAGACCCAGACATTAGCACAGGAGCACTTAAACTTGCATATTGTATTTATGCCATAGAAAAAGAGAGAAAATACTTGGTGTAGGCAGATAAATTCAAGCTGACACAATGACATATGCAAACTAATAAGTGTCAAGTGTATTACTCTGGAGAAAATATTTTAGTTTAATAAACATGCAGTGTCAGAGTGCCTTCAATAATAAAGAGTTACTGCAAACTGATCCACTAAGGAATATCCCAGTCGCACCCGGTTTTATTTAAAGCAAAAGGTAAATGAAGTCTCAAGGCTAGACGGAATATGCTCTGAGGTTCACCCAGCCAAGCCAGCAGCCCTGCCGCACCATCTGCCTGCCCAAAACAGCAGAGGCAGCCCAGCAGAGCACAAGGCACCAGGGGAGCAGGTGGTGGAGAAAACAGATGGACTCTGGCAACGGCCAACTTGACTCTTCACCACCCAGCAACTGAGGGCAGCGTCAGGACTCCCCGGTGGAAGCAATGCAGAGAAAATGAAGGCACTCAGGGAAGTGGCTGGGCCAAAAGGGGCTGCTAATGCAGGTGTATTCACCTCATCTTGGCCCACCACAGCGGCCGCCCGCACCACGCAGCGGCCTGGGCGGCTCTCTGAGGGAAGCAGGTCTCAGGAGTTGGCAGGCAGCCATCAGGCCTCCGAGAATCCCTGCCCTGCCCGGTAGCCCTGATTTTTTCCGGTGGTGGGGTGTGAGGGTGTCAATAGGTCATGGTCAGGGCGGCCAGAGGTACCCCCGAGCGACCGCCGGCCCTGAGGAGATGGCGACGAGGCCGAGGCAGCCGCCGCCACCCGCCTGAGGGGAAGGGCGGAGGCGGCTGCCGAGGCCCCGCGCAGACAGTGGCGCGAGCGCGGCCCCCGCGCCGCTTTGTTTTGCACCCGACGGAGACTCGCCGGCCGCAGCCAATCACAGAGCGCGTGGGAGGGGCCGAAAGGGGGAGCCCGCCAATGTCCGCTTGGATAGCACAAGGGCGGGGCCACCGGGCGTGACTGACGGCAACCGCCAGCCTATCAGTGCAAGCCTCGCTCCCAGAGAAACATCAACCCGGGGGGAGCAGAGCGGGATGGGGGAAGGGAGAGAGGGAGAAACAAGGCACGCGCGGGGAGGTGACCGTTGGGGGCGTAGATGGGCAGCCGCATACGCCAATCAGCGACAAGCCCGGCAAGACAGTCCGACCAATACGGGACCAGCTTCCCAACTGCTTGCCCAATCGGAAAAGCCAAGAGGCGGACCGCGCTGCAGGCGCGGGGGAGGGGAAGCGGTAACCGTTGGGGGCGATGAGTGACGAGGAAGATGGCCAATCAGCGCCCAGCGTGCCCGTGCGGGAGCCACTCAGAGAGCGAGCGGGGCGGGCGCTGGGGGCTGAAGGCCGCTATTTTCCCCCCAGTTTTGTGCCCGTGAGAGGTAGCGGAGGGGGTAGGGAAGGGAGAAAAGCTGCGGCCCGAGCTCGCCGGTTCCCCCGCCGGGCGC
Organism: Strix uralensis; assembly: GCF_047716275.1. Classification (NCBI taxonomy): domain Eukaryota; kingdom Metazoa; phylum Chordata; class Aves; order Strigiformes; family Strigidae; genus Strix; species Strix uralensis. Next base: position 8,885,015 of record NC_133993.1, read on the forward strand.
CTCCCCACTTCCCCGGCCGCGCTCACCTTCCTGCGCGGCATCCTCGGCGGGGGCGGGGGCAGCGAGGTTGGCTGGTCCCCGGCGCCCCCGGCCCGCGAAGCGGCGGTCGCCGCCGTGTTAGCGCTGGCGGGCTCCGTGGTGACAGCCGTGTCTCCCGTCCTGCGGCACGTCTGCTCCGGCGGCGCCAGTCCGCTCCCGCCGCCGCCAGTCCCTGTTCCCTGCTCGGTCCCCTCACGCTTCCGCCGGGACACGGTCCACACCCCCCCGTCACGTGACCCCGAGCCAGCCTCACGCCAGCGGGGGCTGCCATCTTGGATTCGGACAGGTATCCCGGCGGCGCCGCCGACAGTGAAGCTACCAGCGGCCATCTTGGGTTCGGGCGAAGGGGCTCTTGGCGGGGGCTGGGGCGGCAGCCATCTTGGGTCCGGGTATGAAGTCAGTGGGCTCCCGGCGACGCCCGGGGACCGGAGCGGGTGTTTTCCCCGGGGAGCCATGTTGGGTTCGGGCAGGCAGAGCCCTCCCGCTGGGGCCATCTTGGGGCCGGGCAGAGGCGCGCCGCCGGCTCCATGGAGTGATTGGGTAGAGGAAGGCGGTGAGTCCCCGTTGCTCTTGAGGCGGAGGCGGGGAGCGCCGCGCCTCCGTCTCCCGGCCCCCCTCCTGCTGAGGGGGGGTGCCGCCGCCTGCCCTCTGTGCGGCCTGCTGGAGGGAGAGGCCTTTCCCGGGCCCTGGCTCCGCGCTGGGCCGGCCCGGGGCGGGCCGTCGCAGAGGCCTAAGGGGCCTGGGCGGGCCTCGCAGGGCTGTGCTGCTTTGGGCTCTCATTCGGAAAGGCTGTTGTCGTTAATTAATCTTTCCGCTCACAAAATACCGTCGGGAGGGGAGGGGCGTGTTGGTGGAGCTTTGCCTCTGTAGCTGGTCGTGTTTCTGCCCTGAGCTGATGAGGCACTTTGTTGTGAGGCGGCTCTCGCTAACTGGGGCCTCTGGCTGGCCTGGAGCAGAGAGGCAGCAAGTTCATCCCTGTGGGGCTCGCTGCACTGGCCGAGCACTCTGTGGGAGCTGTTTCCCTGGTTGTGATTAGGCTAATAGTTGGTTAAGCATAATATATCAATAATGTTAATGTGATAACACTGTCTATGAGCAACAGTATAGTGCTTTATGTAAAAACCTGAGGGAAAATAGGAGTATTTAGTCAAACACATGATTTCTTTCCAACCGTGGTTATCTTTAGGGATTATGAAATTCTCAGGGCCTAATCCTATAATCCTCATGAGTGCATGTCATCCTTAGTCATGCAAGTAATACCATTTTTCTCATTCCAAATTGTTATTGCTCCTAGGTGTATCCACTCTCCTGTGAAATGTTGAAAAGCAAACCTGAAGAAGTCAAGATGAAATACCTCTGCTTTTGCCCAAGCAGAGAGGAATGGGAAGCAGTATGTGTGGTATGTGAAGGGGGAGTGTATGTACTGGTTGCAAATAAGCATACATACAACCTAAAAATTTTTACACATTAAGCTCAGGAATACTGTGGGTGTGTGAAAAACTCGCTAGTAAGTGGTTTTTTTTCAGTGAACTAAATTGTAAACCTACTGAAAGGTGGCTGCAGGAGAAAACACTACGGCACAAATGCATGAGTTCTTATTTTATAAGAAAAATAAAAGACTGCCTGGGATTTAATAGAATTTCAAATTGCAGTTGAGCCAAAATCTAGTGCCAGGCTAATAAGCATTATGTTCTCAAAGTTATTAGATTGACTTGAAATGATTAATTTGAGATAAATTTGGGATGAACTAAAGCATTGCTTCAAAGGGCAAGAGGAATGGGAACAAAGAAAATTAGTGCACTATTCCTTAATGGAAAGAAAAGGGAGGAGTTAGTCTGAACACTTCATAGTTGCTCGTCTCTTGTGTATCGTCTATGAGACAAAGCTCAGGCCCCACAAGAGTGAACGTGTCTAATGTTGCCAACTGATGAAGGACTCTAATGGAAATGTGGGACAGGAGCAATAAAAAAGATTTCAGAGAACTTGTAGATTGCAACTTCTTCATCATTTATCTCTTCTTGCATTAAATGGAATCTGCCTGTGGTAGAAAAATTACAGTTAGCTTAAAGATTGTTTCTAACAAAACATATTTGGACCTTGCAAATACGCAAATTCAATTGCAGATTTGATTGAATGAAAAACACTAAAGAATACGATGACCATGTGAAAAGTTGCACGCTGCCACATCCCATTGAAATAGTTGCCTGTTGATGATAGCTAAAGGATTCCTCTTTCAAAAACTCTGGATTATATGCGAGCTATAGTGCTTAATTGTATCAGATAAGTAAAATATCAGTTAGAGCTTCTAGGTGTTACTGAAGGTTATGTCTGAAATAAGTTGTTTATGTTAATGCATATTAGCAGGACTTATCACCACCAACAGGATGATACTGGAAAAACAAAGCAAACAGAAGTGGGTGGTGTTTAATAACTTTCCTAGAGGTGGCAGTACTTGAACAGAAGCCAGGAATCCAGTTCCCTGTGCTGTCTTACTGTCTCCTGATAATTACAACGGTAACACAAATTGTAAGTCCTCTGTGCAGTTTGATGTAACTCTAGAGTAGCCACTGTCTGTAGAGGAAGGGGGCAATGAGAAGGGAAGATGGCCTCATATTTGCTAAACTGTCTTGTGCTCTCAAAAGAGCGTGCAGCAGAGCTTGCAGGAACTTTTCTCTATGTGTGTAACTACCAGTAGAACAGACTGCAAGGAGTTAACTTAGTAGTACTACACTTCAGTTCAAAATCCAACCCAAACTTGGGAGGCTTATGGCAGAAATAAAAATGTTTTTTCATTAATTTGTATGTCAAGGATGTGTCCAGGCCTTGGCCATGTGCCAGGGGTCGGTACTGAAGAAACTCCAGCCCTGACATTTGTCAGAGCTGGAACTGCAGGGTCTGTTCTAGGGGAAAAACACGAAGGGACATGGAAGTTGAGGGGCTGCGTGTGGCGGCAGGTGCCTTCCCTGTTGGCATCACCACTAGATGTCGGTGCAGGAAACCGCTGCTTGGCCCTGAGCACGCTACCGAAACGAGGAATCGGCTTGGGAAGAGCCAGCGATTTCTTCAGGGTGCAGATCTGGTGTAGCTTCTGCTTACAAGGATCTCCACTGGGGTTAAGCTCATTTTGGTAAGGTTCTTAAGCCAGACTTGCAGTCTCGACTCTGTCAGCATTTTCCCAGTAGGAAATAGGGAATTTCCTGATGCTACACCGGAAGAAAGTTTAGCAAGTGCTTGATGACTTCAAATTTCATGGTAAATCACACAGAAGTGACTTTTGTTTTTTTAAATCCTTGGTTATTGAATATGTGTAGGTGCCAGATTGCCACTGATGTCAGCAGAGTTAACTGCCTGAAATACCTTGGCCCTGAAGATCTTGCTGAATCTTTTGAAATCTCTCAAGGCCCTTACTTCACTAAAACTCTTTGGAACTTAGGTTTAGGTACATCCACTGTTGTATTTAAAAAAAAAAATTATCTCTTGCTGAATCTTAGAGGATATAGGCAATGAAAAGGGAATTTTCACCTAAACCAACCTCCGTAAGGAGGTACAAGCATCAATAGATAGAAATTAGGTTTACAGCTCTGATCTCCTGCCTTGATTCCCACTTGCTCTGGAGACGTGGCATTGAGCGAGCTGCCTGTGGGACCTTAATATAGCCATCACTTATATTAGTGATAATATAAAGTAGGCTTGCTTATGTAGGGATTGTTACGAAGCAGAATAAATGCTTTTAAAGTACTTAAGGTTTTTTCAGTTGCTAAGTGCTTTATAAATGTTATTCACTTTAATTGTGCTTTATGTGTTACTTGCTATGATGCATTCCTGCAGGGCTACTTTACCTGCTTAAATGTGTTTTAAAGCAAATGAGAGAAATGTTATATAATGAAAATACACCATAAAAATATCTGAAGTGCTATACTTGAATAAATCTTACTTGTTTTTAGGTATCATCTCAGTCCAGCTCTGGGGGCTAGACTTACAGAAAGACTAGGATAATGGTAAAGTGCTGCAAATATCCCGAGCACTGTTACGTAGATATGAAGATCCAGGACCCCAGCTGCTTATCCTTTCACATCTTCAGAAGGTGAGTAGAGGTGGCTTCCCTCTGGTTTGGGTTCCAGCTTAATATTTTTAAATGTTTGGATTTTAGGTGTGGTAGGCCTAGACGGTAGAGCAACATCAGAGAACCTCTTGACCCAAGCATGTAAAGCTTGAATTCCTGGTCCAATTTGATGTGTCTTAAAGACCCATATGGGAGTGGGTCACTGTCTCACGAGGGCACTTTTACTATAGAATAACTGAGGGTTAGCTGCTGTTTGCTGGTTGTATTTTTGGACAGGGACTGAGCAACCTGATCTGTGTTGGCCTGGCTCTGAGCGGGGGTTGGAGCTGAAATTATTCTGTCAGTAGTCGAGAAGCTTGAAGTTGGTTCTTGACAAAGTGTAGTCAGTGATGTGCAAACAGGTTAAATGCAGATATGTGTATACAAATGGTAGAAGGTGCAGAATTTAATGTAGAAAATCTGTGGAACCTGGACTAGCTATAAGCTTGGCCCTATGTATTTTTAAGACTTTACTTCTGTTTACAGCTGAAGAGACCAGCTCCTCAATGGGCCTTGGTACACTCCAGAAGCAAACCCAACAGCAACAAATATGTTTCATTCAGACAATTGTAGCACTGAAGCTAGCTTGTGGGATTTATTTGCAGGTTGGCGTAGTATTTTCTACTTTTGCATTAAAAAATCATCAGCTGTTGCACATCAGGACTCCAGTTTTTAGAGGATGTGTTTGCAGACAGTTCAGCAAATGGCTGGGGAGGGGGTGTGTTTATTTTTTTAAAGCCTGAAGCTGGTTTAGATTTGAATGGATACTGACCTGTAGTATAAATAGTCACAGAAACCCCTGTATGGAGAAGTGTGGCCGTGTACCATGCATTGAGCTGAAGGTCTTGCAGAACACAACTAGCTATAGAGGGACAGGGGTGTTTCAGTAAACTTGAACAGAATCCATGCACTTGCTCTTTTCCTGGGGCTCTGGCATGCAGACATCTGAGTGGAGCCTGTGTTTTCTGGCATCAGGAGCAAGGTCAATCCAGTTTGGCCTACATCTTTTTTTTTTTTTTAATTATTATTGTAATGGAAAAAAGATCCAGTCTGAGTTTTGCTGAAAGCCGTTGTTTTTCACTTAGTTACAGCTGAATATAGCCACACTTCCTGGTTCCCTCCCTCCCTCCCCTGGGTCTCATAGTATAATCTAATTATTAAATAGCTGCAATAAAAGTACATTTTGCCCTGGCAGGACTAAAGCCTATTGATAGGCCAGATATTTTTATGCCATCCTCGTCCTGTTCCTGCCAAAATGGGTTATTTTTTGGGCTCTCTTGTCTGCTTTTGGAGTTGTGATCTGCTCCTTTAATACATTCCTTCCAGTCTAGGCAGTGCTCTCCAACTGCCTGGCAGTGATGTTAGTGCCTTGCTTCCTAATCAATCAAGTCCTCTGCATACTTCCTTAAAGGAAAACTCTGTTCATGTTGTTCAGCCCAATGACACAAACTTTCACAGGTGCAAGAAACATTTGTCACCAACGATGATACTGATGTGGGAAGCGAAGGCAAAACTCCATCCTGTTTGGTGTTTCTGAGCCCATTCTGTGGGCAGTTCCTTTTCATAAAACTTACTGTGGGCAACTAGCCACAGACTTTGTAGCTCAGTTTCCAGCTGACATGAATATCTTGATTGTAAATACTATGGGGATATTAAGAACAGGTTATATGTGAGTATAGTAAGGACAGAATTTGTCTTTGCTTGCTCTGCTAATTAGAGAGTGGTCCCTAATCACCATATTCTGTGCCTCAGGTAGTTGCCTGCAGTAGTGGAGGTAGAGGGATTGTTTAGGATGTGCCTACTGCTTAGATCCAAAGTGAAAACAGGAGGCAGGTAACAGAAACCGAATGTCACCCCAGACTAAAGGGTGGAGTATACTTGGAGGCTTAGCCAAAGGTCAAGAAAATAAGCAGCCTCGAGACAAGGAGTAAGAGAGTTGTAGTAAGACAAGGTGGAAGTAAGAACCAGAGCTAAGCAAAAGGATTTTGAGAACAACAGACCAGTTTGGTACATTGAGCACCACCATAGCTGGGATGGTCTGATTTACTCTGATATCAAATATGCATCAATTTGGCTGCTTCTCTGTTTAGGCAGGTTTATCTTTCCCTTAGTTTCCTAGGAAACTGATTAGCTCTGTGCTTTTAACACTGAAGGAGCCAAAGAAACACCAAACAGAGTGCAAATTGGCAGTACAGAATGGAGGGAGAATGGGAGGATGTATCTGGAGGAAGCGTATCACAAGATGGGAACAGCAGCTTTTATACCAGTTTGTATTGTGCAATATGATCACTGTCCATTATACTTCTAATTAGAAAAAAACATTGTCTTGGAGAAATTTGTCAGATAAGTAAAGATTGGGATGAGCAATGTTACTGCTTTCTGAGGGCTTGTGTCCTGTTAGAAGTGCGCTGCTGCAAAATGGCTGTTCCTAGCCTAAGGTTTATGTGCCAGCTGGAACTGCTGATTTCCTTTGAAACTCCTGTTTTTGTAATTATTCATGGCAAAAAAAAAAGTTTCTTCCCATATGAACTTCTGGCTTGCTGAGTTCTGGGGTGAGCCAAGTAGGTTATTTTCTTTGGTGTCTGCATTTTTTCCTAATTACATTGTGCCAGTTGTTGCCACACAAGTTTTTATTTACCTGTGCTTCCAAACTGGTAAGTTCCGTGTTCTGGAAAAGCTCAGCAGCACTTCCTGGGGAGTTTGTCTTGGGACTGCTTTGTATCTATGAGGGAGTAATATTCTTGTGCCAAATACAGCCCTTTATGTAAACTTTTTTTTTCTATAATGTGTTTCTAACACTTTCTAATCTAATTTGGTTTCAGGAAATGGAAAGGTAGTGCTGTGTGTCTGAGCTGCCATGCTTTGCCAGGCAGTAGCTGATGGGTGAACTAGAGCTTTAATTGCTGACGTTCTTCTGTGCAAACTGAGAAACCATGGGTTTGCCTGTCCTAAAAACATAAAAGTTTCCTCTAACAGTCTCCTAAGCAAGCTGTCATTCCTTAATGGTGAACACTTACATCTAATGCAGCCCATGTTATTCTGGGAAATCTTTACAAAGTCTCTGATGTTGGCTGACTCGTGAATCCATGTGGTTGGGCATGGGAAGAGAAACAAGATTCTCTTAGGATGAGATAAGTGGGATCTACCAGCTTAGATCAAAAGTCCTGGTGTCCCCTAGATGTGTTGTCCTGCTGCAGACAACCTCTGTGTGTCACTTTGAACAGTCAAATGCCAGCTCCTCTACAGATGCACGGCCTGGCACAAAACAGGGGGTTGCCCTGCATGTCACCAGCACTAATGGAGATAGAAAAGAAAATTGGAAGTCACGTACCCAAACTTCTGCAAGTGTATGATGAAAGGATCCTAAAAAAGAGAGTAAACTTCATCCCTGCTGTGTCTGTTTTCCAGCAGGAGAAGCTGCAGGGTCACAGTAGTGGGATGATGAGATGGCTCTTGTAGTGGGTAGAAGGAACCCAAGCAGCAGCGGAGGATGTTGCAGCAGCAGGTATGAGACATGCTTTATTATAGCTGTAGTTTTGAGTCCCTTGTCTGTTTTAAATTGATTGCTGGTACTTGACTGACTTGCTCTCCTTGGTGTCCTTGTATTCATTTAGATGCTCTATTACGATGTTGGCAGTGCTGGACATCAGTGATTACTTTTAAGTGCACTCTTTCTGGTATATTGATGATTCATACTATTAGGAGAGGCTTCCTGCCTTTCCATGACTTAGTGAAAGCAATCTATTTCATAATGTCTCCTTACTCTTAGCAGGGCTTGTGCTCTGTTCCCAAAACTCCCACTGTTTTCACTGCGAGCATGACCAGACTGTGAAATAGCTTGGCTCGTCTGGTGAATAATCTGTTAGTCTCTTTTAATAAACTGCAGTTTTATTTATCTTGCTGCTCTTTAGAGCTTTTAATCTCAAAACATTTGAGTGCAGAAACTGTCCAGTAGTGAAATGCAGCCATCTCTCTTGGGGATAGAGTGGGAGGCAGACAGGCAGGCATTTTACTCCACAGTTTAGAGTGAGAGGAATTTTGTTCAAGGACAATGAGGGAAAGCTTAGCTTGTATGCTGAATGACCCTTTGATCTTCCATGTTCATGCTCAGCTGATCAGGACTTTAAATCTAAGCTCTGTCTCCCTCCTACCCATAGCAAACAGCCAGAAATATCATCTCATTTAGGACTTGAGCACTGGACCAGAATGACAGGACTGCAGTGGCAACTGCTCAGCCTTATACATTTCCTATCTGCCTGTCACTTCCTCAGGGGACGCTGACATAAAGCTAAAGAATGGTGGGTAGCAGTTCTGGGATGTGGAGTAGGGTGTACTCTGAGGGTGTACAGAGGGTGCAGAGGGGAAGGGAAGGCCAGGTCTGTTACACAGAAATACTCTCCTACATGCCTGTAAATACTGAAGAACTGGACAGTGCTGTAGTGTTAAAAGGTGACTTTCTGGAACATACTGAATAGGTCGGTCCATAGCCATGAGATGCATTTGATAATTCTGAAGCATTGTGGTGTTTGCTAATCGTGATGAAGTGACTGGCTTTCTGAGGCTCTGAAAACTGAGACTAGTGAGCTGGTGGTGTGGTAGGTCAGCGCTCCTGTGCAAGGGGAGAAGGCTGCAGAAACTGCTGTGGCAGAAGCAATGGAAACGAGCAGGCAGAGTATGATAAGAAGCTGGATCCTTGACCTGCAGCCCTTGAGCAGTTGTAAAAGATTGTGTTACTTCTGCTACTATGCAGCACATCATTAGGAACCTTAATTACGGGGAGATGACTGCATTGCGTAGGCTAGAGTGTAGCCTGCAGGAATGTAGGAGCTTTAATTTTATGCTTACTCCGTGGTGTGTGTCTTACTTGGGGAAGGATACAGAAAGGCCTGTTCTTGTTGCAAATAAACTTGGCTGGCTGATAATGTGCAACTCTGAGCTAGAATAGCTGTAGCCCATTTGATAGGTAACAGCTGGTGCTTTTTTGCCTCTTCCTACATATTAAAGCAAAATGTGGGGTTTTAAACCTTGAGGGAAGCATTTGGTGAAAGCAAAACTTGGACTTGAGACAGAGTGGTGCTTAGCTTAGTTGTGCCGAATGCTTCATTATTTTTTTTTTTCAGTATTCCTTGCTGTATTTATAGCATGAGATATGGTGAGAACAATCAGAGGCACAGCTGTGTGACCTCCTTTATGCTAAAACAAACAGTACAGAGAAGTGAATATTTTTAGTTTGTTCCAGCTGTGGGTATTGGGTTCAAAGTGCAGTGCCTTAAAAAGACAGCGTGTCAGAGAAACTGAAAGGTGAATTTGAATTTCTAGGTTGGAAGGACTGACTCTGAAGGGTTCCTAGAAAAGTTGAGCTACTGGTCTGTCAGTGAAAAAAAGAGTATGGTCAAAACCCCTCTATTTGGCATTCATAACTCTTTTTTCATTGCAATTTTATGTTTTGAACACCTGTACTTTGGTTGTTCCCTCTCCATTTCTTTTTCTTACATTTAATTTCCTGTTTCTATGCTAATAGCTACTATGGACCTTGGGAAGGAAATATTTTCAGGAAGAGTGTCTTTGACTTGAAGAAATGTCTGTATACAGAGTAGCAGCAGGATTTCAAAGATCAGCTAGGTATGGTTTTACCTTGTTGCTGCAGAGCTGGGATAGAAACTGTTAGGAGAACAGACACTTGAGGACCCTTGCTTAGTTTAAAACTTAATTTTAGGTTGTAAGATTAAGTGAACAGAGAAATACTTGAACTGTCTTCTGTTAACTCTCAGAAATGCCCCCTAACGCTACTGCTGTTCTGGAATGTTCCCCTACCCTTAGGACAGTCCCGAGCAGAGATCACAGTGTGACTGGGTTTCCACCTTATCAGAGATCTGGCAGCACTCCTTGCTAGAAGAGATAGGGCTGATTAGTTGTTTGGGTGGCATTTTGTTTGTTTACAAAGATCTAATAACCAAAGCTGTGGTTTCTGTCTCATCTTTGCTTCCATCAGGAGGTATGTTCTGTCTTTTCCTTGCGGTATTGCAATACACGCCACCTCTCCCCCTGCCATGGGGTTCTTCTAGAAGCGAGAAGATGGCACTGTCTAGATTCCCATCTGTTGCCTGATTACATGCAAATAGAAACAGCCGGCCTTGTGAGCAGAGAGATACAGGAAGAAGATGGGGAGTGCTGTGCTGCTGCGATAGCCGCTGGGGGAGACCCAACTGTCAGCTGCTTCCACAACCTCTCCTCTCCAGAGAGGTTGGCACGAAGCCCAGGCCACTCTGCCACCTCATGCTTGTCCCCCTGTTGTTATCTAGCCATGCCACAGCTTCCCAGGCTCCTGGGTTAGATAGATCAGCCCCACCCTTCGCTTGGACAGACGCTTCCTTTCCCTAAACCCACATAACTGAGTCTGTCTGGAGGCAGAATATGGGCCTGGACCCGTAGCAGGTGGAGTCTGCTTGTAGGTTTAGTAGAGTTATAGTGAGTGGAAAGGGTGAAACGTAACAACCTTTATTTGAGGACTAGTTAAGACTAAAAATACGTTTTACGGAGCGAGACCAAGGGGGTAAAAAGCCTGCGTGTTGTGATGTCTTTTCAAGAAATCAAACAACATGGTATAGTTATAATGTTTAAATGGAAGATGTGATCAGAAATGATCCTGGAGGAACAGAAGGTGAGGGGATGGTGAGTGGTGGCCGCTGAGTGCCCTGGGCGGGCGGAAGGAGCTTTTCCTCTGCACCTGCCGGGTGTGAGGCTGCAGGGACAAACGGAGGTGAGGCACCTTGGAGGAACCTCCTCTTGGAAAAGGCTGTGGGAGCAGATTCCCAAATGCTGAGCACTGGGGAAAAAGTGTATCTTTAGTACTTACAGCTTCAACTTTGCCTCCCGCAACATCCTTTGGCACCCCAAATCCTGAGCATTCAGTTTATCCCTCTCCAGAGCTCTGAGTTTGTCATTCCTGAGGCCGTATTCCCCCACCGCCTTCTTTCTGGGCCCAGAAATAGGTCGGTGTTCTCAGGTTTTTATCCCTCTCCTTTTTAAGTAGCACTTGATTCCCGCAGGTGACATGAGATGGCAGATAGTGGAAGGAACAGAAGTTTTCTGGAAACGTGAGCTCAGCAAAGCTGACTCAAGTCAAAGGCACGTGGTGGTGGGGACAGGGACACCAAGACAAGGAACCAAAGGAGAAGGGTCCTCATCCAGCTGCGGCTGGAGCTGCTGTTCACAAGGATCAGGCCCTGCGAGAGGGCTGGGACACGAGTCACATCCTTGGTACAAAAGTCAGAACGTGCAGAGCAAGACCTGATCCTGCCCCGCCTCCCCCAGGGACTGCACCCCTCCAGCTCCATGACCCCCCATCTGCCAGCCGGGCCCCGAGTCTGACAGAACCAGCGTGTGACCAGCACTGAAAAAACACTTCAGCATTTTGATTTCTGTTCTCATTTTTCCAGAGGTGTGTTGGGTTTTTTTTAACTCTTCATTCAGCATGGGAGAGGTTGTGGTGAGTGATCTTGACTTCCAGCTGTCTGAGGGGTGCACAAAATGGGAACTTCACTCTGTGGTAACACTTGTGTTAGAGTTTTCCACAACAGGTTTTTCGAGTTAAAAGGCAAACAACGACTGTGATGTTCACTTTACTTAGAGCAGAGCTCGGGTAAAATGGGGAAAAAAACAGCTAAAAGCTGGTAAAAGCCTCAAACAGCAGGAGGGGGGTGTGGGTGGGGAACCTGCGCTATGATCTTGACTATTTTTAAGCTTTTTGCCTTTTTCTGCCTTTCTTCTTCCTGCGTGTAGCGTAAGCCCCGCTGTGGGGGAAGGGGGGGACGGGGCTGACACCCGGCTCGCCACCTCCTTGGGGGTTGCTGAGGCTTGTTGCTTCCCGCTGCCGCCGTGCCCTGGGGATGAGGCGGGGCGGGAGGGGCGGCTGCTCCGGGACGGCCCCGGTCTCCCTCCCAAGGTGAAAGAGAAACCGGGCCCGCCCACGTGACCCGCCGCCGTCACCGCCGGACGCAGAACACAAACACTGCCGGGCGGCTCTGATTAGTCCACGCGGGGAAGGGGCGGAGCCTTAGAGGAGGTTTGCGATTGGTGGTTTGCAGTACAGTGGGCGTGACGCAGCTGTTCCCTGTTGCGATTGGTTCTGGCGCCGTAACGGGGCGGGAGAGAGGGCGTAGCTCGAGCATCTCTTTCCTCTCGGGTTGGCTCTGGCGCGAGGGGTGACGCCTGTTGAGAGTGGCCGCGTTTCTGATTGGCTACTCTGACAGGGCGTGCGGGGGCGGAGCTCGCGGAGCGCTTTCATTGGCTGCCGTTAGGGAGGGCGGGGCTGTTGGCTGCGGACACCCAATGATCGCCGGGCTCCTCCCGCCGGCACCGCCCCCGCAGCGCTGATAAGCGGCGTTGGCGGCGTGGGGGGGTCAGTGCGGCGGGTGGCGCGGGCCGGGCATGGCGGGGGCCGGCGGCGCGTCCTGCTGCCGCGGCGGGGCGGGGGGGCTCCAGCCGCTCCGCGCCACCGTCCCCTTCCAGCTCCAGCAGCGCCGCGGAGACGGGGGCCGGGCAGGTAACGGTGGGAGGAGGCGGGCACCCCCCGGTGGGAGCCTGCGTGTCCCCTGCGCCCGGGGGCGGCGGACGGGCCCGAGGTGGGCTTCCGAACCGGCCCCGAGAGCCGCTCCGCCGCTTCCCAGCGACCCCTCCCGGCGTGGGGAGGGGAGGCGCGGAGGGGCCGGTCCTGGTGGGGACCGCTCCGCGATGTGCCCCCGCCGGGGAGCGCCTCTTCGCCCCGGGCTCGGCCCCTGCAGCGGGGGGTCCCGCGGAGGCGGTACGGGATTAGCGAAAACTACCGTGTGCTCGGGAGGCTGCTCCGAATGGGTGCGGCGTGGGTGGAGGTGAAAGAGAAGTGAGAGAACCCAGGGCAGAGGCGAGGGGAAAACAAAACGGGGTGGGGGTGGGGGGGCCACGACACCAAAGGCAAGGAGCGAAGGAAAACTTCAAGCCGCGGGACGCGGCCTCGAAACAGCCGAGGCATTTAAAAATGCTGCCCGTGGGCTGTGATCACACACGCGAGGGGTGAGCTTTGATCTCCGGCCCCGTGGGGTCAACAGCTCTGCCTCCTGTGCTGGCCTCCTTGCAGGCGGGACGTGTCACCTCTTGCGGGCTCCCGTGACAATGAGTTGCCTATTTGGACGTGGTTTCACAAAAAACCTGAACCCTGTATTTTATGCAGCTGATCTGGCTTGATAAAGAAGCAATAATTTGATTTGCGCTAATGGCAATTTGTCCCTAATTGCATTACTGAGATTTTTTTCTGACCACTTCAGGAATGCTTATTTAAATATAACTTTTTGGTGACCTAATAATAGTCTTTGGCTTTTCTTTATGTATTACTTTTGGCTGTTCGTGGGACTGCTCTTGGATGTTGGGTCCTTGCTTGGCTGTTCGTTATCTCAAGTATTAAAATAGCAACGAAACACTTTTTGGATTAAATGTAAGATTAAACAGACTTCTGGAACAGAGAGAAATATTTGTCAAGCTTTGGGCCAGCTGATCTTGGTGGCATCTGTTCGGAGTGCTGGTCTCTTGTTTAATGCAGTGGCCACTTAATCTGCTTTGCAGAGGACAGTGCTGCAGCCCATCCTACAATGAGAATTAATGGCCCTTCCTGAAGTGTCCTGCCTTTTGCTAGTTGAGACTTAAAGTCATTCCTGCCACTGGCAGGGTTGGTATTGATCAGAGAAGCTATTAAAAAGCTTTTTGCTCAATTTACACTTGAAACAAGTTAATGAAATAAATTCTTTTTGAGTGCTAGTCTCTCCTTACCTCTCAGCAGTATGCTGAAATCGAGGTGAAGTTGCTGTTAATAGGGCAATTACTCAGTAGCTTCAGATGTTACAAAGAAAATAAAGCAAATCTCAAAGAAAGGAGAGCCAGGCTGCCTGTGATCTCTTGGTTGTGTTGGAGCTCTGTGCTGTACCTACTCCATAGCGTGGTGAATACCATGCAGCTTTCTGAGGGCAAAACGGCTGGTGCTCCTCTGACATGAACCAGAATTGCTGGTCTTCATTTCTTCCTGGCTCTGTGCCTTGCTGTTCAGGCTCTAGGAGCTTGAATTTTTCCTCTTGATCATAGTAATTTCATCTACAGTTTTGGAAGTGTTGAAATTTCCATTGCTCTCTGCCTCATCACTCTTTGTAAGCTTCAATTTGCTCCCTGCATGTGTGGGAGCTGTAGCAGTAAACTGGCAGGGTTTGAGCGAAAACTGGTATCCTGGTGATTCATAATCTAACACTTTTGCTCCTACCTTTTGGGAGCTCAGCATGGAAATCCATTGCTTTATCACATCTTTCCCCATTTGACTCTGCTGGCTTTCTGAATTGCTCTCAGGCTGCACCGCGGCTGGGGATCTCTGGGGGTCTGGCTCGGGGGTATAGAAGAAGAGGTGCGGGGTGATCTGGGGTCTGATCCTGCAGCTGCTCTGATAATAGAGGATCCCATTGAGATGAGGAGCAGCTGCTGAGTCTCTCAAAGGGCTTCTGTTATAAAAGGAAGAGCTGGAGCTGGGGGATGCCAGGAAGGAGGCCTAAGAATATTTTAAAAGGACTTGACTTGCTGTTTAGAAACCCAAGATGTTAGGGCTTTAGTGATGAATCTGATATGTGTCATTGGGGTCAATTTTTTTTTTTTTTATTCCTTATCTCTTCAGTGATGTGGCTTTTGGTGATGAAGCAGGTAGTGTGTTAGTGTTTGATCCTCTTTAGGTGCAGGCCAGACCCATCCCTGTGGCATCCGTTTATGCCAGGGTAGGTGGCTCGGAGGCGGCTGCTGGGGTAGAGCTCTGCAGGTGCTGTAACACTGGCAAGGTTACACGTTCTCTGGGGTGGGATGAGCTTTGTGGAGAACTTTGAAGTTTAAATCGGTTAACGGCAATGCTCGTGCTGTTTGTGGCCTCAGTTGTTTCCTCCAAAGCCCTCACAGAAGCAAGTGCTGGTTGGAGAGTTTCCGTGCTTGCATCCAGACTTCAGCCTCCGTGAGACGCACGCCTTCGCACTTGTGAATCCACTGCCTGGGTGTAACCCCGTTCCTCATCAAGCTTTGCAGGTCTGAAACCTGATTTTCTCAAGCAAGACACAGAGAAGTCTTTATTCCTCTTTTTTTTCAGTATGACACTAGAAAAAATAGGATTATTTAAACTGCAGCTCAGATTTTAATTTGTGGACCCGTTGGTGAACATAGCATTTTGGGAACAAGACCAGTACTTACCCAGTAGGCTTAGTCATCTAAACTGGTTCATGCACAGAGAGGGAGAAGATGGAACATGATGGAAAAGCAAAGTCGTGTCATGTTACTAGTTGAGCAGACTCCTTCAGTGCACCCCTTACTAAATGTGTAGGGGGGGTAAGATGGGATGAAGAGCTGCACCGGGAGCTTATGAGCTGCTTTTCTGTGTAGTGTTGGATTAGATTTCTTGGGAGGGGAAAGGAAAACTGTCGGTGTACCTTCTGAACACCAGTGACAGCGTGGTGTAAGAGAGGAACAACAGCGGGGTGCAGGTCCTCACCTCTAAACCTATAGGATTGATTGGGGGGTTTCATGAATGGCTTTGACAAGACCTGTGTCTTTTACTTAATGTATTTCACATTAACCCTCCAGGAAGCCAGAGCTTTGCTCATAGTCTCTCTTCACCAGAATTCAGAGAAATTCACCAGTTTTCCCACCACCACCCCTACAACCCCAGAATTATGTGGTGCCTTTTAGCTTTTCAGGAAGTTACTGTTGGCTGAGCTGACTCATCTAGATGGGATTTTGTTGCTTGCCTGCTGAACTTGCCTGTTTTTGAGATGTCCAGTTGTTTTTGCTGTGTGGATCCTGCTAGAGAGACTAAGTGAGCAGACTGCCAAATATCTTTATTTGGTATCTGAATTAAACCCGTGCCTGGTGTATATTATAGAGGCAAACGAGTGGGACACTATTCATAGGCAATACTGAGTGTATGTTTAGCAAAAAGAAAATGTTTCTTTAGGAATAAAAATGTATGTTTACCACTTGAAAGTGCTGTGGGATTGCTGCCTACATAGTAGTGATACAACAGAGCTGTTAACATCTTTCTCTGCTTCTTTCCTTTGCTGCAGGCATCGTGGATGAGTGTGGGGGTCTCCTCCCCCCTCCCTCCATTTTACTGGTTGAATAGCTGAGTGCTTCAGGCCTTACTGTGTTTGCTTTAGCAGTTGGTATCTGATGGGGTTTTGTGTCCTGAGGGATGGGTATAAAGGCTTTTGTAACCAAAATAGTGGTCCAGATGTTTGTGGTGTCTGCTCTTGAGTTTTCTTTTATGCTGTTTAACACCTGTAGTTTTTCAGGGGGTGCTTAAGCAAATGAACATGGGACACACAGGTTCATAATGTTTATATTCTGTATCCAACTTGAAAAAGTCCATCTTAGAGAAGGGGTATCTCAGTAGAAGGAGCAGCTCTTTTGGTATTAATTCTCTGAAAGAGAAAGAAGAACCCTCAAGCAGGGATGCAGAGTGCTGTCATGGGAAAACTGCTGCTGCACCGTGCAAACAGCTGCTTCGACAAGCTTTGCATTTCCAAATTTTGGGATTCATCACTATGGAGTAATTCTGCCTTTGCCGTTAGGGTTTTGCTGTGGGTAGGCAGGCTGATAGAATTAAAGGGTTAAGCACAGGTAGGGAGCTGTAATGGGGAAAAATAGTCATGTTGGGACTGGTTGAGGGATGGGAAAATCTTGAAGATGTCCTGCTGTTGCACTAGCCAGGAAGAATCCTGCCTCTGTCCTATGGAATCAAATCAGTCTTTGTGCAAAACACAGCTGAATACAATATGTGGCTCAGGTTTGGAGGCAAAGCATTGCAGGTGGCTTTGTTTAATGTAGAACGAGTTTCTCACACAGTAATTGGAGCCCATTCATGGTATTGCAGTCCTCAGCTGATACAGATCATACCTTCAATCTAAACTTGCTGCTCCCAGTTTGTTAGCCTCTGGATACGGGTGTGGGAAAGGGGAAACAAAGGACACATCTATAACTAATCTTGACTTGTGTTGACATTCTGTGGGTGAAACAAGTTTTTCCCTGCTTTAAAATGCTGGAGATGACATTTAAAAACAAATTTGCAGGGGGAAGGGATGAGACTGTGCAGTCAGTTTGATCTGTCCCCTCTATAGCAGAATGCTCCAGAGGAACTAGGAAGCTCTCAGGTCATTTACCCTGGATGGATTTTTATTTGTTAATCTTTCAGCTGAGGCTTATCTAACACAATTGCATGGACCACAGCAAAGTTTTCAACATTTGTTGGGTGAGTAGAGAACTGATGGAACCTGGGCACCTATTTGTGCAGAGAAGCAGCAGTTCTGTTCCAGGTGTGGTGAACGTTTTACTGTCTGTGTGGTGCAAAAGAAAAAACAAGTACTTTCCCTAACCCTGTGAGAGAAATAATGTCGAGCACCAAAGTGCAGTGAGTTCTCTTTATGCAAAGCTGGGATGTTGAAATACAGCGTAAATGGCAGCGTTGACTACACCGCGCTGGTCTGGGCACTTCCCTCGTGGCTCCTGCAGTTTAAGATGACAATACTGATTTAGTGGGATTCACAGTTGTACAAGAAAGGTCTCCACGGAAGACCAGTAGTGTTGAGCCTGTAAAAATATTCCTTCTTGGGATTGATATTAAACAGGTCTTTTTGCATTAAGCTTGTGGTGCTGCCATTCAAACCCCCTGATAATGCAGGGTTGACTGTAAAGGAAATGAGGAAGGTTGTGTGGTTAGCCCGTTCTTTGAAAATAATGGGAGATAATTGTTTCCATGCTTGCCTGGAACCTGCTGCATGACTCTGGGCAAGCTGCTTCTCCTCCTCGTGCCTCAGTTTCTCATCGTTTGTGTGCCATCCTTTCAGGCTGGAAGCATTCAGGAACAGGAATTACGGAGTTTGTACGGTTCCTGGCATGCTTGAGCCTGAGGCTGCTCTGTGCAAGTGCTGTATGCATAATGCTGTTGTGCTTACACTGTTTAGGCTGGCTGTAACACTGAGCTAATACTAGCTTTGGTATCCTGCTTCCCAGTTAGAAAAGGCACTGACAAGGTAATCAGAAGGTATATCAGATGTTGTGATTTATTATTTTTCTCCTTGCTGACAAGTTGTTTCGGTAGCTTCCTGTTGGGCCCTCCAGGCAGATGGTTTAACTGCAAGTAGCCATAAAGATGACTGTGAGTATGGGAGGAGGGCTTGTCAAAGTGTTGATGTGATTTATGTAGTTACATGTATATAAAGGAGAGGAAACCTTCTTTTTCCTTGTTTTCCACCTTGTTTGTAACTGTAGAAATATCAAGGATGTCTTACTCTGTTTGCATTTTACTTTGTTTTATCTGTACTGGAAGATTTCCAAAGGCTTGAGAATCAAAGGTTTCTCATCTTGAGAGTGAGAGCCCTGCCTTTTGCAGTAATCTCGATTCCTAGATGCTTATCAGGAATTGACTTAAGTAAAGTTAACAAAAAGGGGGGGAAAAAAACCCAAACCCACAGTTCTATTTTCATTGCTTGAGTTTCACGGTTCTGATACGGGTGACTTGGATGATGCTGGTAGCTCCTTAGTCATCTGTGTTCTCCAGAATCAGAGTGAACAAGTCCTAAAGATCTAATGTTTGAACAAGTTTTTGCTTGTTTCTAAGCCTCTTATTGTTTGTGAGAGGCTGCCTGCCCATCTGGTTTTTTTCCTAGTTCTTACTTAAATTTCAGAGCGTAAAGCCAGTCCAGAAGCACTCCCGGCCTGCATCAGTGGGTAAGAGATGGGCTTGTTGAAGATCCCACCAAAGTGGTGCCTTGCATCAGGCTGGATCTAGGAAATGTGCACTTCAGCCAAAGACTTTGAGGATGTTGAAATTCTTCAGATTGTTTTATCATTTGAAAAACAAACTTTGCAAGAATTAAGTTAAAGGTGAAGAGTTCAGCTCTTTCTCCATCAACTGGGTGTTCAGCTTCAGGCCTTGAGCTGTATTGGAGGGAGTTGCTGTTTAACAATGTCTGAATCCAGGGAAAGAAAAAAAAAAAAAAAGACAGCTTGAACTGCTAGTGTCCGCTATTAATTTCCTTCAATGATATCTGCAGATGCTGTGTCCTTTGGGCAGCTCTCTCCAGCTGTACTCTTAACGCAGCTTGTAACCAGGGGAGTGATTACAAAGCCTGGAATTTCTTCCCTTGTGTTCCCGGGCCAGTTGTGAAGCCCTCGGGGCCGATTCAGCGAAGCCTGCGGGGCAAGTCGCTGCTGCCTTGGATCAGATGGGAATCCAACTCCCCAGCCTGGTGTAGGATCCTTTTTGCCCTTGTATTTTTGCTTTCCTGATGCCCCCACCTCGCTGGGTTGTTTGCTTCTGTGTCAGTGAAACAGAGAAAGGTTCTTGAGGGGTTTCGTAGAGCCCTGTGCTCTGGGAACAGCAGGTACTTTTTTTTGGGTGTCTCGGGCTGTGTGCGTACAGTTTGAGCAAGAGTCATGAGGGACAGTGTGGTTTAACCACAGCTTCTGCCTCTTCACCGGAAGGTGCAATGGATTTCACTGCTCTGAGGGGTTTGCGTTTCTGTATTAATGTTTACTGAAATGAGCAAAGAGCGATGAAATCCCATCCTGGCATGGGTGTGAATTTCCCTTCAGTTGTAAATCTTCTTTAAAGGCAAAGTATTATAATTGTAAAATACTGAGAGATGTAGAATACCTCCTTTGCAGAGACTTGAGGTGAAAAGACTTGGTGCCAGGAGTTACTGCTGTGGACACGTTAACTCTCTTGCAGGACCAGCTGAGGGTGGTGTGTGTCATTACCTTTTAATCTGCCTATAAATTCCAGGTTCATTCTCCTCTTGGAAGCTCCTTAACATTCAAATTGTTCTTTTTCTCTACCTGTACATATCAATTGCAACTGGTTGTCTTACTGCATTCTTCTTCCCTGTTGCATTGCTACAGAACATAACTGTCCTTTCTCTTGCTTTTGGGATAAAGTGAGATTTTTCTTTTCCTAGAAGATGCAGACTATGTCCAGCCTTCAGAGTTACTCTGCTGCTTGTCCTGTACTGGAGATTTTTCTCTACATCCCTGCTTGGCTTCATTTTCTGGTGGGGTTTTTGTGAAGACCCCTCCGATGGTGTGGATTTATAGCCTCGCTTGTCTTCTGGTACCTTCAGTAAGCATGTTCTGGCAGGCTTTTCTGGATCTCCTACTCTGTTTCTGGTTAAAGCTTGAGATCTTCCCCTTGTCTCCTCCACTTAAAAAGACCTGTCTGTAGATGTCTTTGTGGAGAGGATATTCTTCTCTCCAGCTTCTATGAACTTTCATCCCAGCACCTCTCCTGCTTTTGATCCTGTCTCGGTAGCTAGCTCTGACCATGCTGTGAATTCCTGTGAAATGCTTCTATTTTCTACCACGTTTGCAGATTTCTGTAGTGTACTAAACACGGGATTTTAAATTTCATTAAGAACAAGTAAAACTGCCTGTTCATCTCCTTTCAGGCTTTCTGGGATTCCCAAAGCAAAAGCATTTATTCCTTGCATAATCCTGCATTGCTTTCAGATTGTGTGATAGATTAAGGTCCTCTCCGGGAGTGCTTTTGCAGAAGCAGCATGCAGTAGCAGTGCTTTGGTGTGCCAGGAGGAAGTGCCTGGGCTGACTGCGATGGTTTCTTAAATCTTCACATTTTTTCTGAACGCAGAGAGAGTGCAGTAAAGGCCCAATGCTGGGAAAAGGCAATTCTTTCCCTATAAAGGTTTTTAGTCTTTGCTATGTTAAAGATGGGGACTGTTAAAAAAAATAACTGCTTCTGTTGCATTTCTTAAGTGCAGCAGTCAGGACACACAATTTCCTTTACCTGCTTCACCTGGGGGAAAAATAATTAAATAAAAACTGAGGATATATTTCTGAAGCTTGCTTGCTGCTGAGAATTTTTTGTCTTACTTGGTGACAACCTGTAGGTAACTTGAGTTCACCATGCTGAAACTGCAGAGAAATTGAAATGAGATTTAGATGGGTTATAACGTTGAAGGTTCAGTTTTGATCTTTATTTCACTAACACTTCTGTTGCTTGTCACTGCGCTTGGAAATGCCTGGTTAATGTGGGTTTGGTCCTCAGAGGAGATACGTTTTCTGATCAAGCACCATCTTGCAGAGTGAGGTTAGCTGAGGTGCGATTCCCTGACGTGATTTGTGGATCACTGTCCTTAACATCCTCTGGAGGTCCTGCGCATGTCTCTTGCCCAGTCGCATTTGAAGACAAGAAGGGAGGACACTGGGTTTCTTGCTGTGCACCAGCCTCACCTCCTGCTCTGTCAGACTGGAGCCAGCGAGCTTGGGGTGATGCTGTGGCCAACCCTACACCAAAACTGTTGGTGAGAGCTGTAACTTGTTAAGCGGTGCAGTCCTTAAGGTGAACATAAAGTGCTCTTCTAGTGCTCTGGCATGGTGGGATAGCTAATTTCCTTTCTGCTGTAGGAGCTGCTGCCCTGGTAGCCACCATAGCAATGCCAACCTTGTGTCCCTTCTGCTTGTGCCACCTGAACTGTGTCTGAGTAGCTGTTGTGCAAAAAAAAAAAAAGTTTCATGTAGAGATTTCCCAGCTAGATTGTCTAGGAAAATGTTAAAGATCAAGGAAGCGGTGGTGGGGTGCAGTAGGGGACACTGATACACATCCAGCAGCCTGGTTTGGTGTGAATATTTTGTCTGAAAGAGATGTTTGTGCCACAGGGTCCTGCTGTGGTTTGACAGGCCCCTGAGAAATTAAATTTAGGCATTTATGTTATCTTACTGCCTCCATCCCCCAATTTGGGAGCATCATCTGAATAAGATGATGTGTTGTGAAGAGCATTAAAAGGTGTAGATGGGGGAAGCTGATACTGAATTTAAATAATTAGCAGTAATTTCTTTTACACTGGGATGGAAGATACTTGCGTAAGTTATTGACAGAGTTGCTTGTGTTCCATCTCAGCTAAACTCTTCTGGCAAATTCTCTCTTGAAAGCTTGCAACTCTTGTTTGAGCCAAAAAACTGAAAACTGCATCCAAAGCCATTAGGTACGGCCTGATACTGGAGAATGAGGGGAAAGCTTCCCTGCGTGGTGGAGCTTCGGACAGCCCGTCATTCCATGGTTAACTTGAAAGCTGATTATATTTAAACACGGACTGTTATTTTATGTTTCATCGCTTTAAGACAGACCTTTGCAGGGGCATATTCCAAAAATGTCAGGGTCTGAACAGCATGTCCCTAAATTTCTAAACATTCTTCTGATATTAAAGGGTCAGTTTCCCCGAGGTGAAATCTGGAGAGGGAAGGAAGAAAATTTTACAACTCTAAAGAAGATAGTAATGGGAACTTTATTTTTTTGCTTGCCACCGTTTTTTGATGCAGCTGTAAGTATTCTTTATTAAAAAGCAATCCTGGACATTTTTAAAATCTTACTGAAGACTTCTATTTTCTCTTTTTAGACGCAGAGATTGGCTGGCCTAGGGACACTGTTTAGGAAGCTCTGAGCTCAATGATGTTGATGCGGTTGGGAAAGACTAGGGACACTGCAAATCTAGAACTCCAGGACTGAAAAGTTTCTACTTTTCAACACATGCATTGCACCAGTCTCTTAACTTGTGGCTGCATGAAAGCCTCATGCAGCAATTGGAGGCAGCCAAATGGCTCCTGGAGATACGGTGACGGTTCTGTTATCTGCAGCAGCTTTACTGTCACATGAAAAGTAAAAGCGCCACAACCTGACACTTCTCAGCTGTGGAGCTGGCTTGGACCAACTCCAGAGCTGGTGGCCAGGTGGCAGCTGTGCAGGCTCGGTGCGGAGGGATGATAATAGCACGGAGCTGTAAACAGGACGCTCCACCCTGCCGCGGCGCCTCTCCCGCGCCCTCCTTGTGCCCCAAACGCCGTGCTGCGCACGCAGCCTTTGCACCCTGAGGAAGGGCAGCCTGCTTCCCTGCCCCGCGTCTCCCAGCTGCCCCCTGCCCTTCGGGCTTCTCAGTGCTGCTCAACGACAAACTGAGTTGTTTGGTAGCAGAGTTGTACTTTGTGAAGAGGAACGACAGTTGTTGCTGTTCGTACATTAATAGCTTTAGGTGTTTGTCAGCCATCGTCCACAATTGATGCAGTGGTCGCTGCAGGACGCCAGGGCTCCTCTGCTCTCGGTCGTGTCTGTTCTCCAGGTCCTCTCAGGCTGGTTTTGCTGTCGCCCTGTTGAAGGTTTGGAGTACGAAGGTGACCCCGGTCGCTCTGGATGCGATGGTTATATCAAAGGGGGCCTCTTGGAGAGCTCTGGGGGGGACGTGTGCTGTCAAAGCAGTGTGGGAGAGGCGCTGCCCTCTTGCAGTAGCGTTCTGTTCTTCTGCAGCAGCCTAGCTGGGCAGAGCAGCGTGAGAGGAAGAGACAGCTGAAGTCATACATAATGGAGATGCAAGTAACACAGCCTGTGGGGGCAATGAGGCACTGAAGAGGAAGCTGCAAATACTGACGAGTTACTAAATTAAAGTTAGTGGTAGCTGTCTTACTGTTAACTGTTGGGAGCAGGGAGTGTGCCTTGAAATGCCAGCTGGACCCAACACAATAAGCCTTTAATCCAGTGTGGACCTTACGAGGTGTGGCTGTCATGCAAGGACTAATGCTTCTCTTGCCCTCCCACATGGCTTTTTGTTCCTACACTTTTTCTCACCTAGAACTGGAATTCCACTGCTCAAATGGTATTTTAGCTGATAAAAAGATGTATTTAACAGGCCATGTCCCTGGAACAGTCTCAGCAGTGGGTGCCGCAGCACCTTTGTATACAGAGGTATTTGGCAAACACACCATAGCGCTTAACAGTTTTAATGCTGGGTTTAGTGTGGTTAACTCGCTACCTGCCTGCCATGCCCTCATTTTGGGGAGGAAAGAGAACATCTGTACACAAAGCACCTGGAGCATTGTGCTGTGCGTGGCCTTAATACCTTGCCAGGAGGCCACGGGGCCGGTTCTAATGTGCGTGGTAATTTGCATGTCTAATCAAAACGAAATGCAAACAAACCTTCCTGCTGGCTTGAACTTGCCTCTTTCTTGCTACCTTTTTGGTTTTGGCGATAACACCTTTTTTTTTCCAGCTGCAAGGGTGACGACAGGGCTGCAGAAGAGGGCAGGTGCGCTGCCTGCCCGTGGGCCACGCGTTAATCACTCGTTTGGAGCTGGCCGGGGTGCGATGGAGGGGAAGGCACAGCAAAACGCATGCTGTGCGTCTCCCCTTGCCGTAGCCTGCCAAGAGAGACACTTGGCTCTCCCTCCTTGCGACGGGATTGCGCTGGGGTGCATCACTGCTGACACACAAACTTAAACTCATAATGTTTACAAACCTTTTCTGCTAATGATGTTTCTAGCTACTGTTATGAAAGTAACATCTGAACAGGCGCTGTGGCCATCTCAGGGAAGCTGGGCAGACCCAGAGCTCCTGGACCTGAGCTTGGGCCCTGCCACAGAATCACAGAATCATCCAGGTTGGAAAAGCCCTTGAAGCTCCTCCAGTCCAACCATGAACCTCACCCTGACCGTTCCCAACTCCACCAGATCCCTCAGCGCTGGCTCAACCCGACTCTTCAACCCCTCCAGGGATGGGGACTCCCCCCCTGCCCTGGGCAGCCCATTCCAACGCCCAACAACCCCTTCTGCAAAGAAATCCTTCCTAAGAGCCAGTCTGACCCTGCCCTGGCGCAGCTTGAGGCCATTCCCTCTTGTCCTGGTGCTGGTTCCTTGGCTCAAGAGACTCATCCCCCCTCTCTGCACCCTCCTTTCAGGGAGTTGTAGAGGGCCAGGAGCTCTCCCCTCAGCCTCCTCTTCTCCAGACTAAACCCCCCCAGTTCCCTCAGCCGCTCCCCATCAGACCTGTGCTCCAGACCCTGCACCAGCTCCGTTGCCCTTCTCTGGACACGCTCGAGTCATTCAATGGCCTTTTTGGAGTGAGGGACCCAAAACTGAACCCACTCATCAAGGGGCGGCCTCCCCAGTGCCGAGCACAGGGGTGAGATCCCTTCCCTGTCCCTGCTGGCCACGCTATTGCTGATACAAGCCAGGATGCCATTGGCCAGTGATGGGTTATGTTAGTGAAGAGGTTGCACACCTCCTCCTCTGGGCTTTGCTGAATGAATGCACCCACTGACTAACGCATCATGTGCTCACATAGTCCCGCTGGGGGATCCAAAACTTCACAGACCTTCTCTTGGCCTTGAAACTAGAAGCGAGCAATAGCCTGCTTCCTTGGGGGAAACTGGGGCATGCAGGCTCCCTTTTGCTGTTGGGTCTTACCATGGGTAATAGCCTGAGTATCTGACTAAGCATTGTGCTCCAGTTAGTAAGAAATACAGCGTTACAGACAGCGTAGTGGGTTTTTTCTAGTGTCCATGCAAAAGCAACGTGGACAGGCCGAGTATTTCACTCGGCTGCGTAGCAGCTCCCTCAGCTTCGACTGGAATGTCTAATCAATGACTTCAAGCAGCCACTTAAGGACTGCAATAAAATCTCTGCTTCTAGAGAAGCAATCTCTTGGTGATAAGCCTGAATACGGCGCTCTGCGGAGGAGCGAGTAGGAGGGCAGATTGGGCAGTCAAGCCCTTGCTGGCCCACTTGACTAAAGTGGCATTTCTGTTGCTGCTTGTTTTCAGTAGCTGGCTTGGAGCAGCAAAACTGCCCGTGCTGAGGCTGAGCAGCCGCGTGGCCTTGGCGGGGAAGAGCTGCTGCTCTTGGGAACGTGGGAGATCCCTGGGCGTGTTCGAAGCAATAGAACTCTGGTTTCCAAAAAGCAAATGGATTTCTCCAAGCTGGATGTGCTAGTTTCCTTCTTGTGATCTTTGCAACGGACGTGGGCTCGTTCATGGTGATAGCTGTTGCTGAATCTTGGCTTTGGAAGTCTAATTTTCTTTTCTTTTCCCCCTTGTCTAGCCAGCGTTCCCTGTGCTGCTGCTGTTGAGAAGATCTGCCGTCCCCGGCAGCCCCGTGTGCGGCGCACCTCTTCGTTAGACACCATCGTGGGCTCGTACCTGTTGGGACAGTGGCCAAGGGAAGCTGAAGGAGCTTCCACTTCGTGCATGAATGACAAAGCTACCCAGGTATAACCACCTGCAGACCGCCCTTGGGGTCTCTGGGCCAGGAGAGGGCTGCAGAACTGAAAGGAGCTGTGTAAACTGGGGGTGAACTGGGAAGGCATTAAATTTCCATCCGTCCAGCTGCAACTTTCTAGGAAGGCTTTTTTTCCCCTTTTGCTTCTCAGCTTCAATTGATTCCACTTTGGTGCAGAGTTAGAATTTCCTTGGCCTTGTTTGGAGGCAGATGGCCTCTGGCTTGCTTCTCCAGTACTGGCTCACTGCTACTTTTTTTTTTTTTCCTGGCTTGCAGTTCTGGGCCAAGTCCTTATACAACGCTCGCGGGCTGTGTGCCACACGCTGCGAGAAGTCAGGGGTGCTCCCGCAGAAGGGCTCACTAGCAGGAACAGCACAGCTCTCCACTGTAGCATGGAAGAGCTCCAGACCTCGAGGAACTCTTAGCAACCTGTAAATATTACTGTATGGCAGCAAATAGTGCTCGCCTATCTGCAGAGGTGGAAGAATTTAGAGGGATAAGAGCATCCGTTTGCTTAAGTTGTTTATTTAGTGCATTCAATCTCTGTTACCTTGCTGTTTGATCTTTGCTGTTCAACAGTTTATTACTGGGCTGTTTGCAGGAAATTCTCAATTGGATTCCAACTTCCATTGTCCTTTCCCAAAGTATTCTTGCCTGGTTTTGTTTCAGTTCTAGTGCCCAAGAGTGCTGCTGAGGGCAGAGGGCATGCTGAAAAGGAAGGGAGAGAATTTGTCTAGCTTTATTTCTGAGTGAGGGAAGCACACTCTTCCTTTCTGTCTTCATCAGCCATAGTGGGAACACTTAACCCTGGTGTTTTGGGGCTAATTAGTTTTTCTTGCTTGTGGCCCTTTTGGGGAAAGGGTGGGAGAAGAGGGGCACCTCCTTCTTCCTGGAATGGAAGGTACCATTATGTTAATCCAGACTCTGCTGAGCATGGAGCTGATTGCTCCTCTCTGCAGTGAATAGGCCAGGAGTGCCACAGGCTTTCATAGGTTATCTGCAAGTGTCTTGCAAATGCTAATTTTACCTTGCAACATGCCTGTGAAATGAGCAGCCATCTCCACTGTTCACATGCAAACACCTCTCTGTGTCAAATGACTTGTCTGTTGAAAGGCTGGGAATAAAGTCCTGGGTTCTAGACTGCCCTAGGTATTCACAAAAGTATTAACAAAATATTCCTCATTGTAACCTGCAGGATTCAGCCTGAAAGGATGGAAGGAGTGACATAATAGTTACCAAACTTGGGACTTTCTCTGCTAGCCAGTACATGTTTA
Source organism: Strix uralensis (assembly GCF_047716275.1). Lineage (NCBI taxonomy): Eukaryota > Metazoa > Chordata > Aves > Strigiformes > Strigidae > Strix > Strix uralensis. The sequence continues at coordinate 8,912,525 of NC_133993.1, forward strand.
TTCCCTCCTTATTCAGCTACTGATCAGCTGTTTTGCAGAGCTCTGTAGATTTACTATCATAAGGTGGTTAAGTGATACAACTGCAGGTGCTCAGCGTGGGGGTGAGGGTGGCAGCACTGTACATGATTGGAGCTTGTGGCTTTATCTTGCTGTGCAAAGCAGGTTTTTTTTCTCTCCTTTTTCTGAGGAAGCGGTTTTGCCGCAGTTAGTACAAAAGGTTCTGTAATTTCCTTCTGCCTTGACAGTCTGCCTGTGAGAGGTGTGACGCGTATGCGCTCTTCATTTTCAGGCCTTCCTATTGCAAACAGCGTCTTTTCTTCCTTTTTAGGCCCTAGATTTTTGTGAGCACCAGTGCAGTGCTCTGGATACCAGAGCAATAGTCTGTCTCAAACGGGGCTCAGAAGGCTTCCAGTGACACGAGGAGAGTTTCTGTCACGTCCTGCAAAGCAGGACTGTTCTTAGCAGCTGGAGTTCAGCTTCCCACAGACTTGCTGTTGCAGTAATGTGGGATAGGGCTGTGGTGTTGTCTTAGACCTTTGCCTCTTCTTATGTGCATGATCTGCTGGGATATAAAATGACAAAATGTTTTAGGATAATGGCCAAATAATGATGTTTGAGTTGTTTAGGAGAGAATATTGGAGGTAGGAAATGAGATCAGATGTGCCACGCGCTGACAGGTTGGTCTTTGCCGTAGGATTTCCTATTGCTCTGGGCTGTTCCTCTGCTCTGGCACAGTCCGGGGTAGCACGGGGAGGGCTGCGACCTCAGCCTCAGCGGGACCTCGGAGGTGGCTCAGGCTGAATGGATTTCTTCTTTCAGATCAAACTGAACGCTGTAAATTGAATCAAATAACTTCTGTGCCACGATGTCTGCTGCTTACAGGCACTGCGAAATGGAGACCTGGACAGCAAATGGTTTAGCTGTAGGGAATGCAGCGTGCTCTGCTTAGAGTGGTGTGTCTAAGGAGGGGTTTCATTCAGAGCCTGCTCAGTCAGGAGAGGGTTGGATTTCAGCCTAGAAATCACCTGTATCCCTTTACAGACAGGAAACCTGGTACCTCTAGGTAACTTGCCTTGTTCCTTTGGTTCAAATAGACTTTAAAACCTGTTTTGAGAGAAGAGGCTTCTGTCATCCCTGTGACTCAACAGGGTTGTTTAAAACAGCTGCTGTTCTTGCAGTAGCCTCTGGGGAGATCAGTTAAGCTGCTTGGAAAGGAACTGTTCTCAGGCCCTTGCACCTTCTGGCAGGCCGTCACTGAGGATGGAGGAGGGAAGTATCATCCAAAGCCTCCCACAGAAATGGCAGACAGCAGTGACACAGGGTGAGCGTTCTGAGCAGCACTGAAATGTGATGTTGGGAAAAAATGATGGCTGGTCTTGAAAATGATGTGCCCTGGGACTGTTAGGATCCTGGAGTCTCTGCCGAGAGGGCTGAGTTCAGTGGAAGGAAGTTCACACCCTTTGCTGATCAGATTAACAGCCCCTTCTGATTTCCATTGATATTCAAACTGTAGCTGTTGCTTGGAAAACAGCTGTGTAACGTGGTGCTGAGGCTGTTTTTCTGCATGAAGAGAGTCAGCTGAGAACTGCCAGCCCTCTGCAGACGGAGGGACGTGAGCTGGAGAGGCAGCTGGGTTTTCCAGCGCTCCGGCAGCAGTCAGTCTGCAGGCCAACCTCTGGTTTTGGTTACGCCTCTGAACTCCGATACGGGAGCCTGAGGTCTCAGAAGCAAGTTGTGTGTTCTCACAGTTGGGTGAGGCTTTTCCTCTCGGTACTGCTGCTCTGTACAATGAGTGCCTGAAACCCTGCGTCACCGCTCATCAGACGGGAGCCTGTGCAAGCAGCGCAGGGGGCGGTTGCGGTTGTTTCTCCGGAGTAATGGTTTGGGTGCCCTTTATCTTGCCGGGTACTTGTGGTGATAAAGCCACTGACTTCTGGGCAAGTCTCTTGCCATGTAGGTCTGTGAGGTCCAGTTTCCTGATAGGCAGAAATCTGGCCAAAATGACTTTATTTTGGCAAATAATAAATAGATGGCTATCTCTTAATGCACATTACTGAGCGTTGTATTAATGGGGGGAGACTGGAAGAGGACTGTGAACAGACAGTAGTTGATTGCTTATTCTTAGGACTCTACCACCAGTCTCTAAACCAGTAAATGTTGTGATTATTCTCAGCCGTGTTTCTCATCACTTCAGACTCCAGTGTCCTGGCATGACGCGGAAGTGGGGAAAGCCAGCTCCAGTGCTCACAAGCGTTCTGCTTCTTGGGGTAGCACAGATCACCGCAGAGAGGTAAAACAGACCACTCCCAATGCTCGAGCAAGATCTGTGTTAGTTGCTCACGTACAGGATGCTCCTGCTTGCATGGGAGGGGAGTGGGAGGACAGGACGCTGTTGAAGATGAGACCTTAGCCCTTGTTCTCATCCCTAACACTCTGTGATTCGACTAAAGACTGATCTTGTTGGCTTCCTGTAGCAGGCAGCTATTGTAAAGTAGCTCCGCTGAAACTCAGCACCTTGCTCGTCGGTGTGGTGGCCGATGTGGGTCCCAGGAGGACCTGGCTCCTCACGCTCTGTAGGTGGAGGATAACCCAGACCCACTAGAGGAAGGGCGGTGGCCACGTTGCAGCGGGGGAGTTTGTGACGAGGCCTTGCGAGTGCTTCTGGTCCATCCTTTGAGAGGTGGCCAGAGCCGCTGCTTGCGTGATTGAAACCGACTCTATTTTGGCACTTCCTTGTGGGTTGGGAGAGAGGGGGAGGAGAGAGAGAGAGAGAGACAAGACATGATCCTTTTTGGTGGAGGTGTGTTGGCTTGTCTGGTTCTGTAGCTGAAACTTTGTTTGCTAGATTGCCAAACTGAAGCAACAGCTCCAGCGAACAAAGCTAAATGGCAGAAGTGGCAAAGAAAAGGAGAAGAGCTCCCCGCTCCAGGGGGACCATGCTGTCCTTGCATCGCTCAGGGTACGTTCACGTCTCCCCCTGCTCTGCTGTCACCGTATGTCCTAGGGAGGTGGAGAGCAAACTCCTCTGGGCAGGTGTCCAAGCTGTTCACAGACTCCTGCTCTCATGCCTGAGAAGGGAGAATTTTTTTTTTTCTTCTCTTCTCTCACCTCTTCAACGTGTCCTTGTGCTTTGATCTGCAGTTAGTGACTCTGCTGTCAGTCTTCTCCCATCAGCCTCCTGGAAGGCTTTGGCTGAGCCCTGGAGAGCTGTGGGAACAGGATGTAACTGCTGAGTTTGTGCAGATATAACTCTTAATTTTGATTCTGGATTGTTACAGGACTCTCCTTCAGGCTTCCTTTCTCCGTCTCCCATTTTGAGGCTCAGCCCCTGCTTGCATAGGAGCCTGGAAGGGCTAAACCAGGAACTGGAGGAAGCGTTTGTGAAGGAACAGGGAGATGAAGAGCTTTGGCGGGTAAGCAAAGGCCACAACATTGCCCTGAATCTTCTGAGTGATCTCAGCCTGTATCTGTTCTTGGCCGTGGGGACAGTCTCTTGTGTCTCGTTTTAGTTAGTTCCAGTTGTGTAACTGTCTAAATTGGGTCACATGGCTGCTGGCTTCCCTCTTTAAAACTTGCTGGTGCTCTGAGGGATCAGCCAGTAGCAATCTCGGGATAGATGACACCTCACTGACAGCTTTAAGACACTTAGACTGGCATTCAGAGGCTACTTTGTCCCGTGCAGATGTGGCAGAAGCGTGATCCCAGATGGCTTAGGAACTGCAGCACGTTAGAGATCCGGAAGGGCTGATGACCTGGTTGCAGAAGCTGCCTCGCTCCCTGCGGTGGAGGCTCTGCCCCTGTCTGCATCCAGCACCCCAGGGAGCTGGACCTTGAGCTGCAACTGCTGTCAAACCTATTCTCTTGTGACAGGGGTTTCTTGCTCCTCTAAGACTTTGCTTCTTCCCCAGATACTGGATGTGCCAGATGGCCACAGGGCTCCCGCGCCTGCCCAGAGAGGCTCTGGAGATACGTCCATCACTCTGGAGCCCAGCAGTGGCAGCTGTAGCAGCCTCTCTCTTTCTCCTTCCCCCTCCGTGCCTCTCCACCTTTCTCCGCACACCCCAGGGAGACTGGCAGCAGAAGAGCCCTCCTCTGCAGCAGACGAGGGGCAGCCAGATCCAAAGGAGAAAGGTAAACACTGAAAGCAGAGGCGCTGGGAGGTCGGGGAGACAAAGGGGACCAGGGCTACGAAAACCACAGTGCCCACGTCTGCCTGCTGGGCTGGAAGCTGCAGCTGAGATGGGAGAGAGGGTCTCAGCTAAACTGTAGTGGACTTCTAAAACTCCAGTAATTACCCTCCAGGTGGGTGGTTTCCAGTATAAGATGGAGGATGTGAGCTGGGAACTACACAGATGAAATGCCACAAGCTTTGGGGTATTGTAGCCTGCAGCCCTCAGAGTCTAGAAGAGCATGTCTGGTGTTGAGTTAGTGCTTTTGAATTCTTTTTAAAATTTCTCAACAAGTATCTTTTTCCTGCTAGAGGAGGGCAGCCCTTCACCAGTCCTGGCCTTTGCTTCTTCTCCTCGACCCAACCACAGCTACATGTTTAAACGGGAACCTCCTGAGGGATGTGAGAAGGTCCGGGCCTTTGAAGAAGCTTCGTAAGTATGAGGAGTTGTTGGCAGAAGAGAACTCGTGTGAGGTTGGTCCTGTGGGAGGATGCTGGAGTGGGGGCAGCTGAGGCTTCTCTTGCTGCAATTGCCACCCCTACCCTGTTTTAAAAGTAGGGAGCAGCCTCTGGGAAAACACTCCCAGGAAAAATGTGGCTACTCAGACCCTGATGAGAGCTGAAAGCTGGAATTGCAAACCCTCAGCAGCTCTCGGAAGGATCCTGTGATTCCTCGCCCTTCCCAGGCAGAGGGTTTTCCTCAGCCAGCAGAGCCCTTGAGGAGAAGGGGTGGTTCTCCTATAAAAAATGTGCTTCCAAAACAGGAGGTTGCAGAGAGGTGGGGATGAGTCTCTTGAGCCAAGGAACCAGCGGCAGGCCAAGAGGGAATGGCCTCAAGCTGCACCAGGGCAGGGTCAGACTGGCTCTTAGGAAGGATTTCTTTGCAGAAGGGGTTGTTGGGCGTTGGAATGGGCTGCCCAGGGCAGGGGGGGAGTCCCCATCCCTGGAGGGATTGAAGAGTTGGGTTGAGCCAGCGCTGAGGGATCTGGTGGAGTTGGGAACGGTCAGGGTGAGGTTCATGGTGGGGCTGGAGGAGCTTCAAGGGCTTTTCCAACCGAGATGATTCTCTGAAAACAAAACTGGCTCCTCGTGCTGCTCTGTACCTGAGGAGCGATCCAGCTCCCGGGGGCAGTTCAGCTCTTAGTCGGGCTCTTTGCAGAGTGCCCAACTCCAGGGTTTTCCCGGTGGCTGCCTGCTGCCCTTGGCCGCGTCCGTTCCTAATCCTGCCCGCTCCGTCTCTCTCCTTCAGCTCCCCCAGCCCCGATCAGCCCTTCCGGCCTTCCTGCCCTGATAAGAACAAAGTGCACTTCAACCCCACCGGTTCTGCCTTCTGCCCCGTCAGCCTGGTGAAGCCTCTCTTCCCAAACGTTGGCTTCCTCTTCCGGGGTTTTCCGCCTCCTTCCAGCCCTGGCCCGGGCCCGTTTCCATCCTGCCAGCCCCCCGCCCCCAGCCCGTTCCTCGGGGTGCGGAAGGACGCTGCGGTAGACGGCTTCAGCGAGGTCTCCAAGTCTCCTTCGCTGAATTACGAACACTGGAAGCGCGGCCAGCCCGACGAGAGCGTCGTCTTCCACAGCTCTCTGGTGGTGTGAAGCCTTTGGGAAAGCTCAGCCAGCAACAGCAGCTCTGGCTCCTCAGCGTGTCTCTGCCAGCCTGGGGAGACTTTAGTGCCTTGAAGTTGGGACATGACAGCCAAGAGGCGGCTCTGGAATTGCAAACCACAGCAGTCTTCCTCCCGAGGACAACAGAAACTGTGAAATACGGCGTGCCACAGGACTCCTCACTGCTGGAGGGGCTTGTTTCTCTGAGCCTCCCCTGTTCAAAGCACTTTCCTGTGTTGAATTGTCTTTGTTTCCTGTGTGATTGTTTCGCTGGTGAAGAGCAGCCGGGTGCTGCTGCGGGGGAGCAGAGGCAAACTCCTGCTCTGTGGCTCTGGGAACAAGGTTGAGCTGGGAGAATTCAGGTCCGGGGGGGAGGTCTGTGGCACCACTGCAGCTGTCTGGGATTGCTGAACCCTGGGGAGTGGGAAGGGGGGAGAAGGGACATGTAGGGCAGCTGCCCCTGGGTGTATCGGAGTAGAAAACGTTGTGTAGCTGCGCTGTGAAGACGGCTCATCGCCCTCGGAGCACAGAGAGGGCTGGCGAGCAGCAGCTCCCTCTCCGTGCCTCCCCTGGCCACCTTCACCCCTCGAAACAAGCCCAGAGCTTTAAGAAGGCCGGTGCTCAATGGGGGGGGATGTGGGTGGCTGAACGCAGCTGCCACAGATCCGTGCTCTGGAAAGGGGTGACCAGGGGTAAGGGTGGAGACAGGAGCTGCCTCTCTGCTCTCCCCGCCTGTGGGCAAAGGTCTCCCAGGAGCCTGTGGGAATGGAGGGAAAAGTGGCAGTGCAGGAAGGGCCCTGCTCGAGGGCGGGGGGGTGCTGCTGTAGAGAAACTACCCGCTGCTTTCCAGCCCAGAGCTCCCAGGCCAGCGCTGGCTCCCTGGGGGTGGAGGGATAGATGGAGGGATGGGAGAGAAGGGAGGGAGGGAGGGAGGGATGGATGGGAAGGAGGGATGGATGGATGGGAGAGAAGAAGGGATGGATGGATGGATGGATGGATGGATGGATGGATGAGCCTGGGACCCTGCTGGAGGCTCTAGGGGGTGTGCACAGCTGTGACCGCAGCTGGCCCAGAGCCTGAAGCTCTGCCGTCTCCAGCAGCGCTGCCCCGGCGCGAGGCCTCGGGAGGTGACGCGATACCACGGGAACATGGATTGTAAAAGCCTCTTGACAACAAAAGTATTTGATTTTTGTGTTCTGTTGCAAAGGCTCGGGGTTGTATTGAAGAAGCCTATTTTCTTGTATCTGATGTAGAAACTCTATTTTCTTCCAAAGACACTATTTTTGCAGCTGTTTGAAGTTTGTATTTTATGTATGTTTTGCAAAGCTTAAAGGAGGAATGTTTAGCTTTGGAGTTCCTGTCTTATGTCTAGAGGGTTGGTTGTTGTTGTTTATTTTTTGCAGATGCTGGTATTGCCAGTTAAAAGGAAACAAAATAAATATTTCAAGCATCCAAAGTACTTCTTGGGGATTTAATACGCATCGAGTCTAAAGTGGAGTCGGGAGGGAGTTCAGCAGATGCTGAAGCCGTTTTACGGCGGGCGGGCGGCGGGACCTGCGCGGCGCCGCGGGCGACCCTGCCCTCTGCGCATGCGCGCCCCTGCCCGAGTCGCTCAGGCGACGGCGGGAACGCCAACCAAGTACCGCCCGTTAGCTCCGCCCCCGGCCGTGCAGCCAATCACCGCCCTCCACATCGGGTTACGTCACCGCAATAGCCGTGCGCAGCGAAGGTCCCTAGGCTGGAGCTGCCCTGCGCGCTGCCTGATCCGAGGGGCGCTCCGCGGCTGTGACCGCGGCCGAACCGCGGCGGGGACGGCCCCGGTGTGTCCCCGGAAGGTCTCGGTGTGCCTCTCCCGCCCGTCGCGCTGCCGGAGCCGCCGCGGGGCGGAGAACTCCTCCCCGCGGCGGCTCCGGCGGCGCGGAGGGCGGGCCTGACGGGCCCTGAGCGGCGGGCGGGCGCAGGCCGGGGCGTATGAGGCCGCCCGCTCCGCCGCCGGCCGCGCTGCGGGATGCGGTGCTGGACGTGGCCCCGGCGCTGAGCGGCCGCGCCGCTGCCATGGGAGCGAGCGCGAACGGCGCGGCACTGCCCGAGCGGCTCCGCCTGCCCGTCTGCTTCCTCGGCGTCTTCGCCTGCTACTTCTACTACGGCATCCTGCAGGAGAGCATGTGAGCGCCGCCCCGGCGACGGGGGGACGGGGCGGGGGGAGCGGGTGGCCGCTCTCGCTGCGGGCCCCGGCGCGGTCACGGCCCCGAGGAGCCTTCCCCGGGTTGGGGCCCGCCCGGTGTCTCAGCGCGCCCAGGGGCTGCTGCTCCAGGCCGGGCCCCGCCGCTGATGTCAGCGTGTCCCGTTCTTGCAGCACGCGGGGACGGTACGGGGAAGGCGCCAAGCAGGAGAAGTTCAAGTACGCCCTGACCCTGGTGTTCATCCAGTGCGTGATCAACGCCGCCTTCGCCAAGCTCTGTGAGTCGGGTCTCGGGGAGCTGCCGGGGCGCCCGGGGGTCCCGCTGCCCGGGGAATGCGGCGGGTCAGGGCGATTTAGCCCTCAGAGGGGTCAGTTGCCGCCATCCTCACGGCGGAGCGTCACCATCGCAGAATCATCTGGGTTGGAAAAGCCCTTGAAGCTCCTCCAGCCCCACCATGAACCTCACCCTGACCGTTCCCAACTCCACCAGATCCCTCAGCGCTGGCTCAACCCGACTCTTCAACCCCTCCAGGGATGGGGACTCCCCCCCTGCCCTGGGCAGCCCATTCCAACGCCCAACAACCCCTTCTGCAAAGAAATACTTCCTAAGAGCCAGTCTGACCCTGCCCTGGCGCAGCTTGAGGCCATTCCCTCTTGTCCTGGCGCTTGTTCCTTGGGTCAAGAGACTCCTCCCCCCTCTCTGCACCCTCCTTTCAGGGAGTTGCAGAGGGCCATGAGGTCTCCCCTCAGCCTCCTCTTCTCCAGACTAAACCCCCCCAGTTCCCTCAGCCGCTCCCCATCAGACCTGTGCTCCAGACCCTGCACCAGCTCCGTTGCCCTTCTCTGGACACGCTCGAGTCATTCAATGGCCTTTTTGGGGTGAGGGACCCAAAACTGAACCCACTCATCGAGAGGTGGCCTCACAAATTGAGGTGCAGTCGATTGTCCCTCGTGCCTCTGGTGACATCCCGAAGGTGCTTCACGCTGGCAGCGGCTGTTCGCAGCTCTCCTGACCTTCGTCTTCTCTGTTTGCCTTCCAGTGATCCATTTTTTCGATGCTGTCAAAGCGGATCGCACCCGGAGCTGGCTGTACGCCGCCTGCTCACTCTCATACCTGGGCGCGATGGTTTCCAGCAACTCAGCTCTGCAGTTCGTCAGCTACCCGACTCAGGTGGAGTGGGGCGAGGGGGAGGCAGCGTTACCGTACCCCCCTAACGCTGGGGGTGCCCCAAAAACGGGCACTGTGCTGAGGAAGTCAATGCTGCAGAAGAAACGACGTGGAGAGAAACTGCGATTTTGACACTTGGTTTTTTTTGTAGCTGCTGTCGTGGGGCCGTGTCAGTGGGTTTCAGTCAGCACAGGGCAGGGTTAAGAGAGCTCAAACTGTTCCAGAAAGGGAATAGCAATCTCTAGAAATCAGGGGAATTTTCTAATTGGGAGTTGGTGCTAATGTTGGAGGCCTTGAGATGATTCTGAAGCCTTCACTGTTAATTTTAGCAGTTGCCCAGTGCTGGGGTTTTTTGCCTTCTTTTTGTGAAGCACCTGCTGTGTTTTATTGGAGGGGTGTGTCAGGGTGCTCTGACCCGTACGATCACCCTCCTGCGGCCGCCTTGCTCTGGTTGGAGGCAGGTGATTATACGCAGGGAGTTAACACAGTTTTTCTTTTACAGGTCCTCGGCAAATCTTGTAAGCCCATTCCAGGTGAGCAAATTTCACGTTTCTTCTTGTACGTTTGCGTGGATTTCTCGTGTCCTCAACGAGGATCTCAGTTGTCAAAACGGCACCTTTGCCGCGGGAAGAACACGTGGTGTTTTGTTCTGTTGGGCCAAGTGAAAATCCCCTGAGAGGGTTTTGGGAGCGGTTTTCTGATGTTGCTTCTTTACAGTCATGCTTTTAGGCGTGACTTTGCTGCGGAAGAAGTACCCACCGGCCAAGTATCTCTGCGTCCTCTTGATAGTCGCAGGCGTGGCTCTGTTTCTCTACAAACCGAAGAAGGGGGCTGGGAGCGACGACCACGTCTTTGGCTACGGAGAGCTGCTGCTGGTGAGCGCCGCCCGCGCACGCATCACCCGGCGGGGGCGAGGAGGAACGGGCGGTTCCGACACCGAGAAGGCCGCGTCCTTTGTCCCTCAAGCGTCCCCTAAAGCTGGTGTGGAAGCGCTTGCGCAAGAGGGCAGCCGGGTTTGAGGGGTGTGCTCGTAAGCTGTGGTATGAGAGCGTGTGAGTGCACATGCACTGCTCTTAGTGTATGTTTTGAGGCCGTCTAATTGCTGTTTAATAGGTGATTGGGGTGTAAAAAAAGGGGGGAGAATGCTCAAGATCTTCCCCACAGAGAAGAAGTGAAGAGTGCAGGTTTTCTTGGCTGTCTCTTATCTCTGTCTCTTTTCTTAGCTGCTGTCGCTGACCTTGGACGGGCTGACTGGTGTCTCTCAGGACCACATGAGAGCTCACTACCAGACGGGCTCCAATCACATGATGCTGAACGTTAATCTCTGGTCCACCTTGTTCCTGGGGGCTGGTAAGGAAACCCGCCCGCCCCCCCCCCCGCAAAACCCACAGCCACCGCGCCCAGAGACTGACCCGGGACACCCCGCGGGGAGAGACGTTGTGTCCTGCCAGTCAGAGAGGGACCTGGGGGGGTTGATCGATAGCCGGCTGAACAGGAGCCAGCAGTGTGCCCGGGTGGCCAAGAAGGCCAATGGTATCCTGGCTTGTATCAGCAATAGCGTGGCCAGCAGGGACAGGGAAGGGATCTGACCCCTGTGCTTGGCACTGGTGAGGCCGCCCCTCGATGAGTGGGTTCAGTTTTGGGCCCCTCACCCCAAAAAGGCCATTGAATGACTTGAGCGTGTCCAGAGAAGGGCAACGGAGCTGGTGCAGGGTCTGGAGCACAGGTCTGATGGGGAGCGGCTGAGGGAACTGGGGGGGTTTAGTCTGGAGAAGAGGAGGCTGAGGGGAGAGCTCCTGGCCCTCTGCAACTCCCTGAAAGGAGGGTGCAGAGAGGGGGGAGGAGTCTCTTGAGCCAAGGAACCAGCGGCAGGACAAGAGGGAATGGCCTCAAGCTGCGCCAGGGCAGGGTCAGACTGGCTCTTAGGAAGGATTTCTTTGCAGAAGGGGCTGTTGGGCGTTGGAATGGGCTGCCCAGGGCAGGGGGGGAGTCCCCATCCCTGGAGGGGTTGAAGAGTCGGGTTGAGCCAGCGCTGAGGGATCTGGTGGAGTTGGGAACGGTCAGGGTGAGGTTCATGGTTGGACTGGAGGAGCTTCAGGGTCTTTTTCAACTGAGATAGTTCTGTGAAAACCGGGCCCAGAACACTTTTTGCCAATAGCTTTATAGTTTGGGTTGTTTTTTTCTTGTCGGTTGTGTGTGAGGAGCTGGCGTTGCTCGGTGTAGCTCTCCCGGTGCCCACTAGAGGACACCGCTCCACGCACAACGTGGCTGCCCAACCCCACGGGCTGGCCCCAGGCTCCGGCCCGAAGGCTCTCCTCTGCCGGGAGCAAACATGAAGCTTTCTGTGCCAATTAGGGAGTAGCACTTCTGATTAATTGCTAGGGACTGTTTTGTCAGAATTGGATCTGCAGTTAATGATTGCTTCCTTCATTAATTAACTAGGAAGGTGATCACTTTTTCTCCTGTTCTCTTTGTTTTCCACTGTGTAGGATGGAGTCTTTGCTTTTAGTAGCTCCTGTTGGGTTATGAATCACAGGATGGGTTGGGTTGGAAGGGACCTTAAAGTTCCAACCCCCTGCCCAGGGCAGGGATACCTTCCACTAGCCCAGGTTGCCCAAAGCCCCGCCCAACCTGGCCTTGAACCCTTCCAGGGAGGGGGAAGCCACAGCTTCTCTGGGCGACCTGTGCCAGGGCCTCATCACCCTCACAGGGAAGAATTTCTTCCTTAGATCTAATCTAAATCTCCCCTCTGTCAGTTTAAAACCGGTACCCCTCGTTCTATCCCTACACCCCCCCGATCAAGAGTCCCTCCCCCCTTTCCTGTAGCCCCTTTAAGCCCTGGGAGGCCGCTCTAAGGTCTCCCCGGAGCCTTCTCTTCTCCAGCTGAACCCCCCCAACTCTCTCAGCCTGTCCTCACAGGGGGGTGCTCCAGCCCCCCGAGCATCTTCGTGGCCTCCTCTGGCCCCGCTTGAGCAGGTCCGTGTCCTTCTGCTGTTGGTGTCCCCAGAGCTGGACACTCCAGGCAGGGTAAACTGAAATTATACTACATAGGCAGTGGCTGCTCAGGCTGCCTCTGGGCTTGTAATTCAGGCTTTTTATCTTGATCTTTCTTCCAGGGATACTGTTCACTGGAGAGCTCTGGGAGTTCTTGAGTTTTACGGAACGCTACCCCAGCATCATTTACAACATCCTGCTGTTTGGCCTGACGAGCGCGCTGGGTCAGGTAAATACAGAATCCCAGAATCATCTGGGTTGGAAAAGCCCTTGAAGCTCCTCCAGTCCAACCATGAACCTCACCCTGACCGTTCCCAACTCCACCAGATCCCCCAGCGCTGGCTCAACCCGACTCTTCAACCCCTCCAGGGATGGGGACTCCCCCCCTGCCCTGGGCAGCCCATTCCAACGCCCAACAACCCCTTCTGCAAAGAAATCCTTCCTAAGAGCCAGTCTGACCCTGCCCTGGCGCAGCTTGAGGCCATTCCCTCTTGGCCTGGCGCTGGTTCCTTGGCTCAAGAGACTCCTCCCCCCTCTCTGCACCCTCCTTTCAGGGAGTTGGAGAGGGCCATGAGGTCTCCCCTCAGCCTCCTCTTCTCCAGACTAAACCCCCCCAGTTCCCTCAGCCGCTCCCCATCACACCTGTGCTCCAGACCCTGCACCAGCTCCGTTGCCCTTCTCTGGACACGCTCGAGTCATTCAATGGCCTTTTTGGAGTGAGGGGCCAAATACACCTCCCTTGTCGTGCAGCCTTCCTGGGATGTGTTTGCCCAGCAGAGTGAGGCTGCTTCGCTTTCCGTCGCTTTGGCTGTTCCTTGCTTTCTGTACAGGCTGCCTTTGGGGTAAAACTGGTTTAAGTTTGTATGTAAATAATCCGGATTTGAAGTAAGATTCTTTCAGCTCTGGCTTGATGGCTTTTCACCTGAAAATATGACCCGTGTTGTACTTTTTTTTCAGTCAGAGTGACGAAAGGTGTCTTGTTTGGTTTTTACAGAGTTTTATTTTCATGACTGTGGTATACTTCGGACCTCTGACTTGCTCCATCATCACCACAACCCGCAAGTTCTTCACCATTTTAGCGTCCGTCATTCTGTTTGCCAACCCCATCAGTACCATGCAGTGGGTGGGGACAGTCCTGGTGTTCTTGGGTAAGTCTGGGAAGCGAAACACCTGAGGCCTGGCCCCTGTTAATAAAAGGAGAGCTGATAAAAGATGCTGGTCAAGAAAAAAATCTAATTTCATTAGAATACTCGTTGGAAGAGCATGTTAGTACCTCACCAGCACGGAAAAGGGGAAGGTGACTTCTACCAGATCTATGTGCTCCTTTCCCCCCACACTGGTTACGTCGCTGCCTCTGAGTGACCGTTAATAAATCGGTGCTGTTAAGCTGATTTTTCACAAAGTTCCTTGTTTTATGTTTGTAGAAAGAACATGAAGAAATTTTCTGTGCACATGGATTATTTTATCTCTTTGCAGGCCTTGGACTCGATGCCAAATTTGGGAAGGGAGTAAAGAAGACATCGCATTGAGGAAATGGTTGATCTCTGCAGTTGGAATGAACTTTTAATTTATTGTCTTGTACCTCAAAATCTGTTATGAAACTGGACTCAGGATAGGTAATCAGAAGGGGAGTGTCTGGATTCTTTTTGTTTTAGTTTTTTATTTCTAAATTGTCTTAAAAGTGTAATACTTTAGTTTTAACTGTAATTAAGCTTTTTTTTTTTTTTCTGTAATCAAAGCTGCATTACTAGATCCTAGCAGCAGGATGAAATTCTTGCCTTAACAGGAAAAAAACCTTCATATCTTTATTAAAGAAAAAGAGACAATGGCCACTTTTCCAGAACATTAATTTCAGTATTGCTGGCTGATCTTGGGGAGAAATGGCACACTTCTCTCCAAGGAGAGGACTAGTCGTAGAATTATGTTAGTTCTTTGGTGTGGCCTGGAAAGATCCCTGGATTAAAGGCCGGTGTTGAAGACCACCCTCTCTTCTGACTGCTCGTATGGTTTTTCCAGAACTGGGTTGGTGGAGCAGCCAGTTGGACGTTGTGCCGTTAAGGTCATGTGTGTGACCACCGAGATGTGTCACATCCTTCATCCCAGCCCTTCTAAACCAGAAGCAACTCTTGGCATATGTCAAAGTTTACAGGAAACCTGTTTAACCAGTGGGGCCCCAATGAATTCTTTTCATCCCCTCCGCTAATGAAGGAAGGGGACCCTCTGCTGCTAAAACCATGCCAAGGTTGTGTGACAACGGCTTCTAAACGTTGAAAGGGCCCTTGTTAATTAACCACCATCATGGTGAGCCTTCGAACACCCGCTCCTGGGCACAGGCTGGCTCCCCAGTGTTGTACGGGGAGGAGTTATTACCATAATGATGCCTTCAGAGTTGGAGAGCAAAATTCTCCAAAGAGCAAACTTTACACATGAAAGCATGTTTCTACCAGCTGTCGCTTGGTCTCCATCTGTTCTGTGGCTTTGGCCTTTTGCCCCTCCAGATGGGATCTTGATCTCTTTCCTGAGCGGCTGTTGCAAGTCTCTCTCTCTCTCCATCCCCTGCTTCCTCCACCCCTCCAGCGTTTCTTTACAAGTTTTTTGGCCTCAAATTTGGTTTTCATTAATCTTACTATCCTATAGTTCTACTCAAACAACACGTTTATTGCAAAATTAAACCTGAGGCTATTAAAGGGTTTTTCTCTGTCACCTTCACCTCTTTGCAAACTTCCATTGTCTTAAAGGTCAAGTGATAAGTAGCAAACAAACATGTTCTCAGTAGAGAAGCCTGAAGTAAAAGCTCCTGTGACTTAACTACTGCCTGACAAACACCATGCACTGGCATCTTCTGCCTTCCCTGAAGACAGTCACACTTCCCAGTATCTCTAAGGTAATGAATACTATTTCCATTTTATAAAAGGGAGCAGAGAAATTTCATGACTTGTTCATGAACACTGTGGCAGAGATAAGAATTATCTTCTGTGTGATTTAATCATAAAACTATCTTTGCTCTCTGTTTATAGGACTTGTATTCCTCTCTCTCAGCACTATCTTAAACTTAATCAATTCTCAAACTCAGCTACCAAAAGCAGCAGAAGTATTCTAGGCGAGCTCTCAATTCTATTAGTTTTGCAGACTTGTTTTCCCTTCTATTAAATTAGTAATCTAATGTAGGAATAGATCCAGCTCCCACATCACTGTGCAAATACAAACACCTGAAAAATGCATTATAAATAACTGACTCCCTCAACCATCCACTTCCTTGTGATAATCTTGGAATTTCTGTTCAAACATGTCGCCTGTTAAGAATATTTGAGTCATTGCTGTTACAAACTACTCTGTTCTAGCGAGTGTGCTACAAATCAAAAGGGAAATAGCTCTGTTTTGATTCCACAGAAGCAGAATTGTTTATTAGCAATAATTCTATACTGACTAAATCTCTTGAGAAAGTATATGATCAGAAACTACGGGAGTGAGATAGCAGCAGCCTTTCTCCGCTGTGCTGTCAGTCTGTTATCGGTGATCTCCTTTTTATTTACAGCATCTCAAGCCAAATTGCCTTTTCTGTGTACAGAGACTGCTCTTCTGAACTCTTCTCCCCCTTTTGCCCCAAGTCTAGGTGTAGCTTTACTGAGTCTTAAAGAAAAAAACACCAACCCCCCCCCCCAAAAAACACCAAAACCAAAAAAAAAACCCCACAAAAACAACCAAAAAACAAAGACTTTGTTAATTCTTTTCTTAACCACTGAAAAGAAGCCACTGTAGTTTCAAGGGAACTTCCTCAAAGCCCCAGGTCTGTCCCCTTGCCCACACTGCAGCAGCCTAGAGGACCAGCAGAAAGAATGAAGCTGGGAGCTTCCCAGGGTCTATTTTCTAAGCCAAGATCTGTCTTTACCAATATCTTCAACTTGTCTGTATTCAGAGCACAGATTTAAAGATCAGTCTGCCAAGAAGAAAGAAAATAAAGGAGATTTTTCTCTCTCCTGATTGCTGCAGACTCCCTTGACCCACTTTAGCTCTAAAGCCTGTTCCTGGTATTGCTCCAACTTGGTTCTTGCTGCACCTCTGACTCTTAGTCAATACGAATTTCTTAAAACAAAGGCAGCTTTTGTACCTACCTTGAGTCTGAATCCTTTGGATTTCCTTGGACAGCTTGCTGTCTTCTCTCCAGACCTCACGTACTGCGAGATCCCAGAGGAGGCTACAAAAGCAATTCAAGAAGCTATTTTCAAATCAGCACTGGCTTTTCTTGGACAGTTTTAACAACGCTGCCACAAAGCAGGTCCCCAGCACGGAGCTGCCGGGAGGATTGCTGTAATAACTCTCCCCAGTGACAGACTGGTTACCACATTTTGAGAAGCCTGCCTGGTGGCTTTTGGTATGTTGCTGCTCGAGTTCAGCTGTCTCTAAATAAAGACAAGTAAACTCCAAAGGAACTGGGTTAGGATCCAGTAAAGTTTTCATCTCCTGTGTTACTTTTTCCAATTAGAAATGGTAGCTCCTCTTCGAGGCATCTTTTGCAGAAGGATAATTTCGTTTAATAGTTTTTTGGCTTTGTTCTCTTTTTTTTTATAAACAGCTCAAGTGTCTTCAGAGGCAATGCTTGAATTTCTGGTGAAGTGTCAGGAAAGGCTTTCTGTCTTCAAGTAAGAGATTAGTAACCAACAAAGTGTTGACAGAACTTACTCTAGTTTATCTAGATACTGCATAACACCCAGGGTATGGCTGTGCAAAGGAATTCTTAACTACTGCTGGCAAGTTATATTTTGCTTACTCAAAGAAGGAAGTGTTCCGTGGTAGCATGTGCACCTGTAAACATTTTCGAGGTTTCAGGGAATTAAAGCACAGCGCCCAGGTTCTCCACCAACAGTCTGGGCTTCACCAGTTCTGCTATGACTCAGTTTGTCTCTCTGTTTTTTTTCCTAGACATTCTCCAGTTTATTAAAGGGTGCAAATCTAGTTAAATAAAAACCACTACCTTGTTCTTTTTAGTCCTGTGTGCTTGATCTGTCTGTCTTTCCCAGCTGTAAGCAAGCAATATTTTGTGATAATGCCATATTTTCCAAAATGAAAAGTTTTTGTAAAGTGTAAAACATCGCCATTCGCAGCCAAGATGGTGGGTGCTTTGAACACCCCCTGGGTAATGTTTGGAGTTTGGGTTGACTTGCCAAGGAGTTACTAAAGGGAACACCTGTGGTTTGCTCCTTCCTTCACAGAGGTGACTGGTCTTTCTCTGAGTAGAAGAGGAAGGGATATCAGTTGAGCAGGAGATTAGTTAATTAAGTGCCTTAGACAAAGCCCTGCAAGTGCAAAACATGAAAGCTAGACTGAGAAGTTATGAAGAGATTCCATTTTCTTCTACTTTTTGTTGGCTCCAGAGTCCCAACCCTGAGTCCGTTTATGACTCAGCCAGTTACCAGCAGGGGGAACCCTTATTTCAATCATTTTCAAGAAATAAAGGAGAAAAACAACCAAAAAAGCAGCTCCTGTTTAATTAGCGATATAACTGTACTTCTGGAGTCTTTGTGCTTACAGTAAAAACATAATGTGGAAATAAGGTCTTCCTCCATTTTTATTCTGTTTCTTTTTGACCGTCAGCAGAAGCGAAGTCGTTAGAAGCTTTAAGACAATCCCCATCTCTTCTGCAGAACAGCCTTCGTTACAAATAGCATCGGTATAAAGAAGTATGTGCACACCTGCATGTCCTCGTGTCCTCATGTAACACAAACAGCTGGCGTCCTGCACAGCAGCAGCCACTGGCGTCACAGTCGACAGTTTTGAAAACATTTCTGCCAGAATTCTCCTAGGAACCTTGTCAGTTCTTGGAGGTTCCAGGGAGATGAGAATAAACAGATTACATTGCTGCAGTGTTTGTGCCTGTTGTCCCTCCAGGAGGAACTCGTTGATGTATCAGCTAAGAAAGGTGAAGTTTTATTTCATAGCTAACTGAGGCACAGCATCCGCAGGGGGGAAAACTTGGCAGCTGTGTTCCTTTTCCTTTCATCTTCCTTGTTTTTACGAGCTCCTTCTGCAACTCCATCAGCAGATGTTTAAAAAAACCCAAATGTTTAGAGAGCGCATAGAATAAGGTAGATGATACCGTGTGCGTGTATATTTTGTAGAGGTGGATATAATTGTGTAACACTGATAATTTTCTGGTCACAGGATAGTAAAGACTCATACTCAAATGACAACAATTTAAGGGATAAGGAAGTTACTGAAATCAATGAATTGCCAGTCTTGAAGATACCACTTAAAAACCCAACCCTAAGGGTCATTCTTCAAGAATAACTAGGATTTATGCTGTGCCACTCGGTTAAAAGTTGCTGATTATTCTGCATCAGAGGATAAAAAATAAAATAAATCAGAGTTTATCCTCTTCCACAGTCTTGCAAAGGAAATAGGAATTCCTAACAGATTTCATGGACTGAAAAGCACATGAGAATCAAAATAGCACCCATCAGGGAAAACACATGCTAGCTTTAGAGTCCCACTTCAGCATGTAGTAGGTTTATGCTGACTAGTAGTAGGAAGTTTGTAAGGCTGATAGGGGTGGGAGATGCATTTGAAATAGATCCTCTATAATAAACAGTTTCACATTTACAGTTCGTAAGTAATAGATCTGCAGCAACAGGAATGCAAGTAAAGAACAGCAAAACCAGTAATTGCCTCAGACTGAAACGGAGACAGTCAGCTGTTGTGTGTCACACTGGAATGAGGTATTTGGTTTAAATATTTTAAGGAAAAAATGAAGATGAAGACTGCATTTAAGGCTTCAGAATTCAATTAGCAAAAATGGTCATATGGCTTTTTTTTCCCTTTCTCTTGCTGTGCTTTTCCACAGTGCTTGCAATGTCACTTTCATTCTTTCAGTCTATTTATGCACATAGAGGATCCTGAATGCTTTTCATACCTTCTTCATCACCACATTTCAGCTACTTTGGTAAGCCCACAGCCTATTTCTGAAGTTTTTATCAGCAATTAACGTGTGTTGAAGAAAAAAAACTGTTCAGAAGACGGCATGGTTTTCATACACAGTACTCGTTGAAATCCTGACTCATTCAGCAGAGATGTTTTGCTAGGAGAATGCAGGACCAGCCTGCCAGAGTCTGGGATGGTGGTGTGTTTTTTTCCTGGAAGTAGGTTCAGGCCCTTTACCGGGTCTTCAGTTACTCCACGAGCAGCACAGACGTGCAGCATCAGGCACTCCCAGGAGTGGTTCTATTAGCACAGGCCAGATGCTGAAGAATCCATAAAAGTTAAAATCCAGCCAGGTCAGTCATGGAAACCTTCCATCGCTTGGAATGAGTACGAAGTCTTTTGTTTGACTGAAACTTGAAAATGGGAATGAAATATTTTAACAGGCATCCATAATTCTGGGGACAGCAAGGACAGATTTCCATAAGGGTCCTTGTACACTGCGATTTGCTTTGCAGGACCAGCACCCCACCCTTTAATCAAATGTTGTTGCAATTTCCCCTTTATAACAGCCAGTTTAAAGACACTAAGGAATCTTGCAGCAGCCCTGGAACATGAGCAGAGGGCATACTAGGCCCATCTGTAATGGCCTCTTCCCACTGATAGCAGAGAACTGTCCTCCAAAGGACAATTTCCCACCTAAAATTAAACATTACAAGGCAATAAAAATCTCAACCCTCTCAAGTACACTCAAAACAGTAGGGATCATTGTCTCCAGTTTCTGAGGGAGTGGAAAAAGTAGCGTTGAATTTGTGTCCTCTGGCAGCATGACTGCCTGACATTCATTAGCTAAACTTCTAAAAATCACTTCTCAGAACAATGCAAATGGTTTTCCAGGCAAAGGCTGCCTCTCTTATTCCTTATCAGCTTTGAGGAGCTGAGGCTGCTTTCCAGACAAATTTGCTGCCTGCTCTGATTTAGTTTATTCTCAGAATTACAGCGTCACGTTCTCCCAAGGTCTTAAGAGATCTCATTCATTGAACGTGATAGGCTATAATTTGTTAATTAGTTTTACAGTGAATGTGGCAGGAAAAACCAAAATCCTTGTTTTGGGATTAAGAAACACCACCAGTTTGGATTAGCAGGTTCTGCCCCTGCCTTAGGACCCGTGTGGCAATCCAATAACCCAAAGTGGTTCAATGATTGCTAAGTTTTTTATTTTTGTATGAACAGCTAGACTAGATCTGCAGAAGGGGAGTGTTCACAGCCACCCCTGGGGAGATGTAAAACCTGGATCTGAACACACTAAATACATCTGAATTACCAACTTCTCTAAATAATGAGGCCTGGGATATATCAAGTTGGGCACTTTAAATTAGTGCGTAGTTTTGACATAAGCTTTATTTTCCCTGGTTTGATAAATTCTAAGATTTTCTTTTCCCCTCTTGTCTAATACAGATGTATATAATACTCGTGAAGCGTATTATCACTTAAAATCACAGGGTACCAGTTAAGATGGCTTCATTGATATTTCTAAGCAGCAAGACACTATTATCTGATAATTGAGGAAATGCCCATTATTTTTGCAGTCAGTAAATACTTTAGGAAGTGTGAGTTACATAAAGCTTGCGAACCGATACAGGAGGCAACATTTAATTTTATTTTTTATCTAACATTTCTACATTTAATCATGTATAAACTTACCCAGTCACAGAAAGGGACAGCACAGTCCAGTGCAAAAAGGTTCTGTAAGTGCTGGAATGAGCAGTGCCTGGTTTCCTCCAGATTTGAGGTTTGTGGCTGATTGTGGTTCCCATGTCAGCTTTCTCCACAGCATATTCACAGAGTTTCTCCCCCATGCGGATGCGTTTATGAAACTGGAGTGTAATGTCTTTGAGCACTTGGGGAGGTCCCTTTTCTCCGGGC
Organism: Strix uralensis; assembly: GCF_047716275.1. Taxonomy (NCBI): domain Eukaryota; kingdom Metazoa; phylum Chordata; class Aves; order Strigiformes; family Strigidae; genus Strix; species Strix uralensis. Next base: position 8,933,473 of record NC_133993.1, read on the forward strand.
AACCCCTACTTTAACGGAATGTGGTAGAACACAATGAACTTTGTGACTCCTTTTTTTTGATTCGGTTGGAAAATGCTGCTGAATTAGAAGTTACTGAGGGCAGGAGGATAGCAACATCGACAACATAAGCTTTGTCTCTAGGAAATCAGGTTAAAGATAATGGGATCGTGCAATTAAAGACTACAGCATACAGCTCTCTACAATAGGACCAAAATATTGCATGGACAACCTTACTTTTTGTTGGTCCTCATGACTCCTGAACGCTTGGTTTTGAAATCACTGTTCTAGAAAACAATTTTCTACGCAATAACTGAGTGCATCTTCAAATGAAATTAAACATCTGAATACTCATTACTGCCATTTTGGTTGCAGTAACTTAATGCCAGGACATTGCTAATGAGAAGGCAAAAACAAAGGACTGATTAGCTCTACATTAAGCAGTTCAGTTCTGTAAGAATGTTCTAGAGTAGCAATATTTAAGTCATAATACTTGCTAAAATTTGTGCAATAAAGTACATATTGACAGCTAATATTAATCTTCATCATTGTGTTGAAAGTTTGGAGAGCTCTCCTCTTTTCCACCAGCATTAAAAAATAGAATAAGACTAAACTGTCATCTAGTTATAAATCCTGATGCTGAGTAATTGAAAAATTATTAGTTTGTGGATATGTTACAAAACCCTGCTTTTCCCTTAACTGTTATTCCCTGCGAGGTCCAGACTGAATATGCATTTTTATGTTGGTTTTTTTTTACTACATCACTTCTCTTCATTGTTGTTCCCTACTTTTTTCTTACTTGATTTACTTTCTCTTTTTTTTTATTATTTTTGCAGCTGTTTGAGCCCTTTATGCTCATTCATACTTCCATACTCTGTTATACAGAGTGAATCTTACCCTCAATTTTCAAGTCTTTTGTCCAATTATCTCTCTGTACCTGTAGAAGGGGAAAACAGGAGTGATAAAAACCTTCAGATGCTGTTGCAGTCCGTTCCCACTTCTCCACCGAGGAAGATTGCTGTGATAATATTGAAGATTAATTCTTGTTTGTGGAGAAAAGCTGGTTTGAATAAATCAGAGGACTTTTGACAATGTTCTGAGCTCCTCCACTCTGCAGGTGCTAGCAGAGTTAACAGTGTCTTGGAGAAAGGAAAATAATTTCACAGACCATTAGGGCTGGTGGGAAGCAGCAGGATCAGGTTTTAATGAATACAGGATCAAAAGCATCTTAAAGCAAACCAGCACTGAAAACAAGAGCAGGCTCATCAGGGAAGACAGGAGATGCTTCTAACGAGAAACAAAGCACCAACTCAAAGACATTAGGGAGTCACTTTCTCACAATAGTGCATTTTAAAGTATAATTTCCTCTTCTAAAAAATTAGCTTTGGTACTTTTCCAATACATGTAAAAATAGCACTATGAACAGATTCCCTGCAATTAAAATCTTCAAGTCAGAGTTTTTCCAAAGGAGGTCACGATTTTTTAAACCATGTTTGTTTTCTCACAAGTAAAAATACTTTTTAATCACAACAATGACTAAGTTAAGTTTCTTACAGTGTTCTGAAGTCAGGAAAGCAAATTCTGACAAGAAATATGCCTAGCAGTAAGCTCAGACCTGGGAATGGTTTGTATGTGAAAAAGGAGACTATCCCACCACTACCAGCAGGCACTTTCTCACAGAAGTGATGGTTGTTATTGTGGTTTCTACTGAATTTAATGTTGTGTATGTGGTGGCTGTACTAGAGCGAATTTACCCCTTCATGCTCCAAGGGACACGTAGGTGCTACTGGATCCAAAGGGAGGAAGGGAGGAGCTAATTGCCAAAGTGCTCAGGCAATGACAGTTCTGAGCACATGCATAACCTGAACCTGGCAACGCTTCAGTGAACTTTCAGGTCAGAAAGGGCAGTACCTGAAAAATCTGAGTACCTGTAATTTTATATATCTGTTGAAAAATAATTGTTTTCAGTCATAGTTTTGAATCTGGATGTGTAAAATCCATCTAATTCCTATACTCTCTGGATTTATGCTCTGAAACTGGAAGCAACCAGTTTCCCAAATCTGTCCGTTGTTTTTTGTTTTTTTTTTTTTTAAATATGACTAAGCTGCTTAACTTCTCTATACTTTTAAAGGTTTTAAAAGATGGGTAATATTTAACTTACCATCCTACTCCATGCAACACTGAGGATTACTTAATTTATAGTGAAGGAAAAGTGAGGATACTGGACTCAGTATCTACCTTAGTACTTGGTGTTCTGTTGCAAATTAAATTTTGAGGAAAAGGGATGCAAACGAAAAAAGCTCACCAGTTTCCTTTCCCTGGAGGATGCTCAGACTTACGTGGTTCAAAGAAGCCAGTATCTCAGAAGCTTTTCCTTTCATCACAAACCATATCAGCACTTACTGTCCTCTAGCGTGCTCTGCTAGTGCCAAAGCTTAGACTCCTTTGACAAGAGAAATAATAACGTAGGCTTTGTGCTGGGCTAGGTGAGAGCATGACATTTTCAAGATGGAGATGCCCTGGCAGAAGTCAGACTGGAATGATAACATATTAGATACTAGATTTTTAATTGGCTATAACACAAATATTACTATTTCACAATGAAACCATAAAAGCCTATAATATCAAGATTCTTTTTATGTCTTAAATTTAAAATAAAGAGTTAACCATATCCTCAAGCCAAGGAATGATTCCATTACTGTTTGTGAATATACCACAGCATTCCTTTTGTGTTACATATGGAAAATGAGTTATATAGATGTCTCACTGGTGTAAGGAGAGGTGAATCAAGCAACTTCAATGTCTGTGTGACTGTTGCGTCTATAAAAGCCTCATTAAGTCTCCCCAGTGATTGGAGATGGGTTTTGTTTAGAAGGGTTTTGTTTGTTTTTGTAACAAAGATAGCAAATACAGGAAATAATTAAATAACTGTGTTTTCATACTCTCCTGATCATCAGGCGCCTATATGAGATTTTAATTAGTGCTGCATTTTCAATAACTCTGTATCCGTACGTGTTGCAGATTCTTTCCTGGATAACAGGGAGATAATTATGAGAATCCTGTTTTTCAGTCTCTCACTAAAGGGATGGCTGATATATTTAATCATGATGTAGAAATGCTGGCAGCTTTTTCTGAGTTCAGCCTCTCTCTAATTACATTTCTAGATTTTTAGTAAATTGAAAGGGAAAACGTAGGAACAAAATAATTAAAACTAAAGAGGAAGTGAATATTAAAAAGCAGGAGCTATTTAAAATTCTTGCACACAACTCTTTCACAGACATCAGTTTAATCAGCTTCACATAAAAATCAAACTTACATATGCACAAAAGTAACACCTCCAAACCTATATGTACATTACCATTTACTGGTTCTTTTCATGCAGAAAAAACCACCTGTCTTTTATCATTCAGACGATACTGAGAATTATACCCAAAGTGAATGCATTTGAGAATTTGGTACTCTCACATGCACAGTAGTGTCAAAACACACACACATCAGCATATCCCCAGGCAAGTTTTCAAGGTTCGAGCAGTACCTGCACCTAGGAATTGTCCTGTAATTTTATTACAGAATTGTATTAAAGACAGAAGGTGATAGGGATTGTGAAGAATAAGTGGCAGTATTTCACTTCTATCTGCCACCGAGGAGGGTAGAACTGACCCTAAATAACTTTATCGTATGGAGGAGAGGTGAAATTCGATCTTCATTTTCACAGATACCCAATTTAATTTTCCACTTCCTGGGAACAAGAGAATTTTGAGCAGGAGAACGTCATGAACTGTAAAAGAGGTTGACCTCCCTACTCCTAAGCGAGACATGGCCAGTGTTGAATTAAAGGAGACATTTCTGTTTGTTCTATCTAGAAAACCCTTGTATAGAGTCTGCAGCCTAAGAGCTATAAGGGAGAATCTCTTTGTTTTTTCTAAAACTGGTGCTGTAATTTCCTTTTGTACTTCAACTAAAGAGGATAAACACATCAGTGAAAATCCACAGTTTATATTGGGAATACAAAATCCAGAATAATGGACAGGGTATGAAAATGAGTTTCTAGGAGAAATGTGTAGCCAGACTAGGAATGCTAATACCAATTCTGTACTTCCCAAGAGGCAGTTTTATGGCATTTCTTCATTACAATGCAGCATTACCTGCTGTTTTGTCACCATGGGCAGCAGTTTGTGAAATGAAGGAATGAAGCAGGGTCCAAGAATTGGTCATGACTTGGATGAGATACTTGCCAGGAAAACCCAGGACACTGCAGAAAATGTTAGCAATAAAACAGGCAATATTCTCTGAGTCAGTAGTGGACAAACGTGGCAGCCCAGTGTACAGGACCAATTGTGCTATGAGAAGCAGCATTTTTCATCTGAGACAATGAAATATAAGGGAAAAAGACTTTGCATCTTTCATTTAAATAAGTGTAGCTGTGGTATGTATTATGCAACCTGCCTCATTTGGTTATTGGGGTGCTTTGTGTGTAATTGTATTCATTCACTATAACGTGAGACTGAAGCTGGCAGGAAAGGCAGGCTAGCTCTGGATAAGCTTCTCTACAAACATTTAACTAATTAAGGACTACTAACAATGAAAATTTTGCTTCCCCTGGTTGCAAACCATTACAAATTAGAGGAGAAGACCCACATGTAAACGAGATCTTAGGATCACAGGATGATTTGTGTTGGAAGGGACTCAAGACGTCACCTGGTCCAACCTGCTCAAAGCAGGATCACCTATGAGATCTGCCAAGGTTGCTCAGGGATTTAATCAGGCCTTGAAAACCTCCGATAGAGGCTGCATAATCTCTCTGGGCAACCTGTCAAAATCCTCATCTATGGTCATGATGAAAAAGTTTCTTCTATCTAGTCAAAACCACTCAGTTTTTTGTTTCTCATCCTCCTGCCATATACCACTATGAAGCACCTGGCTCCATTTGCTTGATAACCCTCTTGTAGGTACTCAAAGGTCTATGAAGTGTCCCTTAAAATTTTTGATCTAGGCCCCTGAATGACAGGCATAAAGGATGTTTGCTTTATAATCCTTTTCTCAAAAGGTTAAAATAAATGCTGTGGTTTGAGAAAAACTCACCAATCATCCTCAAACTTGGCAAAAAATTCACATTGTGTAGAGTGAGGTGAACCATTCTTCAAGCACTGGTGACCCACACACTGCAGTGGCCCATGACCCAGCCTGAAGTGAAAGAAGGGAGAAAAATCGATTGTGTTTTTACTACACAAAAGCCCAAACCTCAAAGGAATGGGGGGGCAAGGTGAAATCAGGCCACACAGAATCATCAAGGTTGGAAAAGCCCTTGAAGCTCCTCCAGCCCAACCATGAACCTCACCCTGACCGTTCCCAACTCCACCAGATCCCTCAGCGCTGGCTCAACCCGACTCTTCAACCCCTCCAGGGATGGGGACTCCCCCCCTGCCCTGGGCAGCCCATTCCAACGCCCAACAACCCCTTTGCAAAGAAATCCTTCCTAAGAGCCAGTCTGACCCTGCCCTGGCGCAGCTTGAGGCCATTCCCTCTTGGCCTGCCGCTGGGTCCTTGGCTCAAGAGACTCATCCCCCCTCTCTGCACCCTCCTTTCAGGGAGTTGGAGAGGGCCATGAGCTCTCCCCTCAGCCTCCTCTTCTCCAGACTAAACCCCCCCAGTTCCCTCAGCCGCTCCCCATCAGACCTGTGCTCCAGACCCTGCACCAGCTCCGTTGCCCTTCTCTGGACACGCTCGAGTCATTCAATGGCCTTTTTGGGGTGAGGGGCCCAAAACTGAACCCACTCATCGAGGGGCGGCCTCACCAGCGCTGAGCACAGGGGTGAGATCCCTCCCCTGTCCCTGCTGGCCACGCTGTTGCTGGTGCAAGCCCACCACCACGTCAAGAGAAACCTTCACCCTCTCATTTCCCCTAAGGCTTCCTCCTTGGGTAAAGGGATTTTATCTCTCCCCTCAACCCTCACGCACCCCCAAGGGAAGCTGCACAAGAGGGAGAGCGGCCAAGTCCTCACAGCCCCCTGAGAGAAGCGCCGACGGGGCGCGCGCCACCACACTCGACGCCTCCTCCCCCGCCTACCTTGGCCCCACCCCCGCGCATGCGCCGTGCGCGGCCCCGCCCCGCTGCCGCCGGGGCGAGAGGCGGGGGCTGTGGGGAGCCCGGATGTGTTAGTTTAGGGCAGTTATAAGGAGACCGCAAGGGGACAGCAGGCAGCCGTAGCCTTTTCAGGTGAGGTGGGAGGGGTTGTGTGTGGGGGAAAGAAGCAAAAGGAACTGGGCGAGGACTGGAAACCTCCCCAGGGATGGGGGGAAGGTAGCGTCGTCGTTCTCCCTCCACCGCTTGCCTCTGCGAGGTGTGTGTGGGACAGTTCCCTTCTTCCTGCGGCGGCCCTGCCGCACGCCTGGGAGCTGAGAGAGACCCGCCCGGGCCTGCCCTCCCTCCTCCGCCGGCTGTTGAAATGGCACTGCGACAGGAGTCGCTCTTTGCCAAATAGTGAGCTGTGACACTGAGGGGACTCCGAGGCACACAGCGCATGCTCCGCCGCTCTGCTAGATTAGGAGCCGCGGGGGGGGGGGAGGTGGGCGGGGCCGCCCGAGCGCGCATGCGCGATGGGGGAGCGGCGTTCGGGGCGCATGCGCGGGAGCTGACCGGCGCGTGCGCGGGAGGCGGCAGGCGGTTGGGCGGCGAGCGGGGCGCCGCGCGCATGCGCACTGGTTGCCAGGGAGGCGGCGGGGGGGGCGCAGCGCGCAGGCGCGGCCGGGAGGGGAGCGCTGGGAACAGCCATATCCTGGTGGCTCGGCAGCTCGGCGCATGCGCAGTGCGCTGCTGCGGGGACCTGCGGAATACTGAGCCTCTGCATCCGCTGGGGGGAAATCGGAGGAGGAAGACATGCTGCCAAATAGTGAGCCCCAACTGCTGGTGTTCTCCTAGGGGGGCTGGCTGCGGAGTGGGGGGCAGAGTCCGGGGGAGCCATCCCCACCCACCGCACCTGCTTGGGCCAGGACTGCTCGGGCTTCCCGGCCTGCCTCGGAACCGGGCTTCCTCCGGCGGTAGGAGTCACTCGTGGGGCAGGAGGTGAGAGCTGTGGGGAAGGGGGCAGGAGTTGAGGGGGCTCGGGAGCTCGGCGGGGGAGAGGGGTGCGAGCGAGGGAACAGGGCCTGAGGGGGGAGAGGTGCGGTGGGGAGAAGTTGGGGGGAAGCCTGCTGCTCCTCGAGATCCCCAGGCAGGGATGGACGTTCAGTGGGGTGCCAGGAACTGAGTAAGGAAACACGAGTGGGAGAAAGGAAATAAGGGCTGGAGTGGAAAAACTGAGATGACTAAAAGCATAACCAAGTAAGGGATGACAGGTTGTAGCTTTGCCACTGAGGGCTGTGAGGCACATTTCTAAATCAGGAGGGAACTTGGTCTTCGTATGAATTAGACCCCAGGGTGTCTGGGATCAGTACTGGTATTTCTTAGCTGTGTCTTAGGCCTGTAGTGGTGTTTAAAGGAAATGGTGCATCATCATGCAGTATGGAAAGGCAAAAGAATCCCCTTTCACAGTTAAATGTGTCACTAATGCGATTTGATAGCAGAGTGCTAGTGCTTGCTGCAAGCATTATCTTGATTAGTGATAGATGGCATTATAAAGGTAAAATATTATTCCTGGAGTATTTGCCAAGCTGCCTGTGAAATGGAATTGCCTTTTTCTGCCAGGAGTTTTTAGAGGGAGAGAAAAATACAGAATGTAATGTTATTTGTTGTCATTTTTCTGTAACTCAGCATTATTAAATGTGTTTACGTTTGTGATTGTAGAGCATCATCGTGACATAATGAGGAGGAATACTTTTTTGTGATTTCCTTTTTTTCTTTGCCTTTAGAGTTCTGAGTGGTTATGTCTGGGGTGGCTTGATGTGAAGCCCTGTAAAAGTCTGAAGAATTACACTATTATTTATGCTTTATAAAATTGAACTCTTTGGTTGTAAAAACCCCCTAAATTAGTTAAGTAAAAGACATTTTTTTTTTTTTTTTTTACAAGAAGGCTTGCTTCTTTCTCAGTGACATTTTCTAACCAGATGCCCAGAATGATTTGCTTTCATTATGTCACATGTTTCATTGTAACCTGAAGAAAAAGCAGATTTTTTTTTTTTTTTTCTTAATGGTACTTTGTCATGGATGGGTATCGAGATCAAGACAACATGAAAGCAGAAGTACATTGCAAACTGTCATCCTGTCACTGTATCAGTAGAGGACAGTAATACAAAACTGTACCTTCCATGAGATCGTAGAAACTACCATCAAATCTGATATCCTGATTTACTTGACTATAGTTACCACTGTTACAAAACTAATTGTGTTTCCTCCCCGAAACCTCCAGGATTTGCATATAGATACAGATCAGGGAGGGAGTTAGAATGGAAGGGGTTTTGGTTGACACATGGTCTCAGTGAGCAGTACCATCACTAATTGCACAGGTCACAGTGGAGCGCTTGAAAGATAGTATTTCTTGTGTAATTGATCTTACAATTTGCTGATGTTTTAACATGGAGAAGGTACCAGTACTCGCTATAGTATTAGGTTGATTAGACCTGTTAAATGTTAAAAACAATTCCATTCACCAGAGTCTTCTCTCGGTTAGTTTCCACTGAGCCAGCTTGCCCCGTGTGGGGGGAGGTTTAGGGTAAATCTCTGAACTGCAACTGAGCCTGTGGACGGACCTAGTGTTAGGTATGTACTGTGAACTGAGTTTGTTGCCCTGTGTGATTTTTCTAGATACCAATCCAGTTTACAATAAGAGGGACTTACCAGCTTTATTCTTGGCACACCCTTCTGTTCAGCATTTTACTCGTGGGGCTTGCCATTCCACTGCCTGGCTCACTGTGGACCTGTAAACTTGAAATAATCTGTTTCATTTCTTCCTGGACATTATTTCTGCAAAATTGGGCATAAAGCTGGGAAAGATAGCTATTTCTTGTACGATCAGGAGCTATTGCTGTTATTGATTGCATTCATAGTTCCACGCTTGGAAATACCCACTGTAATTTTGTAAAATTCCTTCTCTCCTCCCAGCTTTGGCTCGATTTTCTGCACGATTGGAGTATTATGTAAGATCTTGCTGTGTTCCTCCAACCTCTGACTGCTGGTGTTTCCTACTCGGCACGGAGAGGAAATACAACAAAAATGTGTTTTTAAAAAAAAAAACACAAAACCAACCAACCAAAAAAAAAAAAAAAACCCCAACCAAAAAAACCTTTAATGAGACTGTTGCTTCTCGATTCTCAGTCGATAAGCTGCTACTGCATTCTGTCTTGTACTTTGTACTTGAGAGACCTCTTAAATAAAACACGTGTCCCAAGTTCTAGAAACACATGACAGTACAGGAAACTAGCATGAGATTAAAGTATTTGTATCCTTGAGGAGGCAAAGAAGCTGCTGTTTTTCAGAAACTATATCTGTAAATATATTAGAACTTCTTTTCTTGGTTTCACGTTGTTAAGTGTCCCTTTACTGAAATCTGTAGCAATGTTTTGGAAGGAAGGAGTTGAGTGATTCTGGAAGTCTCTTCCTCTTTGCTGCTGTTCATAGCTGAGAATTCAAGAAAATATGTAGCACACATGAAATGTAATTTGTGGGTTTTCTGTTTGTTTTTTTTTTTTCTCCACATTTTTAGGACCAAAAAGATGCAGAACCACTGACTCTAGCAAATGCCCGGAAAAGACTTGGGAGTTCATCTTTATACTGTGAGTAAATTCCAACAGACCAGGAGTTGGTCTGTTGCTTTCTGTGAGGAATAGCTGGCCTTACAACTCTGTGGATTTTTAGACATCCTTAGAGTTTATGAAGTCAGGACCGTGGGAGGGATTAAACACTCCCAACACTAAATTCATAACTGGAAGATACTGTTTTGGCCATTGATACAGTAGAAGCCAGTAGGATACTGGTGACTTTAGATGCACTGACTGGAGAAAATAGTACTAAAATTTTCCTATTGAGATCTCAGTTCAGCTCTTCTTAGCCTGTGTTGTAGGTCTTATTCAAGAGGTTATATTGTATGATTGGGGACTTCGCTAGAAATACAGCATGTATGTTGTGCATTTTAAATTCGGTCTGATGTAATACTTGGGCTGAGAATCATATACAGTAATGTTAATGCTTTTAAAAAACTGATCCAACTTCTGATAACAGAAGTCATTTTCTAGCATAAAAGGATGCCCTTGTGCACACCTTCAAGAGACTTGCATACAGAAAAAGTCAGATTGTTCATTTGAAAATATGCTCATTTTTAAGCATTTTAAATATTTAGAAATCTCGTAAGTTCAGTAATACTGTTTCTGAAAATATACTGGAAGGTTTAGAGCTCTTGGATTTATTACATATTCAGAAACATTTCATGTCATGTAAACTTACAGGGTATAGCTGGACACTAGGATACTAAAATTGCTGGCTGATAGTTTAAGGTGCTCTGAATCACTCCTTTTTCTTTGGAGTTAACATGCCACCCTTTGAGTTAATAGAGATACAGTTGGAACACTCTCACATGTGTGACGCCAGACATGCCGGTGACATCTGTACAGCATCAGTCTGAAAAGACTGATGTGATGTTCTAAAAATGGAAACTGTATCTTCTGATGTCAAACAGAACTTAAAGAATTAAATTACACTTTTTCTAACTACAAATATGCCGGAATGGTACAAAATTACTTGTGGGACTTAAACAGCAATGTGTAGTTGCTCAGGTTTTTTCCCTCCTTTTCATGAAGTCTGAGTCCTCATATTTACCAGTAAACAGCTATCTCCAAAACGAGTATAACGTGAATATCTTTGTAAGGGCTGTGACAAGAACTGATACTTAGCAAAATTGCATGGGCAGAGAAGACAGTCTAGAAAAACTTACTGATCTTAGAGCCAAACAAAAAGTAGAAGTTTCCTTACAGGAGTTGATCAGATGAAGAAGTAATTTAATTTAAGAATATGTGTGTTTTTATTTAGTGTGGCTTTAGTTACTGCTCTGCCCACATTCTTTGCTCATTGCTGCAGATTCTTGTTCAACAAATCATAAATCAGATCACAATTGTATATAGCAACTTTTATCTAACAGCAGTGGTTTACTAGTGGGAGACTTCCTAAGATGATGAAGTTTTATTTCTTCAGCTCAGATTTTAAAGCTAGTGAGGCCTCCCTTATCTTCTCTTAAAAAGAAATCCTTTTTAATTTTTATTTTTTATTTAAAATAGTGAATTTGCCTTTGTGTCTGAACGGAAAGCTCAGATGACAGCCCTGGTTTTAGAGACAGGCTTATAGTGGTGAGGCTGGAGAGCAGGTGGAGACAAATACACGAAGTCGTCTGGAGCTGCTGTATAGCAATGCAGAGAAGCTGCCTGGCTGCCTCCCAAGTGTTGCTGCATAAAGAGGCTAGAACAGAGGCTGACTGCATTGATGGAAAAGTTTTTGGTTAAAATGGCTAGAATCATTCCTACAGATTAACTGTGTTGACTGTTAAAGAATGTTGTCGTATCCCCCCCCCACCCCCAGGAATGCTTTATCTTACGGTGAAGACATCCTACAGTAGCTGCTCGGATGCCTAGAAGGCAGGTTGTTACAGGCTGGGCGTCCTGACCTTATAGATCTGCCTTTATAATTTCAAAATCATATTAAATGATGCCACTATATTGGTGTCTTCATTTCCTCAGCTGCTTTTTTGTAGAAGTGTGCAACCTCAACAAGTTGTGCTTAAAAACCACATGTATCACATTTGATTAATTTCTTAGAAGAACTTGTGGGCAGTAAATTAAATTCGGAGAACAGTTTCACTACTGCATTTGAGGGACAGACAATTTTTCTTAAGATTTCATGCTAGCTTGTGATTGTGTCCATACTTGTTCCTGGAGAGAACAGTGTGTCAGTGTAAGTGTTTGAGTCCAGAAGTTTTGAAAATTGCCGTCTAGTGTCGTGTTCTGCCTTATAGACTTCTGCTTTCTAGCAAGTAAGATTACAGTGAAATGACTGACACTTAAATTTTAATAATATAATTTTCATCAGGGAGCACAAGCATTACAGTAGATTATATTCAGCTCTATCCTGGAAATGTTCTGCAACATCCTTGCTTTAGGTTGGTGCCAACCTTACTGAACCTGCAAGTGTGATAAAAGTCCTAGTGTTACTCGGTAGTAAAGATTTATAACGTGTGATTTCGAGTTGGTTCTTGGCTAGCAGATAATTGGTATTTCTCTTTAGATAATATTGCCCAATAGCTTATTGAGTTTTAGTATTGATGGAGAAAATAGTAGGAAGACTTTTTAAAGAGTGTTTATAAGAATGGAAGGGGTAACAGGAAGAAAACAAAAGCAACAAGAACTGGTTTCTTCTTTGAGGCTGGGCATGGTTTATGGAGATGGCTTGTTGGTGTAAAAAGGGAAATAAATGTAGGTATCTTCTGGGAATTTACTTTCATGTACTTTAAATTTACCTCTTTTTTAAAAGTTCAATAAATGGCTTATGCCAACAACAGTTTAAAACAGATAATTAAAATTAAAAGTCAGCAAATCAGTTCCTTGTGTCCAGGATACTTTGAGGATTTTTTTTTTTCCATTTATAACACAAGTTAAAACATTAATGCCAAAAGCAGTGAAAAGAATGCACCTTGCTGTCCTGCTTCTGAAGTGTCACTAATATAAACAGACATAGAATAATGCCTCTGGCCCAGTCTTTTTTCCTATTGACTAAGAACCTATTAAATATAGAATATCTAAGCTACTGAAATTTTTCTTTGCTCTTTGTCATATTAATTTGATAATCTTGCTCTTGAATGGTTAGGATATTCAAATATGGGTGGAGGCCAATGCCATAATTGCTATTTTCAGAGTATGATTTATGGTAAACTGTGGGGTTTTTTATGTTAATGGGAGTAAGATTATCAAAATCATGCTAGCAAAACCATCACGCCTTATTGAAGTTGGTGTGGTATGTTTTATAGAAAATACGGCTGGCTGATTTTTGAGGAAAATGCAGATGGGTTGGAAGTAGAAGTTGATTGGAATTTGATTCCCATCTCCTTCCTCTCCTTATTACTTCTCATGTTGATGTGTGATGAGGTCAGAGAAAAGGCTAAACGATGTAACTTTGAAAATTAAGGACTCTTCCTGCCTGTAAAAACAAAAGTGTTGGAGAAGCATCAACTGCTAGGATAGGCTGCAAACAGGAGTCTTTGAGTGCTTGTAATTGCTATTTATTATCTGTTAGAAATAAGTCCCAGAGTGAGCTTTCTGTTGGAATGAAGCAAGCGGTTGATTTCTTTTCATGCTTTTCCAAAAACTTGGGTTTGCGTGCTGATTCTAAGAGTGCTTTTATTTAGCAATCATATGATCTTTATGTTTAACAGGTTGAAATAATTCTCATAACTATTTTGAAGTCATGCTGCAATTGCAAGTAGGTGAAGGAATCCAGTAGTTTGCTGTCTAGTTCTGGCCGTGCATTGTAATCTCTAAATTGATTATTTGAAAGTTTAATTTCTAGAATAATAATGGCAGAATCTGTATTTCGGCTCAGGTTGGTTTTGATAAGCTCTTCGAAATATTAATGCAAGATGGCAACTGGAAAATGTTATGTGAGGACTACCAGATGTTTATATTACTGGAAAGTTGATATAAATAAAAGGCTTCGGAGGGGATTATAGTCTTGGTGGTTTGCTAGAGGTCAGATCTGCAATCCCATTTGAGTGCTTTAGCGGTGTTTTGTACCAGGTCTCACCACAGTAGATTGAAAAATGCAGTCCTGCTTAATTTTCAGTTTTTGCTTGTTCTCTGATTAGACATCATATCACTTAAGCATTTTCTTCCAGTTATTTTCAACTCCCCAGGAACCTGTTGGGATTTCGAGGTGTGAGGTATTTCTAGCAGTGTGTCACTCTTACAGGAGAACAATCTACAGAAGGGAGAAAAAGTCCTGCTGCTGCCAGCCTGCTTTCAGAGTGCGAGGCTTCCCCAGATTGTTAGGAAGTTGTCTGAGAGTAGTTTTCATGGTTTTATCTCTTAATTTGAAAGATGACTTACATGCTATGAAAGTGCAAATATTTTACTTTAAAAAAAAAAAAAAATTTGCTAAAGTGGCAACGGAGTTACCTGACAAGTGACAAGTAACAATTTACCCTGCAAGTAGAACCTGAAGCTGTAAAACACTTTCTATGATTTGCCTGTGAGGGAGAATCTAAAGAGTTCACGGGCAATAACAAACCCCTTATTTTAAAAAATAAGATCAGGTTTCTCACTGAAGACAGAAATCTGCTCAGGCTGATTGTTTCTGTAAGACCTAAACTGGTGTGTTCAAATAACATTTTTCCTTGTGAGAGGAGAGAAATGAGCAGGAATGGATTGGCAGGAGGAAAGAGAAAAAAGGTGAAAAGGAGAATTTGGAGAAAAAGAAATAAGACATTTATTTCTTTTTAACACGCTTATGATCTGAATTAAAAAATTATGAGGAAGAGTAACTTCTGAGGAAAAACAGTTTTGAAGATTTATGTTTTAAGCATCTCAGGACGTACCTCAGGAGGATTAAAGATGGAAGTAGAAAGAGTTAAAGAAGTGCCAAACATCTGGTGCAAATAGGAGTGGTGACTTAAATGCAACAGTAACTCTAAAATAAAGTTTTGTTTGCTTTTAAGAATCTGATTACTTTTTATATTTACCGGTGTGGATATAATTCTAATATACTTTGGGTAATTTATAGTTAGGGTTGGATGTGATTAAAGGGGACACAGTTTTCTGCATCTGTTCAAACACGGGCATGAAGCAGTCTTAGAAGCATGTCAGAAATATGACTTAATGACTGAAAAGCAGAAATTTTCAGTGGAGGATTTGTTTATAAAAGCAGAAGGTTATTTAGAGAACTCTGGGCTGCTTCTTACCACCAACTTCCTCTCTTTTTCATTGGTTTGGTTTTAGCTGTTTGCTATTTTATCTGGGGATGTTTGGGGAGGAGGGGGAAGGGATGGTAGATGGTCTACAGCTAAAGAATGATGGCGTTTCTTTTCTTTTCTTATAAAATACATGTAAAACTTGTAATTCTTACAGTGCTGATGTTTCACTGACAATTGTCCCATCCCTTAATAGTTTCACACAAATTATGATTTCTGTAGGTGACCAAGCCTTTCCTTTTTTCTTTTTCCTGTTTTATAACTGGAGCATTGGTTCAAGGGAAAAAAAATAAAAACATTCCAAGAATGGAAACGAAACCCTTAGTCTTGGAATCATATTTCTCAAAGTGGAATTCTAGTTACTGAATTCTAGTGGGCTGCCAGTATTCAGTGTGTTTTCAGATAACTATCTCCCTAGCTTACTAACAGTGTTGAAAATGCTTTTTCTAGGTAACTCCTCTACTTTTCCATGTTCTGACATTTCAAAAAAAAAAAAAAAAATTCTGGATGTTCTGACTTGATAATGAGTTTTCTGAAATAAACGGAATTAAAATGTATGTGTCTGCCTTAATTAAAATCTTCCTTTTATGCGGTGTCCAGAGGGCCCTGTTGTGACCTCAGGAATTTGGCCTTCTGTAGTGTGCTTGGCAACTTTGGGGTATAATAAAAAGAAGGTACCCATCCAAGTTCCTGAATGCTACTGATGGTATAATGGGGACAGCTTACACACTGAATTAGGACTGATAGATAGGGCCTCGGAGAGATCATTTTCACTGTGTTTTAAGGAAACCAGATTATCTCTATTGTTTCTGTCTCCCAAATGAGAAATTGTAGGTCCTTTAGCCTGGTATGCGTCTTCCACTGGATGCCAGTTCATTCCTTTTATCTCTGCTATGATTGTGTTGATTTTCCAGTCTGTTCTCTTATGACTGAAGGTTGTAAATGAAACTCCGTGTGTCATTTTGAGCTCAGCAGTTTTTGTGGCACTCAACAGGGTACAGGTTAAGTAAGATCTTTTTTTGGATTTAAGAGCACAGAAGGTAGAGGAAGGTATAATGCACACACTCCTGGTTTTTAGAAAGCGTTCAAGCTTAATTCACCAACCACTTTTTTGGCATGAGTTATTCTTCCCTCTAATTCGGGTATAGTTAAGTCTATATATCCGGTTCATGTTACTCCTTTACAGTTTGTTTTTTTGCAGGTGGTGATTGGCTTCTTGTTGTAGAACTGTTCACATTTCTTTGTTCCAGAAAGATAAGCCTCTCGCTCTTGTACACCAGACTTTCTTTCAAGGCGTAGCTTTTTGCTGTGGGTCACTTTCATCTTTCATAAGTGTTGATTTCTAATCTTAAATCTGTTTTTATTGGTACAGGTTGTTTACTACCTTGGTGCAGTCTCTTTTGCACCACCGTGTTAATAATTAGGCAACTTTGTGTAACCTCTGGAATTCACTGTGCCTTTCAACCTGCATTTCTAACTAGACAAGATTTCCTGCCACACAGGAGACTTTGCAATCGCTGTCACTTGGCAGTCGTTAGCACAGGCTGTGGGAATGCTTTGCCCATCATTGCTTTCTTCTGTGGTATGCCACCCTATTTAGTATATGCATTAAAATCTGAAAACTTACCCATTTTATTCATCCACTAGTTAGATAGCATTGCATCCCACTTTGCTCTTTCAGTTAACTTGCCCTTTTTTTCCATTTTTCTTCTTTTTTTTTTTTTCTTTACAGCAGCAAATTCAGACCTTCTATTGTCCTTTCCAAGGCTTTGAAGAATGCAGGAAGATAATGGCCTTTTCCTGTGCTTCCATATCTCATCCTCTTGTTTTATTGCTCCAATTATCTTGTCCTGCTCCTTTTCTCTGTGCTTTGTGCTGTTCTTGGATAGTCTTTGATATGTTGCCGGTCCAAGAAGCAACCACCCCTGTTTTTGAAACACTTAATTAAAAATATACTTCTTTTACAGGCTTCTGTAAGTTATCTTTTGCTAAATAAAACATATTGAAAACGAATATACTTGCACATTTCTGGTGTAAACCGCTGGTTTATCTTGAGAAGCAAAAAGTGACCGGCTGTTTAGCAAAAGTCTAGTAATTTTAAGGCCTCTTCTAGAATTGTTTGTTGAGTTAATATTCCCTGCCTCTCTCAGGTCAAGTCTCTGCTGCTCACAGAATAGTTTTGAGTGTTGATTCCTACAGTAGATAAAGTTTTGAGCTGAGCTGTCTTGGTAGAGCTGCTAAGTCAGGAGGTAATTAGGAGGACAAGGTGGCAAGGGAACATTTCCTCTGCTTCAAAAAGGTCTGATTTGGCTTTGGTTCTTAGATAAAATGTCTTCATCTGGAAGTGGTTGTGAATGAGGTGAGAATTATTCTTTCTTAACTGTAATCTTAAGTATGTCCAGAGGCAAGTGCTGTTTGTTATTTCTATCCAGGCAAGTAAGAGACTTGCAGACTGTACGTGGGGTCACAGGGGTCCATAAGATAATATTTTATATTTTGTTTCCTGTGACTTGATATTTATCCCTGTACTTTCAAGTTTGTCCCTGCCTCTCCTGGCCAGAAAGAATTTTGATATCCAAACTATTTACAAAATGTTTTCCTAAAACTTCTGCCTGCAGCCCTTTTTAATTCACTCCTAGTTCAGAGGTGCCAGCACTGTTAGTGAAGAAGTGTGAAGTGGTGAAGTATTAAGTGTTCATGAGCAAATAAACACCGGGGGTGCTCTGCTGATTTCAGAAACTTAAGGGAAAGTTAAGTCAGCTGTGGTTCCTTTTAAAATGCATTTAGTACTGGTCCCTGCCAGACCAGCGATTCAGCATTTGAAGGTGGAACAGGGTATGGCAGTTTCTAAGCACTTCTGAGGGTGTATTTCAGTGACCCTCGCGCGCTTCCCAGACAAGGCAAGCGGCAAGTTTTTCCTTACTGGTAATTTTTACAAAAAGACAGTGATGGATATTACCTGTTTATTCCCATTATGACTTGCTACAGCAGTAAAAGTACCAATGATGTCATTTGATGACAGGTATTTGATGGTTGATTGCTGTATTGATCTAGGGGTGTGCGGGAGTTTAACATCTTTTTTTAACTGTATTTAACTGCCTCACAAAGCATCTGTAAAAAGCTTTGACTGAAAGTATTTTCCAAATAATAGAAAATCTTTAAAATCTAGAACCTTTGTCCCCTTTGGGCCATTTTAAAAGCATAACAAATGACGTGCTGGCATGCAGCAATTCTATTAGCACGTTGTCATAACTTTTATTACCACCTGTCTATCCAAGCCATCTGGGAGGAAAGGATATAAGATACAAAAGTGACAGTTACTCAGAGGATATTAAATAGTCCAGTGTATCTCAAGCTCACACATTTGTCTTCCCTTTAGACCACAGAAGCTTTCTAAAACTTCTTTGCGTATGTAAGACGGAGGTAATACTTAGGTTCATCTTAAAATCCTGTTGAAATACAGAAAGTAGCTGTTAAAGTTTTGATTTTTGCATCACATGTTTATCTATTTCCTTCCTCAGTTATATGATTGATGGCTACAGCCTTCTGGATTTTGCTCCTTGGAGACCAGTGAAAGGCACAGGAATTTAGGGTTAACTTCTGCCCTCCATCCAGCAAACCTTCAACTTCTCAGGGTGTTCCAACCTTGAATGAAGGAGCCCTTGTAACATAAAAAGTTGTTGTCTCCTCTTTCTTTCCTCATTAATCCCTCATTTTAATGCCAAAAAGGGAGGTGTTACCCCTAAATTTACCAGTCTGTCTTCAAGAAGGGCTCACTGGAGTCTTTCAACTGGTAATTACCTTTAGTGTTAAGCCACTTCTCTAATGTGTGTGTAGAGATACTTAATTGTTTCAGTTTACCTGGAAGGAAAAGTCATTTTATAGAAAACTGCTTATTGTTGATAAATACCTTATGTCGAAATTGGTTTCTTATCCCAAATGTTCTGTAATTATTCTGGAGCCAGGCAAGTAGAACAGCAGTGTGGCCGCAGAGTCGTGACACCGCGATCCTCACATGGAGCTTTAGCGTGTCTCGTAGTGATGGGCTGTGCTCAAAATCCCTGGTCAGAGGAAGACCAAGTAGTTTATTGTGGCTTGAGGTTTAATTCACACCCCAGTTTTGTTCGGGTATATGGGGAGATGTATGGAGGGCCACAGTGTCGTGGTTTCAGAGAATTCAAAAGTTCTTGTGAGCTAAGTTACTTCTATGTCTTTTCTTTATCCCTCTAATGCTTCTTAAATAGAAGTTGCTTTATTTCTCACTCTGCATAAGGATTTTAAGAGACTGGAATACTTCTGTTTTGCAAGTAGTTTGAGTAAAAAGGTGTTAGTTAAAAACTAAAATCACTGAAACTAGCTACAGTTCTAACAACAAAAATACCTAATTTCACATCCCACTCTTGTGTTTTATTTACTCGTCGTGCTTTCTTCTGGTCAAACCTTTTCATTAGGCTTAGCATCTTGTTGCTCAATGTGCAGACAGATTGGTGAGAAGGTGAGATTAAGAAACTTCATCCTTTCCCTCTTCTCAGGAGTTTGTGTCCCAGTTGTTTGTGCCTGTGCTATAAAACAGATCGCTGGAATAATGTAGATTAAAAATAGCTGTGAACAGAACAATGTAAGAGCCTGGGTGGAGTTGAGCAGCGCTTCTGTGAACCCCGAGGGGAAGGAAAAAGCTTGGGTCTCTCCTGCCCATAGACTAAAACCAGCAAAAAGGCATCATTTCCCCAGCCGGCGAGAGGAGGAGGTGTTTCTTGCTGTGTGTGCTGGAATTTCAGGTTTTATGTGTGTCCCCTCAGCCCCCCAAGATGTGTGACTGGAGACAGTGAAGCGTTGATGTCCTTGGAGTCAAGACTGAGTGTTGCCCATGGAAGGGCAGCTAGCCAAGTATTCAAAAGTAGTGTCTGTAATTTTGGCTTAATTTGAATGACAGAGTGGTATAACTGAATTTCTTTGGAGGAAGTGTGGTAATTTTGAGTTTAATGTAATAAAACCTGCAGCAAGTACCCAAAGTGCATATTGATGTCCCGTTCTTTTTAAGATGTTGATTTTTTTCAACATTTTAAAATCAACATTTTAAAACATTTTTTCCCCTCATTCTACATGCACAGCACAAACTGGAAATGCAAGAAGTTTGTAAAGCAGTTTGATCTGAGAGCACCTGGTTTTACATTAGTGCTAGCTGTCTGCAGCTCAGATCTTACCGAGTTAGTTGTTTGCCCCTGAGCTTTGCTCTGGGAAATAAATTTCCATCCAGTTAAGTGTGCGTCTCTGCAGGGTTAAATACTGATTTCTTAGCTCTTGATAGCCAGTATCTCTATTTCAGTGTTTATACGGGCTCACTTGTGCTTTCTTAAAGGAAATTAAATCTGAAAAGAAACACCCACCCTTGTTTTATGGTTAGATAATGCCTGTGTACTGGTATTTCCAGGTACTTTCTGAAGGTGCGTAGAACTCAAAATCTGAGTACATGGTCGTAAACTGGAGTGGAGGCTGATGCGAGTCTTGCCTGGGAGAGGTCTGGTCTGCAGCTGGAGCCTGCGCTCAAATCCAGACCTGCCCTGCAACTGTGCTTAAAGACTCCAAATTATGTTGGTAGCAGTTTGGGGGGGGGGGGTTGTGTGTGTGTATGTTGATGTGCTTATTACGAACATTCTCCTGTTGTTTTGAGGTGTGGGATTTTTAGGTGTATATTCTCTGTGCTTTCCACCATTTCCTTTCAACAACTAATGACTCGGCCTTCCTCAAGAGCGTGAGCCTCTCTGTGCTTTACCTTTCTCCCCAATGAACCTGGCTGATAAATACAATATATATTGTATATATATTTTTTTGTATATAAAGCAATTCGCATTGCAAGATAACAATTTTATGTCTCTTTCTCCTTTCGAGGACAAAACTAACAGCAGTGGAATTCTTGTGGTTCACTGGTGGTTCTGTGCAGTAAGAGGAAGGCAGATAAATACTACGTGTGGAACACAAAGTGTTTAGCAGAAGGCTAAACTGTAAGGCATGTGATGCTTTTATACCTGCCAAAGTTAGAATCCTAGTTTTTGAGCTCATCTTTGAAGACGTTTTGTGTATCTGCCTTAGGGATCAGGACTCAAAAGTCAGAGATGGGTTGATTATTCTATTTTGTTTTAAAAGCTCCCTTCTGGTAACTGGGTGCCTGTTTTATCAGTTGTGCCTCTGTAGTGGTTCAGGTGTGCTGCAGTGGTTTTAACCCCATACGTTCTCTGCAGATGACAATTTGACTTGGCACTTAGAAGTTGGGAACTTCACTAGCATATAAAGGCAATGAGAATTCCCCTCAGGCCAAAAGGATTCAGTTTGAAGTAGAGAAATCGTTACCAACACCTTCCCTAATAGTAAGGCTTCAGGAGAAGGTTTAAACTATAGGGAATTACTCTGTTGATGTTACCAGAGTCACTTTGAACCTCGGGTTTTGTTTTGCTGTTGAGTTTGGGTTGCGTGTTGCTACCTGTAGCTTTTTCAGTTCAAGAACTTAATTTGTCAAATCTAATCTCTGATAGTCTTGAGACTCTCAAAATTAAAATAGGGAGTAAGTAGTGAGTTGAAATGGTGGCCTCAGGGTAAAGTAGTAAATCCCAAGTCAAGTGGGGAGTCTCCTGTTTGAGTCTTGGACTCCTTAAAGGAAATTATATGCTAGGCTTATTCCTATAAGGAGCTGCATATTGAAAAAATGAGTGGAGGTGGTATATAAAAAACATATGGTAACACTTTAAAACATTTAAATGTAACATATTTTGAAGGTGCTAGGGAGGAGGAGAAAGCATGATGGCTTTAACTTGTGTCCTATGAGATTTAACAGCACTCCTGAAGGTGTTGGGGTTTTTTTTGTTCTTAGTTTCTTTTTTTTTCTCTTTTTGGGGACTGACAGGCTCAAAATCAATTATAAATTTCTTCTGCCGAGTTGTGAAATTCTGTTTAATCTTCAAACTGGCGATGTCAAGGGTGCCGAGTCCTCCTCCTCCGGCAGAAATGTCGAGTGGACCTGTAGCAGAGAGCTGGTGCTACACTCAGGTAAGTCTACACTGTGCTAAGATATTCTTGGCATAACGTGATTCGAATCTGTGTTAAAAAATATATTCAAAACAAGTTTAGAGTTGGATTTTCAGGCAATGTTGTGTTTGCTAGCAACAAGCGTTCACCGGGGCAACGGTAGAATGTTGCCCTCTGTCCTTGGAGCAGGCATTTGGACCACTCCAACTGCCACTTGCCCCGGCAGCCATTTGCAGACTCTTGTCTCATGCTTGGGGGTTATTTGTCATGCTAGTGACTCAGTAAAACTTCCAAGTTTTCAGTTTTTGCCTTTAAGATGGACAGGGTGAGGCGCTGTGGCCATGGCCATGGGCAGCGTGACCCTGAGAAGTTTCCTGTCTTATCTGTTAAGATCAAGGTGGTGAAGTTTTCCTACATGTGGACCATAAACAACTTTAGCTTCTGCCGAGAAGAAATGGGTGAGGTCATCAAAAGCTCAACCTTTTCATCTGGAGCCAATGATAAACTCAAATGGTAAGAAATTGGGGAGGATCTGGGTAAGAATCTGGAGCGGGGAGGTTGAGAGGTTCACCCTGTTTATACAACTGTGTGAAAGAATTTGGGGAAGGAGGAGATATATAAAAAAATAATTTGTACTGCACACGGGTTCTTGCTTCCTTGGATGTACAGCACATGCCCAGGGAGAAAGTGCTGTTGCTTCAGCACAGTGTTTGGACACACAAAACAAATGTGAGGATCTGGCTGTTTGCAGTGTTTCTCTGATAATGGGAAACATCAGAAGTAGTAATAGAAGCTGTAGCTGGAAGGGAGACTACATCCTGCCTCGGAGCAGAGACCTGCCATGAAGGACTGTTAATATTAACTTAATAATATTAAGTTTTGGGGTTTTTTGACTGATGTTTAGCTTAACAAGTTCTTATAAGCCAATGAGAGTCCACAGCCGGTGTATTCAAGCTCTGTTTCAGCCTCCCAGTTTCAGTCCCTAGTACTGCATGTTGTTAAAAATATAATTTTTGCCTGCACTCTAAATCCTGCAGTTTAAGATTACTGCTACTGTGTTGCCTTTCTCTTATGGCAGCTTTTTCTGAATTCGGAGGCTTAAACAGAGGTGACTTAAGTGACAATGTTCCATAACTCCTTCTGCCTGGGAGTTTCTGATTCTTAAAGATGACATTATTTTTGCCCTTTTCCCTTCCCTTAAAACCGTTATTATCTTCCCTGAGTTCTCAAGTAATTTCCAGTAACTCAGAGTGGATTTTGGTCAGAATGTGTATCTGCTGTGAGTTGTGTCTGACCTTGCAGATCCATGGACACCTGGTTCCTTATTTTATCCCTCGTTGCTGATGTTAAGTGTTTTAGCATTTTTCTTTAAACCTCTTTAATATAGATTGTGGCAAATCAGCCACTAAATAATTTAGTATGTGTGTGTATATGTGGAACAATTTGTGTTCCCTTCCTTTGGGTGGCAGACCTGTGCTTTCCTTGGACTGCTTTTTGTTATTAAATTACTTACCTTTATAACCTTTGCTTGTCAGATCTCGTTTTAATGTCTAGATCTTTCTGATTTTTTTTGTCCTTATGTATTTGAGCTGTTAGTCATTTGGCCTAGTTTTTGCTTCTTGTTAGATTCTGTGTCAAGTTTCAGGTCATGGAAGTGCTTATGAGTTAGCCTCTTCCTGTACTTACTACCTTTTCTTCACACCAGAGTAGTTTTTTTGCCCTAATATTATGTTTCTGAGAAACTACCAGCTTTCCAGAAATGCGTTTTTCCTTTCAGTTGCTTCCTGTGGAATTTTACCTCCCCATTTCTCTGGATTTGTTGCACTTCTTCAAATCCATTACCTCCATTCTGCTATTTCTTTCACTTTCTTTCTGTGAAAGTTAATATCCAGGGTGTTTTTTCAGTAATTTAAATCATACACCCCTCCTCTTTTCCCCCTGTGGTTTGGTTTTTTTTTTTAATAGGTTTGCCCATAGTTACTGCCTGTATATTATTATCTGTCTTGAAGATGTAGCATGAGGCTGACTGTAACACACAGTTCCACTCTATTGACCCACCTATTATTTCCTCGTGGTTCAGTGGCTGTTAAACAGAACTTGTTTGCTGTACACTTTATTGTGAAAATTCTACAGTGCCCTTTCTTTGAAAGCTATGAATGACCTGCCAAAAACTGTTCCTGACATCTCATTCAGATGCTTGCTTCTACAGGTGTTTACGTGTGAACCCTAAAGGCTTGGATGAAGAAAGTAAAGATTATCTGTCCCTCTATCTGTTGCTGGTGAGCTGTCCAAAAAGTGAAGTTCGAGCAAAGTTCAAATTCTCCATCCTGAATGCTAAAGGAGAAGAAACAAAAGCAATGGGTGTGTAAAAACTCTTTCTGTCTGATGGGGTCGGTTGTCTTTTGCTGTTTGATCAAGCGAGTCACTCAGCTGATGTTTGAAGCACCGTATCTTTCTTTCAGAGAGCCAGCGAGCGTATCGATTTGTACAAGGCAAGGACTGGGGATTCAAAAAATTTATTAGAAGAGACTTTCTTTTGGATGAGGCCAATGGACTTCTTCCAGATGACAAACTCACTCTCTTCTGTGAGGTAAGTCTTCTTGTGCAGCTGAAAGAATAGCAGTTCCATTAGCTTAAGGTAGGTGTGACCTTATTTTTCATCACTGCTTTTAAGGAGTCAGAGGTGTCAGGAGAAATACTGGATGTTTATATGGCACTTAGATTTTATTTGTGTGTGTGTGTACCCGTGTGGCTGGTGGGTTTTTCTGTGTGTGATTCATCGCATTTCACTTCCATTTATTTTTTGTTACTTTATATCTGTCTTTTACCTGTGATGATGATAGGAATTAAGCATGTTTGATTATCATTTCACTTCTGGTTTAGTGTTATCATCCATCTGTTTGTACTCCTTAATTTGAAACTCACTTGGGATAATAACCAACACTAGCTCTGTAGTGGAAACTGGCCCACTTATTACTTGCCTACTGAATAAAGAGCCTTCTTTATTTTCCTAAGCCAACAAAAAGAAAATTTTAAGAAAAAGGAATTTTATAGTAAACCACAATTTTCTGTTCATTGTGTTTGTATTTTTCTACAACTGCTTACAAAACCATTATTTCACTGCTACTCATTTCAGACAAAGATGCAGACAGTTATTTCTAAAACTAAATATTTAAGTTTGGAAACCTTAATGAGCAAATTTAAACTCTCTAATTTAGTGTCTTCAGAGGTTCTGCTGTCTTATTTCCGTTGTCCTTCTAACTGCAAAATACCTCCTGTAGTTGTGATTTTTGCCAGAAGACAGGTAGAACAAGTTGTTCTCTCTTTGGATCTCCTGCAGTGTTTTTTATGGGAGTCTTTTCTTTTGCTGTGTTTTCTTTCAGGAATGAAAGAAATGCTTCAGTCAGAGTTGTTCGACAGCTGGGTTGGGGTTTTTTTTGTGGTGGGGTTTGTTTTGTGGGGTTTTTTTTCCAGTTTTGATGGCCATCATAAGCATGCACATATTTAAATTGACAAACATCTCCTAAAAACATGTGTGTTCAATCAGTAGCATAAATTATTACTGTCATGGAGGGACCCCTTCCTTCAACACTTGTAGCAATATGGGAGGAGCAGAAGACAGTGTCTTGGATGACACCTCTGTAGGTCTGGCAATTATTCTTTCCTTCATGATAAAAGAGCCAGAAAACTTACAATTGTGGAGTGAAACTCAAAAATTAATGTCTGAGAAGGGAATTTGTGAGGTGTGATGTAGATAAACCTGAGATCCACCAGTAGTCTTGGCAACCAGTACTAATACAAGTCAGTCCACCCTTTACTGAATTACTCCCTTCAAAAGCTTCAGCTCAGTGTTCTTGTTTGTTCTGGATGAAGAGAGAACTTGTTGCTGGCTTCACCTGGCCTTGATATCTTCTGTTTTCTCTTTCAGTTTGTTCTAGAGTCTAACATGTAAGAAATCTTAAGTTTAGTGATATCAGAAGGGAAGCTTTTGCTGTCTGGAAACAGTTTGTCAAGAACTTTTAACAGCTTGGGTTTGTGGTGGGTTTTTTTTCCCCACTCCCTCTTTTTTTGCTTTTTCTTCCCTGAGCTTATAAGTCTCTTAGCATGTAAACCAGTGTGCCATATGCTCTCCTAATGCTTCCCTGCTGGCCACAGGTGCCAAGTGATGCTGCTCACATCTGTACTTTCAGCAAGCATGTTTTGTATGTAGAAACCCTCCCTAAAGAGTTAGCAATACTGGATGTTGAGATGCTTGTTATGTGGGGATATGTTGGAGTTTTCTGTAGACCAGAAGGTTGCTGAGTGTCTCTGCTGCACCTTCTCATTCCTTTATTAAAGTTAAAAGGAAAAAGCCTTTTGCTCTCTGCTCATGTCTGGTGCTGAACACAGATAACATCTTGCTGAAAACGGTGTTAAGGCAGAGAATGATGTTCCTTGTCAAGCATTTCAAATCTGACCTCGTTTAGTTGTCAGTTTGGGGATTTTTCAACCTCTGTTCTGCAGGTGAGGTTGATTGCTCGTATCCCAACTGCATTACTTTTTGCTGTTTAAATTATATTCCAGCATCATAAGTAAATATCATTCTGGTAAATCTTCAAAAAGAATGGTGTTCCCAGAGTTACGGTAATAGCTCCCTTCTGAGCTGGGCAGCATTGCTTCTCTTGCTAAGATGCTGAAAATAGCTTAAGCAAAACCTTATCTGTTTTGACCTCTAAGGCTGGTCACCACTTGGAATGTACCAGTCTCAACTCCTTATGTAAAAAGCCATGTAATAGATTTTCATGCCAGTAACTGCCTTTCTTTCATATATGAAGATTCATTTGTTGATTTGAGACACAGTTTGCAAGTCTTTTTTGGCTCATCTGTAACCAGTATTGGACTCTAGCAAGGGATCTACATCTTAGAATTCCTTTTTAGTGAATCTGATGAGTTTTCAGCCATCCTTGAGTCCATGTTGCTGGGCTAGATGTCGCAGGGCAAAAAGATGATGTAACTGTCAGATTAATGATGAAGAACATTAGCTTCCTCACAATTGCTCTGGCTAATCGTTAGTGTCCTTTGGCAAGCAGCGTCCCATATTTGTTTGGTTTTGAGTGTTGTATAGTTTGCAGAAGATCTGTCTGCTCTCAGAAACCCACTGGAGGTTTCTCAAGAGTTGGGGTGCTGTTAGCAGGAATTTTCCTTAGAAGATGCTTCTGTCATATGTCTCACTTCATAATTTACTTCTCCTTTTACATAACTGTGAAGCTTCCTTTGCTGTCCGTTGTTGTTCTTTGGCCATTGGTTATTAATAGAACTGAAATTTAACTTGTACTTGACAGAAATCCAGGAAATAGTCTCACGTCTGCTTCCCTGTCAATCAGCTTCTTCCTTTATTCTTTGTTATAGCGGGGTAGTATTAGTCACTCTGATCTTTTCTAATTGGAGTCTGCTGTAGAAGGCATGTGATTTACTGTGTGTTTGACAATAATGCTTTGGTGCTGAATAGGCTCTTCATGGTTCCCTTTGTGAAGGTTATTCATCAGCCAGTACGGCGATGTATGGTCCCTGCCTAACCACGTCTGCTTTAGAGCAGGTGATAAGGGAATCCATCTGCCTTCCGCAAATCATCCTAGTTACTTGACAGAAAACTGCTTTTTTTAAACTTACTGATTAGGGTTTCTTTTTAATTTTATTTTGTAATGTGATGGAAGCGTTGAACTCTCGAAGAAATTTAGAATCAGAAGCAGCAAGACATTTGGGGGGTCAGGCACGGCCCTTGTGTACATGTGTGGATGCAGTGCTGGGTTGTAGAAGCTCTGTGTATACTTAATTTTCATTTGTACTGCTGTCTGTATTGCATTATTGATTGAGGAGGGTTTCAGAGTGTTGATAGAAGGGAAAAACTAGGTCAGGTATGGTGTCTGTAAAAGCAGAAAAATAAGATTCCACTTCCTTAGGAAACCATCTAATAAAGTTAGGATTAAATTGCGTAGAAGTGCTGTTAGTTTGGGGTCAAGAAGCAAATTTGCTGGTGTGATTTAGGACTTGGGATAGACACTCTGGAGGAGCAGAGAACCGGGTTAAGACAGGGTAGAGCAGATGCTTTAAAGATGGAGACATTTTTAATCATACAGCAATTCTGCTTGAGAAGTGTGGGGTTTGCTTTGCATTTCCCTTCACTTGCCCTGGAAATAAAAACTTCCTGTAGGGAGATTAGTTTTTTCCAGTGTGGGTTTTTGAGTTTTTGGGTTGTTTGCTTTTTTTCCCCCCCCCCCTCCAGGTGAGTGTGGTCCAGGACTCTGTCAACATCTCTGGCCAGAACACTATGAATATGGTGAAGGTACCAGAGTGCCGCTTGGCGGATGAGTTGGGAGGACTCTGGGAGAATTCACGCTTCACGGACTGTTGCCTGTGCGTTGCAGGCCAGGAGTTCCAGGCTCACAAAGCCATACTAGCAGGTGGGTATTGAGTTGGATGGGCCTTAGTGGGATAGGGGACAACCACCTGATGGCAAGTGGGTTTTTTGAGTTACTTCATTTTTAAAGGAGGCTCCTGCAGCTCTTTTAACTGCAGAGCTGTCGTACAATACTGTTTCGTGAACTGTTATAGGTAGAGAAGAAATATCCACTCCATTTTTAATTGCCTGTCTCCTCCTGTGATGAGGATGGTAGGAGGATTCTTTTGTGGCTGCAGCGCGCTGTAATGGATTGCTAAAGCATTTGTAAGGAGAAGTTAGTGCATTGCCAGAGGAATACTTTATTGTAAAGTCAAGAAACATACCTTACCACCCATGTACTCTTCAGCCTTGGTTAAAAGGACATCATAAATTCTCCTGTGCCTGCTTTGAAGCTACGTTGGCCACCGTACATTATGTCACAACCTATGCTTGTTTACCATTTATACCCAATTTGCCCTGTCTTATATATAGGAGGATTTTTCCTGCATTAAGTAGCAGCAGAGGTGTTGGCAAGCTACACTTAGCACCTTCTGAAGAGTAAAAGAGCATCTCTAACTGTGTTTTATTTTCCCCACTGCTGTAGCGCGTTCCCCGGTTTTCAGCGCCATGTTTGAGCATGAGATGGAAGAGAGCAAAAAGGTAAGTTCCTGAAGGAAGAACTCCTCTGGCTAGGTGAATAGCTCTCTAGTCAACTCTTAGCATCACTAGTCAGATAACTTTCTTGGGTAGTGTTTGTGACTCTTGTCACCTTTTAACTGGTTTCCTCACATCAGATACAAGTCTCTGCTTCAGCTGTCGTGAAGGGAGGAAGAAAGGGATCAAGGAGGCAATTGTTACCTTTGTTACTCTTGGGGACAGAGTCTGGGGTGGGATAGGGAGAAGTAGAGAATGTGAAATACAATTTAGAATTTTTCTTACTCCATCCACATCTTTTTTTTTTCCGCAGGTAGTCACATTCTAAATAGTTTGTAGCAAATTTCTAAATATTGAAAGAACTTGAGTAGAAGGAAGCCTTTAGCCTTTTGTCAGGGTCTTAATAAGCTTCATTTTTCTGATACAGAACCGAGTTGAAATCAATGACGTGGAGCCTGAAGTTTTTAAGGAAATGATGTGCTTTATCTACACGGGGAAGGCACCCAATCTTGACAAAATGGCTGATGACTTGCTGGCAGCTGCTGACAAGGTACAGTGGGGGTTCAGAGAACTGGGCATGACATGCGCCTTGCGCAGTGCTCCTTGGGGATTGTAGCAGTAAGATTTTCATGGGATCATTGTGGTTGGGCAGTTTCTTTGAACTGGTTGTGGCTTGCAGGTAAACCTGGATGTAGTATAAGATACCTATAAGATAGGATATACATGTAAGATACCTATAGCTGTATAGATACTTAACATATAACATCAGGAATTTCTGTCTCTACTGCTCATTTTTAAGCGCCATTTTAACCTTTCAGAGGACATCTCTATTCAGCATAATTTAGCATAAGAGCTGGGGGTGAGAAGAAAATTTCAAGGTGGACCTGGTGATATCTTTTTTGTTTTTTTTAGTGTGGTTATTACTAAATCTCAAAAGTAGTGTTCTGCCTTGGCAAACAGGGCCTGCTGCTTCTGGTCTCGCTGGTATCAGCAGCTCCAAGAGATGCTCTAAGGTGATGGATAGCCAAGAGTGAGACGGTCCTGCTGTTTATTTTCTTTTTGCAGTGGCAGTCCGTGCTGTTTATGGAGAGAAGGGGTGCACTGGAGGAAGCCCTGTTGTCTAACCCATCTGTGGTTTTGCAGGGTCCTTGCCAGGGAGGTGTTGGGGATGGTCTGACTGGAAGGCTGCTGGTAGTCCCCGTGTAGCAGGCGCAGCGCTGTGGCCTTGCCAGCCAGCCTCTGCCTCCTTCCCTTTGCAGCCCCAAGGACAGAAGAGTGCTCTGCTGGCCACTGAGCCGTATTAACCAGTGAAAATCTGTAATATATAATGAAAATTTTATTTCCTTTTTCTTTTTTCTCTTAAAAGTGAACTCAGTGCTGGTGAAAGATGTCAGTGTGACAGCACTGGAGACTAAAGTCCTGAATTTATCCATCGAACAGGTTCAGCACGGGTAGCAGCAGTGCAAGATTCTCCACACTGCCCTGCCAATGTGCCTCAACTCTGACCCGGAGGGACCTCCTCTAGGGGTGAGAGCGTAGTTCAGTCTCCATGCTTCTTCAGTCCTTGGATTCTCTTGGGGGTGCCAGTTAGGGTGGTGGATTTTGAGATGTGGATGCATGTAACCTTGTTCCACGCAGCCACCACACAGTCATCAAATTCCCTGTCGCTGCAGCCCTGGGCTTCATCAAAAATGCTGATTTTAGAGGTGAAATGCTCCATATGCCATTATTAGGCCACTGCAACTAGAATTAAAATGGGAAATAATGCAGGGAGAATCTTGGCCTGATTATACCCATTGCCACATTTTATTCAATATTTAAAGAGTATTGATCGAGAGCTCACATACCATCTTTAACTGAGACAAGTGTAAGTAAGAAGCAGTACATTAAGGACAGAGTAGGCTTTAACTTTGAGTTTCCTGGCTTTTAATGTAGGGTTTTTTTTCCTTTTAAACTCATTGTGTGTCTTTTAAAAGCAGAAATAAAAAATCTTTCATGAAAGCACATAAAACATCTAATATTTACCCAAGAGACTGAAACAGCTTCTTCTGAGTTCCTCCTGTCTCTTGGGGAAAATATGTAATTAGACCAAAACCAAAACAAAGCATGTCTTCTCAACCCAGGAGATACTATTTCAGCCTCTTGGGTACGTATGCTGTTAGGTAGGGTGTTCTTTTAAAGTGTAATTAAGAAAGGGGGGAAGGGGAAATTCTGGTACCTGAGAGACCAGAATGGCTACTTTTGCCCAACTATGTAATTAGCAGCTGAGCTATTTGTAGCAAAAATCGAAATAAAAATTGTATATGCATGGGAGGAGAATATTCAATTTACAAAAGGAATAATTTTAAGCTTCATTTACTGCATTTTAAGCTACTGACAGACAATAACATAAACTAATGGCTTGCCCCTCATTTGAAACTGTTTTAGTTAGTAATACAGATGAAGCAAGTAAATTTGATTTGCCTTCTCAGATGTTCTGGTGGGAGAAAACTGTCCTGGTTATGAGTGCCATGCCTCAAGACTCAGTGATAATTACTTCAATTAAGTGAAAAAATGTTTTTTATAATCTAAAATTATTCATTTAAATTTAATCATAATGGGATGAAAATTTCAATCAGAATATAAAATCATTTTGTAGTAATAGTGCTTATCATATGGCACACACTCCTGTCGTCATGCAGATGAACTTGTTACCAGCTCTTTATTGAGGTTCAGGGCAGAGCAGTCCTTACAAATCTGGTATCTTTTCCAAATGCAGCCTCACATAGCGAAGCACCTGTATGCCACGTCATCTCTAAGTTGTTCAGAAAAGCTGTATAAATGGTACAAAGGATACTCTCAGATGCAGTTACCTGTCAGATGAAAAAAATTAACAAACTCAAAGATTTTTTTTTTAGAATTGTCATTCAATTTGAAGTCCTAACTTGAAGACTTAACTGTGTTTAATCTTTAGAACCATTTACATAGTGTTAATGTTATTACTCATATAAGAACTACGCTAGAATTTACTGCTGTCCTAATCCTTGTGAAATGTAGTCATGGGATCTAGAATATTCAGAATTATTCAGAAATACTTAATGTCTTTCATCCAAAGAGCCACAAACCCCACAATCAGATCACACACACCCAGGTTTTCAGAAGTATCTCAGTCTCACAATTCCCAGCTATGACATTCTAAAAGACTGAGGTTTGGGGTTTGGGTTTCACTTGTTGATACCGAGTGGTTTCCCGTTTTCTGACCTTTTTGAAGTCTGACCAAGACCACTGTGTTGCTTTTGAAAGTCTCAGCTGTGTCTGTGTGTTTCAATACTGCCTGAAGTGCTGCAGAAAGTAGAGTGTGAAATTTCTTAGGCAGCACTCTTCTTCTAAGCATATCCTTTGAATTTCGCAAACCACTGACGTGACCCAACCCCGTGGATCTAAAAAATGTTGAGGCAAATGCACAATTGAACGGTAGAAACTCTTAGATTGAGAATGTGAAATTAGAATAGAGCATTTGCCAGGGCATTACAGACATGCTGTGATGTTTCATTTCCAGCTGGATAGCTGCAAGAAATCGGGGGCATTTGTTTAACATTGTAGTATTAAACTAGTAGCATGTACTTGATTGAGCAAGGCTGATCTTAACATGCAGGTCATCAGTGGCAAAGGGATTGAGTGAAAACTGCCTAAACATCACTGGAACACCTATGGAGCATTCACTGTTAGATAGGTCTTCCCACTGAACCCAGGTAATACTGTCATGCAGTAATAGAGTGAGAATAAAGATTTGGCTTTAGCGTTCTGTGCCTTGAAGTAGCTGAGATAGTAAGTATTACAGGTGACCTGAAATTCTCACTTCAAAGCATGAACACAGCACCAGTGAGCCTGTAACACAAGAAGGCCGGGATGAGAGTTATGGTGGGTATGTTTCCTCTCCATTGCTTTCCTCAGGGTGGGCACATCATAATTATTTATTTATTTAAATTTTTTTGCTGGTCACTACTTCTTTGAGTACATCTCAGATGCATACAGCAAAGCAAAGAGGTCTGTTCAGCGTAATATAGTTTGTTACCAAAGAGTGAAGGAGCACGAGTAAGGCTTCACATCAGGCCTGGTTAGATGTTTTCTTCTTTGTAACTCTACTTTGGCTTGTATTTTGCAGTATGCTCTAGAACGTCTGAAGGTGATGTGTGAGGATGCCCTGTGCAGTAACCTGTCTGTGGAGAACGCAGCTGAGATCCTTATTCTAGCTGACCTACATAGTGCTGATCAACTGAAAACTCAAGCGGTGGACTTCATTAACTAGTGAGTTTACTGTTCCAGCGTGCAACAAATCTAGAGGAAAGGGGTGTTTGTTAGCAGTAGGGCTCACAACTTGTGAACTGTTGTATGCAGAGGAGATTCTCCTGTATTACTTTTCTCTTTTAGTTCTCCCATTGTGATCTGTTGTTTATCTGGCACCCCAGAAGTGACGTTGCCCTAAGGGCAGATTAGTCTTGTCCTGCTGGGACAAGAAAGTTCTTGTGATCTTAGGAAGAGATCCGTAATAGCTCACAGACAGTCCTGCTGTCTGCTGAACAGATCACAAGAAGTTTCAGGTAGTAGAATATCAGGTAGTCCCTGATATTGAGGGTCTGTTTGCAACTCATAATATAACAGACCTTTCAGTAGATGTAAAATGACTACCATGTCTGGAAACGTTTTTAGTCCTATTTGTCAGTTAATACAGTTTTTCTCAGTAATTTCTATATTGATTTAAAATACTTCTGTGCTAAGTAGTCAGGGTAGATGAGCACTGTGTTCCTGCTGTCCTCCGCCTGGGATCATCATGTGTGTTTGAGCTTTCCATCCAAAAGTTGAAGGACTGTCCAGCATACAATCGTGCCAGCAGAGCCAAAGCTTGCAATCTTCCCAAAGCATACACCCAGGGCGATCCTAAAACGCTACACTAAAAATGTCAGGTTTCTCAGGCACGTGGAAAGAATCTCCCTAGTTAATCCTTTTTATCCCCAGTTGATAACTTCAGATTTATTCTCTCTTATTTCTAGTCATGCTTCTGACGTCATGGAGACATCAGGCTGGAAGTCCATGGTAGTATCACATCCGCATCTGGTGGCTGAGGCGTATCGCTCTTTGGCCTCTGCGCAGTGCCCCTTTCTGGGACCCCCACGTAAACGACTGAAGCAATCCTAAAGCCCTGTCTGTCACACCACCCCATGTTTTTTTGGAAGCAGCATCAACTGTTGCTGCTGTAACCTTGACCACCAGGTAGATGACGAAATCTGTGGAGCTTTTACTCTGTTGTTGGGGGGAAGAGACTGCTTCGTGACACCCAGACTTTTTAAAACAGCACCAAGTAACTTGGGGAGAGGGGGGAGGGTGGGCCTGGGGCTCTGGGGCTGTTCAACCTAACGAATCCCTGTTGCTGCATCGTCTGTGTGTTCCCTTCGACTTGGCTGAGTCAATTAAGTACAGAGTTTGGTTTAGGCACCGACCCAAGTCGGAATAACCCAGCAGTGGTACTGGGGAAAACAACGTCTCTGCGTCTGGCAGCACAGAACAAATCGTCAGATGCCTGGAGCAAGAGGACTTTTTAGCTTTGAAGAGCGTTGGAAGGTTAAAAAGAATTTCCAGTGAGGTTCTGGAAAGGAAGCACCTGATGAGAGCTCCAGTAGTATTTATATAAAAAAAAAAAAGAGAATTTAAGTCCTTCCAGCTGAGCTAAAAACTGGACGTTTGTGTAACTCCTTATTGCCATCCAGCAACAAGAAGATCAGTTTCTCTGTTAGTAGCACTTGTATGTTAATTGCAAAAAAAAAAAAAAAAAAAAAAAATAAAAACCCCACCTTTTATAAAATGACAGATTGAAGTGAAAGGGGACAGTGAAAGGCTGTGTGTTCTGGAGGGTGTGAATAGACTGAAGGCAGCCTTTGGCAAGTCTGTATTGGTTTTGAAAGGTCTAGAAAATCCTTGATCTGGAGTGTGCTGTCTGACAAGAACAACGATTACTGTTTTTAGATATTGTGGGAAATGTTTTTGGCATTTTTCCTTGCTTTATTTCCCTCCTCCCCCTTTTTTAAAAAAAAAAAAAATTTATTGTTCATGAACGCTGCGTTAAAAGTCCCTGTTCTGAGTTGCTAAATGATTCTTAACAACTGTTTGTACCTGACTTGCCGACTGTATAGGAGCCAGTCCTGTTCCTTTCTATTAGTCACTCTTCTTACAGGGAAGAAGTTTCAAAATAGCTGGTAACTTTTTTTTCTTTTTGAAAATATAAATAATTACTATTTTGTACTGTGTGGTATCCGTTGTCTTTTTTTGTTTCATTTTTAAGACTTCCCAGTTTAAAACCAGCTCCCAAAAGGCTCAGTTGCAGTCTGCTGCCATGTACTGGTAGTGACATGCTGTTCCTGGAACTGGAATAGGATTTATTAAGGAATGTTGCACACACAATTGCAATGCAAACCTGTCTTATTTCTCATAGCGGGTATTCCCAAAATACTAGAGAGCCTTGGTTTTTATAATAGCTGTGTGAAGCTGACCCAGGGTCCTTCCTTTCACCTGTACCCGTTCAGATGTGGGAAGGGAGAACCGTATAAGCCACCATCTGTTTTATAACATTAAGGTGCAACGCGGGATGTCTGGGTAGGATAGACACCATCCGTTTCTGTCATCATTAGCCCCAAATCTCCAGGGAGGTTAGATTGAAATACGCAGTGCCGGGGCAGTGGCAAATTGCTCTGACCTTAAGATGGTCAGGTAGGGCATGTAATGGATTACAGAGAATAACTCTGTTTTGTCTAGAAAATAGATGAGGTATCTGCTGTCTCTGATTTTTCATTCTGTTATCATACTTTCTCTCCCAGCCTCTTGTCCCTTGTGTGAAGGAGAATTCCGTTCATACACTCGTGTGTTTAATCTAGCTGCTGTCTATTTTTATCAAACGATGACTCATGAGAGGGTCCCGGCCCCTTTTTGTGTTCCCCCACCAAGGCTCTCATCATGAACACACAACAGTCAGTATAGTAAAGCCTTCCTTTTACCTGGTTCACAAATTCCCACATTACAGCTATTGCTTGAACGCCACTAATTCCTTTTATATTGGATTTAACGTGCGTTTCCTTGTAGGTAAGCAAAGCATTTAGTCATAACGAGATTCTCCCCGCTACCCTGTCAGAACTCAAACCCAGCATTTCTAGCTTATAATTGCATACAGACATGAAAAGTTCAGTGCCAGGTAATTGCAGAAGTTGTCTGTGTGGCACAGAGATGTCTAATTATGCTGCAGGAACTGCATTGTTTACTGAAATACTCCAACCTGAAGGAGACCTTTTATCCTTGTCACGTTAGAGTGACCAACTGTTGGAGGAGTGTCCCTGGCTCAGCCTTGCCCTGGAAGAAAGTAAACGGGTGTTCACGTCATATGTCCTCGGCCTTTTTTTGGGGGATGTATTTACAGGAGAGCGATACGGGTTTGGCAGCCTCCTTCCCCAGAGGATGGCGAGATACCTGCAGGAAAATAATCTGTTCTGGGGCTCGTCTGTCCCAGCCCTTCCCGCGGAGCCAGGCGCAGTTGCAGAATTCGCTGTCATGGAAGGGCTGAAATGAGACCCGCGATGGAGGCGACTTGTTCACGTTGTTCCGGTTGCAGGTGAATTAATGATTTATTTGTCAACTTCACTTTTTTTTTTGTTTGTTTTTTATTGTAAATGATACAGCTGAAGCCATCTGGTTATAACAACATCAGAGCTAGAGCATACTGTTCATAAACCTCCCACTGACATCCTCCCCTCCCCAGATCTGAAATGTAATTCAAGTTAACTCACAATCTGTGGCATGTGTTGTTACTGCAGAGATGTCCATGCCAGTTGAACAGTTGGAGATTTGAATTCCACAAGGAGATGGCATATTTATCAAAACAATATTTCAGAGAGACATTTTTACCGGGTCTTCTGAATCGCAGCGTAGCTACCACGGGTCTGGATTCAGAATTTAGGTTGAACCCTGCGCTCGTGCTTTTAATTCCTTCTCTTCCCCCTCCTCAGGGATGTTACAGAGAGATATTTCATCCCTGTGTGCAGTCTTTCATGTGCTTCCTTCTCCCTATTATCTCCTTGCTCCTGCTTCCTCCGCTCGCTTTTGTGCTGACCTACGAGGGTTGCAGCCTTCATCTGGGTGTGGGGAGGAGAGACAGGAATGAGAAATACCTCAATGAAACCCCTGACCTCCTCCGCCAGCGCTGGGATGTACGTGTGCCCTAAACCCAGAAGCACTCAGCTCTCTCTGAGGATGCGAACACCAAATATTTTTTACTGGCCAAAAGATTTCTTTCTGCATGCCCCTTGGGCTTTGTTATTACAGACTCAAAGTCTACTTGAGGTATTTTTCTTATTGTGTGAGTTTTTCCAGATGAAAGGAAACAGCTTGTCTGCTTATGAGCAGAACAAACAGCGGAGTGGGGAGAGCTGCTGCGCTTTGAAACTCTCTCTGGCTTTGTTCTGGTTCTCAAACTGCTGTTAAGGACACAATACCAGCTCTCTCCTTTTTTTTTTTTTTTTCCTTTTTTTTTTTCCTCCACTTCCTTGAAGGAGCCAAAGATGATTTTATTTTTTTTTAAAACTTCATTTCAGAAGGTTTCTCAACTTCCGTGCAAATTATTTTGCAAAAGGCTTTGCTAAAATAATTATCTTGTTCAGTCAGCTTGGGCCATGCAGTTTTTCTTTCTCTCATGACTGCCATTTAACTTGTGTTGCAGAATTACTTAACTCATTTATTTCTAATGACTTTTTTTGGTTAATCTAATAGGAAGACATTTAATTACAGAGGGTGTATTTTTTTTTTTCTGACCTGCTGCCCACTTGGATCTTTGGCTGCAATTCCAGACACATGCTGCAGCAAATTTTGCCTTGGCGATTCCAGTTTCTTGTGTGTGTTCACATTTAACGTTAACTTTAAAACTGCTGGTGGTGGTGCCGATGGGTGCACAGCAAGAGGGGGTACAGCAGGCGTGTGCTTGAGCCGCGCAGGAAGACAACAAGTGAAAGAAACTGGGAGACAGCGGGGGGGAAAAAAAAAAAAAAACAAAACAGCCCTTAAAATAGTTTGGGAAATAAATTGCAGTGACCTGGAAGGCTTTTGGAAAATATAAATGATAAATAAAACAGAAGCGGTTCAGCGTAGGAGGTGGCTTTTTAACCCGTTTCAAGTTTGTTGGGCAGAGTGCGGGCAGGAAAAATCAGCTGAGTTTTGGGTGAACTTTGGGTTTGGATTTTGCATCTTGCTACCATTTTGTTGTTATGGTTTAACCCCAGAGGGCAACTAAGCCCCGCACAGCCGCTTACTCCCTCCCCCCCTCCTCGGTGGGATGGGGGAGCGGATCGGAAGGGTAAAAGTGAGAAAATGGGGGCTGAGATAAAGACAGTTTAAAAGGTAAAGCAAAAGCCACGCACACAAGCAAAGCAAGGAATTTGTTTGCCCGTTCCCCTGGCAGGCGGGTGCTCAGCCATCCCCAGGACAGCCGGGCTCCATCACACCTAACGGTGACTTGGGAAGACAAACGCCATCACACCCAACGTCCCCCCCTTCCTCCTCCTTCCCCCAGCTCTATATGCTGAGCGTGACGCCGTGTGGACTGGGATAGCCCTGGGGTCAGTTGGGGTCAGCTGTCCTGGCTGTGTCCCCCTGACTCCTTGTGCCCCCCCAGCGTGCTCGCGGGTGGGGTGAGGAGCAGAAGAGGCCTTCGCTCCGTGTGAGCACTGCTCAGCAATCGGAAGACATCTCTGTGTTATCAACACTGTTTTCAGCACAAATCCAAAACATAGCCCCATACCAGCTGCTGTGAAGAAAATTAACTCTCTCCCAGCCAAAACCAGCACACTGATACGTTAGACTTTGTCTCTAAGACTGAATTATTAAAATCACTCGAGGAAATGTGTTAATTGATGGGATAAATTGGGAAGGAATGGAGAGAGGATTGCAATTATTCCATCAAGTTATGAAAAATCACAGACTGGAGAGGTATAAAATGTAGGGCTCCTCTCTGAATAATTGAAAAGCATCAATGACAAAAAAAAAAAAAATAAAGTAGCTAATTGAGATGGTGCATGATAAACTGGATGGGAACTGGAACACTTCCCCCAGCCCTCCAGAAGAGAAATGATGTCTAATGTTATGCTGGAGTATTTTTCTCTAATCCGATTGCAGAAACGCCCCTTTGAGCTCTGCCATTGGGAAATTGAGGAGGGATTGAAGAGAAAATCATTGACTTTGCCACTGGGGAGCAGTGTTGAGGACAAGAACTCTTCAGGTGTTTGTACCGAGCTGCTAATGAAGCTTTCTGAGCCTTGAAATAGCCAGAGGTTTCGCATCTAGGAGTAACAGGATGAAAACAAACAAACGAAAACCATTTTCAAACTGTCGTTCCACCACTTCTGGAAGGCTCCTGGCAGACACGGAGGTTATCCCTGAGTATTTTGAGTCATTTAAAACCTACTAGAGAAAGCGCTTTGTCAAACAGGGCTCTGGTTCCCACACGGGGGGGAGGTGGGTGTGCTGCTCCTCGATATTTAATAGCGTGGCATCCTGGAGAGTGACGTCCTTGCGTGGATGTCTGCAAGCCCGCTCCTCGCCGCCGCGTCTCCTGCTGGAGCTGGAGTGCTTTTTATCTGCTTTTTTATCTTTGCGTGGTAAGATGAAGCAGTACAAGTGTTAGCTCCTAAGATTGTTGCACCTCATAGCTGGGGTGGGTCCTTTTTTCCTGTTCACGCCTACTTATTTCAGTGTTACCGTAGGACTCCGAGGTTTTGGTTGCTTTTTTATTTTGCGTTAGGAGGAGAATTTCCCACTGTTGATTCCGGTTGTTGCTGCATTGCAGTTTGTCCGCGCTTCCTTTCTTTCCCACTAACTTTTTTCACTCCTCTAGGCAGGTGGCGTTGGCAAAATTATTGCTTATTATTGAATTTTTGCCAAACAACAAAACACTCGACAAAAATAGCTGAGCAGGATGTTGGGTTTTCAGTCTGTGGCCAGGATACAGCTCGCAGCCAGCTCCGGCGGTTGTTGGAGGCTCGTCAGGGGTTTCACCCCTATTGCAAGGACAACTGGCCAGTGCTTTTTGTGGCCAGCGATGAGACACTGGAAGTTTTCTCTTTGTATTGTCTGTGTTGGTGGATTTGGGGACGTTGGCTTCTATCCTGTGTGCTATACAGCAAGGAGACAGCAAGGTAATTACTGTGCCTCGCTGTCCTGATGTGCTTGTTGAAATAAAGGTGTTCTGGAATGGTGTGTTCACCCAACAGCAGCCTCAAGCTAGTCTGTCTTAGGATAGGGTAAGGATAGGATAGGATTAGGATAGGGTAAGGATAGGATAGGGTAAGGACAGGATAGGATAGGATAGGATAGAATAGAATAGAATAGAATAGAATAGAATAGAATAGAATAGAATAGAATAGAATAGAATTTGAATTCGAATAGAAGAAATTTTCACTTGGAAGGAACCTATGATCATCTAGTCTAACTGCCTACATCTCTGTGCAGCTGAGATACGAGTATTTCATTGCGTGCTTGCTCCTGCGTACGTGGGCTGCCGGGAAGTCGGTTCAGGTGCTGTACGTGCCCTTTGGGGTGACTCTGCTGAGGGGCCGGCGGTAACTCCACCGCTTGTGACTGTAAAACATTTAGACATAAATGAGCAGGAGATACTCTGATGGGTTGTTCTCATAATTCCTCTCTCCAGAGGATGTGAAATTAAAATGCCTTTTCTTTATTTTCCTCTGCCCAGTGTGATGTCACTCCTAACAGATTCTCCTGAGAGGTTTTTTTTTTTAAAAAAAAAAAAAGAAATAATCAAAAATAAACCACCTTGCAGATTTGATTTCTAATGTGATGTGCCAGATGGTAAAACCTGAATTAGGTAGCAGGCATTACTTAGCTGGGGCCTGTAAACAAAACTGAACTACGAAATACTCTTTAATGAGCTAGATTTATTTCTAGGTGCTGAAGCCTCAAAAGGCAAGGGAAAAAGAGAGGCTTTTCACATACGGTAAATGTTTAAATAAGCTTTTTCCTTCCTTTCAGCACCACAGCAATAACTCCATCCTATTCCAGGGCTGCTGGGACTTCTGAAACGCGTAATTCTGCGAGGTTATAATTATTGTGGGTGCTTTAGCGTGGCACGGAGCTGGGCTGTAGGACGTAAGTGGTGTTTTTGTTATATTGATGAGTGGTTTGCTTTTTAAATCTTGTCTATATATCCTTTGACAGCGTGGTTCTCCAAAATTAAATCGAACAAATGCCTTTTACCTGATGCCCGTGAACCAGCACTGCTCTTCTTCAGCCCTTTTCTGCCGGCCGTGACGATACAGAGTGATTGATAGGGACGGGTAGATATTTGCAGTGTCAGTTCAGCAGCGGCTGATGGGCAGCATCGCGGAGATGAAACGCTGTGGATTTAAAAGCTGCAGCTGTTTGGACTGGTAGCTCCATTTGTGTTTCCCCTCCTGCCCCCAGCACTGGCATCCCGTGCTGCTCAGCACCGTGCTCTTTGCCTGCAGTGGAGAGGAACTTGTTGGGGTTTTGGTGTGAGCAGACTTTTTCTGTTGGTGAACGGTCACTCGATATTTAAAACATGTGTTATCACCTTCCCCCTAATATTTGAAACCTCTGGCTATGGATTGGTGCTATACAAAAAGCATGTGGGTGTGTGCTTCTGTAAAATGGGAGTGTAAGGAGGAGAGAATAGGCTTTAGAAACGGTGGGAGGAGAGCTTGATGCATCGTAAAACATGTAGGCTGTGTTTAAGTGTAGATAATGCACACAATAATACTTCGGTTTTCAAAGCTCTTTAGTTGTTTTAAAAAAACAACAACAAACCAGCCCGAAACATCAAACCTCTGCTGTCTTTTGGCTCTTGGTATCTTAGCAAAAATGCTTTTCTTTAACAGACAGAGGTCTATTAAAGACAGGGATCTCAAAGCACAATTGGTTTCGACACTCACAGGTCCCCCCGTTGATGGTCTCAGCAGAAAGCCGTGCCTAGACTGGGTCTTCGTGTTTATTCCCCATTTGTTAGCATGGGAGATTTGGGGACACTTGCATTGCCACTCCCTCTGCTCATGCTGTTCTTGGCAGTGGATGCATGGCTAGAGAGCTGCCAAGAAAAAATTGGGCCAGTACCTTGTTTTCAAAGGTTTATTGGATGTTGCAAGCGTGCTGTAATGTCACATCTTGTGGTCAAAGAGTTTTAAGCAATTTCAGGCGCTGCTTCTGCCTGTTTTCCAAACTTCATTCCCAAAATACAAATAAAAAAATCACAAGAATGCCAAGCCCACCCTTCTGCTCATAAAAATGTAAATGGGAAGTTGAGTCTTCTGAGACCTGCTTATGCTCTTTTGGTGCTTTGGGGATGAAATAACCCTCTTCCAACCAGATGAAGAGGGATGTTTTTCCAAAATTCAGTTCCATCCCTAGACACAAACAACCCTGGGTAATAGAAACAGACCTCAAAACGATGAGTTTTCACAAAATAGTAGCTGTGGGGAGATTTCTTCCATCAGCACCTATTAACCGCAAGTTTGTCCTTGTTGTCTCAGATCAGCCGTAGAGCGAGACTCATTATAACGGACCCCAACTACGATTTATTTATGTAGGGCTTTTCTTAGAGAATAATTTTAAAAGGGAGCAGAAGAAATAATCTGGCACATCCTTATGTCCTAAGGCAAGATTATTTTTAAATCGGGTTTAGACCTCTTTACTAGCATTAACTGGCAGGTTATGATCTGTAAAGCAAAAATAAATGGATCTTCTTCGGGTTACTTGCTGTAGCTTGAGATGTCAGGAGGACGTGGGTTAACATACAGGCACCCTGGTTTCCAACTGATTTACTCATGTGTGTTGCCACTTCAGAGCTTGCTTCTGGTTATTTTCAATACATAAGGGAAGAGATCATGCAAAATTTCCAAAACTGTAGATAAAATTCAGCTGCTTTTAGGGGTGAGTAAGACGAGTGGTAGAAAGAAACCACTGAACAGTGTTTACTGCTTATCATTGATAAGTGTATGATAGGATTGATAGCTGCTCAGAAAACCTTTCACTTGTGTCCATTTTTTTAAAGTCCTACTATAATAGGTAATTAAAGTATACTAATTGAATTAAGATCCCATCTGTCTGAGTTCAGCAAGCCAACAAGTCCCTTAATTAAGATATCATGTTTGCTATAACAGAGGCTGCAAACACAGAGCTGGCCACCAACGGTATAAGCAAATATCTGTCTTCCCATGACAAAGTGCCAGAGCATCCAGTGGGCTGAGGAGATCAAAATAAAATCTGCAAGGTAAGCAGCACTTCCTCATGGGATGACAGTAAAGGCAAGAATAGTTATGCTTCCTCTGATAGCTGAGAAAAATGCCAATTTGAGCTGGGTGCAAACATTTTCAAGCACTCGGAGGTAGACGGCAGCGATAGTAACTGAAAGACTCTATATTGGGTATCTCGGCATCTGATCACCGTCTCAGTGGAACGATGTCTAATATTGGAGGCAAGAAGAAAGAACATAGTAGTTAAAATCAGTGTCTTCAGGCTGCAATTTCAAAAGGTTTATAAAGCATCAGTGTATCCTCAAGCTGATTTGCAGACACAGTAGGCTCATGGGCTG
Source organism: Strix uralensis (assembly GCF_047716275.1). Lineage (NCBI taxonomy): Eukaryota > Metazoa > Chordata > Aves > Strigiformes > Strigidae > Strix > Strix uralensis. The sequence goes on from NC_133993.1 coordinate 8,977,070, forward strand.
CTCCACCATGGGCTGTCTTCACTTCTTTATTTAACCATCACTCCCACACGCGTGTAGAGAGTCCACTGAGGAATCTCCTTTTAGATGCCGTATCTTCAACGGGTTTGTTGTTGGGATTGTAGTTTTCTGAACAAGACATAAAATTTAAGAGCCCCTGTGCCTGAAACGAAGGATTTCCTTCTAGTTTGGGCTGCTGTGCCCATAGCACTGGTCTCTGAACAGGACCCTTCCCGGGAGATGGTTTCAGCCAAGCAACCTGCTGAAATTCTCATTTAGTTTATAATTGTCTTTCTACATTTCCTCCAGTAGTTTCAGCCTAATGAAACTGTGTTAGGATGCTTTTACATTTACAATTTACATTTACAACATTTACAATTCTGGAGGAAAAACGTGCACATGAATGTAGGTGCCTCTTTGCAGTTGGGGGACGAGTCCGTGTCAGCAGTGCCCAGAAGCAGGTACCCAACGCGTGTAGTTCGGATTGAGACGTGACACGGAGGCGGGGAGAGGAGGTGGGTGACTGTGAAGGGTGGTGGCAGTGACTGAGCCAGCTGCATCCCACCCGTGGTGACTTGCTCCTGAGTGTTTGTCCTTTTCCTCCTGATCTGTTTTGGAGCAAGAAAACTAGATTTTATTTTGGTCGTAAAGGAATTTTCCTCAATGGAAGCTTTGGGAGGCAGTGTAGGAGGTAGAGTGCGTCTTTGTTGAGTGCGTGGGGAGCTTTCAGGAGGAACATACGCTGTTGGGGATCACCCCATGGTCTTCCCAATGCACCGGAGGGGACCAGGGCAGGCGTGAGGCCGTCGATCTTCCAGAAGGATTGGCCGAAGTGGGGGGAGCAGGAGAGCTGCTGGTCTGGGGTAAAGTCCTACAGACACGTGCTGAAGATGCAGGCGTACGTCCTTGACGGTGCGATGCTTTGAGTAGATGGCAGAAGATAATTTTTTTTTCCCCTTATGGGAAAATTTCCCAATGAGGAGGCTAGATGAAAGCGGACGCTTCTTCATGCAGTTTGAAAGCGGAGAGACATCTGCCACAGATCAGAAAAGCCTGGCAGGTGGAAAACACACCAGCCCTCCCTTCTCCCTGCCTTTATCCTCCTGTACGTGGCACATCTCTATTCCCGGTGTGTCGCAGCCACCACACTGACACGGGCTCTGCGCAGCTCGACGAAGAGCAGCGGCACCTGAAACCAGAGCTCTGCTGCCCCAGAGCGTGGCGGTGGGCAGACACACCGACCTCCCCTTCCTCCATCCCAGCCACTTTGCACCTTCCCCCTAAAACACTGCACAAAGCTACAGGAGCCGGGAGGATTCTGCAGCTCGAGAGCACACAAGTGAAAACTGAATTATTTAGCATATTTTTTAGTGCAAGCAGGTGTGGGGTTTGAAGCAGTTTGAGTTGGGAATTCTCTGCAGAGGAGTTAGGGTCTGGTGGGATTTGAAAGAGCTGGACAAGTTTTCCATTCCTGTCCTCCTCTTGCTGTCTCTTGACAGCCTTTTTTTTTTTTTTTTTTTTTTTAAGGTCTGAATTCTTGTTCTCTTTCTTGTGTTTTCCATCCCCTGTAACTTCCCCCCCTCTCCCTTTATTTCACCGCTTCACCTGCTGAAGCGCGGGTGGATGCTGCCGTAACGATCTATTGAGCGCTGACAGCGCGCTTGACGCCGCGGACCAGCGTGTGCGAGGAGATGTGGCCCCTGGTCCCCGGGGACTTGGCAATCTCCTGCAGACACTGACAGTGCAGTTCAGACCATCGCCAGCAACCAGATGCTAGTTCAGCTGGAAACGGAGCCGCCGAGGCTCGCCGAAAGGCTTGGCAGGAGGCGAGGGCTGGCTTTGGAGGTGCTTTACTTAGGGGCGGGGGGGTTGCTTTGTGCCTGCGTGGCTTTTGGGGCATTTATTCGGGTTTTTTAAATTTTATTTTATTGTTTTTAGAAGGCGGGGGGGGTGGTTTGCAAAGCTGTGCGAGCACTGAAGCAGCGTGCCCTTCGTCCTGAAGGGAGAGGACAGGGGCGGACACACAGAGGTGGCTCAGGCAGCTCCACTGTGAACCACGTCCAAGCGGATTTGGATCAATGTTCCCCTAAAATCTCTTCCTCCCCGCAACCTCTTTGTTCAGGCACTTGGGACTCTGTGTGTGCGTGAGCATCAGACAGACACCGTTACTCCTCCACGATCTGCTCAACTCCATCTCGCCCTGATTTTTCCTGCAGCCTTTGGTGCTGGTTAATCCCCGACTCCGCTCCCAGGGAGGGCTCCTGTCTGCATAAGCTCAGGGCTGTGACACCAGCTCTGCCTGTCCCGGGGGGCACAGGGAAGGGCTCTTTGGGCAACAAGTGCTAATTCAACGCTGCTCCTGTGCACGCACAGAGCCAAGAGCTGTGACTGCAGCCACCCTCGCACCCCAACGCTCTTGGATAACTTTCTGCAACCCAAGTAAGTCTGAGTTATCCGTACAGCACTTAAATGGGAAAATTTCTATTTTTAAAAAAATCACTATCCTTGCACTCAGCTCTTCTTGTCTCTTTGTTTGCAATCTAACAAGACACAAGAGGAAACCCTCACCACAATCTGGATGGGAACAGATACGCTCCAGCACGACAAACAGCAAACCACGCCGTGAGCGGTGACCTTAGGGGACTGGAGGAGAAGGGGTTACTGCATCACATCTCCCTCCTACTCTTTGGGCACAAGCCTTTAGGAAAAGAGACATTTGGGTAACAGATGGGTGCTCTGGTAGGTCTGGAAACCTCTCAGGCAAAAGTAAATCCTTCCTTCCCACCAGGAGGTTCAGGCCTTATTCTGCAGAACAGCGTGTACGAGCTGAGCTCCCCTAAGGGAGCAGATTGCCCTATTCCTCCAGCGCTGGCTGGATGCTGTCCTGAACAGCAAAGCAGCCCCGTTGCTTAACCCTCGAGCCCTGTCCCTCCAACCGAAGCCGTGTTCGATGCTCTCAGGTAGGTGAGGGTTTGGGGGGGGCATGCCAAGGGGTGCTTTTCTCACCCACCCACTCAGCACGGCTCCCTCTCGGGCAGGAAAAAGCCGCTGATGTTGTCATGATGTGACATTACACGTTGCAGCTTCTTTCTGGGAGAGCAGTGCACTCTGCCATTAATTGGAGGGAAAACAATCAGAGACCTGCTGCTTTTGGAGTTTGTTGAAAGCACAGGAAGATGGGGAAATGTTGGTGTTTATGAAACGGCAGCTGGTGCTAAGCTCTGGCAGGGGAGCGGGAGGAGGAGGAGAGAAGTGGTTGTATTTGGGTTCTGGGTCTAATTGGCAAAACTGTAATAATTCTTAGATCAAATACATGATGCATACAGCCCACTTGCATTTTTAGTCTACTGCGTGTAATAGCAAGTCATAACACTGGGGATTTCATGAATAATCATTTCTGCTTGCCTCCCCTTTCAGTGGAGGATTTCCAGAGTGCTTGACGATCGTGCAGTCTCACTCCATCCCCAGAAGGCAAATGAATATTATCTTTATAAAGAGAGATAAGGCAGACTAGACAAAGGCCTGGAATAACTTGGTTAAGTTTATTAGAAAAGCCAATAGCACGATCAGGATTTATGCCCAGGAATTAAGATTCTTGAATTGTTTGAAGAATGAGACGTCTGTCCTTAGCACAGCTTACGTTGGCACGGCAAAACGTGGTCTGCGAAGAGGAGAAACTCTTCCCTTAACAAAGGAAAGATGACACGGAGCGGTGGTGAAGAGAATTCAAGAGGACTTGAAGGGCACATCAGCTCCCTGGGGGAGGTGGGGGTCATGGGCTGGAGCGGGACCCCAGACACCCCCACTGCCCCCGGCCAGCGCCTTCGCTCTGCGTTCAGCGTGATGCTGGCCTGACGCTAACCGTTACAACAAAACTGCATCCAAAGTTGCTTTTATGCACCCAGAAGAGCAGGAGAACCAGCAATACTAATGCATCCAGGAGCTACCTATGGCTATTGAAATGGGGGATTACAAGCATAAAGCCTTGGCTGACTCACTAGACCTCATTAAAGTCTAATAATCTCTATAAAGATGCAGCGCTGCACATACGCAGCAGCCCCAGCCCGTCTGAGCTACAGCTCAGCAAAGGCTCTATTAGCCATTTGATAGTTTGGGCATGAAACCATAAAATATGTTTATTTGTGTTGTGAAAGCACTTAGGTCAGGATTCCCTCTGCGAGGCTCAACCTCAGCAGTTTGGTTTAGGAACAAAAGGGCCGGGCTTGTCCCGCTAAGGGATGTTCTGGGAGCTGCGATGTCACCGGTGACCCAGGGAGCTGTGCTGGAGACTTGGGGGGGACACAAAAACCAGGAGCAACAAAAGTGTAAACGCTTTGAGCTTCCAATGCCCCCCAAGCAACATGTTATATACTCATCCAGCTGCAGGAATTTCAGTACCACCAGCCTGAAAACATCATAAAAGAAAACCTGAGATGGCCCGTAAAGAGAGAAACTGTGAAATCTAACACAAATTGAGGTTTATATTTGTGTTTTGACGTCTAAGCCTCTAGAAACCCCATTTTCTTGGGTTTTCCTGTGATTAATCCAATTGTTTGGTTTTCTGGAAGCTGAAGTTCTTGAGTAACCAAGTGACTGTGATAGCCACCACTCTGGGAACTCCTCCAAATATGGCAAATTCTGGTGAAAACCTCAAAGATTGCCACTTCCACAATGTTGATGCCTTTAAAGAAGTTCTCACGTCAAGTAGGGCTCTTGTGACAACAACCTGTTGATGCTCGTTAGTTTGTCCGGAGGCTTTTCGTGAGCAAACTTCCTTCTTGTTCGAGATCTTGGCGTCTGGCTGGAACCTGCTAAAAATGTTGATGTTTGGAAAAAAACTGACTGACCCTGAGTTGAGGAAAATTGATGCCTTGAAGCTGTCGTGGCGGTGAGAAGGATCCGGTTGTGCCACCCTTGCATTAAATTGTACCTTCCTGCGAGTTTTGTCCTTTCCAAAATCCTGGAGCAGTGCTTTAGCATGTTTTGGAGGTGATAGCTGGCCACGAGAGTCTCATTTTGAACCTGAGGCCACTGCTGGGTTTTTTGGATATGGTAAATAGGAAACGGTAGAAAGACAAAGTCTGATTGACTGGAAGATTTCAAAGGGAGAAAAGTCCCAGTAACCTACAGAGAGATGGATTTGGGTTGATTTGAGGTTGATTAGTCCCAATTATTTTTTATGACATAGGGCAAAGTTAATAAGGGAGCACTTGAACTGTGCAGAGTTGAGAAAATTATCTTAATGGGAAAATTACTCAAACATTAAAGAGCGCTGTAAGGAATCATGGAATCATTTAGGTTGGAAAAGACCTTTAAGATCATCAAGTCCAACCACAAACCTGCCACTGCCAAGTCCACCACTAAACCAGACGTCTCATCACTTCGGTCCTTAAAACTGGAGAAGACAGAAGCAATGGGAGCCACTGCCCCGGGACGGAGAGAGGTGTCAGGGACATGTTGGGGTGGTTGTGTTCCTGCAGCAAGTCCATCAGCTCCTGATTGTCTTCTGACTCATCTAATCCCAGCACTGGGGAGTCCAGATCAACTGATCCCCACCAGCTCTAATGAGTACAATTAATGGCCAGGGGCTGCTGATTGACTTTGGTGGGAGGGTGGAGTGGGCTCTTCTGGGAAGCCAGTTTCCAAATGTGCAGAAGCACAGGTTAGCTCAGCTGGGTGACTCATGAAATTTAAATTAGGAGGATTTTGTGGGGAAGAGGAAGAAGTATTAACAAACTAAAGAGAGCTAATTACTGGAGATGGAGAACATTCACTGTGTAGTTGTAGATGACAGCGGTAAGTAGTTCCCATCAGGGCTTTTCCTGCTTTGGAGACAAAGAGATTGGCCATCCACTGAGTTGTCAAAGATGATAAGGGGCTGCATTTTATAAATGGAGATAGGCTCTAATTGCAAAAACGCCTGCAAATACTTCTGTGGCACTTTGCTGAACCCTGAAGTCACCGAGGATTTTTGAAGTCTGCTTTCCACAGTCCTTACACACTGCTTCATTTGTAATGAAGTTTGCAACGCATGGAACTTCATTTGGATAAATTTTAGCTCCCCCCACCCCCAAATCTATTTTATGTCCAACTACTAATGGGGAAAGAAATTAATCCTTGGTTCCTTGTGTAATATTGCAGCAGAGGCAGTGGCAGGGATTTAACTCCTCCGCTCAAGAAGCAGAAACAGCTCCGCGGCCAACCTCCACTGTGCCGCACAGCTTGAGCAACACCCCACAAAGCAAATAATCATCAACTATACGCGAATGCATTCAAGTACACCTTGACTTAGCCTCTAACGAGGGAAATTTTACCGAATGAGTTGGTGGAAAGGCTCTCCCTTGCACCTCATTGTGGCGGGGGGTGAGCGGGGGGGGTTAAGGGCAGGCGGATTTAGGGTGCGGGGATTTTTTCCTCTTGTATTGTTTGCCCACCAGCTCAGCGAAATCCTCCTTTTCTGAGCACGGGTTGTGACTCCGCTAGCAGGAATCCTCTTCTCCCAAGCCCGAATAATGGCCCGTCCTGGTCTCCTAGTAACTGCGGCCGCCACATCACTTTTGACAATGGTGCATCCTTTGTAGCCTGGTTCTCTGCTCCTGCTGTCTGCTCTGTTTCTTCAAATGGCAATTGTCTGAAATTTCTCCAAATGAGCAACTTCTGTGTGTGGTGGTTTTGTTTGTTTTGTCTGTGCCGGCAGAAATGGGTTTAACCTGTCTTTTTGTGTTCCTTCCTTAAAGCAAGCATGAACCCTTGGGGAACACACTTTTGTAAGACAGCTCGTGGTAGGGCTTTTTCACCCCCCCAGTACCAAATATTGCTCCTGTTATTTTCTGCAACTCTGCTCTCAAAGCATTTTAAACTTTCTGTTCTCAGAGTAAAAGTCTTCTCATTGATTATTGCACTAAAAGGCTTTCTTTGCTCAATGTATTTTGGACCTGGCCTCTGTCTAGATGTAAAAGCGCATATCATGAAACTTTGCCAGCAGCCAGCAAACCTCTCTCCAAGCTGTAGAGAAGGAATTTGACTTGTGAAGGCTGAAGCATAAAACCTGCTCTGGCGGTAATACCTGCCTCCTAACTCTGCTGGGGTGTAAGGGGATTTTTGGAGCTGGCCTGGTGCTGTGGATGGGGAGAGATTTGGGGGAAAAGGAAGGGGGCGGGGGGGGGAGCTGCTTTTTTTGGTCTTCTCTGTAAGAGGGAATGCGTCCACATAAGTGGGAGCCTGAAGTTTGGATGTATGGGGAGGGGGAGGAGGTTGGCAATACCCATCAGTGGTGCAGAATTAGCCCACGCACGAGCAATAGCAACCAAACATCCAGGTGAAAGTCCAAGTCCCAACAGACCCCAAAGCTGGACCCAGCGCCTGGTTACGAGAAGGGGCGAGTTCAGATGCATCTGAACGGAGCTGAACTCGGGCACAGGTCCCCAGGCCTCATTCACAGCCCCGCCAGTTCATTTTCCTTCTCCCCTGAGGAGGCTGAAACTGCTCTGAGTAAAAACACTTGACCTGCCTCGGTGCCACTGTGAAAACTTTATTCTCTCTCTCAAGGACAGTGTTGTTGTGTGGTTTGTTGGGTTTTTTTTTCCTTTAAAGTAAAATAAATGCTACAGTCAGAGCTCCACTTCACACAGGTGTATGCGTGCGGGCGCGCACCTTTTCACCGAGGAACGGCAGCGCTGGGAGCTGGATGTGGCCGGGCGAGGGTGGCAGCGGGCGCTGGGGAGCCGGCAGTGATACGAAGCACGGATGAGATGAAGGGGAAACACATGAATCACAGCGTGTCAGGGGAAACACATGAATCATATATTGTGTCAGCAGATATGACAGATTCCACCAGGATTTCTCTACCTGCAGATCCACAGTTTCAAGTCCCCGAAACCCCCCGTGCCATGATGCCCAGTGTCAGCTGTGGTGGGATGGCTCCTGGGAAGGTCCCTCCCTGCCCTCCCCGGCTCCCCGTTTCCATCCCAGCCGCCCTTTGCACCCCAACATGGGAAAACTGAGCTCCAGCTCCTGCCACTGCAGAACTCGGATGTGGGGGAGATGATGTGGTTGCCCATGGACATCTTACAGTCATGGAGGGCATCAGGTGCCTTTCTCCCCCCCCCCCGAGGTCTTCCCCTGGCTCCAGGGTGTGTCAGTCTGCTTCTGGAGCCCTCTTTGCCTGGTCACCAACCTTTTAGGACCATGTGGCCTAAATCCAGGCAAATCCATTATTGCACTGAGAAACACAAGTCCTGATTGTGGCTTTATGTCCTATTTTCTGTATCCTAAATTCAGACCCTGCCTTCACATACCAGTCTCTAAAGACCATAGATCCAGGCCAGGTTTAGTGATGCTGGTACCCCATAGCCTAAAATTCCTCCTCTTGACATTGGAGCTTTTGGGGAAAATGGAAAATCCTCCTCTTCCTTCATTGCTTCTGGTTTCTAGGGACCGCTGTGCTCCCGCCCCCGCTTACAAAACCATCCCCATCCCTCCCCCCGCCCCCCCAGCACCCGCTTGTCACCGGGGCATCCTACGATGAGCAGAGCGCATCATCCCGAGGGGTAGTAGGGTACGTCGCTGTGATAGTTGTAGTCGGGACACACTTTCTGCACCAGCCTGTAGTCTATGCTGTAGAAGGTGATGTAGATGCAGATGACTTTGAAGGGCTTCGAGCAGACCCAGGAGACGTGACTTTGGGTGTGCTCGTGGTAGCAGGTCTTAGACGGGTCATAAGTGCAGAGTGTGGTCTTCTTGGCACGATCCACTTTCTCATACTCCACACGGCAGTTGAAGATTTTGGATTCTTTGGCCTCAATGAAGATCTGTTGCTCCAGGTCAAACTCCACTGCCTTGGTGGGGGGGACGAGGCTGACGGAGATGTTCCCTTGCCCAGTAGAGTTGTGTCGGAAGAAGACGTTGACGGTGCCATTGCCATGATCAACCACCTTTCCAGTGATCAAGAGGTTCAACTTCACTGTCTTGATATTGGAATAGAAATCTCCCCAGCCAAAAATTTTTTTAAGCTTGCCTGAGGCTGGCCCCAAGTCCCTCTGTCCTCTGGGGTGTGGAGCGTGGTCCTGCTCGGACAGGTTATCCAGGATATCCCATAGCTCCCGTGAGCTGCTCACCAGCTCCAGGAGGGTCATGTTCTGCAGTAAAGTTGGAGTTAACAGGGACTTTGGGGAGAGCAGCCCTCTCATCTTCTGCACTTGCGCTCTCTCCTGGGTCTTGGGTTCACGTCGCTCTGCACCTTCTCCTGGATCTCCTTGGCCACAAACCACCTGAACATAGCGATGGTGAAGAGTGAGAGATGGGTGAGGGGTGCCTGCCCCCCTTGCCCAGTCTCACTCTCCAGAGTCACCCCCACTTCTCCAGACATGACCCAGCCAACCTTTTTCCCATCCTTGATTTCCTTATTTCCCTTTTCTCTTGCCTTTCCTCTTTACTTCTCTCTGTAGTTCCTATTTCCCTCCTGGTAGCAATTTTCCCCTGCTCTCCATCTCCTCTCATGGCTGCTCGGGGAATGGGTGAAAGGAGCTGGGACGGGTGCGTTTTGCTCACTGCTGGTGCAGCCTGGCAGTGGCACCTCTCAGGGCAGACCACTTGCACCCAGGGCATCTCTGCAGCTGCCCCCGGGGAGAGGGTGCTATGGGGGAGGACGCACACCTGCAACGGGGGTGCCCTCCTCGTGGCCTTCGCACCGGTCTCGCTGCTGACGGCACGTCGCATGGAACCCTCGTCTGACCTCCAAACCGTGCCGTGGGCCGGTGGAGAGACGGAGCTGTGAGCAGCGGGTCAGGCAAAGCGCAGAGGTGAGAGCCCACGGAGATGCCCTTTGCCTCTAACAGCCACTCACGGGCTCGTCTGCAAACTCCCCTCTTGCCAGCACAGGGGTTCTGCCGTGAACCCCAAAATAAGCGCATACAGTGGCTGGGGGGCTGCTGGGGTGGGGGCTGCCTTGCTGCCACGGGCTGTGGGCACCCAGCGGGTACCCAGCGGGCTGGGAGGGTGCCCGGGTTGGGAGGTGGATGCTGCAGCCCCATCGCCCGGGGTGCTGGGCTGCCGAGCAAACACCCGCCGTGCTCCCCGGGGTGCGAAGGGCTCACCTGGCAGAGGAGGCAGCGGGGACGCCGAGGTCAAGGTCGGCCTGGCAGGCTCTGCCCCAGCCCGGGGGTGCGGGTGAGCCACCCCCAGCAGCTCTACCAGCACTGCTGTGCTGGGCGGGGGGAGCGAACTGCAGATTTTTAGGGTGATTAGGAGGCACCTTTACCCCCAGCCCTGCCTGCGAGCCCACCCTGCCCGCTGCCCACCCGCTACCTGCTGCAAAATAACAGAAGTTTTGGGACGCTTGTTTTTCAGGGGATGGGGGGGGGGGGGGGGAAGGGGGGGGGGGGGCGAGGAATGGAATTAATTGATCATTAACTGTCAACCCCCCCTGTCCCTTTGGCAGCACGACCCCCCCAGCCCCCCCCTTCCCATCCCCAGCGCTCACCAGCAGAGAGATGCTCCCCTGGATGAGGAGGACGATGCAGCTCCGAGGAAGATGCATTTTCCAGCCGGTGCCGCCCGCCTTCGCCGTATCTCAAATTTCGAGAGGCTTTGGGTGGGTTTGTTGTTTTCTCTTATTATTTTTTATTTTCCCTCCCTTCTTTTTAAGCGAAGGACGTCAGCGAAGGGAAGGGGGTGTCCCCCTTTATAAGCCGGTTCCTAGGCCCCCCCCCCGGCCCATGGTGGCTCCGGCAGCTCCCACCCCGCTGTGCCGGACCGGGCGGCGGGAGGCGGCTTCACCTGCTGCCTGCTCCTCTGCCTGCTCCTCTGCCTGCTCCTCTGCCTGCTCCTCTGCCTGCTCCTCGCTGCCTTGTTGGAGACTCAATGAAACTCCGCTCCATCCCCTCCTCGCTCCCTCCCCTGCCAGGTGCTGGGAGAAGAGCGGCACCTCCGAGCGTAACCCTTTGCTGCCTGCAACCCAGGCAACCCAACCCGGCCCGGGGGTCCCCCGGGGGCTGATGGGGGGTGCGGGGGGCTCAGCGGGCTCTGGCAGGGTGTGCGGGAGCACCGAAGGAGAGTGGGGAGCCGTCGCGCCAAGGAGTCCCCATGGGTCCCCAGGGAGGAGCATCCCAGGCTGGGAGAACTGGCCCGGAGGGAGTGAACTGGGGTGGGGGGACAACTGGGGGGACCCACGGGGGTCACTGGCTCTGCCCTGAGAAACTGTTTTATCTCGCACCAGGGGAACAGGCAGGGTTGTGGCATTACCCTCTGCCCCAGGGCTCAGCTCTTCACCATCCTGATCCCTCCAGTCCTGCCATCAGGAAAAGGCAAAATTCTGCTTCTCCTCCCAGTTCCCCCACACCCCGGGAGGCTGCAGGACCCGGCTGTGGGTGTGGTGAAGGGAGGCACGGCGTGGGGCAGAGCGGCTGAGCCCTTCGGGAGGTGATGGACAAGGCGAAGGGGAGACTCTTTGGGCCTGGATTTATTGGGGAGGTTTAATGTTTGTTCCTCTAATGCTGGCTGCTGCAGCGATGCGTCCTCCCTTATCGCACGACTGTGCAGTCTTCTTTCCCTCCCCGCCCATAAAATAATTAAAAATAGAGAGAATTGTAGTATTTCTGGGGTCTTTTGATTTTGGGGTCTGTGTCAGTGTGTGGCCCCTTCTGCTCAAAATGGATGCAGAGCATTTCCCTCCTCCCCAGAGGGTCCGGCATCTCCTTTGCCAGAGCTGCAGGCCCGATAGGAAGTTTATTTTTAATTTATTTGTGATTTTGGTTTTATGGATGTGTATGTAAGCCTGGGCGATAACGTTCTGCCCTTCCCTCTGCATGGCAAGGGCGGGAGGTGGTGAATTGTAGCCGTGCCAGGGCACTGCTCCTCTTGGACTTGGGAGATCAGAAGAAGAAGGAAATGCAGATCCTGTTCCCCCAAGCTAGGCAGTTTGATTTCTATATTATTCTAGAAGTAAAGGGATGTCAGGTTGTATTGCGCTTAAAAAGGAAACAGAAGCTACTGGTTTGCTGCTATAGAAAGACAGATTTGCTTGTGGTGGGGTTTGTCCCACGGAAGGCAGCAGTCATCCTTTTCCCTCAGCAGAAGTTGTAGTACTGAGAAGTAACTTGCCAGGGGCAGGACTGGAATTAAACCCGGTATTTTCTCACCCCCTAGGAGACGATTCCTCCTCTTTACCTCACTTTACCTTCATCTCTCTATCCTTTTCATATTCCCCCTTTTCCTGAGCTGCTTTGGAAAGCCAAATCTTGCAGCGACGCTAAAGATGGAACAAACTACGGGGGAAAGAGCACATTGTGAGATGCAGGATGCTCTCGCCGAATGCCCTGCTAGCACTCCCATCTGCACAGCAAACTGGTCCAGCTTTTGACTGCGATTGCGGTGCTGGGATCTGGACAGGGAGGTTTCTCTTGAAGTTTTGGGGAGGGGAGGAAGGTGGGTGACAAATCTGCGTGGTGGCAGCAGGCATCTAAGGTGCCTGCCTGCAGCGCTGCCAGTCGCCTCCTGGGTTTGTTGGAAACCTGAATCAGGTTGGAAATACCATCTTGGACAGATGCCACAGGAGTTACCTGGGGGTTGAATCACTTTTTACTCGCTATTGGGCAACTTGCTTGGCGTTGATGGCACTTGCTGCCCTGGAGCGGTGGCATTTTGGGGCACGGGAAGACAAGGCACCTCCTTAATGCCAATGGAGGGCGAGAAGCCAGAGAGCCCAGTTTCCCCGGCCGACCTGTGCAGAAGGGAGCAAAGGAGTGATGAATCCCTCAAAAAAAGCTTCCTGGTAGCCAGGGCTATTAAGCTCCAGAATATTCATCCAAGAGTGGTGCTGGAAGGACCCTGGGGCCTCCTAAAACCAGAAGGAACACAGCGTTGGAGGATATATGGCAGCACTAATGCTGTCCTGGCCCCAACGGCGTGCTGGATACCTTTAATAGGCTGCACGTCACTAACTACTGTGATTTCGATAAAAGATCTTCATAAAACTTCCAAATGCCTGTGCCATCACCTGCTTTTCAATCACTCCAAGCACTGCATCTTCCAGAGCCGTCTGTGCCGTGTGGGCTCAGGTCCACACCACCCCCCCACCATGCTGAATGCATCCCACCTATTCCCACACTGGTTCTGGGTGGTGAAATACTTTTGGGGAGCAGCTCTGTGGCTCCGATTTGGCTTCTCGTGACTCAGTGAGGCTGAGCTGAGGTCAGCGCGGCTCAGGACGAGGAGGAAGAACAAGGGATAAAAATGATTTAATGTGACTTTCTGGGTTTCCTGGCGTTCAGAGGGAGCTGGGGACTGGAGTGGCATAAAGAAGGACTGATTTAGGAGCTGCTCTATCTCGTCTTGTTCTGTGATGGCTCCCTCCGGAGCTACTTAAATAGCCCGTGCATGGTGAGCATCGGGCTGGCGCTTCCACCTTTCTGGGGTGGTGGTGGGGATGTCTCCCCCAGTCTAACCCTGGGACGTGTCCAAGCCTCCGTGGCCCATCTGAGGGGTCTGTTCAATAAAAGTGGGCTCCTGCACCTCCCATGCAGAAATGAGACCTTGGCAGTGGAAATAAAACCACCCAGGCAAGTCCTGGGCCAGCATTTAGGGACAGGTTTCCTTTTGAACACTGGTGTATATAATCCTGGCACTGTAAAATGGGATGGGATTGAGGTGGGAGGAGGTAATGGAAAGGCTGGGTGCTGCCTTTCTAAAGAAAACTCTTGTCCTTGCTGCTTTTTCCCCAGGAGGGTCTCAGGCTGGGATGATGGTGGGGTTGGAAGGGGCATCCCAGCCTCTCGCCGGGCTATTGAGGGTGGGGTGAGTTGGATGCCGAGGTTTTGGCTCTGGCTTTGCTCGACTTGGCTGCTCTGAAGCCGCAGCTCCAGCTGGTGGGTGCCAAAGTGGGTTTTAAACATTTATTCTGCTGGGTTTTGCAAATAAAGGAAGGTCCAGTGACCAAAACTGCTCCTTGTCCTGCATGGGCTTCTCCAAGCGGGTGAGACGCGCTCCTGGGGTGCGATCGCAGCGGGGCCATGGGGCTCTTCCAGCTGCATTTCTTTGTGCAGAACCTGACACGAAGGTCCGGCCACCCCAGCTGGGGCTCCAGGGGCTGCTGCTAAAATATACTCTCGGATTGTGCAAATTTTCAAAATCAGACGTTACCCATGTGCTTCTCGTGCTTGGGAAACCTCTTTTTTCCCCAAGTCCAGGGCATCCGACTCTCTGGGAGGGATGTTGCCATTGCAGCGAGCGGGAGCTGGGTTTGGGGGGGAGGAGGACGCAGCCTCTCGCACCTCTCCCGATGCACATCCCGCTGGGGGGAAACAACCTGGGCTCTAGGGGAGCAGCTGAGATTTTTTTTTTTTAGGGATGATTTAGCTGAAAGCTGAACTGAAGGAAGCCTTGGCAGTGCTGCCAGGCCCTTTCTCCCCTGTGCTGCTCAGCCCAGCTCCGCATTTCTTTTCCTGGGTTTCTATTGCCCTCTAGTGGGACCCTGTGCTGGGAAGATGGGCTCAGCCTGGGGGTGCTGGGGGGGGACTCAGCTCTGCCGAGAAATCACAGGGTGCTGAACACCAGGAGGGAGTGAAATGGGGAGGGGAGAGGCTCTGGCAAGCACCTCCCGTTTAGCAAAGCAGCTTTCTATTAACAGATCTTATTTTTGGAAGCTTTTTTTTTTTTTTTTCCACGAGGCGTTATCAAGCTCAGCAGAATTAAGGATAGAAGGAGATGAGAAAGACAAAAAAGGCCGGAAAGGGGGAACATATTATAAGCAGAAAGGTTGCAGGTGTGCGATGGTGGGGGAGAGGCTGGCTGTTGGCAGCATTGCTGGAAGAGGGGTTTGCAGTTATCTGTGGCAGGGCGCTGCTGGGCTTCTTCCTCCGGTAACGTGCCACCAACATCCACGTACGCAGAGGCAGTTTGGCTACACAGGAGACACGTGCCGGGGGGTCCTGGTGGCTTTGGAGGATGGCAGGCAGGTGTCTTGAAGGTTCATCGCCAAAGAGAAAGGGCTCGAATCTCTAGTGTCGTGGAGGAGGAGAGATGTGGCACGATGGAGCTGCCCAGGGGGTCCAATGCCCCCGTAAAGCCACGGTGCTGCTCTTGCAGAGCTGGAGCAGCTGCCTGGCAAGCAGCGCTGTCAGGACTGTGAGTGCCAAAGACCAAAAAAAAACACCCAACCCTGAGAGCAAAGATGCTCTGGGAGAGACAGCAAAGATCGGGAGGTCAGGGAGACTGGCTTATGCAGAGACTTAGAAGCAGCAAGGGAGCGTAGCGAGAGAGGGAACCCAAGCCTTCAAACGCCTGACAGCTGTAAGGGGAGGAGGATAATTAATTCAGGTGTTGATTAAGAGGGATATACAGCCTGAGCTGCTGTGTATCCCCTGATGCAGCCCTTTCCCCCTTCTGGGAAAGAGGCTACCACCCTTATTTTTATTTTGCAGCCCAACACCCCAAGGTTATTCGGCCACAGTGGTGAGATTTGAGCTCAGCTCTGCTGAGCCACGGTTCAGTGCTCTGTCTCCTGTGTCCTCTCCAGGAGCTGCCGGCTGTGCTCTGCCTTCCTCGGCTGGGCTGATGCGGAGGGATGTGCTCCCAACATGCAGGGAGCAGGTGGATGCTCTTGGCACCCAAAAATACATGAAACATGGTTAATTCATACTTTGCTCTCACAGAGTGTTTCGTTAGCAGGTATCAAAAGATTTCTCCAGGCTGGTAAATATAGTTATTCCAAACTGATTTGAGTTTAGGGGCCCAGGAGGAAAGCTGGGGGGAGAAGGCACGTTCCTGGGTATCAGTCAGCTGCATCTTGCTGCATCCTCTGCTGCATTTGCAAGACAAGCAGATTCCACCCCCAAATTATCACTGTATGTGTGCATGCATCTGCTGCTGTTCATGGACATAATGCAGCTCCATTTTTTTTTTTTATAAATGTATATGAGGGGGCTGTTCATGCTCTGGGCTCCAGCACTGTCCTGAGGAAAGTTCTCCTAAAACCCTCATCCTCCTAAAACCCCCACCCTCAAACCTCAGCTGCCAGACAGGAGGTTTGGAGCCAACAGCCCCGTCCCTGGCTGTGCTCAGCCCTTCTCCGGATCCAGCTGAACCCTCCCAGCCAGGTGGGTACCTCCAAGGAGCAGTTTGGTTTTGCCTTTGGAACACATTAGGCTGCTTTGTTGGATCCTAAAATACAAAATAATGTTGCTCCTGGGAAAACTGTCTCTAAATCCTGCTGCTTGCACTGTCCCAGCTCTCCGCCCTGTTCCCAGCCGTGCACGCGGGTCTTTCTCCTCCCTTTTCCAGTAATGAAGAATAATCATTTCCAAAAGGTGACACCTCATTGCAGCGCGTTCACCAAGTGCTGAGACCTGTTGGCTAAGGCAGAGGGAGCCTATTTGGATTTTTAAGTGGGAAAACAAATTAAAAGGGTCCTCCCTGTTTCTTTTATCTCTTGTAGACACCTGCAGACAAGGGGGTTTTGTTAAAGAGCTGGGGGAGCAGTTTAGCAAAGCATTGCCTAAAAATAGAGCAAAACTGGGGCTTTATGTGAAGCTGGAGCCCAGTATCTCGTGATGCAGATGCGATTGGGGATGCACCCCTGCATCTGGGGGTGATGTGATGTGGGGTACACCCCGGCGGGGAGCAGGAGGGTGGGCTGGAGAAGGACTGGGGGTAAATCCTGCCTTTGCGAGAGGCCAGGCAGGAGGCAGAGGAGGCTGCGAGCTGAGCGAGCCCTTCTGCCGTGAGACTGCAGAGGGTAGCAGGGAGCTGCTCTGGGCATCGCCTGGTTTCTGGGTGCACCCACCGCTGCCGGGGCTGCAAGGGCAGCGAACCCCAAAACCTGCCGGCCTGGGAGTGGTGGATGCTGCCCAAAACCACCGTCCACATCACGGTGTTATTTATGGCCCAGATCGTTCGTGAAAATCGCATCACCTAGGGAACTTTTAAAGTACCATTCTGCAAGCAGAAATCATGTTTATCCTGGGAAATCTGGGGACCCAGAAAGGATAAGTGTGTCCTGTTTTGCTGTGCTATGGAGGCTTTTGATGATTTTTCATTCCCATCTCTGCTGAGTTTCTGTGTTGATTCATTTGGTTTTCTCAGGCCAAATGGGAGAGAAAATAAATTTCTTGCTTCTAATCTGGGGAGTTTGGAAAGAGGGTCCCCATTGGTCCGGGGTGCTGGGAGAGGGGTGTCATGTCCCCGAGGGTGCTCAGCTTCAGCCTGAGGGGCCCAGCGGGTCCCCCCCTGGCCAGGAATGGGTGGCTTCGATTTCCTTTCCCACCCTCCAAGGCTGAATATCATTTCATAAAAATAACCAAAGAGGCAACTGGAGTCTCTCTGGGAAAAGAACTAATCCCAGGGAAAACAAAGCTGTGCCAAAGGAGTTTTGTGCAGAGATGGGGTTTGGAGCCATGAGCAGCCTTTCCCTGTGTTTTGGGTGTAGAGCACAGGATTTTTCTCAAAGCAAGGCTTTAATTTTACCTGCAAATCCTCCCATAGGACAGCAGAGCGTGTGCAGGCGGCCGATATAACCCCAGCGCCTTGAAACCACAAACCTCAAGGAAAAAAAAGTCATTTATCCTGCCCGCTCAGGCGGTGCAGGGCATTCTGCTGGATGAATGGTGGAGGTGACGGTTTGCATCTCACACAGCATCTCCTTCCTTCAGAGCAGGACAGAGATTAACAGCTCATTTCTGCTGGGCTCAGCAAACAGCAATGCCACCGGGTTTCCAGGGCAGATGTGAAATGATAAATTGGAGATGAAAAGGGTTCACGTCCCAGTAACATTTTACCGGGTCATGTCCCGTATTTACATCACGGTCCTATCATTGTGAAAAGGCAAATATAAACACGATACAATCTATTGGCACAAAAACTGCACAGCTTGCAGCCATCAGGGTTTCTTGCCCGGCTCTCGGAGTGGGGCAGCGCTGAATGAAATTAAAATGATCAGTAAAAATGCTGTGATGACTCTGGCTGGGACTGAATTGCTCGCATGCCTTTGAAAGGATAGGAGAAAAAAAAAAAGATCTCCTCGTGCAAAATGCCCTCCGTGCTATTTTAGTCTGGACAGAGAAGAGGCTGAAATCTTTACAGTTTGCTGCTCGAGCTGCAAGGCGAGGAAAAACCTCTTAGCAGCAAATCTCAGCGGCTCAGAGCTCTGCTTTGGCCCCAAAAGAGCAACTGTCTGCAGCTCCGCTGCGTTAGGATGGGCTGTTTTTCCCCTGTCTCGTGTGTCGGCTGATATTTAAGTCGTAGCTGCTGGAGTCAAGGGATTTATGCTGGGATCTCACCTTGCGTTTTAAATGTGCTGTAAACACCTGACGTTTGCAGAGGGAGGTTTGGAAAGACGACTGGTGCGTATCTAACAGCAGAGGAAGGAGATGCCCCCGCCAGGCCCCTTGAATTAACGCAGCTTTGCTAGAAAAATCTTAATTTCTGAGGCTTATTTTGGAGGAAGATGGTTGAACTTCTCAGATTCCCGAGTGCGTGCAGGCAGGGACTCTCATTTCTGTCCCCTCCAAAAACTAGGAGGGTTCCCCCTCCCAGGCTCATCTCTAGATAAGAGCTGCTTTAGACCTTCACCCCTCGGCCCCATCCCCCCCTGCATCTCCCTGTGCTCGTGCCTGTGTTGGGTGTTTGTGTCTCTGCGCTTCCCCGGGCTGGCTGCGGATGGGAGATAAGCCCTGTCTAGGAGCCACGTAATAATACTGATCATTAATATTTCTTAATGCTACGGTGGGCTGGACAAGTGGTGGGGTATTTTTCCCCCATGGAAAATTTTGCCTTATTGCCATAAAAAATGTGGGGAGAGTGTTTTGGGATAAGAAGTGAGGGAA
Organism: Strix uralensis; assembly: GCF_047716275.1. NCBI lineage: Eukaryota > Metazoa > Chordata > Aves > Strigiformes > Strigidae > Strix > Strix uralensis. The sequence continues at coordinate 8,995,882 of NC_133993.1, forward strand.
AGAGGATTCTCATTCTGTGATACAATGTCATTTATTTTTCCTGAAAAATTCAGGGAAGGGGGGAAAACCTGCTCCTTTTTTTATTATTTATTTGTATTTTCTTTTTCTGGAAATATTTAAGCTACTCTCTGAGCAGTCCAGCAGGCAACCAGGGCTCCAGCATTGCCCCATTTTCCATGCTGCCCTATTACCATTTCTCGCAGAGCTTCTCACCTGCAGCCTGGGCCATAAACCCCCGGGACTCTTCCAGCCTCATCTCAGAACACTTCTTCCCCCCCTTGCTGAGACTCCCCATGCTCTCAGGGGGAGATGAGCCCCCCAGGCCAGGGCAGGACGGGGTGCCCTGGACATCGCAGGGCTCCCAGCCCTCCCACTGGCTCCAGGCCTGCAGCTTCACCTCGTGTCAGAGCAGAAAAAAAATCAAGGTGAGGGGCCCTTTTGCTAATGTTTTACATCTGCCCGAGCAGTCCGAGCGCAGTGGGGTTTCTTGGGAGAGGCAATTTCTTCTATGACACCAGCAGCGGCAGCTCCTCGAAAGGGCTCTTGTGCCCTAAACTTGATCTGATTATTATTTTCAGCTGCATTGGCTGATCTAAGAAGAAATACCTGCCTCTAGACCCTCCCTTGCCCATCGCTGCGGTGACAGAATATCCCACCCAGGGCTCTATGCTCTGTCAGCACAGGGGGGTGCACGGCGCTGCATGTAGCGGGGCCACCCACCCTGCTCCCTCCCAGGGCTCCCCACTGCTGTTCCAGCATCGATTGTGCTCTGCCCAGGGGCTCATCGAGACTTCAAATGACTTTGCTAACCCGATTACACGGAAATAATAACATTTTTGCGATGCGTGGTAGCGGCTGAGAGTCCTGGGGGGTGGCTGGGCACTCTTGCAGGCTTGGCTAATGACCTCCACACCCCAACATTTCCTCGTAATAATTAAAAATGTATTTTTAGCAGCCTGTGCAGAGGGGAGGGTGGCGAAGGGCCAGCAGGCGAGGCAGAGGGCAGGTATTCAGCGGTGTGTTTCCAGCACTCGCACTCCATCAGCAGCCTGGGTTGGGTCCAAGCTGGGGGCGGACGGTGCTGGCCAAGAGCAGGAGCTGCTTTCCGTCCTGGGGATCAGATTGCCCAGAGAAAGATGCCTGGACCAGGTGTCTTGGGCTTGTTTTGGGGTGGAGGTGGGGGGGATTTGGCTGTTGGGCTGAGCAGCGCATGGGCTGGGGGGACGTGCGGGAGGAGGGGGGCAAATGGGACAGGTGCTCAGTGCTTTAAAAAAAAGGAGGTGACCACACGTTGCACGTGTGTTTTTAAGCGACATCTCTGTGTGCTGGGGGGCCAGAGCAGCACCAGCCGTGGTCCTGTCCTTGCCTCTGCATTTGGGGGCTCCCCGTGCAGCTGAGACCCTGCGCTTTCCAGGGGGGCTTTGCCTTCTCAGCCCTTTCTTTCCATTGTGGCACTGATCTTTGTGCCCCATCCATCTCAGCGGTGATGGAAAGGCTGACCTGAGCTTTTCCAGCCCAGTCCCCTTTGCCATGGCTGAGCCTTCAGCTGTGACCCGGCGTCGGGGGGCTGCTGGGGGGGCTCAGCCCAGAGCATGAAGCGCTTTCGGTTCAAATGCAGGGTCCTGCGGGCTGGTCCTCATGAGAGCTGCAGGCTGAGAGCAGCCAGATGGGTTTGGATGTGCGTGTTCGACCCGGACCAACACGCTGAGACGTAGCCCAGGGTTGTGCTTGGCTTCTTCCCCAAAATAAGGCACCGTCTGGCACCCCAAGTGAAAACACTGCAGCAATTGCATGTGCCCTCCTGCCCTCCGGCTCCGCTCACCCCTTGACCCCCCAGCTGCCTTATCCTCACTGAAAAGCAACAAATCCAGCCAGAAAGCTGCAAATCTCCCCCTTGACACCTGCACTTCCAGCCCAGCCTTGTCCCGGAGGAGGGGACGGGGCCACGCAGGCAGCAGGTCCTGGCTCCCGGGGGGGGGGTGCGGGGGGGCTGGATGGGGCAGTGATTGATGAGACTTCCCTGCCCTCCAGGGCGGCGGCGGCGGCACAGTTTTGCTTGTTCAAGGGCTTTGGGGGAATTTCTGCCTTTCTTTAGGCTTTGCTTTTCAGTTCACTGGGTTTTAAGCCTTCCTGCTCTGCTTGAGAAGGCTGGAAGGTCAGTGGAGGGAGAAGCAGCTTTTAACAAGCAAAAAGGCTGCACCATTGTTCTCAGCACTGGTTTTTTCGGTGTGATATCGTCCCTTTTACCCCAAAACTGACCTGTTTGCTCTCTGCGAACCCCTTTCCCGCAGCCAAACCCGGCGCTTGCCGTCGTGGGAGGGGGTAGAGCGCGACGCGTTGTGTGAGCTCGTGTTGACAAGCTCAGACTCCCCAGGGAATAACCCAGATGGGTTTGCTCTTGGAAAACCGTGCTTCGGATAACGATGCGGCTTTCCTAATTACTCCAATGGCCGGATCCCAGACAGCACAGAGCGGCTTGTGGATCAGGGCCAGTTTGAAGCAGCTGAGGCTCTGGGTCCATTGATGCTCTAATTCATGGGACGAAGCGGCGAGTGGCCTCTGTCCGATCGCCTCGAGCTCTAGCAGCAGCAAAGGGAGCGATTCATAGGAGCTGGGGAGGAAGGGGGATTTATTAGATCAGAAAGCCTCCTAGTGAATGCAAGATTGTTTTTTTTTTCCTCCCAACTATCCAAAGCCAAAGATGAGCCTCAGTGGGTGCTGGGGGATGCTTGCTTAAGGGTGACATCCCAGACTAGCAAGAAGAGAAGCACCCAAAGGGATGAAGCACCCAAAACTGACACGTATAAAGGTCATGGGGACTATTAGTGCCTCTGTGGGGTGGCTTATGGTCCTTCTCCTGGTTGGCGGAGACCCCGTCCTGGTTCTCTTTCCTGCTGGTGGAGGATTCACTCATGTCCTTCATCCATAGGCCAGTGGCCAGGGGTCAGGCACAGCTCCCCACTGGTGACCACCCCTTACCGAAAGCTGCGGCAGGGGGTCGTGCCTCTCCGGCCAGTGGAGCCACACACCCTGGGGAGAGGGAGCCCTGGGCTTCCTTCCTCTGCCAGCGCCTGTTTATGCATTTTATCCAATTACTGCTTAATGCAAAATGCATAAGGAGCCCTTGGAACAGGGACAGAAACCCACGGCTCATTTTTGCTGTCCTCTTCGGCAGAGCCGACCTTTTAGGACAATTTCCAGCCTCAGTTGAATGACTTCATGAGAAGATTTCTCTGTCTTTTTTTTTTTTTTTAATTTAGTTCCAACCAGTTTCTGGTTAATTTTTCTCTGATTTAGGAACAAAAACCATGTCTGGAGGCTGCATTTGCTTCACTTAAGCATCCCACCGCTGCGTCTCAGCTAGGCTTTTGCTGCTAGATTAAAAGCTTTTGCGCTGGGGAATTGGGGCTGCTTTCAAGAGGTCTTGAGCTGGCCCACCTCAAACACCAAAAGTCACAGGGGGGCTCTTTGAAAGCATAAGCCACCACCGGCATCCCAGCTAACCTGGCAGGGTCCGCTGCCGGCTGTCGCTTGACCTGAGACAGGAAAGAAACAGCTTGTACAGCCGAGCCCTGTTGTGGCTTTTGAGGTTTTAGCAAGTTAAAGCAACAAATTGTCCATTTAAGTGAAACCTACACTGCAGTCCCGCTCCCAGGGGAGCCCCAGATCCTGAGCCAAAATCTGAGAGAGCAGCGGGAGAAAAATCAATCATTATTATAGGAAATCAAGCAAACTCCAAAGCGCTCTTTCCCTTCTTCCCTTGGCAAATCCTTGGGTTTTGGCACAAATATTCCCATTCTTGTTTCTAAAGTGGACAAAGAGATAGGGATGGGGACGCACTTCCCTGCCTCCACAGCCAGATTTTACCCCAAAGGAGAGGCTGAACGAAGACCCAAAATCTCTCTATTATTTTAATAGAGATGCACCCTGTGAGATGATTAACCACAGACCTTTTGCAAAGAGTTTTTCCAACCTAATTGGATTTGCTTTCCCTACTTCTGCAGCTTGTGTGCTCCTTATTTTGTTATTTATAGCGAACATCTGTCTGAGTGTCGGCCAGCCCTCAGGTGGGAAATCGGGGCTTGGTGATTTCTTTGCTCTACAGGGCTGGGGTGAAACACCAGCTCTGCTGAAAGAAATAGTGGTGACGCTGCTGGGTCCTTCTGGGAGAATAGTGGCAGGTTTCATGGGTGATGAGCTACTCACAGGTGCCTCCTTGCACCTAATGGCAGCAGGAGGGCAGGGTGAAAACCACAGTTGTGTGAAAAAAGTAGGTAAATCCTGGCTGAAAAAAAAAAGCGTTCTGGGAAGGCAGGACCTTCCTCCACCCCAGTCCTGCTGAATGGGCAGGGAAAAGCCAGGGATTGCTTTTCCAGGTAAGAAGCAGACCCGCAGGATGAGAGACTGTTGTAATGCTGACTAAGCCAGTTATTACAGCTGTGATTAACCCAGGTAATTAATCTCAGGCATTGAATGTGGTAGAGGTCAACATTTTCAAGGCTGATTGGGAGACGTGATGATGTAATTGCTTTGGAGATGTTAATTCTCCCCATCCACCCCCCCCACACCCACTTCTGTTCATATTTTATGGGTTTGGGAAGCTTTTTCTCATCTTTTCTACTTTCCAGGAGCTGAGGCTGAAGGGGTTTGTACCGACGGTAGAGACAAACCCTCCCTCCCCCTTTCCATGCCTGACGGGGCTGGGGCGGGCGCGTGAGGTGGGGTCCAGGGCCAGCTGTGCCCTGGATGGGACAACCCAGCTGCAAACCCCTGGATGTAAAAGTGCTTTACTGGGTGGAAAAGGGGAGGGAACAGAGCCAGGGTGGTGGATTAGTTGGGTAAGATGGTGCAGCGAATTTATGGCATCTGGAAATCAGATGCATCCTCCCCAGTGCTTCATTAACCCCAAAGCATCCCCCTTCCTCCCTGGGCACCTTTCTGAAAGCTTTGCCCTACATGTAACAGCAAGCAGGTAAGAGCTGAGCTCCTGAACACCTTTTATCCTGGTGGTTTTGGATCACAAGAAATAATGTAAGTCAAAAAAAGTGATGTGCAATTTGCTTTGAAGTCTTGGTGGCTTTTATTTGTGATAACGTGAAGAGGCGCTTCACTCTCCGGCTGCGGGGACCCATGGTGCCGACACACGGTGCTGTCTGGATGTTTTTATTTGTATCATGAGGCACTGCTGGCAAAAGGAGCTCTTGGTTTGTGAACAGAGGATTGGCTACTGATAGTAAAGTGATTTACAGTGAGGCTTAGGCCAGCCAGCTCCAGGAGTGCTTTTACGTGATGGCCTAATGGTTATTAATTTGTCTGGAATTTACTGTAATGCTATTAATCCTGATAGGCTTGTTGGGTATTTAATGCAAATATTTTAAGTGCTTCTGTGGGATTTTTTTTTCCCTGGAATGGCGTGTTTAGCTGCACAGCCCACATGTGAGTAGCAGCTCCTGTTTCTAGGGGCATTTCAATGAATTTCCCCCCCACTTGCGACGGGTGTAACTCAGCCGTGCCCTTCCCCATCCCCTCAGGCAGGGCTCCCCAGGCTTGTCCGGCATCCCTATCCTCTCAGCCTCGAGGTTTCAAATTCCCATTCTCTTTTCCAGCTCTGAACATCTTTCATCTCTTCTTCTTTGCGAGAGCCACCGAATTGCCCGTGTCCCCGGCTGGCTGCCCCACGCTGGCTCTGCCCAACCCGCTCCCGTGGGTCAGCGCTTTCATTTCTCCCTCGCTTTGATTCCTCACTTTACATTGCTGGCTGGCAAGCTGAGCTGCAACCATGTGTTTCTGTTTAGGTGGCCTGACAGATTGAGGTTTCCAGCTTTCTTGGTGGGAAACACGGCTCCAAAAGCCTGGAAACGTGTGAAGGTTGCAATCTGATTCCGGCTGCGTTCCCTGCTCCCCCCTCCTCTCTGTCCCTGCAGGGAGAGCACAGCTGATGCCAAAGCAGGGAGGGGGGGGGGGGGGGAAGGAAAAAAGAAAAATCCAAACCTCCCAGGGAAACTGGAAATATATGTAGGATTTTATCCAAAGATCACTTAAATAAATCACAGGCTGGGACTGTGAGAGCGGCAGGTTCCTTTGGAGGGATCAGCTCCCAATTCTGCGGCTGGAGCAAGCTGGCTGGGGGTGGGGGGTCTGGGCTGCACAGCCGGCGCCCCAAATGCGGGGGGTGAAAAGATATTAGCTTCATGCAGGGAGTGCACGTGTTTCCTGTGCATGGGCAATGGGCCCCGGGCTCAAGACTCCTCCGAAGGGGTTTAAGCCTGGTGTGGGCGAGCGGAGCTGCCTCGAGGCTTCACCACCCCATTGCAGAGGGAACAGCAGAGCATCCCTGGGCGCACGTGGCTCCTTCCCTGCCATCCCCAGGGCTTGCAGCATCCCCACGGGCAGAAAAACATCTCTGCCCCCATCCCGGGCCAGCAGGCTGGTGCTGATGGGAGACAAAGAGCCCTTTGAAGTGTTTGGAGATGTGAGTCAAGGGCTGGCCGTGCCCCTGTGCTGAGGGGCGAGGGCTAGGGTGAGCTGTCTGCCTCAATTGATGGCTTTATCCTTTATTTTCTGTCTTTGCTCGGTCTGGAGCTCCTCAGTGGGAAGGGAAGCAGATGCTTGGCGTTTTGACCAGCCGAGGGCTGCCAAGCCTCGTCGCTCAGGATCGTGGCCACCATTGACAGCCCCTCCAGAGCCCCGTGTACCCCCATGTGTGGTGTGGGGCTCAGTGGGCATCTTGGCTCAGCCATGGAGGTCTTGCATGGCTCATCCCTCTGCGTGTGGCTGGCTGGAGCCTGGGCTTTCAGCCTCCCTTGGCTGGAGGAAGGCAAGTGGGTCGCCTCTGGTGACCTTCTCATTGAGCCAAATATCAGGGCTTGGCTCCCGCTGTGGCCGAGCATATGCAACCATTTCCTTCCCAGCAGAAAAAGCCTTTCTTGGAATGAGGGGGAGAGAGGTGCTTTCCATTCTTTCCTTCCTTCTGGGAATAGGTGGGTCTGGAAATACCCCCCAACGTGAGTGCCCCCGCATCGCCCGCTTGGGTGCAGCTGGATGATGCCAAACACGTGGGGATGGATCCCACCCCATGCTTCTGCCATTGCAGCTTCATGGACCCCCCCAGGGGATGGGGGGGTTGGGAGAAGGAAGGTTTACAACGTGGGATCGCTGGTGTTTACCGGGTCAAACACGATTCCACTCCGGGATAACAGGCGTGAGGTTCCTCTTGATGTCATTTCACAAGAGAAGTGTCCAGGGACAGCCCTGCCTTTTTGCTGAATGATTCCTGATGGGAGTTGAGTTTTCTCCAGGAAAAGTGTGGATGGAGAGGACACTGATTCCTGCTAAAAGCACCCAGCTTGTTCCCAGCAGCCTGGCAGGAACCGCTTCGGTCTCACGGCCCATTCGGAGGGTGATGGGAGAGAGCAAAGGCGAGCACCGGGTGCCAGGCAGCTCACTGCAAGGTGCTGAGCGGCTCCATGGGGTGGTGGGGATGTGGGGAGGAAACCCAGAGAGATGGGAGAGGTAGGAGGGATTTTGGTTTCGGAGCAGAGGAAGGAGCAGGGGTCCTGTGGCACGTGTTGTGGGACTGCTCCGGCGAGTCGGGCCGGCGTTTGGCCACTGTGCCCGGGTGGCTGCGGCTGGTCCCGGCCAGATGTTCTGTAATTTCAGTCTGTTTGGTTCCCAGCGTCTGCTCTTGCCATCAGCCTGGCCCCCAAGCCTCACTCTCCGCGGGCGGCAGATTCCCCTCCTGCCTTCACCGATGGGGCCAAGAATAACACTCGTTGGTGGTGAAATGCCCGGGTCTCCTCTGAAGCCCCCCTGAGTCTCCTGACTCGTGATGGGCTGTGAGAGGTTGGGAGCCCCAACACCTTCAGGAGGTCAGGACCGGGAGGGAGAAGCAAATAACAGGGCTGGGGAAGGCATGCAGGAGGCAGGGCTGCTGGAAAGATGCAGCAAGAGGGTAGGGAATAATCAAGGGTATTTATAGAATTCCCATCCATCCGTGTTCAGCATCTCACTCGCACAGGCAGACTGTCCCCAGCCGGGGACCCAGGGCACGGTGAGGTTAAACATCAAGGCTTAGTGCCTTTTGTGTCTCCAAAAGTCGGTGTCAAAAGCAGAATCTGCAGTGCCAGGGTAAGAGAAATGGTCTTACAAAAATAAATAGTGTGGGTCACATGAGTTACTGGCTTCTTCTGGAGGAACTAAGTGTTTACATGAGTTCTTGGAGGCTTGGCTGTGCTTCATGCTCGCAGAAAGGGTCCTGGAGGAGAGGCTGAGGCTGAGCTCGAGTTAATTAAGAGTAGGCTGTCATTTGGGAGGCCTGGCTCTGCCCTTGCCTGCGCGGCTGCAATGTTTCACTTTGATATACATGGGGCTGGTTGCTGACAGAGCAGACTCAGGACAAGACGGGCTGTGGGGCGGCTCAACTGATGTCTTTGCCCTGTTAATTGGGTGTCTCCGGGTGCTCTCTGCTTCCAGAGACCCTGCGAGAGCTGCTGGTGGTTGGATCCAGCGTGAAGCCGTGCCCGGAGACTGGCCAAGCTTCCCTCAAGATGCCTGGAGGTCCCGGCACTGGGTGGTCCTTGCCCAAAGCTGGAGCTGTCAGTGGGGTGACCCCAGCCCCCGGCAGACTGCAGCATCAGTTGCCGGGAGCGCTGCCAGCACCTTCTCTGTTCCTTAATTAGCAGCATTACCCGCACATTTGGGCATCCTTCATGTTGGGAGAAGGATGTCATTTGTTCCTCCTGCTTATTCTTCCTTTTGAAGCCGTAATCCTCCCACTCTGACACCACAGCCCTTCCCGCCGCAGCTAATTGCGATGCCACGCGGGCAGGTGGGAGCAGCTCGCGGGCAGAGGAGCTCAGCGGACCTCGCTCGGGCGTCCAAGCCCCATCCAGCTGTCCCAATGACGGGGGGAGCTGCAAATGTGATACGGGGACAGAATTGATTCAACTCAACGCCTTCTCAGTGCGAGGCCGGCGGCTCAGGGAGAGCAGCATCTCCGTGTCCTTCCCATGGCAAGCTCTGGCCCAGGGCTACTTTCCCCTGGGGAATTAAAACAAGGGGAAAACTCCTGCGAGCTGCTTTCTCCCTGCAGGTTACCCTTCATTTCATGGGGTCCGGAGCAGAGCTCTGCTGTTTGATTTGCTTTGCAAAGACAACCAAAAGGTGTTAAGTGCTTGTTTAACACTTTCTAAAGTGCTTTAAGAAAACCACTTTTACTTGGTGCAAGCTTTTGGGATCGGGGTGCCAAAAAAGTTTTAACATCATTACACCTTTCCAGGATCTGTTGTGAAAGATCCCACCCTGACACAGGTCACGGTTGTCTTTTTTTTTTTTTTTTTTAATTAACTTATCACTCATTCAACTATTCTCAGTCTTCTTTTATCCCTTTTTATCCTCTTTTATCTCCTGTTAGAGTAAACCTCGGGCATTCCAGGTGCCGGAGCAGGAGCAGACACTGGATCTGTGGCAGGGTTGGGTTCCCACAGCCCAGCCACCACCTTCGCCCGCACAGGGACCCTTATCAGATGCTGCAAAACAAACAAACAAAATAATGGAGGAAACCAAAGCCCAGAGGGCAAAGAGGGAAGGGATGGGGAGGAGGCTGTGTCAGGAGAATATAGATTTCTTTCTCACATCTTCTAAGGATCTTCGGTTGGTCGGTGGTAGCAAATGATCCCAAAGGGACTCTCGTTTTTCCAGGGGCTGCCATCGCTGCGTGGGATCCACGTTGCTTCTGGTTGTTGTATCGCTCCAGAAGGCTGAAGCGAAAGAGCACATCCCAACCACGTGTGTGAGCGTGGCTCGGTGGCCTCACGCCCCCAGCAGTCATGAGGGCAGCTTGCCTTTTGCCGGGTTCATCCTGAACCTGTTTTGCTGTTGTTTTCTTGTTTATCGATGGAAGCAGAGGTCTGGGGTTTCTTCCTTTAATCTTTCTTACTGCTCTGCTCCCCGCTGGGGGCAGGCAGATTTACTGCTGATCCTATATTCTGGTTTTGCCTCCTAACATCTGTGTTAACTCTTCCCTCAGCCATCAGGAACAGCGTGGCTGGCCCCAAGCCGGAGCTTCAGCCTTGGGCAAGCGCTTCTGGACCGAGCTCAGAGGCGAGCGGGTGACAGCGCTGAGTGTTTTGCCATATTGCAACGCTGGGTGGAATGTCCATGTTCCTGGACAGGAGAGATGTGCTCCTCCTCTGAGGATGTACAGCACACACATGTTGTGTTTTACGTATCAGACTTTCCCACGTTGTTGTCCCATCCATCCTGTCCCCGTATTTACCTGCCACCCCCCAGGCTGGGACCTCTGCCAAGAAGAAAGGCGATATTCGTGTTAGCAAGCCACAGTTGCCACTACAAGAGGACAGATGGATGGAGCAGATCAGCTCCAGTTTGCTCTCCAGAAGCTGATGTAGCTGCTGGGGCCAGGCGCCGTGTCAGCATCTCCTCCGGGAGCTCTCGGTTAGATGAGTTACATTTGATGCTACTTCTTGTGCAGGCACGAAGGTGTTTCCGTGGGTTTGGGAAGCTAATCTGCCTCCTAGCAAAGCCAAAGTTTCCAAGTGGAAACCCTGGGCTGCTCCCCAGTGATGTTGTTTTATTGGTTTTGAAGACTTCAGCTCTTTGCTGGAAATATCGGGGCATCTTTAAAGATCCCCACAAGTCCTGCCTGGCGTAGTACACTCATTTTTACCAGGTTTCTACTATCTGCTGCGGTGGAGGGAGGAAAGCTTTCTCTTTACCCTGCTCTTAGGTGACTGGTGTGATAATTGGGTCTAAATTGATTTGAACCATTTCCTGTAAGTCTCCAGGGAATAAATTTCCCAGATCAATGGATGCCACTAGCAGTGGCTGGAAATCCTGCTGCCCTAAGCAAAAGGAGGAGCATTTTATTGAACCTGCAATGCTTCCCACTTGTCCCAGTCAATGCTGGTTCGAGCAAGGAGCCCAGTTTTCCTGGGTGCTGATGCTCTGGGCACAGATCCCCATATCTAATGAGTAGGAATAAAACAAGATTTGGGTACCCTTTGGGTGCAAGTGCTGCTGTAGCCTCTCTGTCCCCAGCACACTGTGGCTGGTGGTAAAAAGAGTCTGTTTTTTAGGAACAGGGGCCAGGGGCAGACACAAGGGATGACATGATGTCTGCACACCAGGAGCTTGTCCATCCTGACTCTCCAACTGAAGGTAAAATCCAGCAAAATCTCCATTACGCAAAGCATCTTTTGAGATCCAGCTCGGAGTGCAATGAAGCATTTTTTGATACCCTCGTGGCATTTCCACATGTCCTACCCCACACCCTGAAACACCTCCCAGACCTTCCCCGCTAAGATCCTCTCTTCTTTTTGCTTTGCTTGCTGCTTTTTTGCACAGTTACGCAGGCAGGTTTGGGGAATTTGCTCCCCCTGACCGCAGTACCAGGGTCTGACAGGCTGCAAACTGGTGCTGAGTTTTCTCAGGGATGTTTCCTGCCACCTCCAAGGTCCCAGTTTAAATCACTTAGAAACCAGAAATGTTTTTGGGTGCAAAAAATCTCCCAGGGCTCCCAAGAGCATCCCCACTGCTGTGCTCCCATTCCTGGCTGCTGCAAAACACAAACCTTTTCTGAATTAACCAGGGCACGGAAAGGATCTGGGGAAATGTTTCTCCTGGAAAGCAAATGAATCCCATTACGTTCGCTGCCTTCAGACCCTGCCCCATTCGATCCAAAGTTGCTCCCTCCAGAGCTCAGACCCACGGTGGGAGATTTATAGGCTCTTGGATGCCACTCTCTCCTGTTATGTGTCTTCCAGGGGCTATTTTACAATGATTTCTTGCCTTCACCTTCTCACCAGCTGTGTGGATGGTGTTTACTAAGTGTATTTTAATGTATTCACCTTTCACCTCTTGACTAGACGTGTATTGATCTGATATAGATCCCTGGGAAAGGCCGTGAAGGGGATGGGGAGCTGCACCCACCCTGGGCTGGGGAGAGGGGATGGTGGCAGCTGGGGACGAGCCTGTGGCAGGGCTCAGCATGGAGAAGACAACTGGTTCCTACAGTCTGTCCATGCTGGGAAATGGGTCCACACACCTGAAAATAGATAATGGCAGTGCTGCTGTTGAGGGTGGTCCTGGTGGCAGAAATTTGGGAAAGCAGCTGGGTGCTTGGCTTCCACCGTGGCTCTGCGGTGTGTGGCAGGGCATGGCAGGGGCATTTACCCACAGAATAACTTTTGATTCTGTCGCAGCCCAGATCTGGAGCCTGATACAAGCCAGTCCTTTGGGATGCTGTGTTGGTCCAACCGCATCACGCAAACCCCTTTGCTCATCATTCCCCAGGCATAAATGCTTGGGAAAATGCACCTTTCTCCAAGATTTTCCTGAGACCAAGCTCAATGTGTCACTGTGCCTCTAGGAGCTCCTGGAGTAGTTTTCTTTATTCCTTGGGCAGATTTTATGGGTGATTTGGGGGCAGAAACGCTTGATGCATAGTGAAGGTTATGCATCCAGTGAGGCACCGGCGCACGTGTTGCTGTTGCTGCCGAGCAAGAAACATGTGCAACCATAAACCACAGCCTGGGGAAATGGGCTGTGCTAATCTCGGACCTGAAACTGGGAGCAACAGGAGGTAAGAGGTAAAAGCTGAGATGTCCCAGCTGTTGCCTGCTGTGCCTTGGTAATGTCATGGGGAAAAGGCATTTTGGTAGGGTCGCGGGAGTGATTTCATGTCTGAGCTCCTCGCTGTCCTTAGGGCAGGTGGAGGGGACCAGGACAGGCTCTTTCCAGTGTTTTTTTGCCTCCGGGTCCCCTCCAGCCCTCCCCTGTGTCTGCCCAGACTGCACAGCTGGGCTGCAGCCCCCACAACCTTCCCACAGCTCGTGAGGGCTGAGGAAACCTCCTGGCTCCTTTCCTGAGCTGCCTCAGCTCTTTCAGAGGCTCCCACAGCCTCAGGACCAATCAAGCCTCCTTACTGCAGGGAGCCAGCGGGGAACGTGGAGAGCGAGCAGGCTGTGTGTCCGAAAACTGTATGATAACCCCTGTAAAATAAATAGGATGCAGAAACCCAGCAGTGCTCGGCGGTGTCGGGAAAGCGAAATGATGCTCCAGCGGAGACGGGACAGTCAGCCACCCCGTGGGTGTCTATGAGGCCATTTCCCACGGGGCTGAGCTGGGGATGGGGTCACGGCAGCCCTGGCCCATCCCTGCCATCCCCAGCCTGTGGTGGGGGTCCCCAGGAGTGGAGGGAGACGGCTGGGGGGAGCATGACCTCCTCCAAAGAGCATCCACACAGGCGAGCACCCACAAAGCGAGCCTGAATCCCCTGTGAGACTGTCTGCACCAAGCCCCAGACAGACAGCACCATTTGTCCCCAGCTCAGTTTTTCCCCCCTTGGTCCAGATTTTCTCTCTTGGCAGGGGCAGTTGAAAGCTAAACCCTGAGGTCATCGATGCAAAGGCAGAGTTGGAGGATGGACTGGCTCAAAGGTCATCAAAAATCTTCTCCCTCCCATTTATTTTTTTGGTAAACAGGAAGCTGGGTTTTCATTTCACCCCAAATCTTTACAGAATGTGGCTGTTTTTATAGCAGCTTTTATTTATTTGTTTCTTCCTTTCATTGGGAACCGGAGAGTTTGCAGCTGACGGAAAGCAGGGGAAGTGTCAGCTGCTAAAAACTGGAATTATAAGTATATGCAGCGACTTTCACTGAAAACCTAAAACCTCCTCACAAGGGGAAGTGGAGGGGGAGCAGGGATGGAAAATGGGATAATGTTTCCTCCCATCCCCGCTTGTGCTGGTGCTGGACTTTGTTTGAGAAGAGGCGATGATTTACCCGGGGTGATCCCCGGGCCGGAGGCCTGAGGGCTGATTTATGGAGCAGTAAAACTGAACAGTCTTGTCTTCATCATCGGTTGGGGTTTTTTTTCCCCCAGAAAAGCTCATAGACATTATCTTCCTTCCGGTAAAAATCCCAGCCAAGCAGAAAAGCCCTCCCAGCTACTTACAGCCTCATCTTCCCCGCAAAATACCGTCCCAAACCCTGATTCCCACGGTTCGACGTCCTGCACGGACCCAGCCAGGGTCACATTGCCAACACCCATCGCCCATCCGCAGATCCCTGGGGATCCCGTGCCAGGGATCGGGTGGTCTGGCACCCTCCTTGCAGTGCCCAGGTGATGGTTAACGGATCCGCATCCACCCTCCTGCCCTGACTCCGCTCACCTGCATCCCCCCAGGACTCCCTACAGGCCCCCCCCAACCAGCCAGGGCTGCCAGGAGGGAGCCAGGTGTAGCCAGAGTTTAATTTGTTTTAAATTAACGTGGGAGGTGTGGGGGAGGCTGGAAGGTGAAGGGAATATTTTCTGGGAAAAAACAACCTTCTCGGTTTCTTCGGGAAGCTCTCGCTGCATCCGGGGGGGAGGGAGAGGTCTGTGAGTTCACTTCAATTAGGGGTAATAAAGCTGTTTTCCTTTCCCATCCATCCTAGGGAAGTGTGGCATTGAGGCTGTAATGGGTTTAACCTGCTGCTTGCTCAGGTGATCCTTCTCCCATCCCAAATTTTCAAATATCCACAGTCAGTGGCAGCAGGAGCAGCAAGAGCGAGACCTGGAGAAACGCCTGGAGATGCAGGTAGGTACAGTGCAAAGCAACAGGGTGCTGCTTATTTGGGTCTTGTGGTGCTTCTGCTAGCAAAGAGGGGAGGAAACTCAAAAAAAAATCCTGTGTAAAATCTTCCATGAGCTCTGCAAGTGGAGTGATGTCTTTGGGATGAGGTCCTGCTGTTGGATTTTCCGGGGATAAGACCTGGCTGCTGGGGATGGTGTTTTGCCATTTAACCTGCTAAAGCTCTTGGAGATGCTGGTTTGGGGAAGGTTGGGGCTGCCAAGGCCCATCCCCTTGGGGTCTGCAGGTAGAGGCTTTGCCTGGAAAGTGAAGGGAGATGGGGGGAGCGGCATGTTTTGGGGGTGCCATGATGGTTTTGGGGAGGGGGATATTCCCAGGCTCTTTCCTGCTCTGGAGAAAAAGCAGGACTTGGCAGAAGGTGGCTTTTGCTCAGCTGCAAAGCCAGCCCGGTGGGGAAAGTGTGTGGAGTGTCGTGGTGTTAGATCAGCGCCGAAAGCCCGTCCGGGACAGACAAACTGCCAGCTGACGTTCTGCTGCAGCCCCGGAGCATCGCGATTCGCTTCCCAGCTGCTCCATCCCCTGGGCCCTGGAGCAGCCCCACGTCTGGGGCTAAATCATTCCCCTCTGCTTCCCCTCCTTGGAAATGGGGGGGGCTGATCCCATTGCAACTGGGGGGGGTGATCCCATTGCAACTGGGGGGCTGACACCGTGACAACTGGGGGGCTGACACCGTGACAACTGGGGGGCTGATCTTGCTGCCTGGCAGGGGCAGAGGACGCTGCCAGCAGCACGTGCCCTGCCAGCTCCTTTGAGACACCGGCCGTTTGGGGACTCAGAGCTGAAGTGACAGCCTGAGCTACAAATGCCCGCGGGTCCCAGATGCAGCCGGCGTTAAGCTCTTTCAAGACACTTCATCTCACTGCTCAGGCAGCGCCGACGCTTTCCCAGCCTCAGCATCACCCCTTTTTCGCACGCAACAGCGAGACCCTGCGGGGACACGGTGCTGTCACGTCCCCATGTACATCAAGCAGTCAGAGATGTTTTAATTAACCAGGGTGCAACGAAAATCACAGAACTGCCTCTCAGCGCTGGAATAGAAGAGGCAGCGCTGGGAGCAAGCCACAGCTTCCCCGCCACCCCTGGAAATTCATGAGCAGGTCCAGCTTGTGGTTCCCGTGGTCCCGATCGCATCCCGTGGCTCTTCCCAGCAGCATCATGCTGCCGTGGCCCCGCAGGCGGTCAAAGAGGGGCTGGGATGGGGGTTTGTGACACCTGAGCCATTTCTTAAGGAAAGCGAAGCATGGCAGTGGGCATGGGGGAATCAGAGCAAAGCTCTGGCCCTGTCTGGAAAGGTTTTACATCTGGAGGCAGGTTGGGCCATGCGTGTTCAGTGCACATGTGTTAGCTTTGCTCCTGCTTTATACTCCGGCCATTCATGGATGGGATGAGTCAGAGGGGCCACGGAGAGATTTTTCAACTCAGATAAAAATTTTGAGGTCGTTTTTCAAGTCCCTGCTTTTGTGGCTGCGGAAAATGCTGCGGGAGAAACACAAAACCATGTGAAACTCGTTGAGGTTTCAGCTTTGTTACGAGCACGAAACTCGGACCAGATTTCTGCAGGGGCTGTTGCCGCTCCTCGCAGCCTGGAAGCCAGAATTAGACTTGATTTTTTTTTTTTCCCTTTTCTGTTTATTCACTGAAAACTCCTTGAATGCCTTCTATTTTTGGTGCCTTTCATTTAGCCAAAGAGCAAACTGAGTCACCTGATGGATGAAATATTTTCTTGATAAGACACTTTTTTCCCCCTTGTTTTGCTCCCCGAGGCTCCCAAGACGGGTCGGTCCCAGCCAGCTGCTGGTCCTCACGGAAATATTTGCTATAACTAAATGTTACACAGCTGTTTCTCACTAGGGCATTCTTCAGAGGTGGATTATTTGTCATTCCCCAGCTTAATAATAATAATCCGTTAATGCATTTTTGTCATCCAATGAAGGAACAAAATGCTCCCATGTGTTTTTACAGCAACGGTGCTTTTGCACACATGCAGGCAGAGTTTAGGCTCTCCCTGCACCCTGGCCTGACTAAATACACTAAACAACTCCCGCAGCACAAGTATTAAGTCTTATAATATGACAGGGTGGGTCAGAAGTGTATTAGAACCACTGACTAACAAGCATATAAAAAAGATGTAAAAGGGAAGGGAAAAGTGAACGTTTCCGACATGCTGGTGGCCGTGGAGATCCCCTCCTCTCCCCCCCTACTTGTGCTTCCTGGGAATCTTGTGAAAATATTTGTTTTTTAATTCTGCACTGGATCAGATGCTGTCCCACAAATGGGGGAGTTTGAAGTTCCCTCAGTGCATGCTCGATGTTTCGCAGCCGGCAGGCTGTGGGCAGATGTCCTCATCCAGATCCAGATGTGCTGCACAAAGTTCTTGCCTTCCCCCTCGCCCCCCTCCTGGCTCCAGAGTTTTGCTGGAGCATCTTTCAGGAACATCCTGAGCATCTCTGGGGAACAAAGTCATCCTTTCAGTGGGTTGTTGGGTCTCTGATGGAAAGGAGCTGCTCTACCGTGGTCCCTTCTCCTCCTCAGGTAGGACTGGTCTAAGCCCGCTGCCAGCTTCTGGCAGCACAAATGGGGCATTTTGCTCTTTGTTGTTGTGGTTTCTGCTGTTGCCAGTGCCCTGGAGCCAGGCAGCGGCTGAGGACAAGGGTTTGCCCCACGCCTTGGTGTAAGGATCCATCTACAGCTGCCATCAGCCCCCCCAGACTGCAACAACCGCAGCATCGTATGGTTATAGCCTGGCCAAAAACCTCCTCGGCAGCCGGGCGGGAGCACAGGAGCAGGCTGAGCATCTCTCCAGCTGTCCCTGCCAGCAGCAGCCGTGCCGGCTGGTGAGAGTCAGCCTCGCTCAGCCCCCGCTGCCGTCCCGGCGGTCGCTGCAATAGAGCCCTGGCAGAGTCACGGGTGTGAGTGGGGACGGCTGAGCCCCAGAGTAGCTGGCAGGGTTCCTCGGGGACATTGGGTCCTTGGCTGCATCACCCTCCCAGCCAGCACTTCAGAGCCAAAACTCAGTGGTTTGTCTGCAGTTCCCAGGTCAGCGGCTTTGTCGGGATGGAGGAGCCAGCGGCCAGGGGCTGGGGAGGGATTTGGAAGCCCAACCTTGAGCCAGTCCCACACGTTGGGGTGATGCAAATACACATGTTAAAGCTTCAGGGGCACACTGGGAGCGAGGGAGGTCCGGGGGTCACGGCAGCACCTTGGGTGGTGGCTGCTGCAGCTGTCCCTGCGACGCAAAACTTCAAATGAGGGGCCAAATTCACCAACAGGAAAACTGCTGGGAGCTGGAGGCAGCGTGTGAACGCAGCACTGAGCCAACATCGGTGCCAAAATTCGGGCGACTCACTGCGCTTCGAGGAAATTAAAAAGTGCTTTCTCCTGTTCTTGCTTATCCAAACGCTCCCAGCCTCAGCTGGCCTGGTACGCTGGAGGAATCAGCATTTGGAGCAGGCTTGGACTTTGATTTGTTTCTTACAGCTTCCTGTCCTGATGAGAAAGGAAAAGTTATTTTGGTAACATCATGAATGAAACCCAAGAGGTGACTGAAGCATCGGCAGGGCGGGCAGGAGTGGCGGGAGCAGCCAGAGACAATATTTCTCCTACCCGCAGGAGAGATGCTCTGGAGGCTGTTTGCCTTTGATTCCTTCTCCCCACTGCTTCTCGGTGCAATGAAGAGCAATTACCATTTCCATAAAAGCCTCCTTATTTTAGGGGACTTCCAGTAACTTCAAAGAAGGGGCAGGTTTCTCTTGGGAACAAAGTCATCGTTTCAGTGGGTTGTCAGGTCTCTGATGAAAAGCACCGTCGAACACTCGCTGCTGGGTGCTGGACCTCTGCTCTGTCCCCATGTCCCTGGTTTTGTTCAAAGCAGTGTCCCTGGAGGAAGATCCTTTCTGGGCACCAATCCCACGCTGCAGGACCCCATCCCCGCCCAGGCTGAGACTGGGAATTGCCAAAACCCACCTTGCATGGAGCGATGGAGATGCCCCCAGCTACGCAGGGATCTGCCACGTCTCCCAGTCCTCCGCTGTCCAAGGGAGCAGTGGGGAGAGCACAGAAACACCCGGCTTTCCAGCTCCCTCGTCCCAGACAAATATTGCTTCTCCTTCCGAGGAAAAGGCAGCATTACCGGAGCCAAGGCTTGGGATGTCAGAGTGAGCAGCGCTTGGTTGGATCAATGCATTTTTTTCCCTCCCCAACCCCGTTCTGAGCCTCCTGTGTTAAGAAATAACCTTTCCTGAAAGCCAAGAAAGGCTGTTGTGGCCAGGGGATGCTTTTCATCCCGCCCTGGCAGAGCACTGTCCCTGGGCTGCTTGTGCAAGGGCCGAGCAGCACTTTTGGGCTTGTTTTTTGCATCCAGGAGCTGCTTCCCAGGCGCTGTGGGGACCATGAGGGCCAGGCTGAGCTCAGGGCTCAAGGGCACCAGGTGTTGGGGAGATGGCAGCAGAGGAATTAAGCTGTGTTTAACCACCACGGCAAGCTCTCTGGGATGTAGCCTGGTTTTCCAGGGTGCTCCCATTGCTGGGATTGCCCGGGTTCAAGCTGCTTGGCAAAGCCACTGAGGGCGTTGTGGGATGGAACGTGTCAACGGAGTTGTCATTTCATCCCCTCCATCCAAAGGGGCAGCGCGGCTTGGGGAAACACTGGAAAAGCTGTGCAAGGACCAAGCAAAGGGGAACGGCTGTGGTTTTGCTGGAGCCAGAGCCCTCAGGGCTGTGCTACCCAGTGCAGCGATGGGAGGGAGCGGGTTGAGTTGCAAAGAGGCTGAAGGCACCAGAAAAATCTCTCTGGTTTTGGGTGCTGAAGGGCTGAGCCTTGTCTTGAGCTTTGATCTTATCTCACCAGGCAGTCTGCTGGGGGCAGGGGTTATCTCCGCTCCACTGGCAGCGGGGAGGGGATGAAAGCACCGAGAGCAGGGCTGTGTCCCTGTTTGGGGACCCCCAGCCCCCTGCCGCCAGCACCTTTGTCCGTGGGGTAACCGTAGCCAGTGGCGGGGGCAGCCGGTGAGGGGTGAAGCGGGGAGGAGAGGAAGAGATGGGTGTAATTTGGTAACACGACCTTCCAGTTTTTCATCCAGACAAAGCGGGTGATTACAGCTGCCCAGGCTGGGATTACAGCAGGGAGGTGTGGAAAGGCTGGTGACCCACCTCGCCTCCCCTTCCCCTTGTATCCCCCTCCTTGGGTCCAAAATAGCTCTGTTCCCCCCGCAGAGGCCAGCAAGGTCTGTAACCCCTGCGTATGTCGGGGGGTAAATGAAACATGGACTGCCCTGGTTTTGTGCTGATGCTCTGCAGCTTCAACCCCCCGGTTCCTCTAAGCCAAAACTCCCAACCTCTGGATTCAGCTGCTGCTACTCCCCCACCTCCAGAGCTTGGTCTCTATCCCCGGAGTTCAGAGCCAAACACCCTGCATTTTCCTAACATCCGTTTTTCTCCCACATCAGCATCTTCCCTCTCAACCCATCACCAGGGCTTTGCATCCGCTACAGCAGAGGCTGAGCACAACAGCCTGGGGGTGATGGGCCACGAGGGAACGGGGCGGGTGGGGGGGGACAGGGCTGGGGCGGAGATGGGGATGGGTATAGGAAATCTTGGCAGAAGCCCACAGACCCTCGTTAAGCATTTCTGGCACCCTTAATGATGCTCCAATCTGCTAATTGTCTGCACGCAGCCCCGGCTGAGTGCTGATTTCCAGCTTGTGCCTCGCTCAGCCCAGACACACAGAATGGAGGCGGGGGGGGGGGGTGTCCACCTCATCCTCACGTCGCATTTTCTGGGGAGAAGGGGGCTGCCGAGCAAAGCAAACCCTGTGTGGGGAGACCAGGGGCATCTGCCCCACTGCCCTCCCCAAAAAGCCACGGCCAGGGCTGTGCAGCAACCGCTTTCCCCCAGTGTGTCCCATCATCCAGCTGGAATTCTCCCAGCTTGTGATTTAACCTCTTTCTACCTGTTTTGGCCCAAAAGGTGTGGAGGTGATGATCCTACAGCAGATTTCCATACCGCGGGGTGCTCCCCAGCTCTGTGTAACAGGGTTAAACAGCCCTGGGACCCTCTGTCCCCACTCAAAAGTGGAGATTTTTACCCCTTGTTTTCTCCATCCGGTCCCTCTCCAGCACAGGGGGGACCCCAGGACCCTTCTCAGGTTTTGCAGCAATCTGAGCTGCAATCACCCCCCTGAGCAGCAGGGGAAGGGTCATATAACCACGGGGCTGGTGGAGGAGCCCCTCAGGGCTGATGACAGAGCCCAGCTGGCCTCACTTGCCGCCCGGCCGGGGCAGGAGGCCGGTGGGGCGACGGGAAGGAAAAGGGGAGAGGGAGGAGGTGGTATGGTCGAGAACTGCTTGCTGGAGGGGATTAAAGGCTCAATCTTGACTCAAGAGAAGGAAATTAGAATCAAATCAGCTTCTAGCACCTGCTGGAAATCGGGGCAGGATTTATGGCTGGGGGAGAGGTGGGGTGGGGTATCCCGCGGCTTCCCCTGAGGGTCCTTGCAGGCGATGAAGGGGGTCGTGGTCCCTCCTTGCTCCTCTCCCACTGATACAGTAGACTTCATATTTACTAAATTTCATGGTTAACGATTATGTTAGTAGTTTCTGGGTAACACCACTACTGTGGAGGGTGGAGGGCCCCAGGAAGGGCCTGGGCTGGAGGTAATCCCCCCATGACGGGGACCGATGGGCTCCCTCCAACTTCTGGGCTTTGCAGAGCTCTTTGGCGTGGATGGACAAAATGTCCTCGGCAGTGCCTGGAGCTGATGGAAGGGGGAAGATGGCAGGGAGGGATGGAGAAGGGCGTCAGCGCTGAGCTGTGCTGGATTCGGCTGTCTGCGGCTCACTGAGTCCTGTGGCAGCTGTTTTCCATGGGCTGTTGTAGGGGCGATGGGGATGCCCTGGGGCAGCACCCATGGGAGCAGCTGGTGGGTGCTCAGAGCTGAATCCCAGGGGCTGAGCGTGAGTGGGAGCAACTAGATAAAACTCATCACCTGCTGTTCCCTTCTTTGTCTCTTCTCTGACATTCCCACCTTCCCTCTTAAGGACTGGGCAGCTGTGCAATCCCAGCAACCAGGTCCCCCCCTTCCTGGCTCCCTCACTCCCCAAATCCTGCATTTCCAAACCTTTCCTGACCCCATTCATCATTTCTCTCAGCCTCCATCCTCTTCCTCCTCCCTTTCCCTTTAGTTTTTCCTGCCTGCAACCCCTCAGCTCAGCATCCCACCAGGCTGCCCAGAGGCTCGTCCTCCCCATTACTGAGCAGGGCTGAAGCCCCAGAGCATCACCGTACTCCAACACCAGCACCCCAGGGTGCCCTGGCAGCTCTGCCCCCCCGGCCACACTGCCCCCCACACCCCAGCAGGGTGGAAATGGGGCGCCTGGCAGGAACCGCCTGTAAAACGAAGAAAGTTAATCATGGAGATAATTGAAACCAGCGGCCATGGCTGGAGAGCGAGCAGCTTTTTCTGAGCTGAAGGGAAGAAAGAAGGGGGTGGGAAGCTGGGGCTGGAGAGGGGGGGGTGTCTTTGGGGGTTTATGTTTGTGGTTTTTTAAGCCAGGGAACAAATCCACATGGTTGCACGGGCAATTCCCAGGAACTTTAGCCTGGGCTCAATCATAAATGTTTCAATCCCTTCACTTCAAGTGTAAAATTGAGGCTCTTTGGAAGGAAATGGGTTGGTTGGCGGCTCTTTCCTGGGGTGGTGCAGGCAGCCCTGCCCGATGGGGGGATCCTGGAAGTGTGCAGTTTGTGATCAAATCAAATCAAGGAGCCAAATCTGTTTCTCACCCAGCCCTGGAGAGCAGGACTGTGCTGCTTGCTCAGCCCGCATCCCCCTGGGTACCCGTAACCTGGGCTCCCTTGGGAGAGCAGGGCTGGGGGGTGGCAGCACATCACCCCCCATCCCCAGCACGCTCTTGGGGATGATACGGGACCGTAGCATCCATGGACTTCTCCTCATTTTTCATTCCCCTTCCAGCAGCTCTGGGTGCCTGGGAGCACCTTGCAGGAGCAGAAAACTTGGGGGAAAGGTAGAACAACATCTGGAAGGACCCTGAGCCCAGAGCCTGGCCGGGGTGTGGGGGGGTGATCCCTTTTCGGAGGCACTGCGGGTCCCACGCCTGACTCAGATGGGCATCACCAGGGCCTGGTGACTTTGTCCCTCTCCTCACCAATTTTCCCACAATCTTGTTTGACTAATCCTGCTTAAACCCCCCAGGCCAGGCTGCCCCCCACCACACTGGGGAGCCACATTCCCCCTTATCCAGCACCTCATCGGAGTGTGTAGGTACTTTAGGTTACACCAGGTTTTAGCCTAAAAATGCCATTTTGGTGCCTCTGGCCTCTGGCCACCAGGCACGTGGGCAGGACGCTGCTTCCCTTGGGCTATTTTGGAAAACCCCAGCTCAGGTTTTGGCTGGGGCTGGTGGTGGTGGTTATCCGCCCACAGATCTGCAACTGTTCTACGCCTCTGGTTTTTTGACCTTGCAGTTGTGTGTGCATTGCCTTGGGTATTTTCCAGGGCTGAGCTGAAGCATCTCTCCAGAAAGCCCTGATTATTTCAGGCTGAAAAGCAGGTCTGAAGCAATTAGAGATGGAACAAAACCCTTCCAGCTATGGAGCAGAGCAAGGGAAACAGAGAAGAGAATTTGTGTGGGATGGATTTGAGCTTAAAGACAGGCTGGACCTGCAGGGAGGGAGAATTTCTCCCCACTCAGGAGCAAGATAAAATCCTCATTAATTATTTCTTTTTCACTCTTCAAGCTTGATGAATATTAGCAAGATCTGAGTTTTGTCATGAGGCTGCCATGGTGGTGACCCATGCCTGGCAGCACAGCCACATGAAGTGATGCAGGGAGCTGGAAAGATGTGGTTGCACCAAGACTTGGCTTGGTTTTGGAGGACAAACTGCAAAAAAAGGTCCTTCCCAGCATCTGTCCACTGATGGGGGACAAGGATGTGCCCAGGGATGGGAAGGGAGATCATGCACGAGGGTCAGTGACAGTGCACTGGAGCTGGCTGCTGTTCGCTGCCTTCCCACGGCTCGCCTGGCGCCCAGCCCAGCCTCTCTAGTCAGAAAAACAGAAATCTGTATTTCTGAGTATTTGATCTGGCGGTTTTGCAAAGCGGAGCACGGCCTCTGGTCCCGGCTGAAGGTCGCCAGAGTTTTGCATTGTGCGTTGCAAAACTCCAGCAACTGTCAGCCGGGACCGGAGGCTGCACGACGCTCACTTTGTTCAGAAGAGTCTCATTTTGCATCTAATGAAAATTTTATTCTGATTTTTTGTTCTGTTTCTGAAACAAAGAGACGTTTCCAACACCCAGCCACCGGAGATTAAAAAAAAAAAAAAAAAAAAGAATAAAATATTTATTTTAAAATGAGTAATAAACTAACCTAGGAGCTTGTATCTGAAGAGGATTTACATTCACTCTGTTTTTCAGATGGGGAAAATGAGTCACCAACTAATGGCCAAGGGGAGTTGATGAACTGGAATGAATTACTTGGGGTTTCTCACCTTTCAAGGGAATTAAAACCTCTTTACCATCCTTCCAGTCTGGGCCTCAGACTGGTTTTTCACCCAAATAGGTGCAATTTTCCCAGGAGAGGGCTTGCATGCTCACCCTGGGAGCAAGGGACCCCGGAAGCCTCCTGTGAAGTAACAATTCCTGGCTGAAGTTTATCTTCAGTTTGCCTGGGAATTAAAATCTCCCTCATTTGCCCCATCCTCCCTCGGAAACAGGAGAAAGTCAATTCTTCCAGACTCCTTGGAGGCTTTTTCCTGCTCTCGGTGATTTTGTCTTCAGCCGCATTTGGAAGGAAACCAACCCAACCGCTTTCTCCCAGTTCTTTGTAAATCATTCCCCTACCCCTTCCCCTTTCATACTCATATAAAGGAAATAATTAAAAGACCAGGAAAATGAGCTGTTGGCAAGTTTCCTGCAAAATTGCTCAGTGTTAGGGTGCCGTGCGGAGCTTGAAGCTTTTTGCAGGAGCAGGGTAGACGTTCAGGGGGCCTCCATCAGAGGGATTTGGCCAATTCTTGGGCTCTCTGCTCCCTTCCCCTTGCTCTGAGATGCCATTTTGCTGCCACTTTGCCAGAATTAAAGCACTGCTCGATACCCAGGTGGCTTCTTTTCAGCTTCAGATGAAGCCAGGCTTTGCACAGGAGCCTGCAATGTCACTGGAGTTACCAGCCAGCAACAATTTGCATGAGTGAAGCTTTGAGGGAAACCAAAGTGTTTTCCCCCATTTATTCCTCAGCTCACCTGGCTGGGGCGTTACTTTAGAGTTCCCTGGGCAGCCCCATTGTACCCTCATTCTTGTGTTGCTGGGCTGGAGATGGGTTTTCTCAGCATATTTTGGGTAACAACTCACACCCCCTGTGCCAGACCCTCTGTGCTGGGTCTTACTGAGATGATTCAACAGCAGCAACAGGAATTTCATATGCTTGGAGGGAACCACTGCCTTGCCCTGGCCGCTGTATCCCCTCTCACATTGTCTTCCTTGCTAACTCCCCCCAGACGCATCCATCTGGGCTTGTTTAACCTCTCCCTGCTCTCTCCAGGAAGGCCACATCCATTAAAGTAAAGCCCCATCATCGCCTCTTTTGGTTTGCACCCAGCTGCAGCAAAGCAGAATCACCTGGGGGAAACTGGGGGAAGAAGAAGAAGGGAATGACTTTCACTTCCCTCTCTTTTCCCTTTCTTGCCTGTCCTCGCTGGCAGTGGCAGTGCTGTCCCTCCTTCCCAGGTGACCGAGGTGCAATATCTCTTAGATGCATTAAATCAGGGGTGGTTTAGAGTGAGGTGGCTGCAGGGGCTGGTCTTGGCTCTGTCACTGCTCAGACATCCTTGTCCCATGACAACCCGTGCCAGGACACCCCCATCCCACTCCCCTGTGTCCCCTACCCCGTATGGGGTGGTGGAGACACCCTGAGATGCAGGGACCTTCCCAGCTCTGCCCTGCCTTGCCAGGCACCTGGGCATGTTACTTTTTCCACCCACTGGCTTGTTCCCTTGTCTTTTGGGCCAGGTTTATCCTGGGCCAGGTTTATCCTGCCCCAGGCACAGCCCTGACTTCTGCTGGAGCTTCTGGATGCTGCAACAGCATCCACAGTTCCTCAAAGTTTGGACCACACACATGTTTTCCCAAACCTGGTCAATAGAGATGTGGTGGTGGGTTAAACCAGTGCCTTGTGATGCTGGCTCAGCCCCGTCTCTTTTGGTCTGGGCTACGGGGCTGGAAAAACCTCAGGCGAGGAGCTAAGAGCAGGTTAAAAGAGGAAGGCAGCCATGCTGCTCTCCCGGGGGCCGTTAGCCCCCACCTCAATGCCACTGGCCTCCGAGCAGCCCCCCGCGCTCGCACGGCACGAGGCAGCCTCGGGGCTGTGCCGTGCCTGGCGCTGGCACCTGGCCATCGCCCCAGCGCTCCCGGCTTTGCCGCCGACCTGCTTTCCATTATTTGGGAATGTGGCTCTCGCCAGCATATGGGAGACAGATTTTGGCTGGGGGTGCGGAGGGGCGAGATGGAGCTGCTGACGCTGACCTGCATCCTCTGCTCGGGGCGGGTACCGCGGGTTGGGGTTGTCTCTGGGGTCAGGGAATGAAGCATCTCCAAATCCCCCCCTCCCTGTGGCTGGTTGCACCCCCAAAGCTGGGCTAAAGCATCGGGGGAACCTGCAAGAACGCTTGCTCGGCTTGCTTCTGGAGGCAGACAGATGGATGGGGAAGAAATATTGGTGAGATTAGCGTTTGTCAGCTGCAGCTGGGCGCTGGGAGCTGTTGTTTCACTTGCAAAGCCCTGCTGCTATTCGGGAAGCTCAGCTTTCTTTTCCCATCTTTGTCCTTCTGCAAAGGGAAGATCCCAGCTCCCCGTAGGGGCCAGGAGTTGAATCAAAAGCATCTCAGTGCATCGTGGGGTTTTAATGTGCTGGGGTTTTTTTTTCCCCCCCCTTTTTCTCGGTGACTGGTGAGGTTATTCGAGACCTTGTGCTGGGGATGGCGAGTGATTTAGCAAAGCGATGGTTCTTTGCTGGGGGTGATGGTGTCCGGAGCGGGTGTGTGGATCCAGCACGGGTCTGTCCCAGTGCTCCGGTGCTGGTGGCTGTCCTCCTCCACCTCCCGCCCCGCCCTGGGCCAGCCCCCAGCCTGGGGGAGCCCCTCCAGAGCTCCTTACAGCAGATGCGAGATTAAGCAGGGGGCTGCTCTCTCCCTCCCCAGGCACCCATAAAGAACGGGAAGGAAGTTTTCCAGGGCCTTTTCCCCAGCCTTACTCACCAGCCGATGCAAACATCAGGCTTCTTTCCAGATCTTATTGTTCTTTTTTTTTTTTATTCTTTTTTTTTTTTTTTTCCCTCCTGCACTAACCATAAATCAGGTTGCTCTCCCCAAGGACCATCTAATGCAGCTGATCCCACACATGAAGACCACCTCACAAAGCTCCTTCTCTCCCTCTCCCCCCAGCACAGCTTCAGCCAGGGATGCAGGGAGGGTGACGGAGGGGGAGAGGATGCTCATCCCCCTCCCGGGTCCTGCGTGCTGGCTCCAGGCTCCTTCCCAGGCATTGCAGGCAGAAACCTTTCAGCTCACGCTCGCAGCCCGACTCCGCTCCTCTTCTCCGTTCCAGCCTTTTTCCCAGGGGAGGATGGGGATTAAGAGGAAGCAGATTAAATCTAATGGATTGATTGCAATTATTCTCCCTTGTTTGTTTGCAGTACCGTGTGGGAGCCTGAAAAACAGAAAGGGAACGCGCTTTATGTGTGTGCAGTCCTGGTCCTCATTACTTTTCTTGCTAAAGAGTGACCCAGGCCAGCCAAAAATAAAACCAGCTACATTTGAGCATTCTATTTCAAGCTCTTATAAACTGCGATGTGCAAATACTTCTGTGTGCAAACCCACACGCGATCCTGTGCGAAGCAGCTCCAACGCCAGCCCCGTGAGGTCCCAACCGCCCTCACCCATGTGTCCCACGTTCGCTGGGGACACGCACCCTCCTAGGAGCCATCGGAAGCTCTTTGGGGCAAGACCCAACCTCTTGTTTGGGGGAAGTTTTACCTGTCACCGTGCCTGGCAGTTTTCCCCCTAATTTGGTTGCCCAAGGGCCGTGGTGTGAGTGTTTAGCATCACAAATGCACCCTGTATCCCTTTTCCCACCCAGAGCTGAGCCCTCCAAGCCCTTCCTGGACTTGTTGTGAAAACCTACCACTACCCAAATAAATCTCCCTGGGTCTGGGGGTTTTATGTAGGGTCTCGGGAGGCTGCTCCTGCACTTTGGGGTGCTGAGGGCAGCATTGCAAATAGCACTGGGATGCAGAAATCAGCACCTTGAGCCCAGAGCAGCAAATGCTTCAAAATAAGTGGACTTAAGCCTTTTAATGCTCTTTTACAGCAGCTGAAGTAACTCGGAGGGGCAGGAGGAAGAAGCTACTCTCTTTTTCTACATTTTTTTCCCCAACGTTGAAGGTCTCTCCTGCAGTGCCATCCCAGGGAGCGGGGCAAGAGCATGGGGATGCTGCCCAGCACCGTAGGAAGCTGTTGTACAAATCTGGATAAGTCGTGCAAAGCTCCCAACGCCACATTTCTGGCTGAGATCCGAGTCTCCTCTCCCAAGAAATCCTCCTCCATCAGATAAGATTAAACTTTACATTCCTGCTGTTTATAAGGTTAAAGTAGGAGGACGGGGAAGAAAGAAGAAAAAAAAAAACCCACCCTTGAAGGCTTTGAGGTGACCTTTCCTATCATGGATTCACAAACCTCAGTTCTTGGGGGGGGGGGAAACAAGCAGCACACCAACGTAGTGATGCTCTTTATTGGCATCCGATGGATACACAAGGACAGCTACCCACCCGGCCGGCGCAGCGGCCTGCTACCCGCCGTGCATCGCCCCCCCCCCCCCTCATGCTGCTCACACCCCACCCACAAACCCCCCAAACTCCTTCTACGATGGCTATTTCTTCACCGTAAAACTTCCTAATGAATCGGCACTGGTATTACAGAGGGGTGAGTGGAGAAACACACGTTCTTTGTACAACAGAAACATTAGAAAAGGACACAAAACGTACCGACGAGCACTAACTTTGGCTTGGTTTTCCCTCCTGGTTTTTTTTTTTTGTTTGTTTTATTTATTTCCTGCAACCAGGGATTTGAGGCATCCCCCGGCTTCTCTTTGGATGCTGAGTTTGTCTCAGTTTCCTCAGCCCTGAGGAAATCCCTTTACTATGGCAATTGAAACCTGAGACCATGGCAATATTGTCCTGAAGAAAATAAATTTCCAGCTGGCAAGGTATGGCCAGGTTGGCTTGTCAGACTGAATCGGGCAGTTTATTTTGCTTTTGATCTGGGCACTTTATTCCAGTTGCCCTCAGTTCATATTTGAGTCACTTCACCAAAAAAAGGGATTGATGGAAAGAACCTGACGATAACCAACATTTAAATTCATCCAAAAGCATCCCTGTGGATGGCTTGGTCTGGCAGGAGCTGGCACCCCAGGCGGGGGTTTGCGAGCCAGAGTCGTCCACTGCAAGTGGGGTTGCAAATTTGGGGCAGTTTCCTTGGATTTTAGTGACGGGAGAGGTTTGACACTCAGACGTGGGACTCACAGCCCTGTCAGGGCCAAGTGTTTCTAACCAACGGGTTTGGCATGGGCAGCCAGCGGCCAGTGTCACAGGGGTTGTTTCTCCAAAGGGATCTTTGCTCTTTTGCTGCACGAGGGCAGGAGGCATCGAATATCCCATCCTGGAGATCCAGATTCAGCCTGTCCTGCTTTATCACCCAAAGCACATGGGGCAAAATTCCCAAAAGATTTTGAAGGACCTGGGTGCTCAAATCCTGTTGACGCAGGCTCCAATCCCTCGGCAAGCGCTGAGCTCTCCCTCCTGACACCCGGCAACTCTGCCGGGAGCAGCCACATCCTTCCATGTTCCCAAGTTTCTCATGGACCTGCTGCAGTGATTTTTGGGGTGTACATGTTTCCCTGCTTCCCCATTGAGTCTTTAAGGCCAGAAACGAGGTGGGACCAAAGGCTTGGGCTGCAAAATGAAGGCTCGCCTTGCAGGCGGAAAGGCTGTGAGGAAGAGCAGAGGAGCCAGGGCGGGCGCCATCACCCCGTGTCACACGTAGAAACATCAAGCAGTTAGTAAAACAACATGATATTATTTACAAGTCTTGCTTATCTCCTTAAGGAGGGGAGGAAAATCACCTTCTGCCTTCAGGAAAGAGTTTCTGGCTGAATCCAGAGGTGAAGGGGGAGTCTGTAAGCGCAGACGTACCGGCACTGGTGCCATGCACCAGCTCGCCTTGCAGTCCTTCCTCTGCAAAAAACTTGTGATGCTCCAGGCGAGTGAGACATCAAAGCAGTAGCTGGGCTGGGGACATCCCCCAGGACCACCCCGGCTGCTCGGTGGCAGCTCGTGGGGGGAACAGGGTGCTCACCCACCCAGCGGCTGCTCTCCAGCATCACCCATGAGTGAGCTGGGTGCTGGGCGGGGAGTTGATATGCCAAGAAAATGCACTTATAGCTCTGGAGGCATAGAGGCGGTGAGTGATGTCCCTTTCCCCGGGGCTGCAGTGGGGTCCTGGCAGAGGGAGGTGTTGGGGCCACCCAAGGGTGCCCTGGGGAGGCAGTTGGTGCACCGAGGGTGGGCAGCACCCGCTGTGCGCCCGGACGGAGGTGAAGGACCCACGGGGGAGCAGGCAGGGGCATTTCTGAGCCACCCTTCACAGTGCTGGAGGAGAAGGAGCCCTTACAAGCAGGGGGTCGGGACCACCAGCCCCGGCCGGGTCTGCAGGCGAGCAGGGACAGTGCAATGGTGTCAGGGTGGCTTTGCTCCTGGGTCGATGCAGGGTGGGGATGCCGGGGCTGGTGCCAGGGGAAGGATGAGCAGAGCCCTTTTGTCATGTCCCCACTGCGGGCAGGCACTTTTTCAGCCCTTTAGACCTTCAGTGTCCCCCCTGTGTAGCTCCAGCATCCCCAGGTGAGCTGGGCACTGGCAAGGGAGGTCGTGGCACCCAGACGTCTGGTCCTCAATGTTCGGGTGGTCCCGGCTGCTCCTCATTGAGACCAAACGCTGGCAGCCCTGGGGAGCGTGTGCAGGGGCTGCGCCCCCCAAATTTCACAGTGTAGGTTGAGCTGCTGGAAGCCAAGTCCTTTCCCCCAGCCCACTTGTCATGGCACGGCCTGGCCGTAGGACCAGCCCCCTCCCCAAATCCTGGTACAGCAGCTCCAGTGCTCTTCATGCCCAGCCCAGCCCTGCCCTTCACCTGCGGTTTGGGGAAAGCAGCTGGATTTCAGGGCATTAGAGGGGAGCAGGAGATAGAGGCAGGGTGGGCCAAGGAGGAAGGGCAGGAGGAAGAGGAGAACTGGAGCCCCAAGGAGGAAGGAGAAGGGCTGGAAGGGGAGAGAGGGCTGAGAGCGCGGTGCTCATTTCTGTGTCCATCTGTCCAGCCTCACGGGGCTGCAGAGGATGCCCCGGCAGCAGATGGGCTTTGGGTGTTGAGTCTCAACACCCGACCTGCTTACGGGCTGCCGGGGGGAGTTGGCGTTGGGAGGGGGCGATACCGAAAACAGGAGCTCAGTGCATATAGGACTGTAAATTGGGGGGGCCCGGGGAGCCCCCACTTCCTTCCCACCCTCCCCTCCGGGGCTCTTGGTGCCAGGGAGGGGAGAGGCAAAGGGAAGAAGGGGGAAGGGGACCCCACGGGGCTGCCCCGGGCCACCCTTCAGACAGGGGAGGTGGCGGTGGACTCGCTGTACAAGCTCTCGGCGATGTCCCCGCGCTGGATCTTGCGCAGGGCAGTGAGCAGGGCGTCGAGGGTGGCCGTCTCCTTGGAGGACCAGTCGGCCAGGAGAGCCCGGGCAGGCGATTCCTCCCGGGTGAAGGAGTCTATGAGATCCTCTTTGTAGCCCAGCTCCTCAGCCAGCTGCCTCCACGTCTCCTCCACAGAGCTGCCCAGCAGCTTCTCCACCTCCTCCTGCTTGCTGGGTGGCAGGTTGGTGTAGAGGTTCCCATCTCCTTTGGGGGCTGGGAAGGATGAAGGAGCGTTAAGCCCATCCCTGGAGTGCCCTTGCCCACCCTGTAGCCCCCACTTCGCCCTACCTGGCCCCTGGGTGCTCTGGCTGGGCGGCTGCTGGTCGTGCAGGCTCTGGCTGTCCACCGAGATGCCGCTGTCGCTGTGCAGCTTCTCCCCCTCCGGCGAAGGCGTCTGGTTCACCGGGCGGTTGTTGGCCCCTTGCTTGTTCTGTTTGCAGTTGTTCCACCTGCAGGGAGAGGTGCAGGGAGGTGACAGCCGGCGGTGACATCCCCCAGGCAGGGAGCACATTTGTTGCTTTGTCACCCTTTCTTAGGACCACTTCTCCCAGGGAGAAGTGTTTCTCCTGCAGCCTCAAACCTCTCCAGGATGGTGCTGGATTGGTTTAAACTGTCATTTACAGCTGCCAAGCGAGTGCTGAGCTCCTGAGCTTCGCGAGGGATCAGGGCAGGGCTTCCTTCTGCGTGGATCTGCTGCAAAAATGTGGCTGTGCTGCCAGAGCACACCAGAGTCCCGGGGCTGCCTGTGGGTCCCCCCCTGCCTGTGGGTCTCCCCCCACCCCCAGGGTGCCTCCAGCCCAGGGTGCTGGGGAGCTGCTGAGCCAGCCCTGGCTTGCCCAGGCAGATGCAAACCCAGCACACCAGGGATGAGCTGCTGAGCATGATCGGCCGTGACGGCTGCCCGCAGCGTGCCAGAACAAGGAGGAGCCAGGCGGGGGGCAGGTTGCAATGAGGGCTCCCCCACCCTGCACCCCCACCCTGCTGCCATCTTCCTTTCACCCTTCAACTGCCTGATTTCTCATGCATTTTTGGAAATCCACCTCCTACCCACCCAGCCTGGTCCCCTCCCTCCCTTGCTGGTGACAGCGGGACCTCCAAGGAGGGGGACACAGCCTGCTTCCTACTACCCAAATCCTCTGCCATGACCCCACGGTGCTGCCATGGTCCTCTACCTTTTGAAAGCGATGTAGGCCACCAGCCCCACCACCACGGCTGCCAGGATGGAGCAGTAGACAGGGATGAGGTTGTCGGCCGTGCCGCGGCTGACAACGGGCTGCGAGCTGCCCATGATGGTGGTGACGGTGTCTGCCAGGGTGCTGGGCATCACTTCAGTGTTGAAGGGGTCCCTGGTGATTGGCTCAGGGCTGTCGGAGCCTCCCAGGGATGGCGTGTGTGTTGTCCAGCGAGGGTGCAGGTCTGCCAGGCAGGAGGAGAAAAAAAATGAGAATAATTAGTCACACAGCCAGCCATGCCTTGTGGTGGGTGAATTGTTGAAGGGACAATGATCTCTGCAGGGATCTTCTTCCAGAGGTGCCAGCTCTGCCCCATCCCCTTGTCCCCAGACTTGGCCTTACGGTCAGTGTGAGGTTAATGATTGGACTATATGATCTTCAAGGTCTTTTTCCAACCAAGATGATTCTGTGAAACCACCATGTTCCCTGGCCCCAGGTAGCACCAGTGTCCCTGGTCCCCAGGACAAGGTGGAGCTGTCCCCTGCCCTGAATGGCTGATGGTGCCCGGTTGTGGCTGGACACAGACATGACTTTGAAAGCTCTTCTTTCCCAGCGTTCGGTTTGCTCAAGTCCTGCAGCTCTTCCCACCATGTGCAAGCTGCAAACTGAGCCCTGGGCTCCCATCGCTGGTACCGAAGCCCAGGGAAGCAGCTCCAGCTGCCTCCCCTCCACCTTACACCTGTGTAAGGCAACCCAGCTGCCTCCACAGCTCGCACGGAGCCGGGCTCATCCGCTGCCAGCACCACCAGAGCCTGGATTTGCCCCTTTCCCGGCCCCTGCCTGTAGCCCTGCACCCCACCAGCCCGGCCCTGTTTGGGAGTGACCCCGTTCCTGCCGCACCCAGGCGTGTCCCGCCGAGCGACTGGATCCGTCTTGTCTTGCCCCAGGGAAACGCTCTCACCTGCAGCTGCCCCATCCCCTCCCTTGGGTGCCGGCTCCCTCCCAACCCCCCCCGGCCCCTCTCCAGGGTCCATAGGACCAAGCGGGTGCCACAGCAGGTTGCTGGCACCTCACTTCGCCGGCCCTCCAGCTGGACCCTGCTGCCCTTTTGGAGCGGCACTTTGGTGGCCGCCGTGGCCATTTACAGCAGGGCCCCGCTGCCAGCTAACAAAGCTGGCCCTGTGCTCCTTGACTTATGGCTCCATTTACTCAACCCTTTCAAGGGAGCTACGCTGGCTGCCCCCGTGCTGTGAATCAGCGGCGCCTGGGACAAAGCTCTTTTCTCCCCAGTCGGGTTTGGGGCAGGGAATCGCGCTGCTGCTGCCAAGAAGCAACCGGGGTGTCCCCAGCCGAAGCAGCCCTGGGGGGCTGTGCATGGCAGCAGGGTACGGGCTGGCACAGCTGCCCGTGAGTGATGCTCTCCCCCTTCCCTTGGGCACCAAACCCTCCTGGGCTGTCCCCTGGCTCTTCAGGGCAGTTAATTCCCATCAGAAACCCATCAGCTGCCAAGTTCCCTCCTGATGAAGGCTAAGGCAGCGGCGAGCGTGGCATCTGAGACTGGTGAACCTCTTGGCTCTGCTTGCTGTTCCAAAAGCCACCCAGCAGAGTGTCTGCACCCACAGCAGCCTCCTGCCCAGGAAGCCCCTGGAAAGGGCTGGGCAGACCCTGGGGCTGGACATTTGCCAGGGAGATGAGGGCTCAGGAAGCTGTATTCTGCAATGTCCGAGGGCTGGGGGTCTCCACTGGACACCGGGGTCCTCTCCTCCAAACCCAGGGACATGCCCTGGCTGTGGTGCAAAGGAAAACTGAGGCAGGGAGTGCTACAGGAGACTCGGCAAACCCCCTCTCCCCTCTGCAACGGCTCTCCATGAAAAAAACAGCGTTACCTCTGCATTCGGCATCCGAGATGGCCGTGCACTCCTTCACCATCACTTCATTCTCCTCGCAGGTGGTGCAGGGCAGGCAGGGGTCCACGAAGTTGGCTTCACTGGAGAAGGTGCCCTCGGGACACTCCTCGCAGACCGTGTCCTGCGAGTCCTGGCAGGGGAACATGAGGCCGAAGCCCACCTCGCACACCCGGCACTCCTTGCAGCTCCCGCTCAGCTCGTCCTGGTAGTAGCCGTAGGCGCAGCGGCAGACGGCGTCGTCGGACTCCACGCAGGGCGCAGACATGCTCTGCAGCCCCACGCACTGCGTGCAGGGCTTGCACGGCTCCGTGGCGCTCACCGTGTCCGAGTAGGTGACGCCTGGCAGGGGACAGAGGGTGAGGTGAGCAGGTTCCCAGCATGATGTCCTTGTCCCTGTGGCCACTTTGCTCCCTGGCGCTGGCTTTGTCCCATCCCCAAATGCTGCCGGGCCAGGGAGATGGGCTTGTGCAGTGGCTGCTGGCTGGGACCATCTCTCCTTTCACCATTTTTCCCCTCCTCCAGGCCAGAGGGAGAGGTGTCCCCCCCTCTGCAGCCCCCCAACACCACCAAGTATCCCCCAACCCACAAGCCTACACTTCCCATTTACAGCTACCCCCTTTCTGGAGCAATTCCTGGATGCTGCCCTCGACGTGCCCATCCCAGTGCTCAGTGCCTGTGTCCCCACACAATTATCCCTGCTCCCGGCCGGAGCACCAGCCCCATTTTTGACCTCTGGATGGTCCCCGTGGGCATCCTACAGCCATCTATGCTCCCCAGCATCCCAAATGCATTCTCCTCCACATCCTGCCCGGGGGGTCCCTCAGGGCATCACCACCCTGTGCCCCCCTCCTCGGCCACGTGTCCCCAGCGTGGGGCGTGATGCGAACAGGAGGTTACAACACTAATTGCTGACTCTCCTCTGACCCTGGGGCTTCTTGCTCTCTGGTTTCATCCTGCAGGACTGACTCTGCCAGGGAAATCAATCCTCCCGCAGCCCGGCAAGCCGCCCCCACGCTCCCTCCCTCCTCCTGCCCGCTCCCAAAGGTGTTTGAAGATATTTTTAACCCGGGAAGACGGGTCAGCTCCCATCCTGGAGGGCACAGCTGCTGTCCCTGCGTTGGCTGCCTCCCACTGATCCCGCCACAGCCCGTGCTACTGCAACACCCCGCCTTCCCTTGTCCGAAATGCCGGGGGAAAGTCCAGCCTCCTTGATGGAGAAGGTGTTGAGGAGCTCAACCACAATCCCCCTGCTAGCCCTGCTCCTCGGGAAGGAATCCAGCCACATGCTAATCTTTAATTACCTGCCTGTCTCCCGAGGATGACCGTGGGAGATGGCAATTCCCACCCTCAGTGACCTCCAGCCTCCCTGGGTGGCCAAGAAGAGACCGAGCCATGGACAGGCTCAGGGCAGAGCTGTTCTGGTGCTTCATTTTTGGCTGTTTTCAAGATAGAGGGGAAAGAAGAGCCCCAAGACCCTGGTGGTGGGCAGATTTAGCACCTCCTGCGCAGGAGGAGGGGGGTGGAGGTGCCATCCCAGGCTGTGGCTGCTTTCCCACCATGGCTCAACCACAGCAAACCCTGAGCAGTGACAGCCGTGACATTGCCACCCCCCCAACACCTTCCCCCTCCCCGTGCCTGTGTCTGGGGGTCCTGCTCCTCTCTCAGGGACGGCCCTGTGCCCTCCCTGCAACTGCAGGACCCTGGGGATGAACCTGCTCCGCTGCTGCTTGCCCTGAGCCACTGCCTTGGCTCTGTCCCGGGGTGGCCAAGCAGCCCCTGCCCCACTGCCCAGCTGAGTGAGCAGAGCCAGTGCAGCACCGGGTCGACCGCCGGCATGCACAGCTCCCATTAACCTGGGCTCATCCTTTGCATTATTCTGAATTATTGATAGGCACCATTAGAGCGGGGAAGTGGCCAGGAAAGGCATACGGCTGAGTGGGCACATTTTCAGTGGCAGCAAGGTATCTGAGCTGAGCAATTACAGCTGAGATTCAAACAGGGCCCCCTCCCTCCCGCCCGCGGCGATGGAGGCTGGCGAAGGGGATAAATAAATCATGAGGCAGCAATCAGGGGTGGCTGGCAAGAGGAGGAGGGGAGAAGGAAAATTATAATAAAAAACAAGCAAGTGGCCATTTGGGCTAATGCAGGGACCCTCTCCTCCAGCTCCCCCGCATCCGCTGGCTTTGGCAGGGGTGGCGCTTTGGTTGTAGCAAATTTTTGCAAAATAATTTGGCTGGTGAATCAGGAAGACATCCAAGGTGAGAGCTCGGAGGCAGCCTGGGGTGGAGGTGGGGATCTCGGCGGCCCAGGGCTGTGCCCACATTCCTCCCCAGCGGCTCACCCTTGGCAGGCAGGGCGCTTTGCCGGGACCGGGGCTGCCTGCGCCTGCCCAGCACCCACGGCAGCAGGATCCAGCATGAGCCCAGGTCCAGAAGGACCCTCTCCCCATCCCGGTGAGGGCTGATGATGGGGTTTGTAGGTCTCTTTTTCTCCCCACCCCAAAATCCCACTCTCGACCCACAGGAGAGCTGAGGGAATGTTTGCCCCTTTGCAGTACCTGCACCCATAAGTCACCCCATGGCCACCCCCACCCAGCAGCTCCCAGCTGACGAGCTTCTGGAGATTAGTCCGTGCTGCTGTTAATGAAAGAATAAAAAGGCTACAGCTGGGGCAGGGCTGGGGTATAAAGCAGGAGGGTTTGTAGGGGATTTGTCTTGGTTATGGCTCTTCAGTTTGTCTGTTGCTTCCCTCTTTGAGGTAGTTGAGGGGGGTGTGTTCCCCCTTAGTTCTGCTTCTTTTTGGAGTGATAGGGGCCTGATCCTGCCCTGAGGTGTACCCCACGCTGCTGTGCAGTTGGGTAAGTGAGGGGGATCCCATGCAGTAGATATTCCTAAGCAAGGGGTGGTGAGGCTGGGAGTTGCTGGGATGCAGATGAAGGGGTGTGGGGAAACTGGGGCATGGAGAGGGGGACTGGCAGCTGCCCGGAGGCCAGGAGCTCTTGGCCTTTCTGGTCCATCAACAGCAAAGCTAAGCAGGGCACAAAGCACTGCTCTGGGGTTTTGCTCTCGGTCTGGGTGCGATGCTGGGAGGCCTTGGGGCTGCAGGTCGTTCCTGGCTGCTCTCATCCTGCAGGGATGGAGGAAGGGCCCATTCCCTTTTGTCCTGGTGCTTTGCAGCTCAGCTCCCCGACCCAGCAGAGCTGCTGCCTGATATTAATCTCCCTGCACAAATGCAAACGCCTGGCCTGGGGTGATGTGGGGCTGGGATGTAA
Organism: Strix uralensis; assembly: GCF_047716275.1. Lineage (NCBI taxonomy): Eukaryota > Metazoa > Chordata > Aves > Strigiformes > Strigidae > Strix > Strix uralensis. The sequence goes on from NC_133993.1 coordinate 9,033,681, forward strand.
ACTAGAGCAGTAGCACTTGAACCCTCACCCCAGCTGATACACAGACTTCCAGCACCGCACTGAGGTCACAGTCCTGGTCTCTCCGTAACCTCCACACCCCCTGTCCTCCAGGGAGGGTGAAATTCCCTTTATCCCTTCAGTTTCCAAAAAGGAATTGGGGAGACAAGTCATCTGCCAGCCTGGAAGTGCAGGTAAAGGGAAATGGGTTCATCTGAGCATCCCCAGGAATGCAAAGTGACCCTCTGGATTTACAGTCCTGCACACCCAGGAGCTGGAGCCTCCCACCCCAGGCAGGGTCCCTGCAGGAGGGGCTCAGGGGGATGGATGGCACCTTGCAGCAAGATGGGGCTGAGCCTGTTACAGCCCGGGAGGGAGCGAGCCCACCGTGCCTGGCGGTGTTATCCTGTGCAGCAGCCCCAAGGTTGCAGCTGGGGGGATTCAGCCCCTGCAGCCAGGCACAGGGAGGGTAAGTGCTGTTCATCGATTTTGCAGGAAAGCAGAGGTATTTTTAGCACTGCCCTGCTGCTGCTCCGTCCCCTGCTCCGTGCTTGCTCTGCTTACGCTGCTTCTCCCCCCGCCACCTCGCTCTAGACTTTACCTCCTCTTTGCTCCCCCACAGCCACACTCTTTTCCTTCCCCCTCTCAAATCACATCCCTGGAGCAATCTGGGCTTGGCTGGCACAGCTTTTCCTACAAATACTTGTCCTCGGGCCTTCAAAGGGTTTGCAGCAGTAAATTTGAAGGGCAGATTGCTTATGCCTATCATGGCATTGTTTAAACAGTAATAGTTGGACCACTTCATCTGTAAGCATTTAAGCAGGTCTCCAGCACACATCTCTGACCGACATTTATGAAGCATTTGACATAGGCAATGTGCCTGGAGTTGGCCAGGAGAAAACTGTTCCCCTCTCTCTTGGGGACCTATGTGGTTTGCTTCTCCCCTCTCAAACTTGCTTTAATTTTGCAGTCTTTACAAGGCTTAAAAAAAAAAAAAAAAAATAGAGGTGGCTCATTGGGAGACATCCCTGTGTCTGGATCAGAGACCGATGTGCAGTTGGTGTTGGGAGGGGAATTTTTTGGAGGTGAATACTGATCATGAGCCTGTAGCCAGGGAGGGGAACAGTGCTGGAAGGGGGATCTGCAACGGTGTCTGGTACCAACAGGTCCTAAAATGGGGAGATGCTGCATTCGTGGCTGGGATTTGCAGGGCAGATGCTTTGGGAGATGCTGGAAGTAACCCCGATGTCGGTGCAGTTGGGTGGCCTGGGAAGACTGTGCCTGGGGTGGAGCTGATCTCCACAAGGGTGTGTGCAGAAAGATGGAAGCAAACAGCACAAATTGTGCCCAAGCAACGCTTCCAGGAGATAAAGAGGATGTGCTTGGGGAAACCCAAGTACTTGTTAATGCCCATGGTCCCCAAAGCCCCCCCAGGCCCTGTGTGGCCCTCTGCAGAGGGGAGTGGGTACTCACTGTCCAGGCAGGGCTCGCAGACGGTCTGGTTGACCCCACAGGGCTGCACCACCCCCTCGCCCAGGTTGCAGGCTTTGCAGCACTCCCCGCTTGTCGTGTACATCTTGGTGAAGCACTTGTCCTTGGAGCCCCAGGTAGGTCCCTGGGGGAGAAAACAAAGCCAGGAGGTGACCCTTGTTATGGGACCCTCCCTGAAAGGGCAGGCAGAGAAATGCATTGCACCCATGTAGGGTCCTGCTCTGGGGTGGACATCCCATGTTGGCACTAAAAGGGACTCAAATTAAATACAGGTCTTGGGAGAAATGACTTTCCAATGCAAAACTCGCTCATCAGGAAAGCCCCTGCCAAGTGCTGCTGCTGGAGGGAAGTCAGGAAAGCCCATGTATCCACGGTCTGGGCTGGTGGGTATTTGGGGGGAATGTGGGCTTTTCCGCAGTTACAACATTGTTTGTTCTTGTCTCTCACCATCTTCAAGGATGCTTTGCCATCCTGATGGGCTCAGCCCTTCCCAGCCTGGGGGAAGTCAGGGCACTGCCTGCCACGATGGACGGTTTGGAGAGGTGGGCTGGCAGCTCTGCACAGCGCTCTTGCTGTATGTGGGGATCAGAAATCAGACCCCGCGGTGGAAATGAAGACTTTGAAGGGAGCATTGAGAGCTTCAGCACCATTACTGTCTAATGGAAGTAAGTGTATCTGCTGATAAAACCTGTTGTCACATATGGAAGCAATAAACCTGCCCCGAGCGGTGGGGGCAGAGCCACCCCGCACACACACTTTACAGCCTGGGGAGCGGGGTGTGTTTGCAGGACGGTTGCTCCCCAAAACACCTCTTGGCTGGGGCCGTGGGGTGCAGGAAGCATCTCTGCCTGGGTGCAGGGCTGTCGAGATGCTCACGGTGATCGGAGCTCTGCCAGGGCTCCTTTTGCTCCCTCTGCTCGCAGGCAGGTGTGTTCCAGGGCTGGACCATCCCTCTGCCATCCAACTAAGCTTGATTTTTTGGGGGGAAGAAACTCAGCAAATGCTTGGAGGAGCTCCCCCTCCCCGTGCATCTGGATGCCTCGTCAGCCAGTTGGCCGCCTCCTTGCACAATGCGGCGTTATGAACTCGCTGTGCATCATCCGGCAGCATCCGGCCCGGCTGAGACAATGGAGCGCCAATTATAGGCATCTGAATGACAAAGTGCTCCAATTACCCTGCGCTTGAAAGCATGTGCTCTCCTCCCTGACGCTGCTTCGCCAGCCCGGGCTGGCAGCCCTCTCCAGCGCTGGGCCCCAGCTGGGCAGGCGGGAGGGTTTGGGGGGACAGGGGGGAGCTTCCCAGCACCCCCACAGAACAGCTGGGAAATGGGTTTGGGGGTGAGGAAGGGGCTCGCCTTGCTGCACGCTGGCTGCACGCCTCTCCTGAGGGCCAGATCCGGCTCGTGGGACCTGACAGCAAACCTGGCTGGAGCTCACCCCATCCCAGCAGCCGTGAGCGGGGCTGGGGGAGCAGCCGAACGTGCCTGGCTATAAATAGTGCTGGGAAGGCTGGGGCAGCGCAGCTGGGGCCGGCAGCAGCCAGCTCTCCCACGCCGCAGGCAGCTGCGAGCGGCTCCGTGCGCCCGCGGGGATGGGACCCGGCTGGGCCGCTTCCTCCGTGTGACACCCGGACCCCCAGCAGCTGACCCCGAGACCCCTCCAGCCACGTGTCCCCTCCTCATGAAGCAGCCAGTGCCTCCCCCTCTCCGTGCTCCTAAATGCTGTAGAAAATGCAACTTCCAGTCCCAGGTGCTGCTCTGCCTGCGTTTCCCTTTCAGTTCTGTGTCTTGAGCACTGAAACCCCCATAAAGATTAACAAACTTATAAGAGGGGCACATGGTCTGCATTAGCCTGCTGAAATGTGCATGTTATTAACACAACTCCTGTTGACAAAGCCGCAGGTATTAACACCATAAAGCATTTTGACAGCTGGACCGGGGAGGGGGGCACGGACAGAGGGTGCGAGCAACACCTCTGTAAGCTTTTAATTGCTTTTTGAGTCATGTCAGTGGGTTTTTGTGCCCTAGCAGGCACCACCGGTTGAGGAGATGGCCTCAGAGGAAGCCAGTCAAAACGGGAGTTTGGAGCAGCACCATTAGCTCCGGAGCCCTGGCACAGAAAATCACTTCACACCGGAGCGGGGAAGGGAGGGGATGCTACAGCTGGAGGTGGGCCCAGCGGCAAGCCTGGATCCGAACCTCCCGCGAGCCTGACAGATGGGCTCTGCCTTTCTTGGCCGAGTACCCTGTCTAGGAAAGGCCAAACCTCCGGCTCTGAGCAATCCCCAAACTTTGGGCAGCAGAGAAAGCCACGTCTGAGGGCTGTGGGTCCAGCCAACCTTCGGCGCGGCAGGACCGGGAGGGCTCTGCCTCTTCCCACACGGAGCTACCGGCCAAGCAGCACAAGGTAAAGAGCAACGAACATGGGGTGCCCGGGGGCTTGGGGTGGCCCCAGGGCTGTAGCCACAGCTGTGGGTGCACATCTGGACCTGCCTGGGTGAGGGCTCAGCAGAGCAGTCGGGCTGCCCCCATGCACACCCTCCATCCTTACCGGCTCGGCAGGTTTAATCCTGGGGCGTAAATTCAGCCCCAAGGCAGTGGGTGCCCCAGCTGGTGACAGCTGAGCTCAGCCCTGACCCGGGGAGGCAGCTGCAGAGATTTGGGGGTCACTGAATCCCAGCCCTGCTGCGGATGGGTAATTCCTTGAGGTGAAATAATTTGAATCTATATGGTTGGGACAGCTCTTGCCCTTCCTGCCACCGCCTGCTGCCACAAGCATCCCCAGCCCGGTCCCATGGCTGGTACCGTGGGTGTACAGGCGAAGGAGACCCGGCACGGAGCCGCAAACACTGCTCTCCTCCTCAGTCTCTGCACGAAACCACTAAAGCACCGGCTCTAATATCCTGCCCGAAAGGTGTCCTGCAGCCTAAGGCAACCTCGGGGACCCCTGTCAAATCATTCCCCGACAAAAACGCTGTTTCTGCCCCAGGTGGGTCCATGCCCTGTGCCCACCCACCTGCCCTGCTCCTGGTCTTTCCCTCTCTCCTTGCCCCCCATGCCCATCCTGCCCATCCCGGGGGCTCACGGAGAGAGGGGGGACGACGACGGGAAGAGGGTCTCACCCTTCACTTTGGGCAGCGAGTTTGGTGCTGGGAAGGTCTAAGGGAGATTTTGGGGATGTGGGAAGGCAGGAGATGAGGGCATTGGGGTGTGGGTGGCTTCCTCCCTCCCACCCCCGCTGACTGAGGGCTCTGTCATCCCTTTTTCCTGGGTAAAAGGGATGACAGAGCTCAGTGCAGCGGGCTCAGAGGGGCTGCACAAGCCATCCCTGGGGGTCCCCCATCACCACCCACCTCCTTGGACCCCCCCTCTCTCCGCAGCCAGAAGTGCTCTGCCTGGCACCCCCGGGTCCCCCTGCCCGGCTTCCCCCACTTCCTCCAGCCCAGCTGCCCGGTGCCTCCGGGACCCTCAAGCCCCGCACGGCGGGGACCCCCGGGACCTTCCGCCCCGTACCCTCGGGGCTCTTCATCCCGGTCCATGGAGGACCCTCCGTATCTGCCAGCCCGGGACCCCTGGGACCCTCCAAATACTCTCGGGTGATGCCTCCAGGACCCACCCCCGGCTGGTGCTCCCGGGACCCCGCGGACCCCCTGCGCTCCCCCCCGGGCTGCTGCACCCCCGCACTCACCGCCGGGAGCAGGAGCAGCAGCAGCGGCAGGAGCCCGGCCATGGTGCGCGGGGGCGGCGGGGCCGGTCACCCCCCCGAGAGCCGGTGCGCGGCCGGGGCTGCCCTCCCTCTGCCGCCCGCCGCCTCGGCGGCAGCCAGAAAAGGGCTGCAAGTCCCTCCTCCTCCTCCTCCTCCTCCTCTCCGCCCCCGGAGCATCACGGCGAGCGGCCGAGCCAGCACCCTCCTCCACCGGCACACAAAGCCCAGCCCCCCCCCCGCACCCCGAGCCCCCGCCGCCTTCCTACAAAGCGCTTTTGGGGTGCGCCTGCTCTCTGACCAGCCAGCTCTCTCCAGCCCCTCAATTATTCTCGTCCATCCATCCGTCTCCACGCACCCTCCTCTGCTGTCTGTCCGTCAATCCATCCTTCTTCCTCCATCCCTCAAACAGCCACATCCATCCGTCCGTCTGTCCCTTCACATCTCGCTCCAGCCCCCCCCACCGCTCACTGTCCCCGGGGTGGGTTTGTTAATGATATTGAGGCTCCAGGCAGGTCAGTGGCCAGGGCTGGGATGGGGTGACCAGACTTCCTCTGGCTGCGTTGGGACAAGGGACAATATCCCACGGCTGCCTGGTGACACCCCCAGGACCTGACACGGAGGAGCCCCCAGCGGGGAGCACACAGGTGATGCTGTGGTGTCCAAAGCTGCCTGCTCCTCTTTGTAAATCAACCCTTGGCAGTAAAAAACCCAACATGTTGATGTCCTTCAGTTCCTAAAAAGCTCCCTGTGTGCTGCTCTCCCCTGCCCTGGCGCTTCCAGCCTCTCGCAGGGTGACTGCCTGGTGTCCTGCCCAGCCCAGACCCCACAGTGATGGATGTTGGGAATGTCACAGCCTGTCCCTCATCCCGGCAAGGCCCCGCCTTGGTGTGTCAGCACCAAAAACGCCCTTTGTGGGGCTCACTGGAAGAATGAAGTGGGCTTTCTGGTGGCGTTGCTAAGGGAGGGTAGCTGGAAACGCCCAGACACACAGTCGCTGGCCCCTGGGGTGGCTCCTGCAGCCAGGATGGAGGAGAAACACCTTCCCTCTCTGCCTTTGTCCACTGCACAGTGGATTTGGCCTCGTGTCCTGCCAGCGCCAGGCATTTCCTCCCCTCTCTGGGCTCTGCAGGTGCTTTTGGAATTCCCCACAGTGATGCTCGGGTCCAGCCTTTCCCACCACCACGGCCATTTGAGCCCCCCAGCTCCTGACAGCCCCGTGGGCTCTTCCCTTGGGTCACATCTCCCTCCCTGGGCAGCAAAGTGCCCCGGGGCTGAGCACAGCTCAGCAGGATTTCCTCTTGAAAAGAAAATTATCGACCTCTCGAGGCACACGGGGTCAGCTGCTCCCAGCCAGCTCGTGCTGCTCCGCCGGGCAGCCGGGAAGGGCGTTAAGGAAAGTCCTTCGTTCACATCACGGTTTTGCCTTTCAGTAAAATCAGACCGAAGCCAAAGCTGCCGTTTGTTCTCCGGCACGGAGACGCAGGAACACATGTGCGAACCACATGGCGATGGGTTTGCCAGCCAGAAAGTCGTGCCGGGGCCAGGTGGGGATGAGGCAGGCTGAGCCCGGGGCGGCGGGGCGCGGGATGCCCACCCGCAGATCGGATGGGCAGGCTGGGAAGGGATAAGCCAAGCATCCCGCTCTCTTTTTAACACGCTGATGAATAGAAACCGGGCAAAGCTGCCTGCGGACATATGGCGGGGCTGGGCACAGCGGGGGGAGCAGCCCGGGTCTCCCGCAATTAATTTGCCTTTGCCACTCCACCACAGCAAGTGGCAAACCCAGCTGCTTCCCTTGGCCCCCTTCAATAAATCCATCCACCCCGCAGAGTTTTGGGGCTGTGGCCTCCCACCGCGGGATGCACTTGCGGGGACACAGGGCTTGGGGCAAGCGGGGTTCCCGAGCCACCCTCCCTGCCACCACCCCGAGCACAGGTGCTGCACAACGGCCTGACGCCAGCGTGGGGGTCACCCCGGGAAAAACCCGGTACTGGCGATGTAAAGCCGAGCCCAACAGACAGAAACGGCCGCTCCGCTGGGCTGCATCTGCACGAGGCTGGGCCGGCAGCCAGCGAAGGTAAGTGAAAACTTCTGCTCCCAGCCTAACCCTCTGCGGCTCCTTTGGTGAAGGGACTTGCTAGCGCTTTTCATTAAATCCCACCACCGCTGTTTTTTTCCTGTTCCAGAAAGCTTTTGGCCCTTTCCTGACTCCATGAAATGCCAAAGAGCCTCCTAAAAGTCTGCTGTCACCTCTCGGAATTAAAACCAAAGGCTCCAGGGGTTTATTTGCTGGGGGAGCATCCTTTAGCCTGCCGATGGAAGAAGGGACCCCTAAGGTCAGCCAAAAGCTGCATCCACCTACAACCAGCTCCATGTGCCCGAGCGTGGCCAGTCATGCTCCCAGGGTGGCTCATGGCCATCGAGGAGGCCCAAAACTGGGTCTCAGTGATGCTGCTGGTCCTGCTCTGCCATGGTGGGACGATGCCGCAGGGGCTGGCACAGCGCGGGCCGCTGGCAGAGCTGCGTTTGCCTTGTTGAGAGCAGGTTGGTGAGTGGTTTGGCTGCAAGCTGCCAGGCTGTAATATGAAAAGGAACTTTGGGTTTTCTTGTTGGCTCCCAACCTTCCTTCAGTCTGGAGGTGGGGTCACACACGGCGGGGTTTCCCTGCCGGAGGGGCAGCACAGGGCTCCTGGCTGCTTGGCTGTTGGCACTCGGGTGGCACCACTGCCCGCAAGAGGGACAGCAGCACGCTGGCGTGCCTCTTTGCCCCCAAACAGGGAAGGTTTAATTAGCAAAAGCCCAATTACAGCTCAGTGAAATATTGCATTAAGCCCCTTTCAAGGACAGAGCATGGAGCATCCTTGGAGTGACCGTCTCTCCCCCTCGTTATCTCTCTTCAGGCTCATCCAGGTCTTCCCCCAACCACTTCCACAGGCCAGAGGTGTCCGAGCAAACCCAGGAGACGCTTTTCCCCTCTCCTACCACCCTCGAGGGCTCATTGGAGCCCCAGAATCAGCACAAGTTAAACACTCAGTGTGAGCTCCTGCCTTCAAACTTTTTATTGATTATACTAAAAAGCGTAGGTAATTACTTTCACAACAAAGACAGTAACGCAGTAATGGTAAGTTATAAATAATGTTGAATAAATAATACACATAGGGAAAATATCATCCTGGCTGTTCACGGCCAGGGCTGAGAGCTTAAATAAAAAGCTGCAAGGAAAAGCCTGAGGGGAGCAAAAGGACTCCTGTGACCGTGGGCTGGGACGGTTTTCGGAGCAGGGGATGGGTCCTGGTGCATGACAGAGCCTGGCTGCTCCAGGGGAAGGTGAGGGGGGCCCTGCACTGCCCATGCTGTGCTGGGAAATGTCCCTTTTGAGGGAGAAAGGGAGGAAATTTGGGGTGGAAATCAGGCTCCGGGGTTATTGCTGCTGACTTCAGTGAGGGGCTTCACCGGGAGCTATTGGAGCTCTCCTTGACGGACAGGCTTAGCAGGGTGGAGAGGAATTCATGGCAATAAGTCACCTTTTAGAAAATTCATTATAATTTTTTCAATGGAAGAAGGAAAAAGAGGAGAAAAAAATGGCTTCGTTTGAACTTTCTAGGCCAGATTTGCTGAGAAATTTGCACCTTGGGCCACTTGGCAAGAGCCAAGGCCACGTCTGGAGAGCAGGAAGCCGAGGGCTCCGACAGCCCTTGGGCCTCTGGTTCTCCTCACGATCGATGGGATTTAGGTACTTAAAAGCTTTTAGGGATGGAGGCCAAGGTCGGCTCTCGTGCAGCAGGCGCACAGGCGTGCTCCTCGCTCCCATCTTCTGCTCAGCGCCTCTGCCAGCTCCAAAACCACCCATTTGTTCTCTGTGATGGAGGGATGGGAGGATCAGCTCCACCTTGAACCGCAATTTAAAAACTGCCGAGCATCTTCCCCGGATGAAGCGTAGTAAATGCCGGGCGGCTCCGGGCTCTCCGGCAGAATTTTACCATTCAGGGGAAAACTTCTCTCTTGATTTAGACAGCTGGGGAGGGACCGCCGTTAATACCTCCCCCTTTTCCCTTACTCGAGGCTTGTGGCTGCTCATCCTGTCTGTACTGTGCTCCGGGTGCGTGCAGCCTGTGAGAAACGGGGAGTGCTCTGAAAAATCAGTGTCCGTGCTCAGCAGGGAGTTACTCTCGTGGGGACAGGGCTTGGCCAGACCACGGCACCCAAACCAGGGGGTTCAGATGTTGCCCTCCTGGCTCGGGATGGGAGGTGACATCCTTCCAGCACAGCCTGGGCCAGGGTGAAACAGCAGCCCCAGTCCTTTGTAGGTACTGGGACGGACACAACCCACTGGTGTCAGTGACGCCGCTGCAGGTGGATCGGGGAAGGATGAATTGTCAGCGTTGGGGATGTGGTGGGGTCGACCAAAGGGCTCCAGGACATGTGGGTGGGTGGCTGGCTGGGTGCTGCCTAAATTGGGGCCACAGGGCCAGCCTGGTGCTGTCTGGGGGCTCCTGAGCAGAGGTTTCATTGGGGTTTTGGCCCTCAGATACCCTTGAGGTGTGGATGTGAAATCACTGCTGGGCACCTACCTGGGGTACCCCAAAGCACCCCAAAAGCACAGCTCCGGGGTAGGAAGGATCCAGCATTCCTCAAACTCACCAAAAAACCAATTATTTCCATTACTATCAAAATGTCCCAATCTGGCTTCAATTACACTCCTTGATTTCCATGCCTGTAATTTCTCCTAATGCCTCTCTCCATCCCCCCCCACTCCTTTTTTCACTTGCTAATCCCCAGCCCCATGGCTCCCAGCCTCCCTCCCTTTCCTTTTTTCTTTCTTTAACTGTCTTTCCAGCGTGATCCATCACCCTGACTGCAGCAGGGGGGATTCGTGGTAGCGGCTGAGATGAATCTCTGGTTCCTTATAAGGACCGACTGAAGGAATCTCCGGCGAGCGGAGACCACAATGTCCAGGAAACTCAATCCCTCCTCGGGATGGAGCCACGGCAAAATCCTGAGACAGTAAAAATAGACCGTGGTTTCCCTCCCTGAGAAAGAAGGAAAATTTTGCACAATTTAAAATAACACTGGCAGGGCCAGGCAGGGGGGAGAAAATCGCTCCTCGTGGCACATATAATAAAGGACATAAATATGTCTGCAGCAGCAACATTATCAATATTTTTCTGCTTAAGGTATTGATTGATTCCACATGCCAGGGGCAGGGCTGGCTTTCTTCTCACCAGCCCGGCTTTTGGGAACTGATTGATTCAGCTTTGTTGCTGATGGATCAAGAATTCTGCTGTTGGGAGGAAATGAATGTCAAATCTGTCATGGCATCGATAAGGGTGGGGCAAGGCAGGCAGTGCGGGCTGGAGCAGGACTGGGCGGGTATTTTTTCCCTTGACTCATAGCTGAGATTTTGCTGGTTTTATTTTTATTTTGGGAGTGACATTTATTTTAATTGTTTCAATGCTTAGCCAGTTGTGGAATAGAATAGAATAGAATAGAATAGAATAGAATAGAATAGAATAGAATAGAATAGAATAGAATAGAATAGAATAGAATAGAATAGAATAGAATAGAATAGAATAGAATAGAATATTTCAGGGAAGGGACCTACAACCATCATCTAGTCCAACTATGGGATGCTCTCCCAGTTGGTTTTCAGAGTGTGCGTAGCCCAGACAAGATCCAGCGGGGTTTTTTGCCTCCTTCTTCCCTTCTCCCAGCACCTGGCCCCCACCAAGCAGGGATGCTATTAGTGATTGTGCTAGAACTATCACCTGCTAACTCTGCCGTGCCTCAGTTTCCCCACGTGTAAAGCAGGGAAGCTGCTCCCTGCCTCTCTCACTCATATCTGGAAAGATAAGCTGTTTATTTGCCAAGTGCTCAGAGATGCTGGGACTCTATTTATTAATTGGTGAAACTGGAACTGTTGGTTTGCAGATCAGGGTGTTTTCTGTTCTGCTCAGGGCTGTTTTCAGGCTCCCTACGGGCACATCGACAGGTTGCTGTGAGGACGGGGACATCCAGCCATCCCGGCCGACTAACGCAGCCCCAGGAGGTTGCTCAGCGTTGCTGGAGCTGGACGAGCATCCACAGGGTATCCGCTCTCCTCCCCAGCCCAACTTCAGAAAACCCAGAGGCAGCAAAGCTTTGCCCCTGCTCCCGCCTGCTCCTGGCTCTCAGGAAACAGCCAAGGCTCCTATCTAGGGAAGAGATTCCTCTCTTTGCTCCCCAAAACCTTTGCTACCAGACTCATGAACGCATCGCCCACCGTCCCACCCACCTGCACATTTGCACCGGCCGCTTCCCGCGGCTTGGCCCCATCCCGACCCTCTTCCGACAGCAAGATCCATCGCTGCGACCGCCCCGCTGCCCATCACTCATCCTGCCTCCCTGGGGCACTGGCCCTAAAGGTTGCAGGTCTTTAAATCACCTTCAGTTCCCCCTTTCAGGCATGTCTGGCAGCGAGCAAAGGCAGGGGGTGGCTGATTTGGGGCAGGAAGAAAGGGGCAGGGGCTGGGGAGGGGGTCCGAGCCGCTTCCTGGAGCGTGACGAGGTTTCTACGAGGCTGGTCCAGGGAAGAGCAGCTCCGGCAGTGCCGGGGTGAGGGGGTGAGCCAGCCTGATGGTTGCAATCTGCCGGGGATGTGCAGAACAGCTGCAACACTCCAGCCCCATTTATTTTCCTTCTGCCCAGGGGTCCCCTGAGTCCCCTCTTTGGTTTTGTTCTTGCTGAAGTCACTGGTGAAACCTTCATCGGCCGCTGAGCAGGGCTGGAGAGAATCAAATGCCCTTCCCACACCTTCCTCCATCCCATCCCCACCGAGATCCCGGTGCCCCCCAACACCATCTAGCCCAGCCCAACCCAGCACCCGTTCCCTGCTTGGAAAAAGGAAACAATGAATCCCTCCTCCCGAGGCTGAATTCTCCTCAAAGATATCTCTGATATCTCCTCAAAGCCAGGTAATAAATGGGGTAATAAACTCGACCAGATTACAGCTTCCTAACGAACTGGGGCCTCTCCTCGCAGTGACTGTCCATCCCAGCAGCTGAAGCCCTTTGGTGCTGGACGGTGCCCTGCTCCCATGGATGTGGGGTAAACCTGAGCAGAGGGAGCTCAAATATAATCCCCTTTTCTCCTTTTATATACCCAAATCACACAGTCTGCGAGAGCGGAAGGAGAGAGTGGGGTACTGCGGTGTCAGAGGGCTCCTTTCTCCTCTGCTTTTGATTAAAATGCAAAACATTTTGGGGCACTTAGGGGGAAACAAAGAGATCCAGAGAGCTGCCTTTGTTTTCTGGGATAATGATGCTGTTGAAGATGTCAGCTAACGGGGTCTCGAGTGACCCCCAACGGCCCCATTCCTCAGATCACCATGTGGTTCCTCCAGCCCTGTCTCCCTGATGGATGGTCCTTTCCCGTCACATTTAACAAGGGCAAAAGGTGTTGCCTGCACCTCCCCCCACGGGATTTGGGGTGATTTTGGGCTTTCCCTGCCTGGGCCGGGCCAGGGGATGCTTCTCCACCCCACAGGGTGAGGACAGGGCGGTGCAGCTCTGACCGCTGGGTCTCTACAGCCCAAACCTTCACTTTCATCAAGGGATACAGTTTTTTGGGAGCTGTCTGGCCACGTTTCCCTCCTCCCTGCTCCAGTACATGCTCGTTCCAACAGATCCCATCCATCCATCCATCCATCCATCCATCCATCCATCCATCCATCCATCCATCCAGTCTGATGCTCTCCAGCATCCAGCGCTTTCTTCCTGTACCCACCTGATGCTCCCCCGGTTCAGAGAGGGATTTGGCCCTGGCAGAGCTGCCAAATTGGGATCCTGCAGATACCGAAAGGGAGAAAAGGGAAGGAGAGGAGGCCAGGACTGCAAATAAAGCCCAAGCTGCCACTCAGAGATACTGTCCCTATGGCAACTGCTTCCAGCGCCCCGGCTGCAGCATCCTCTCCCTTTCATCTCCTTCTCTGCGCATCTGTGCACAAAAGTGGGACAGGAAACCTCCTGGGGAGGGTGGAGAGGGGCTGGAGATCAGGTGTTGTCAGAGGGCTGTGAAGAGAGGTGGGAAATCGGGGGGTTTCTGCCCAGAGAGCCGCGGGGAGCCAGCCTGGGGGACAGCGGAGCCGTGAGTCCCCACTGCAGCCCCATGTGCTGCTCTGGGAGATGCTGGATGGCCAAACCCCAGACGCTTCCTTCCACCTCCCCTCTGCCATCCCCAGGAGGTGGTTTGGGGACAACCTGGGTTTAAGCCTTTGTGTCACCAGATAGAGACGCTTAATTTTTCCCCAAATTTCCCATTTCTACAAAATTTAACATCTGGGAGGATGCTGGGGACCATCACAGTCCAGCTGAGGACCCCAGCAATGGCTGGGTAAGCCCGGAGATGGGAAGCCCTGCAGGGTTTGAGCCCAGCTGGATTGAATTAAAGACTTTTAAGGTGGATGGGAGACAGGAGATGATGCTGGGAGGGCAAAGGTGTTGTGCTTGATATAAAAGCAAAACTTTTCTGAGTGCCATTGGGAAGTTGTTCCAGAAAAACTACAAGCTTGTCACTCTACCCTTCTAAAAGTGGTGAAGGTTGGAGCTTCAGAGCTGTGGTGGATCCTTCCCGGAGCTTGGCTGGATGCATTAACCAGCAGCAATGTGGTTGGGAGAAATGCATTTCCATCCATCTCCCCACAGGAGAGCGGCTCCGACCTGCGCCCAGCAGCGAAGTGCTCATCAAGGTGAAGCTCCTGGGAACGTAATGGGGAGAGGGGGCTTCTCTGCGCCTTCCAGGCTCATTAATATTCCTGCAGGGAATAAATTGTCAAGGAGAATTACTGCTCTGTGCCAAGGGAGGGACTGGGCTGCGGGTGAAGGACGTGGGCAAGCGCATCTGCTCTCCCCCGGGGAATCCTTCCCTGTGGTGAGAGGGTGAAGCCGGAGCCATCGGCCCTGGGGAAATGCCAGGCTGGGGTGGGGTCTGACTTCTTCCACAAGCAAAACAGGTGCTTGAGGCTTCCTGTATCCCATCCATATGGGATCTGGCAGAAATGAGCCCGGAGATGAGGAAGGCACGTGCTGAAGGCTGAGCCGCAGCCGGTGAGCACAGTGTGCTGGTGTGAGACTGGGCTGACTGGGACGGCGGCTCTCATCCCCGTTAGGCTCAGCCTGGGGGGGCTCCGGAGCGGGTGCTCGGTGCGATGGCCACCTCCCCCCCGTGTCCCTGAAGCCTCTTCCCAGCAACCATGATTGAATCAGAAGGGAGCTAATTTCCCAGTCTGCTGAGATGATGAGGTAAACTAATTGCTGCCTTCATTCCCTATGCAAATCAGCCAGCCGCTGGCCCTCACAACAAAGCCCAGAGCATCTGCAGGAGCGGGCTGACAGGGGGGCTGGGAGCTGCCCGGCTCCCCCATTTTGGGTGGGAGCTGCCAGGCTTTGTGCACTGACTTCTGCTAACCCAGCACTGCTGGATCTATAGCATCCATACGTGCCCCTGGTGCCTACAGCTCTGTCCCCTCCCAACATCTTGCCCTGCCTGTACCCAGCCCAGCTCCTGCCCCTTCAGTTCAATCCACTCAATTATAGTGTTTGTGTTTTGTTTTTTTTTTTTAATTAACTGTTTCCCAGTGGGTTACAGCAGGTTTAGTGGCTGTTTGCTGGGGAGTTGGCTGCCCGTATAGAGCAGAGCCAAGGAGGGAGAGGAAGGAAACCGTCCGCTGCAAACATCTTGTGCTCTGGAAATCAGGTGAGAGCTTTATAAAGGTCAGATAAATGAAGATCAATTGGATAAGGGTAATCTGATTGGGATGAGCAGCGCTGTCTCCGCGGGGAAGCAGGCCTTTCAGACCTGCTGGAATTCTCCAAGTAAGTAAACAATGCTGAGGACAAGGAGGAAATTGGTAAAGGTAATTTTATTCTGGCTTCTAGAAGGGTTTTAATGAGGTTCATAACATGACAGCAATAAGGAAATGCAGCTGGCATTTGCACCAGCAGGCTGGGCAAGCCAGGGAGCAGAAAATCCACCTGGGAGAAGCAATGTGTGTTTTGGGGTGAGCATCCCCTGGGTGTGCTTGGTGGGTGTGGCGTGGCCAAGGAAAGCTGCTCCAGGATCCTTTAAAAGGGGCTGCAGCTCGGGATGCACGTGGTGGTGGATCCCTGCAACCCCTCGAGGTCTGCACCCAGGTTTGGTGACCTGGAGAGGTCCTGTGCTGGGCTGGCAAGGGCTCTGCCAGCACCGTGGGATGGGGAAATGTGGGTGCAGGAGGCTTTAATGTCTTTATAAATCACGGGTGGTTTGCTCCAGGGTCTCCAAGAGCTGCGCCAGCCCCATCCTTCGGAGGAGCAGCGGCGGGATGCCCAGGCTGCGAGGCCGAGCCTTCAGACTCCCCAGGGACACGCGAGACATGCTGAAAGCAAACAAACCATTATCTGCCGTTCCTGTCGCCAAAAGCCTTCTCCTGCCTCCGCTCAGCCGCGCAAACAGCCCAACAAACAAACACGTGCGTGCAGGGAGGGAGCCAGGGGCTGGTGGTGCCGCCATCCCCGCGACTGCCTTGGTTGGGGGTTTTGGCTGAATTTCTGCTGGAATCGGCTGAGCCGAGCACGGGAAAGCTGGGAGGTTTGGGGAAAGGCTCTTGAAGTTGGCAGGATGGAGCGGAGGAGGAGGAGGAGGAGAAGGAGGAGGAGGAGGAGGAGGCTGCGATACTCAATGTGCAGCGCAGGGGGTGAGCTCGGGGGCTGGGTTTTCAGCTGAGATGTAGGTCAGAGCCGGGGATGCGCATCCCGCCGTGCAGATGCGAGGAGTTAAACCAAGCCCCTGTTTCACCTCCTGTGCTGAGCAGAGGGTGGTAAGAGCAGCTCAGGGTGGCTTTTCCTTCACCCACCTCCCTCCCCATCCCCTGGGATGGGAAGGGACAGGGGACCCATTTGCCACCGCTCTGGGGGTACTGGTGGCTGGCTGAGCTCCCAGCCCCCTCCAGCCCACCCCCAGCAGGGCTGGGGGCCACAAACCCCCTTATTTTGCCCTCTGGGTCCTTCTGGCAGCCCTGGCTGGGGAAGGGATGGACGTGGCAGCCCTGGCTGAAACCTGAGCTGCGGCCACTGGCAGTGACTGATCGGCTGGGGGCTGGCTGCTGCTTTTGAAAATCTCCTTGTTTTAAAAGCATTACGGCTCCCTGGCTAATAAAGCGAGGGATTTGCTGAAGCCGCTTGAGGTCCCATTTTCTCTGGAACCCATTTCCATGGCATGAATCACCGAGTGGAATGAACTCAATTAGTTCAGACAGAGGCAGGAGATAAATCAGGGTCCCATTAGGAAACCCTGAGGTTAATTTACAGCCTCGAGCAGCACTGGCTGTCTCCCTTCTCTCCCCATATGCAACCTGCTCCAGAGCAAGCCGAGAAGCAGGGTGGGATCACTGTTATCTTTCCCCACCGTGCAAGATGCACCGGAGTTATTCAACCAGCTCTCAGACCTCGCCTTGACCAGATGACCCAGATCCAGAGCAGTTTTCCTCACAGGGAGCCTCATTCACCCGTTTGCTCATTCAGCCACTGCAGGTTTCCTGCGAAGGGATGCCTGGAAGAACGCTGTAGCCTTCCAGGAAATGTGGGCTGGACCTTCCATTGCGGTGACCCGTAGTCTGGATGCTGGAGGTTTTGCCCTGTTAAATCCTTGTGTAGGTGATGAGCTCTTGGGCCGCATCCTGCTTCCCCTGCTTGCAACCTCAGGGGTGCTTGTTGGGTGATGGGATCCCTGTTAGCAGCAGAGGTGCTGCTGGGTGCTCTCCCTGAGCACCCACCGATGGAAGCAGAGCTCCAGGAGTGGGGAGATGAACCTGCATTTGGTGTCTCTGACTGGTCTTTCAAGGCTTGAATTTACGGTGAGGTTGCTGGGTGCTCAGTGTGTGCTCTGGAAGCTGCATCTCTACCCTGGGCATCAGACTGAGATGCTTCTATGAATAATGTAGCTGCTCTGGTCTCCTTCCAGTCAATGGAGAGGGACAGGAATCTTCCGGGGACAATTTATATCTTAGACGGGCTGAATCATTGCCAAGGAAGAAAGAGGCATCTTAAGGCAGACAACAACTCAGGGCAGCTCGGGAGGAGGATTTGTCTTTGTGCACACACCCAACTTCACTCACAGGATTATCCAGGGCACAGAGGATGCCATAAGCCTGCCCTTTGCTGAATGAGCCAATGGAAAGCCCTTGAAAAAGTCCCTGGCCAGCTCAGGATGCTTGAGTCCTGGACCTGAGCTTCTCCACAAGTGGTTTCCCTGGAGCAAAGGGCTGCCTGCGAGGGTCCTGGGGAAGAGCGGCTCCTTCCACACTTGTTTTCACCAGGAAGGTGCTTGGGTGTCCTGCCAGAGAATCCCTGCTGATGGGGCAGGGCATTCACAGAATCATTCAGGTTGGAAAAGACACTCGGGATCATCGAGTCCAACCCTCAGCCCGACTCTACAAAGTTCTCCCCTACCCCACGTCCCCCAACAGCTCATCCAAACGACCCTTAAACACACCCAGGGATGGGGACTCCACCCCCTCCCTGGGCAGCCTATTCCACTCTCTGACCACTCTTTCTGGGAAACATTTTTCCCTAATGTCCAGTCTAAACCTCCCCTGTTGGAGTTTAAAGCCATTAAAACCTTGAGTGCTTGGCTTGATTATTCCACATAAATGACTTGCCCAAAACACGGCGGCTGTTCCCCGCTCTGGTTTTTCTGATCTCCCCCTCGGTTGGGTTTCTCTCTGCCAGCCAGCTCTCAGAGAGCTAGTGACGATGCTTTCTGCAGGTTACCTGAGCTGTGGGTTGTTCTCCTGCTCATGGGAGGTTTCCTCGGGTCACCCAGGGTAGGGAAATGGTGCCAAGGCTGAAGGGTGCAGGTGGGGAAGGTGGCAGCATAGCTGTTAGTCTGGCTGCTCCCACGCTGCTTCATCTTTGGGGCTCTGCACCACAGGTCTTTCCCCCCTCACACGGTGCCTGTGCCCGTGCAGCACCTGCTGCTGCTTCACCTGGCTTGGCTCGTGCCGGTGACTCTGCCAAGGAGCCGTGACCCCTCGTGACCTGCTCCCGGTTTGGACGGGGATGCTGCAGCGAGCGGGGTGAGGTGCTGGGAGCAAGAGCCACCCCGCTTGGCTCAGCACCCAGCCTTGCTACACCCGCCTGGAAGTGCCATTTCCAGCACCTCCAAAGGATACTGAAATTAAAACAAACCATCCTGCGTGCTTTTCACCCCCACAGTTGTATTTAATTAAACAACAACAACAAAAAAAAAGAATCAGTGCAAACTTCCATCTGCACAGAGTTTTGGTGAAAGCTTTGCTCGCTCTGCACAGAAATTCTTGAATCTTTCTGGGGTTGTTTAATCTGGAGAAGAGGAGGCTGAGGGGAGACCTCCTGGCCCTCTCCAACTCCCTGACAGGAGGGTGCAGAGAGGGGGGATGAGTCTCTTGAGCCAAGGAACCAGCGGCAGGACAAGTGGGAATGGCCTCAAGCTGTGCCAGGGCAGGGCCAGACTGGCTCTTAGGAAGGATTTCTTTGCAGAAGGGGTTGTTGGGCGTTGGAATGGGCTGCCCAGGGCAGGGGGGGAGTCCCCATCCCTGGAGGGGTTGAAGAGTCGGGTTGACCCAGCGCTGAGGGATCTGGTGGAGTTGGGAACGGTCAGGGTGAGGTTCATGGTGGGGCTGGAGGATCTTCAAGGGCTTTTCCAACCGAGATGATTCTGGGATTCTGTGAAAGCGCTTTGAGCAGCAAAAAGCTCTCCCCAACTCTAACCATGTCTGTTGGGCAGAAAGTGGCTCAGGCACATTCCCCTCGAGGTGTCTCCTGCAGCCACTGTCCTTACCAGGGCTCCTCCGAGGACACAGTCTCCCCTTCCCTCCTGCGATGCCACGTGGGGACCCACCTTTGCCCTCTGCCAGGTTTGCAAGGTTCCCCCTTTCTCTGCAGCCACAGGGGCTGGGGTGGGGGCGGCCAGGGGGTGCAATAAAACAGGAAGCCTTGGGAAAAACTCCCATGAACGTGTCCCTGAGCTGAAAGCAGAGGAACCCGAGAGGGCTCAGCCATGCACGCGTCGGGGAAGGGCCTCTCTGTCATGGGTAGTTAACCCGCGCTCCGCAGGGAGCCGTGCAGAGCAAGGTTTGGGCAATCTGCTGCCAGTTCCCAAAGATTTTAAAGCCTGGGGGGGATTTTGGGAAAAGCAGCAGCTTTGCTCCTGGCTCCTCTGGAAAGAGCATCTCCCCCCCCCCCCCAATAGCTGCCCACCGCAGGGATGATTTTCACAGGAAGAGCTATAAAAAGGAGGGTGCGGGGTCCCCTCTGGGGCCAGGCAGGGGTGACAGCTTGGATGAAGCGTGTGTCCCCCCAGCTTTGGCCAGCCTCTGGGGTAGGGGGCTGAGCATCAGTGGGCTCAGGGAGCTCCGGTTCATCCTGACCATCCCCTCTGGCCAGTGGCAAGGTGGGTTGGGAAGGAGCTACTCAGCTGTATTCATGTGACCAGGCTCTGGGGTCACTGTCACGGCAGCAGGAGGGCAGTGAGGAAGGACAGGGGGGGGTGTGGGAGGCAGGAAGGTGACCCCACCCCAACACCCAGCTGAAGGCAGAGCTGGCAGCAGCGAGGAGGGTCATGTCTGGAGGGGTTATGTGTATCTACCGAGGCATAAACCTCCGTAAAGCTCCGTTGGTGAGACGAACCCGCGATGTGGCCAGGGCAGACGCTGCCCACCCTCACAGTGAGAACCTCCAAATTCACTCCCTGCAGCCCCTGCTCCACCCCCTGCAAGACGCTGGCAAGTGGCGTTTTGAACAGCTACACTCTCGATATTTATTACCCCTCATAAAACCTCCATTCAAAGGCCCCGGGGAGCAAATCTGGTGCAGCGCAGACTTCCGAGACGTCGCCCAGGGAAATAACCCCCCGGCCGGGCGGTTTGGGCCAAGCGGGGAGCAGGGGAAGGAGGGAGCAGTTCCTATCAGGGCAAAAATTCCCTCCAGTCTTTTTTGGCTTTTATTATTTACTTAGCAGCTTTTGTTTAAAGCTTTTTACTGTCTGTATAAAGAGGCCGGGAGCATTCCCCTGCTTTGACGGCTGTCGGCGTTCCGGGGCAGATCAGCTCCCGCAGCGGCTGCTCCCAGAGGCGTGAAGGTGGTTTGAGGGGGGGGGCTCAGCCTTGGTCTCTCCTCACCCAAAACCCCACGTGTGGAGGGTGGATGTCCCAGACCTGGTAGCACTCATGAAATCCTGCTGCTCCCGAGCCACGTCCCTGTGAATAATGGGCTGGGGAAGAGCGAGGGGGGTTGGAGCTGGGGAGAAGGTCCCCCCTGGGGGCTGTTTGTGCCTGGGTCAGGTCTGTCATGCTACAGGACCCAGGTGATGCTGGGACACTAATAACCCCCTAAAGCTGCCCCAGCACCTGGCCCTCCCGGCAGGATCTGGCCCCCCAGGACCCATCTTTCTGGGCATTAAAACATCCCCCCAGGCCCTATCCTGCAGCCTCAGCCTCCCTCCTGCCAGACCTGGGACAGGCTTTAATGAAGGATCAGCTTTGGGAGAGGGGAGAGCAGAGGTCCTTGCGATCCATCTACTTCACTGGCAGCGACCACAAGGCTTAATTGAATTAAATGATTTAGGGATTTCCCCTTCACTGCAGGGGAGGTGGGGAAGAGCCGGTGGCTGGGAGAAGGGGGCTGCATCCATGTCCCAGCTTCATGCAAGCTGCTTGGGACGGGGGTTTCTGCTGCCCCCCGTGCTGCAGCACCTTCATGGGCCACTCATCCTTCACCCCAGCAGGAAAAAAAGACTTTTTCTTCTGCTTTTTGCCTTTCAAGGCCAGTGCTGGGAGCAGCTTCCTGGTCCCATGGACTCAGCTTTGCAAGGCGAGGGCTCCACGTCCCCCAAGCCACCCCCAGCCCTCTCGTTATCTCTGCCACTTGCCTGTCCGAGTGCTCAATTAGCAGCAGTTTGAAAACTGAGCTTCATCCGTAACACAGAGACAGAGCAGAGCCCGGCAATAAACCCCAGCAGGAACCAGCACCCTGCTCCTGCGTGACCCGCTCCCGCACCCTCTCCTGGTGGGGGTCTGGGGGAGCTGCCCCCCAAAATGCCTCTGCTGGAGGTTGCACAGCAGTGCCCCAAGCTGGGGTCCCCTCCCCACCCAGAGCACCCACTCAGTCCTGGTGCTGATGGGACTCCTCCTTGGCAGTGACGGGACCAGGGGGGGCTGTGTGTCACCTCTCTGGTGGGGACAGTCTCCTCCAGGATGCAGCTGGGTCCCCAGCATGTCCCCACTGTCACGACCTCCCCGTGCCGTGGTGGCAAGGGCTGACCCCGGCAGGGATGTGATGTCCAGTCAGTGTCTCCGGCGGATGAATCGAGGCTTTCCCCAGGGCTGAGCCCCTCCTCGCTCCCTCCCCGGGACCCGCACAGCCCCCAAAGGTCTGGCTCCAATAAACTTCAAAGCCTTCACCATGGGCAGCCATTAGCTGAAGTGTTTTTTCATCTCTGTTTCGTGGTTGGACTCATTATTTCTCCTTGTTGCTGCTGAGGCTTCCCCAGATCGCGTGGGGCAGGGATGCCGGGGCAGGGAGCAGGGGGGGAGCTGGGGGCACCCCCTTGCCTCGCCTGAGGCAGCCTCACAGCTCTGCACACTGCAAAGCAAAGGGGGGACGGGGCAGGATGTGGCCTCGCCATGCACGGCCGGATCTGGGGACAACAAGGAGTTATCCCACGGACGAGAGCACTGGGGGGAGGCGGGAGGTGGGAAGGGGGGGCTGCCTTCCTTGGAGCCCCCCAGCTCCAGCCAAGCTCAGCAGATACCCACAGGGCAGGATCAGGCCATGACTTTGCCCTCCCAGCTTTGGGGATGTTTCAGTAGCAGCTTTTGGTGAATGTGAACTTTGCTGCAGGGTCTGAGAGCCCAGCTCCAGGGCTGAACTCTGGGGGCTGCCCCAGTGGACACCCCTCCTCGCCCCCCCCCCACCCCAGTGCCCGGCTCACAAAGAACTGGCTTTCTCAGCATCTTTTTCCCGATGCTCTGCGATCTGTCTGAGCACAGCTGAGTTAAGGATGGATTCATATGGCCCCCGAGCTGCCTCTTTCCCAGTATCCGCGAATTAAACATTATGTGTGTCAGTGGGGAATTTAGGGAATCAATTGGCAGACAATTAAAGTGCATTGAAATTTGGGTGTATGGAGAAATAGGAAGCAAAAAGGTTTAATCTCGGAGAGCTCCCGGTTGTTAACGGTGCCAGGGAATGAAGATGCTGGGAGAGAGCCATGGGGGAAGTAATACCTGGGGAGCGATGGAGATGCATTTGGCAGAGAAAGCCCCCGGCCTTTTAGAAGCTGGAGGAGATGAAGGGAAGGGCTGGAGGCGACGGGGCGCTCAGCCGGGGGTGGGGGGCGGCTGCCAAACCCCCCCATGGGCTGCTTGGCCGGGCTGCCAAAGCCAGAGATGGGGCAGGTTGTGCTGGTGGGCAAAGAGCAGAGGCTGGGTAACCCCCCCGATGCCCGCGAACCCCCCTGATGCCTGCGAACCCCCCTGATGCCTGCAAGCCCCCGCTCAGCTCCTGCTGCCAGTGCTGGTGATTCCTGCCCTGACTCACAGCGAAGGGGGCCCTGCGGTTTGTGTGTCCGTCCCCCCCCCAGCAGCGCTCTGCCTGCGGGACAAAAGGCAGCCCGGGGCTGCTTGACCTCGCCGGCGTTTCGGGGTGGTTTCTTTTCACTGCAGCTTCCACAAAGCACCAGATTGTTTCCCCCCTGGCAGCCGCCAGCCCCCCGGCAGCGTTTCTGCCTCCTCCGAGACAGCAGAAAGTGGGGGGAGGCTTTTTTTTTTCCAGGGAGCTGCTCCAGGGATGGCTCCTGCACCCAGCATTGCCCGTTCGGCTGCTTGGCCTGTCCCTGGGTGCTCAGCACGGTTTTGACTGGGGTGAGGATGCTCTGGGTTCTCCAGAGGGCTGCACTCACAGAATCACAGAATCATCTAGGCTGGAAAAGACCTTGAAGATCACCTAGTCCAACCCTTAACCTAACATTGTCACCGGGTGCACATCTTGGGGGGCTGCAGAGCAGCATCCCCTCACCCCATCCCTCCTGCACAGGCACAGGGGGATGCTGGGGCTGAGCTGACCCTGGTAGGGACAGGGGGGACCGTGCCAAGGACAAGGTCACAGGTGAGGGACGTGAACGCACACACGCATGGGCACAGCCTGGCTCAGTGGGGAGAGGGGACTCAGCAACCTTCACCAGGAGCCGATCGATCTGGCAGCTCGGAATAGCCGGGCCAGGCTGGAGAGGCATCCGCTGGGGTCACACAGACAAGAGCAAGCACCTGGGACTAATTGCACTAAATAAATGAGCAATTAAGGACATTACAGAAAGACTAAAACATCCCAGACCTCTCCCTGACCCCCTCATAGTTCCCCTGGAAACAGCCACTGGGCTGGCAGGTTGGGGATGCTCAGCCTGGCTGTTCCCAGCAGGATGGGGGGGCATCGCAGCCCCCCCCGGGGGCAGAAGGGGCATGGGGCCGTGGGGCACGGCTGTGCGGACAGCTGCTGGTGGCGAGGCGAGACTGAGGTGCTATTGTCCCAGGGGCTGCAGCAGGAGAGGGCAGGATTTGTCCCGGCACGGGATGTGGCGTGTGCCGAGCCCAGCCTGACCCCCTGGAAGGGTTTCGGCTCAGGGCTGGGGACCCCCGTGTCGGGGCCAAGCGATGGGGCTGGCGGGATGCGGCTGTCTCAGTCGGGGACCACTTGGATGCACCAGCTGCATCCCCCCAGACCTTACTCCGAGCCGTGCAGAAACCCCCAGGAGGGTTTTTCCTCCCTGTGGGCACCCCAGCAGCAGACACCCCCCCTGAATCCTGGTCACGTCACCCCCCAAACTGTCAAGTTTGCTCTTTATTTTTCTGCAAATGAGCCGGGGGATGTTCCTGCCCTTCCAGCAGACCCAGGCAGCCGCACAGAAACACCACGTCCCCCCAGCAGAGCAGCTCCCACCAGCCTCACGGGGGGTCCCAGGGCTTCCCAGGCCCCCAGATGCTGCCAGCCCGGGGTGAACCCCCCATCTTGGGGCCACGCCAGAGCTTCACCCTCCTGTGCCAGTGCGGGGCCAGCTCCTTCCAGAGCTTTCTGTAACGTATCAGCTCAGATGAAAATGCTTTTAGAGCCCCTGGGCAGAGGGGAGGGGGAATCTGACCTGGAGCCATCGACCACCCGGCCCCGCGCGGGTGGGCTCAGCCACCCACCCGGGGAGCACCCACAGCCGGTGCTGCCTTTGGGTGGGTGCAGCGGGTTGGGGGAGCTGTGAAAGACCAAGGGAAGTGATGACCACGCCAGAAAGGGGAGGGGGAAAATGTCAGACCCCAGGCTGGGCATATGTATAAAACTCTATGTAACCCAGAGGAAGAAACAGCTTCTTTATCACATAATCTCCATAAATGTGAAATGGTTTTAATACTTACCTTCAGTGGCAGTTACAACATAGAAAGAAAGAATTATTGTATATTAATCCCATTAATTTCTGACTCAAAAATAATGTCCATCATTTAAATACAAGTTTAAAATTAAATAATTCTACTCAATTTACTAAAAAAATCAGGTAGCACATACTATGAATATGTATTTATATAGATACACACACATATATATAAAACTATAAAGCATATATAATATATATAATTTCTGCAGGACCTCCCCATGTCCCCCCAAAGCCAGGGGGTGAGAAGATGCTCATTAGAGGATGCTCAGGGTACCCGCGGCCATGTGGGTCCCTGGGTGAGCACAGCCAGGCTGTGGGGAGGAGAAAGCCCGTCCTGGAGCTGCTCCCCATCGTGCGATGGGGCATTAATGAGCAGTTAATGAGGAAGAGCATCCAGCCCCCCCTTAGCCCTCCTGGCTGCTCTGGGGGGCTATAAGGTGGGTGGGGGCTGATGGGGATGCTACAGCAGCACATAAACCTTGTTTGGGGGGTTGTACAGCTCCTAGCACCCTAAAAATCTTAATTTAAGTCTTAATTTAATTTAAGTCTTAATTTTCTGCAGCACTGCAAATCCTTATCACCAGGGGAAAGGAGCAGGGGCTGAGAGCGTGGCTTCTTGGTGTGCTGGGGTTCTGGCTTCAGGTCAGTGCTGGTGCAGGATGGGGCACAGGGGGGAGCTCACCCCCTCCAGGTTGGGCTTTACCTGTCCCTCACCCTCCAGAGCCCCACTCGCTCCACCCCAACACACTTAACGAGCAGCCAATTTGCTGGGAAGGAAATAAAAAGGTAATGCAATTAAAAAGCTGGTAGCCACAACGAGAGAGGGTCAGCAGTTCATGTGCTAATGCAAGCAGATTTTGTTATGATTCATTAAGTCATTAACTCCCTTTTAATTGGAGGTCCTTTATGGAGATGCCATTTTACCTTTACAGAGAAAATGGGTTGGGAGCAAAGGGAAGGTGAGAGAAACCCCCCGCCTGCAGCACTTGAGGTACCCCTGTGCTCTGGGGGGTGCCCCAGATCCCCCCAGGGTCTTGTTTTGGTGCAGGAGGCCAGAGCCGCCCATTTACTTCGCAAATTTGGTGCAAGCCAGAAGGAAGGGGATGGGGAAGGGGATGGGGAGCAGCTGGAGGATCCGGGGAAGATAAAGGGGCTGTGGGTTTTGGGAGGCCGACGTCTTCCCTGGCCCAGCCCCAGCCTTCTCGGAGCTGCTGGCCGGCAATTACCAGCCATTACAGCCTTCCCGGGAGCTGCACGGGGCTTAATGCAGCTGGTTTCAGCTGGCTGCTCGCTTCCACTGAGGAGGAAACTTTGTTAAGTGGCGATAACCATCGAGGAGAGCCAAGAAACCCTGGCCCCGGTGCCCGCGGCGCTGCTGGGACCCTGGGCGGCAAAGAGCCGGGATGCTCCAGCTCACCAGAGCCCAGTGTGGGGGGATGCAGCTCGCTGCTGCACGGAGCTTGACCCCAGATTATTCCGTGATGGGATTAAGGATAATCCTGGTTTTCTCTGAACCGCCCAGGACCTTCCACCCTCAAACCTATGGCCGAGCTTTGCGCTTGCCCAGGGCTCCCAGTCCAGCCCCGCTGCCTGCCCGGGGAGTTTTTGCTTCTCCAGGGTGAGTCAGGTGAAGTTGCCTGAATGAAAGACAGGCTCAATTTTAAAGCAGATTAATTAAACTGCATTACGGGCCTGTGTGGACAGAGTTCAGAACGAAAACAGCCTTAATTCGATTTCTCTGACTTGCAAATTGTGGCAGGGAAGTCAGCTGAAATCACATTAAGGCCGTTTCCACTCTGAACCGTGTCCTCGCAGGGGTTTAATGTAGTTTAACTAATTTAATTTAAACGCTTATTGAGACTAACTGGGTTACGTGCCAGGCGTGGGGCTGGAGCCGCCGGGGCTCAGGCTGGGACCCCTGTGTGGGGCCAGGCGGGTGGGAACGGGGCAGCAGCATCAGCCCCATCCCACCATGTGCGAACCAAACCCGTGGTTTGGGTTGGAAAAACCTCATTTCTGCGAAAAGCCATTCTCCAATTGGGTGCCTCTGTCACTGCACCCCTGCGGATCGATGCGTTCCTGGGGTCACCGGCCGCCGAGCGCTTGGATTCTCCGCAGTTTGCAAACTTCATGCCATAAATTTTTCAGGGGTAGCACTGGCCACGGATGCCCGGCTGTGGAGGGTTGGAGAAGAGGAGGCTTTTTGTTCCCGTGCTGTGGTGGCCGGAGCTGGGCCAGGCTGTCCAGCTCCGGCTGCGCCACCCGAGGACAATGAGCCGCTTCTTGAAGCTGCTGTTTCTTTGCCCTGTGGAGGAATGTCCCTCCAAAATGTGGTGGACAGCAGCAGCCTGGTTAAAAGATTCAAGCAAGGGGTGCAGCTTGCAGCCCCGGGGACAGTGGCTGCCGCCTTCACTGCCCAACAGCGGGGTCTCAGGCCAGCGGTGTTTCGGTGTGCGCCTCCACGGCCGCCTTCACCTCGTTCCATGGGGCACAGGATGCTCCCGGCTACTTTGGGGCTGCTCAACCCGTCTCCATCCCAAACCCAGCAAGTCACCAGCCACCGAGGGTTTGTGCCACGTCCCCCAGCCCACGAAGCTGGGGACAGTTTCGGTGGATGGTGGGGAGAAACATCGGGTCCCCGCAAACTGCCAAGCAGCATGTCAGCCCGTACCACCGGCGTCAGCGCTGGCTGAATCACCCGCCAGATATTCTCTGCACAAAGGACTCATTTTCCTCCGTTTTTGCTGGGCGGGTGTCACTGGCTCCAACCCGGCGGCTCCCGGAGCTCACACCCTAAAACCTAGGCCCTGGACCAAAAATTCCCATTGCCACGAGCCTTTTTCCCTTTTTTGCATGAATGGGAAAGACTCATTTTATACGACGAGGAAAAGGAAAGGGGGCTGTGCAAAGCCGGCAGCGAATGCACCCACGACAGCTGCTGTGAAATGCAACATGCAGGGTGATGCTGGGCAGGGGGGTGCAAAGCCCCAGCCCCCAGCTCCATAAATCCTGATTTTAATGATTGAATTGTGCCCTGCGTGAATCTCACGTCAAAGGGGAATAAATCTCTCGGTGTTTATAGCCGCAGCTTTTTCACCAATTAGGATGTTGTTATTGGATTAGATGCAAGTAGATAGAAGCCTCCCAGGACAAAGTCATCCTTGGGGGAAAGCCCAGTGGCTGGTGGGGGGTGCACTGGGACGGCGTTGGGCTGTGGGGGCTGATCCTGCTGACTGGGCTGGAGATGGAGGCAGATGCTCCCGGGATTTATCCCTGGAGGGAGGCACATGGCCAAGGTCAGGCACAGGAGCACTCAAAATTCAGCTTTATGCTTCCTGCTTGCTCCAGTGGGGGGTTGCCAGGATCTGGCCCCCAAATTAGTTTGTGGTGCCTCAGGGTTTCAGGAATAGTGACTGTGAGGAGACCCAGGTCCTGCTCAGGGCAGCTTTTGGGCCTTGGGTCCCTGGGGCACCCCCATTTCAGCTGGGCTTCAGGGGGGTCCCTGGCAAGACCGGCCACAGCTGAACACCTTCACTTTGTCCTGGTCCTCTTCAGCATCCGCTTTCCAGCACTGCCGAGGCACAAAAGAGCTTTTGTGGCCTCGGAAGGAGCGTTGCCAGACACAGGACGGGGCTTCCACAGCACATCTGTCCGCACAGCTGTGCTGGGGACCCAGGGATGCCACAGGGGACCCGGGAGGGAGTGACCTTCCCAGGCAGGAGCTGCTTCAGCACAGCCGCCCCGTGGGGTTGAAGACACACGCAGGCAAGAGCTGGGGATCAGGGACACCAGCTGGGACCTGCCCTCACTTTTAGGGCTCCCATCCGTTACCCCACTCAAAGTACAGCACAGGCAGCCAGGAGGCTGCAGCACAGGAGCTTCCATCGCTGGGTTGCTGAGCAGCTCCGTGCCTCAGTTTCCCCACAAGGAGCAGAATAGGGGGGAAGGGGACCCTCTGAGCTCACAGAGGGGACACGATGCTCCCTGATTGCTCCTGGGATCTGCTGGACCCTATTGGAGGGGGTTCAATACCATTTTTATCCTGAGATGCCATCGGGGAGGACGCGGCCTGGGAGGTAATGAAGTCCCCTGTGCCCAGTGGTGTCACATCAGATGGAAAACCCACCAGGGAAGGTGCCACGGTGGGGACAGGACGGGGCTGCCTCGGGGGAAGGCAGCTCCTCTGGGGTCTCCCTGGGCAGAGGACTTTTTTTTTTTTTGCCTCCTCTCCGTTTTTCTCCTTTTAATCAGGATTCCTGGAGCCGACGGGAGAGCGCTGCTTCCCTCTAGCGGCACCGGTCCTCCTGCTCGTGCGGGTGCTGGGCCAGAGGGGAGGCTCATGGCGAGGGACTAAGGGCCCTTTGTCCGCAGCGGGACGGGGGCTGCGCTGGGGGCTGCCCTGGGGGCTGTCTGGTTTCTCACGCCAAAGGGGACAATGCGCATCGCGGGAGTCTGCCTGCGCCGGGGGCAGTGTCACAGGAGGGGGGGGGGGGGGGGGGGATGTGGCCCGACGTCTGGGGTCCCTCCTTGGCAGCGCCACCGCTTCGCCAAAATCCATTTACCCGCCACTGTCCCCACGCCCCCCCCCCCCCCCCGCCCCCTCCAGGAACCGCTGCCCCTCTGCAGAGATCTGGGACAGGCCAGTTCCAGGCCTGTTTTCTCCCGTGACAAGCGAGCGGTGGGCACAGGCTGACTCACCCTCCCGGGGCCTCCTCAGGCCTCTACACCGGCCCCGGGCGCCCCGGTGCAACCCCCACGTGCCCTCCCGCTGCCAGGACTACAGCTCCCAAGATCCCTGCGGGCAGCGGGAAGCTGCAGCCAATGGGAAGCGGCCTTGCTCAGGGAGCGGGCTGCCGCGGGGCTTGCTGGGAGTTGTAAGCGCGCGGCGGCGGGAAAAGGGAGGTAGAACTACATATCCCAGAATGCCGCGGGGATGCGCGGGCCAATGAGGAGCGGGCGTCTTGGCGCGGCGCGCAGGCGCGTTGGGGCGGGCGGCCGCGGATTCATGTGGAGGTCAGGGGCGCCGCGGGAGGGGAGCGGGGCGGGAGGGCGCGGTAGGTGCCGGGGCCGGGAGTGAGGCCTTGGCTGACGGGTCGCCTGTCCTGGGGGCGAGCGGCCTAGGAGGGAGCGGGAGGCCTGGCGAGGGGCTGCGGGAGGCGGCTGGGCCGGGTTCGGGAGGGCCTGCAGCGGGCGGCCGCGGTGGTACGGGAGGGGCTGGGGTGAGCCGTGATCCGGGGGCGGGTCGGCCTGGTCCTGCGGGGGGTGCTGGGATGGGGGCACCCACACAGGTGGGTGCTGCGGGGATCTGAGCCCAGGGAGGAGGAGGAGGAGGCCCCGTGGGGCTGAGGTGGCTGTTGAGGGGGAGAAGGAGTTGCTGGGGGCTGCGCCGCCGCTGCAGGCTGGGATTTTTGGAGGGGGGGGTTAACCCTCGGCTCCGTAGGCACCTGTGCGCAGGACCCCCCGGCCTTCTTGCCTAATACGATTTTACCAAACTTGTGGGTTTTTTTGCAGGAGGGACTTTTTAAAGGGGCTGGAACTGGACGTGTGAAATGGCTGCGAAGGTGTTTGAAGGCCTTGGGAAGCTCGGCCTGGGCTTGGCTGTTGCAGGTGGAGTTGTCAATTCTGCTCTTTACAATGGTGAGTGGGAGAAGCTGAGTGCTTCCAGTTCACTTTCTACCTTTTTTTTTGTTCTGTTAGTATCTTGGCTGCTCTGCACTTTTATTGCTAATGGCATCGGGAAGGTGGACGTGAAGCCTGGCTGGGCTGTTTTATACCTTTTGCATTGCAAGGTCCTTTCTCTAGACAGCTGCAGTGTGAGGGGCCGGGACTCCCAGCTGCATCATCTTTGCCTTGTTGCTCCAAACAGTCTAATTAATTTCACCAGTCTCCTGCAGCAGAAGGTCTTAACTGACCCTGACAGATTGTTTCCACGGAGAAGGTTTTGGTGGTGTGCAGGTACAACGGGTGGCAGTAGCGAAACCGCCCATGACGTGCTGTTTTCTTCTCTAGTTGACGCAGGCCACAGAGCTGTCATCTTTGACCGATTCCGCGGGGTCCAGGACACAGTGGTAGGAGAAGGTACCCACTTTCTCATCCCCTGGGTACAGAAACCCATCATTTTCGACTGCCGCTCTCGCCCCCGTAACATTCCTGTGATCACTGGAAGCAAAGGTGAGTGCTTGGAGCCGGCAGCTGTAAGAAAACCAGATATTCTGATTAATTTTTTTTTTATCTGGACATGGAGATCCCATGTGTCCCAAGTCCGGTTTGGCACAGAGTCAGGAATGGTTTTTAGTTATAGAACAGATTAAGGGACCCTTCCTTCAGTGCTGTAAATTTGAACTTTGAACATAAAGTCTCTGTCTTTACAGTAGGGCAAGTAATTCCCTGCGTCACAAACACACTGAAACTTAAATCTTATGTGTAAGGAGGATTTGGATCCCAAAATGAAAGGGGCTAGTGAAAATAACTGCTGGCAAAAAGAAGTCTCAATGTGTGTTATTTCTCACTTAGTTGCCCTGGAGAGGGCAGTCTCAGGATGTCTCCTGTCCCTATGGTTTGCCACTAACTTCCTGACTCTCTACAGATCTACAGAACGTGAACATCACGCTGCGTATCCTCTTTAGACCAGTGACCGCCCAGTTACCGCGCATTTTCACCAGTATTGGAGAGGACTACGATGAGCGTGTCCTGCCCTCGATCACAACTGAAATCCTCAAGTCTGTTGTGGTAAGGACAGCATGAGAGTTGCTGGGCTCTGCCAGTTGCCTTTTTTTTTTTTTTTTTCCTCCTCTTTTTAGCAGTGAGGGACCCGCTGGAGTGTGGATTATGTCATGCTCCAGAACAAGGCTTCTCTTTCCATCCCTCAGGCTCTCACGGGCCATCCAGAAAAGCTAATTGTAGCTATGCTAATTGTTTGCTTCTCCATCATTCTGATTGCTTGGCCTGACTTAATTCACTTTGGATGAGCTCTGGATGGAAAAAGGGTTCTTCATTACCTGCTCTCAGCTGGTAGCTCTGCTCTTCAGGCTGGGAGTCTCAGGCAGGAGACTGGGATTTTCACTTCTCATGTCATCTTAGATTTCAGCTTACTGAAGACCTCTGGTTTTGGAAACATCCACAGGTGACTGCTAAATAATAACTAACCAGCTTTAGTCCAGCTTGTGCGCTTTTACCTTAAGTGCTCAACTGGACAACTTCCCCTCCAGTTTACACTTAAATTCCCAGTCATTCAGTCTTTCTCCTGGGCGGCCCAGTGTTTGTTAGCTTTGGGAGAAGAACTGGATTAATTCTGGGGTTCATGGGTGCAAAGACAGGCAGGGCATGGAGAATCTCTTGCTTCTGGGAGCTTTCTTCTCACTGCTGTCCATCCTGGTTTCAGGCTCGCTTTGATGCTGGAGAATTGATCACTCAGAGAGAGCTGGTCTCGCGGCAAGTGAGTGAAGACCTCACGGAGAGAGCAGCAACCTTCGGGCTCATTCTGGATGATGTGTCCTTGGTAAGAGTTCTCCCTTTTCAGTTTTTCTCTTTGGAGTGTGCCCAAATAAGAGCGGTGGAGAAGAGACTCAGTGGATGGCCAGAGAAGGCCAAGAAGTTTGGACGTGTGGACTCCGTGTGTCTGCTGTTGCGTGGTACGTAGCTGTTGCAGCTCAAGCCAGCACCTCTGGTTTTGTTGCTGGCCTGTGACCTTGAGCAAAGCCCTTGAAGGCTCCGCTGCGCTGGCCTGTCGACAGACCTCGCTGTCGCAGGGCTTTTAGAGATCAAACGAAGAGCAAATGCTTCTGTGGGTGATGGATCGGGCAGCACGTTGCTTTAGAAAAGGCAGCTGTTCCACAGGCACCCTGAGACACGAGGCAGTGCAAATGTACACTTTCCATGGTGGCTTTTTTCCTATGAAATATTATTCTCCTGGCTGTGTCTTCTAAGACTATTCAAGGAGGGAGCTCTTCCCTCCTATCTCCCTATAAGCTTTATAAATGAAATCTGATCTGTTGTAATCTGGCTTGTCCATGCGCCTCTCCCTCTCTCTTTTGGGACTTCCCTCGAAAGCCTGCTTAGAGGAAAGGGAAACGAGCTCTTTCATTTGGCTTTGAACATATAGGAAGTCTTTGCAGGAAGGTGACTTCATTCCAGAAAAACATGAGGTTTTGACTTTGTTTCTGGTGCTTTCCCACTGAGGACTCTACTGAAGGAGATTCACTTTTCCCCTGTTCCATCCCAGGAGCCTGTGGCTGTCAGACAGCCCGGGCTGAGCACACCGGTGGGTGACGGAGCGTGGAGGGTGCAGGATGGGTTGGGAGATGGTGGGGGGGAGTGTTGAGCAAGAGGGCTCCCTCTGCCGGGTGCTGGGGCAGGCGCTGGTGGCAGGGGAGCACAGTGTGTCTCCGAAGGTACTGGTGTTACTGATCTGCTGGACTGGAGCTGTGCTTGTAGTGTCTCCCTTGAGACTTCAGAACTGGGTGGGGAGGCCCGCTTGTCCCAGTTCCTGTTCTTTTAGGGATATTGGCTTTCCATCTCGGTTCCGGCGTCACTGATATAGGCAGGCTGCCTCCCCGCCGGGAGCTGTGTGCGTTGCAGCAGTGCTGCTGTAAACTCTCAGCATTGTGGACTTTGCTTGATTTCTGCCCCGCAGACCCATCTGACCTTTGGCAAGGAGTTCACGGAGGCGGTGGAAATGAAGCAAGTGGCCCAGCAAGAAGCAGAGAGAGCCAGATTCATTGTGGAAAAGGTACCTTGTCCTTCTGAGAAATTTGGGGACAGTTCCTGGTATCTCCTGCCCACTCTAGCTTGCAGTGAACATCTCACTCCCATGTCCAGGAGACCAGGCAGGTAGAATGACAAAATCACGTAGGGTCACAGTGCTGATACAGTTCTCAGCTCTGACACGTGATTGTTGGATAGATAAAGCCTAAGGTTGGTTTTGTTGGGTTTTGGGGTCTTTTTTTTTTTTCTTTTACTACCGTGTTACGGTCTTACTGGAGTGCTGAACAGGACTGTCTGCATAGAGGAGGAGGGAGGAGACAGCGCTCGGGAGAAAGTGTCAGCTAGAAATGGGGTTCAGGGTTGAGATTTGCCACACAAGTGATCCTGCTGTTTGTGAATTTTGAGAGGGTGGCTGAAGCTTTCCGTGGTGGTTGATACCATGGGCATGGGGGCCCATGTCCTAGGAGTGTTATTGTGTGCAAGACCACATCATCTCGGATAACCCAGGATCTCGGTGAGCATCCACAGAAACAATTCTGTGTCAGAGTACCCCGGTACAGCTGAGAGCACCCGCCTGTTGAGATTGCAAGAACCTACAACTACACCCAAAGCTAATCCACTGATGCAGTAAGATGCATGTAATCAGCCAGGATGATTAAACAGTAGAAGTGTTTATCTGACCCGGTTTTAACTCCACTGAAGTTCTCGAATCTTTCATGGACAATTTTCCATCAGGAGTGCCCTTAGGTGGGTTAATGTTTCATGAGGTTAGGACTGATAAGGCAATTGCAAGATGATTTTTCAACCTTTTTTCCACAGCAGGCAGAAAAACAGTCTTAACAGAATACAGCTTTAAAATAAAATCACTTTCTATCTCAGCTCTCCCGCTGGGAGAAAGAACAGTAGGGTGGTGAAGTTGGGAATTTATATTTTCAACATGCCAACAGCATCTTCCTTCTCTTTTGCTCTTGTTTCCTCTGTTGTTTATTTCCCTTCTCATGGGTTCACTTTCAGGCTGAGCAGCAGAAGAAAGCAGCTGTCATCTCTGCTGAGGGAGACTCGAAAGCAGCCGAGCTGATTGCCAACTCACTGGCCACTGCAGGCGATGGCTTGATTGAGCTGCGCAAGCTGGAGGCAGCTGAAGACATCGCGTACCAGCTCTCACGGTCCCGCAACATCACTTATCTGCCCTCTGGACAGTCTGTGCTCCTCCAGCTGCCGCAGTGAACCCGGCTCTGCAGCCAGAGCTAGCCTGGTCACCTCTACCTACCAGATCAGCCCTTTCCAAAAGAATCCTTGCAATTTCCTCATTGGTAAAAGCAGAGGAAATTTAAAACTCAACCCATTTTGAATTCTTAATCAAATAAAACCGAACACTCTTGACAACAAACCTGCATTCCTCCCATGTACGGTCAGAGTGGTGGCTCCACTGACCATTAAGCTAGGTTTGAGAATTGCCCCTTTCCAGGCAGTTTGAGCAACAGGAGCAGAGTTTTCATCTGTTCACTCCTGGGATGAACAGGTAGCCCAGGTGACTCCCTGAGC
This sequence comes from Strix uralensis, assembly GCF_047716275.1. Lineage (NCBI taxonomy): Eukaryota > Metazoa > Chordata > Aves > Strigiformes > Strigidae > Strix > Strix uralensis. Next base: position 9,068,585 of record NC_133993.1, read on the forward strand.
ACAGGAGTGCTGTATCAATCGGGTTTCACAGCGATGCTTCAGTGCCTTTAGGCTGGCGGAGCCAGGGTCATTACAGACTTGCAGGTCCTGGACTACGGAACAGGGACGCTCAGGGCTCGCTCTTCTGTCAAGCCAGTCTTTTTTTCAGGTGCCTGCTGAGAGTAGGGGGACAGGGGACATCTCAGCTGTTAGGGCAGTGGCTCTGCTGTGCCTGTGTGAACCGTAGCGCTGCTCGCTGGAGGCACAGGTCGAGGGGATTGCAGCTGGGGGTGAGAATAGCAGAGATTCACTTTATGCAGTAAATGGGTTTCAGGCACAGAGGAGAAGATATTTCCTCTGCAGGAAATATTTCACACGTGCACGCTGGCAATGGGACATCTCCACTTCTCCCCCCGCTGCCGCACACCAATCTCTTTGCCACCACTTGCCCTGTTTGCAGGACCACGGTCAGTAAAAGTGGCAGTTGGCCTATTGAAATGGCACCTGGGACAAAGAGGGGACAACTCGGTGCTCTGTGGCTCAGGCAGTCGGAGGTGGGCAGAATTCTCTGTTACATCAATGCTCTTTTTATTTAGGGAACCTGAATTGTGAGGAGGATGTGATGGGTTTGAGATTGTATAACCAGCCTTCAATAAATGTCATGGTCCCACGTGTAGTAGTGTGGGGTGTTTTTTTTTTTTTCTGATACCTCAGAAGAATGAAGGTTGGGTCAGTGGAGCAAGACACCTCATGCTTGTGCTAGGTTATCTGGATAAAGTCTCTTAGCACAGGCAAATAGGTCTTGCTCCTGACAAAAGCTTAAAAGATGATTCTTGGGCTGAATTCCTGCAACAAGGTAAGGCTGAGAGTATCTTGAGGTTATTGCAAAGGCTTTTAACTTCTTCCCATGCACAGTTCAGGCTGTTTACTGCATGTACCTACATTTTCCAGGGCGCTCTTTTGATGCAACACCGTGCTGTTGGAAAGAAAACGGGGGTGTATTGTACCAGATACAGCCTACAGGGAACTTCAAACCTGTCAGCAGCTGTCAGAGGCACGGCGCTAGCCTGGCACACTCCCCCCATCCTGCAAAGAGGCTGCTCATACGGTCAGTTCTCCCTGAGCAGCGCAGTCTTAGGTGGGTGTCATTGCTACGCTGAGGACGTTAAGCTCTCAGAAAGCTGCTGTGAATGGTGGGCTCGTTTCGTCATGGTGCAGCCACTTTGAGTTGTTGCCCTCGCCTCTGGCGAAATGGAAAGCCTTGCCTGCTTTTTCTGTTGGGCAGGGTAGGATCTTGCAGTGATGAGGTGCCTGAGCTTGCAAAATATTTTAAGCAGCTGAGCAGTCAGGTCCATAACTCCCAAATAACTTCCAGACCTCTTCCCCCTCCAGTGCTCTTGTTCTTTATTCTTCTGGTTTACCGCTTCAGACACTTCTAAGGAAGCTTTCACTTTTCTCCCAAGGCTCCTTTTAAAGCCCCCTTAGCGTTTCCTGCGTTTCTCTCCATTAGATTCATGCACCAGGTGTTGGGCTCAAAACAGTGTGTCTGAAATCCCTTCTCAGCTTCTGTAGTTCTGCATTACCTCTCCCTCCAGTTCTGCATTTTCAGTGGAGTGTGGAGTGTTTCCTGCTGCTTTTGCTGTTAGTCTCTCTGGAGGAGGTGTCTGAGGCTCTAACAGTGGCCCCTGGGTCTGATTAATCTCTGTTTCCTTTGCTTTTGGGTATAATTCTTTTTACAAATGTTCCCTGGCTGTTAACTGCTCTTCTACCCTCGCTTTGCCTCACTTAATGCCTAAAGCTGCCATGAACTCATCAGACTTCAAAGCTGCTCTTGAACCTGTAGCTGTCTCGGTGTGTGCGAGCTGAACCCCTTGTTTATATTGTGTTTATAGCCGCTCTTCAGCCTTGTAGACTGTCGAGCTGTCTGGCTCCAGATGGGATTGGTGACCCTAAAATCGGGATGTGGTTTTGTGTGGGCTGTACGAGGATACTGGGTGAGGAAACAGCCTTCTGCTTGCTGGATGGATGCTGCTCCGAGAGCTGCACAGCAGCGAGCCAGCACTGCCTGTCATCCTCTGCCAAACTTCTCAGGTGCTGGCGGACTCCTTGATGTACAAAAAAAACCCCAAAACCAAACCCAACAAAAAATTGAGATTGTGTAGTCAAGGACTGGCCTGCCTGGCATGCCAGGCCAAGGCTGGACTGAAGAGTTGAAGGCTGAACTCGGCTTCCCGGGATGCTGGCCCTTCCCTCGCAGCGTTCGGGAGGCGTTAGCAGGGTGTGAGCGCTCGCTCTCAGGGCTCTACTTGTCAGGGCAATAGAAAGAGCTTCGGGCTTGGGTAACATGAAGGCAGGCCGCCCTCGCTGCTCCAACAAACAAGGCGTCCCCACCCTCTCTGTTTGGCGTTTCTAACCTTGTTGCTTTTAATAATCCAGTAACAAAAACTTGCTCGTGAAAGTGGAGCACAACCCGGGGTGAAGAAACAAGAGAGAGGGTCGAGGCATGTGGCTTTGTACTGAGGGCAGAGAGAGGAGTTCAGCTGTGCAGGTCCTGGTCTGCCCTCCCTAAACCGCTCCATCAGCCTGGTGTCCTGCAGCTCTGCTGGCAGGGGGGGTCTAGCTCCCGGCTGCAGGGCAGAGCTATCGCAAGGGCTGCCTGCTCTTCGCAACACGAAGGTGCTGGAAGTGCTCCAGAAATGGCAGATTTTCCCCCTTCACCTCATCCTTAGAGACAGCAAGAAAGGAACTGTCGTGTGACCATGCCTGGAGGAGCAACCACTGTCTCTGACCTAGAACTCCATGACCACCATGTGCCACATCTTCTGGGTAAGATGCTTCAGGCCAAGGTAAGCTGGGATTGTAGGTGGGAGGCAGCTGCATGATGCCACTTGAAGGGAGGTGAAGAAACCTCAGGTTTGTTTCTGTGAACAGAAAAGCCAGTGGGCTTGTGGTCTGGCACAGGTCTGACTGAAGAATTTCCTGCACTGGGCAGTTACACCAGTTCCCTGTTGTTTGGACTTTCTGCTGCTTATTACAGATTGCAGCCATGCTAAAACTTTTGCTTTGGGGAGGGGAATGCTTTCTCTGGTCAGTTTTTCTTAGTTTTTGTCACCTATTTGCACAGAACACTTTGAATTTAGTATATCTGACAGCTTTTCATCCCCCATCAAGTTAGTTTGAAATCAGTTTTCTCCAGATGAAAGACAGCATGACTGCATCAAGCCAGCGCTTCCCCAGCAAGGCTGGATGTGTTACTGGGATGGAGAAAGCACGCACTTCCTTAAGGAACCCAGCTAAAATGACACAAAAATTTACTCGGAGAAAGGCTCTGCCCCAGACCTCTGCCTGGGTGTTTGCTAGTCAGAATTAAATGTCCTTCTGCCAGGCTCTCCCTCCCCAGAGCTGACTCACACCAGCATCACACCAGGTAATCCTGGATGTTTCCATTTTTCCAACAAATGGTTACATTTAACACCAAAGTCCTGGGGCCGGGAGTGTTTTGCGGGTGAGCGATGGAGGCTGTAGCTTTGCTGCGAAGCGTGACAGACCGCGTCTAGCCCGGAAGGAGGTTTGCTAAGGAAGGGGTCACCTTTTCCAGGAGGCAAGATGAATGCGAACTGCAGAGCCGCGGAGGCCGGCAGCTGGGCCGATCTCCCACCAGATGGCAGCAGCAATTCTGCATGGGAAGGGACCTAAGGGTGTCCCTCGGTCTCCCGTGGGGACAGGGGTGTGGGGAGGTCACCCTGCCCTGGGCAGAGGACACAAGTAGTGGACAGGTTTTAACTTTTTTTTAAAACCAGCTCCAGGTTTTAACTCCTCCGGCCTAAGGTAGCTCACTTAAAGGGAGACAGGCACTGGCACCTTTCGAACCCTGGTCCCAGGGTGGCTTGGCTTTGTGGCCTGTCCCCGCGCAGCCCCTTGAGCTCCTTTCCCACCCACCAAAGGTTCTCCCTAGTTTATTACTAATTCAGGGTGGACAGGAACAACAGAAATGTCTAGGCATGACTTCAGAGGTGCAAGCTGCTTTAGCTTGAGATTAGAAAACAGCATTGAGTCCTTGGGCCCCAAACATCAGTGACGAATTCATACTGGAGGGGCCAGCGTTGGTAAAAGCTTGGCAGTTTTTTAATCTGAAGCCCTGTAGTTTTGTGGCTCCAGAGTGATTTGAGTAATGACAGCACAGACTCCTAATTTGTATTTCTCTGAATACAGCCCAAAAACTATGCTACAGGGACCAGGTTTTGGGCAAAGTCTGCTGGTAATGGACAATATAAGACCTGCTGGGGCACCTAAAAAGCCCTGTATGATGAGGAGACTGCAGCCCTCTCTGCTGCCAGAATGCATCTCCCGCTTGAGACCAAAGAGCAGCAGTTGGTTGCCACCTTCACACATCAGAGCCCGACAAGCCAAGGTGAAACCTCCCTGCCCACCACTCTGCCTTGGCTACAAACCTTCAGAGAGGTTTGGGTTTGGTTTGTTGGTTTGTTGTGTTGGTTTTTTTTCCTGGGAGACTTTGCTTTACTACTTCTTCCTTTCATGCTAGTGGAAGAGCTCAGCTCTGCACCACCAGCAGCAGCTGGGCCAGCCTGCTAGCAACATTGAGACCAGCCAAACAAGCTCTTGTTCATGATAAACAAACAGGAAACTGCCTGATTTCCTCTGTGTGTTCACCCTCTCTAGGGCGCGTGCTCTCTCCCTATTTAATAGATAACCAGCCTACCTGACTTGTGAAGAGGAGACCGAAAGCAGCCACATGGAGGGGTGCTCGGTGCAGTTGTAATTTGCAGTGTGGCTGTTGCACTGAAATGGGCATCTGCTCCCCGATACCCGCTGATGTACCAGAGCTGAAGCCTCTCCAGGTAAGGGAGCTCCCCGAGTTTGTGATAATTTGTACCCTGCAGCAAGCTGGCAGCGTGTCTGAAGTGGTTAGAGCAAGGGATAGGGAGGAGTTTCCTTATTGCTTCCTTTGTGCTGTTTATATCCAAGTGGATCTAGCAGAAAATGCCTCCATCCTGAAACACAGAGGATGTGGTGGGGTGTGTGGGGGGAGAAAGCACTTGTGGAAGTGGGTAAGAAATAATGTCCTAAGCCAGGCTGGAGCTCAGCTCGGCTGGGAGATGGGGAACAATTCTTAGGGCCAAATTTGGTTTCATTATTCTTTGCCTGGCACTAGGCAGCACTGGGGGCTGAGACGTTCCTCATATGCCTGTTTTCCATCAGCAGAACTGAGCTGACTTCAGTCCAGCAAGTCCTGACTTACACTAATGTAACTCTGAGAGGTAGGTCAGGTTTATTTACGGATGACTTGATGCTTTGTGCTGTGGTTTTCTACTTGGTAAATCAGGAGAGGACTGTCACAGGTAGAGAGGCATCAGGGTGTGTGACCAGGGACATAAAGTATACTGTAGATGCAGAACAAACTTCCAGAGAAAGTGAAGCATCTGATGTCTTTAGAAAAGTAAGGTGGATGCTTCTGTTAACCACGTGCTCACCTACAGCCATGCTTGGTTCACTTTCCCCACCCATAGAAAGCATGAAAAACCTAAATCTGTGGGGAGAGGACCTGGTGGAGCAGGCACCCAGTTCTTGCTGAACACATCCCCAGAAAGGAGAGGAACGAGAGAGGCTGGGAACCTCCCGTGGGAGGCTGAGCTCAACTGCTGCTGTAAAAACAGCATTTGGGGTTCCCCACACTGGATCTGCGCATGATGCTGATCTGGAGCGAGTCAGAAACCTGCAGCGGGTTATCCTTCATCTCTGACAAGCCAAAGGTGTGCATGAGCATGGGAAACTGTGTCCCAAACTGAGCTGCAAGACAGCAGCGCAAAAGATGGGAGATGATGGAAGATGCCAGTTGCAAGATGTGTTCGTGTCCCCCGTGCTGGTAGGGGCAGGAAGGGCAGGAGGAGGCTAGGAAAGAGTGTGCGCAGGATGCCTCTGAAGCGGTATGTTAAAAATATTCAACAGAGGCAAGAACAGGAAGGAAGCAGGGGTTAAGCCTGAACAAGGTGAGTCTATCCCAGAGACATTCATTCAAACGTGACTTTCCCGGGTATAAGTCTTGCAGTGCCCCTTCTGCAAAGCTGGTAAATACAGCTCTGTTTCCTCTGTCACAGCACCTTCCCCCCAAGCACAGTTTTTCAAACCTGGAGGGAAGCTTCTACACAAAAAGTTAGGCTGGAAGATTGGGTGTGAATGGACTCTAGTTGAACCAGCTTGTTCCTCACTAGCCAAGGTACATGGACCCTACTTGCACTGCTTTCTAGGGGTGGATGCTGATCTGAGCAGGAACAGAAATGTCCCGAACAGCCTGCTATGGTGACATTTTCATTTAAATATTACCCCAGCACAAACTTTAGAACTTCCCTGCTGGGGAGACCACCTGAGATTACAGTACAACACCAAAGCAGATTGAACAGAAAACAAAGAGTAAAAGCCCAGTTCTGTTTCTCTCACTCCCATCCTGCTCTTGTCCAACTGCCATATCTCAGAATCTGTATTTTACTTTATTTAAAAAAAAACAAACCCACAAACCCAAGGCTCCCCAAGAAAACTTTTTTTTTTTTGTGGCATGATTTTTATGCAGAGGCTGATAGCTACAGTCATTTTACCACCCCGCCCCCAGTACCCCAAAGAAAGTTAACACACATGGATCTACCAGGCTTTTCTGTATCACACCAGGCTGTTACTGCTGCCCTGCCCTGGCTCAGTTCAAGCCCCTAATGCACAAGGCCCTGTAAAACCACAGGGAAACCAGCTGGCCATGCTGGGTCCCCGAGGAGCTGCCCTCAGCATCCAGGTGCTTGCAGCATTAAAATCCTTGCCAGGGAGGGCCCAGTATGTCTTCTCAGAAGGGCGGAGTTAAAGCTACTGGTACCCCCAGTGGGTACCTCGGTCTGCAGTTCTGCATCTCAGGTGTTTATTCCATGTCAGCTCTGCTGCTCCAAAGGTCTAATCTTGGGCACAAGGAGATGCTGGTGGGTGTTAGCTCTGATGATACATTATTTGGAGGCAGTTAATCTTTAATTGTGGCCCTACACTGAACTAGTAAAGGAGAAGGGAGAATGGGAACAGGAATTTCCTCTGCTTGAACTTCTACTTTGATATAGTCTCAAAGCCCAGCGCCTCTGCACTCAGTGGTGGAGGTTCCCTCAGACAGTGCAGGGCTTCCTGTGACAAGAACTAGCAGGAAAAACCCTTTGTTTTCCTTTTGCTTCCTTTCCCATTGCTTGAGAGGATCCTGAATCCTGCAGGACATTGCATGATACCTAAAAGATAAAGGATTAATCTGAGAGTCAACTGGTTGGGTTGCAGACCGGGTCAGCAAGGTGTCCATGCCTCAGTTTCTCTTCTCACCCTTGGCTCGTGTTCCTAGTGGGGCAGGGCCTGTTCTTTGCAAGGTCTGTGAGCAGCATGTAGCTCCAAGGGCCTCTCTCCCTCAGGCGAGGAGAAAGAGTCCCCATTGCAACCGCATTCTCCCAAGTGTCAAGTCATGCCCGGGTCAGGCTGTCCCCAAAACAGAACCATTATGATGTGGAGGCCTCAGCAAAACACCAAGCATGAGGAGAAGGGCTAGTGCTGTTCCACTTGGCCCTGCTTAGTGCCAGCCCTGTCACCAGCACCAACAAGCCACCCAGAGTCACCTCTCACCGTGGGAGGAGGCAGGGAGGACAGCGGGAAGACAGCCCATCTCCCTGTTGGCTGTGGGAAGAAAGAGGGCTGCTGAGTTTCCCAAGAAATCATCACAGCAGGAGTCTGATGAAGCAGAGAGCCATCACTGCCTGGGTAAAGCCAAGAACTCTTGTAAACTGAGCCCCATCTCTCAGCAGCACAGCTCACGTGGGACTGCAGGCCCCGGACTGGGCAGCTATCTCTCAGATCACAGGATTCCAGCCCTGGTTTGCTACCTGAAAAGCCATATAAAATAACCAGAGCAGATGGCTCGGGGATTGCCCAAGAACACCCAGCTTTGCAAACCCAAGAAGCCTGCCCACACCAAGGAAAATTAACAGCTGATAAAAGCATGAGTTCACCTCTGATTTTTCTCCTTCCCACACTGTTTTGCAGCTGGTACTAGTGGTTATCCCCACCACAGAGCTCACTGCATCTCAACAATACTCTTACTTGTTAAGTTTGCTTTCTCAGCAAGTCTTGAACATCTACTCCTTTTAAAAAAACAGGTGGGTATCACTGTGTTCTGTTGTATCCGCAGCCCCTGGCCCAGCTAATTCTCATACTTTTATTGTACTTTTCACCCTGAAGGATTCTAAGCTGCTTAGGAGAAAAAAATATCTGGTTTCCAGGGAGGTACAATGTCACCTACTACTGTATTGCTGCTACTTCTGGAGTGAGCTGCAAACAAACACTGCAGCAGTTTAGGGAGGAAATGAAGATCTGTATCACCTGTCCTGGGCACTGCCTGCAGTGAGGAGCACACGTGGAGGCGCGTTTCCCACACTGCTTATATTCTAGAGAAAAGGAAGATAGCAGAGAGAGGGGGCAAGGGAGCCGCAGCATCTCACTGAGCAGGGAACAAGATGCAGAAAGCTGTCACTAGAAGTTATACACCAGTGTGAAGGGAAAGCAGAGATGACAGCAAGGAAATCAGAGGGCTGATAGGCATCTGTGGCTGTGAGGCAGGTGTGTGCTAGGGAGCAGATCATGTGCAAGCAGAGATATGGGGCTGTTGCTGCATTTTATTTGTTTCCCTTTACCTGGCTGACATGTCTTTTCATGTCAAAAGTTAGATCAAAGAGAGAGATGTAAATAGCTGAAACAGGCTTCCTTGTGGGAACAGGGCTGAGCACCACAGCCAGCCTCTCAGCTGGATCCCTCCCCGGGAGCAGCATGAGGAGCTGTCACCCTCCATTAGCTGAACACCCAGAAAAAAAAGTGGGTGACTGCTGGGTGCCCTGGGCATTCAGGAGCCAAACCAGGCAGTGAGGCTGGGAAGAGTTGCTCTCCCCTGCAGCTCTCTCTTCCCTGGGCCACCACTGATGCTGATGGGACACAAGCAGGACTGTGAGGACAAGTGCTTTTGTTTCATCATGTCAGAAGCCCTTCAGAGTCCAAGGATATTTGCACTTGGTCCCTAATTTATTTATTTATTTTTTAAACTCTCCCTCTGCAGAGTCATGGTGTCTACTGAGAAAAAGGGACTTAACCTTTTAATCTCTGCATAGCCTTTATTTGGTGGGAGTGAAATCGCCCTCACTGACATCATCTGAAGCTGAGGCTGCAGAGCACCTTTGTCAGGAAAGGCTCCTGCAATCAATCCTCCAGTAGCCACTTCAACTTGAGGGGACCTCATGCTGCAGGCTCAGGGTATGGAAGCCAGGTTAGAAAACCACAGACTGCATCAGAGAAGAGGGAACTGCCGAACGGCCTGCGAAACCAAATGCCCTCCTCATATGCTGCAGAGAGAGGTATCATCAAGGCCTTGGCCTACTCTTGTCCCATGGATGGACACCAGCAGTGGCTTTGCCTTTGTGGGTGTTGAAACAGTTGATGGCTTTACTCCTCACCTGTACTCCTTTGGACAAAAGCACCCACTGTTTTCCAACGCCCCTCTGCTGAAGTCCCACATTTGGAAGTGGGGCTCTGTCACTGCTGTCCTGTTCATTCACCTTCCAAGAAAAATGTCCGCAGCGTTTTTATTCCTGCCCCTTTTAAGGCAGGAAATTCTTCTACATGGCATCCTTCACACGCACAGTTAACCAACAGCAGCGCCACATCCCCAACATCCTCTGTTTTTCTAAAGAAGCTGCATCGCACGAGGGTGTTGGGCTAAGATGGAGCAGTGCCCATGCTCTCAAAGCCCGGGGTCTCCCCTGGCTACCCCTTCCTTCTCCAGCTACACAGGGTCCCAGTGGAGATTAGAACAGCCCCGGGGCCTACTCTGAACAGGGCCTGTTAGTAACAGCTCCCAGGGGGCTGGTCAGAGTAAAGCGGGCTGTGCTCTGCTCCTTTCCCATGCCACCACAGCAGGGGTTGCTCGGGCAAAGAAGAAAACTGGCAACATTGTTCTGATCCCAACATGGGGCTTCCCCAGCTTACCCTGCCCCTTTTATCTGATCATGAACTTTGGCTCTAAAAGCCCCAGTCCCTGCTCTGCACAGGGAGCTCAAATCTGGGGTTTATGTTCAATAATCAAGAGCAGGTCAGATACACTGGCATGTAACACTACATTTCAGGGGAGTGAGGGGGTATAGATTTTTTTGCAGAACCTCCAATCAAGTGCCCTATGCTGTTAGTGCAGGGCATTTGCAGCAAACAACATATGAGGAAACAAACCACAGGGAGAGAAGGGATTATGGGCTAAAGGCTTTAAAAGAGGGGACTACAGCAAGAACACAAGTCTGAGAGTGGACAAGAGAGAGCCAAAGCTACAGGGCACCAGAGATTCCTGAAGTCCCTGGGAAGCAGCTAACATTACCAAAGGGGCTGGTGCCCTTCCCCCTTTTCCTGTTTCTGCTACTCTCACTAATTCTTTTACTGCCGCCAAACCTAAACCACAGCAGTGCTCTTCCCTCCTACACAGTGCTCAGCCGTGGTTTTCAGGGCTACGGAGTAGGCTTTGCAGCTTCCTGGGAGAGGTGGTACCACCACAAAATGCTGTGCCAGCCTGGAGAGCAGCAGCCTCGACCCTCCCCACATCCTTTTATGAGCCCCATACCTGTCACCAACAAGGAGCTCTACCAGCAAAAAGTATTTTTTTACTTCTTGTCACATCTCCCTCATAGATCAGGCCTGGGCCCTGCAGGTGGGTGTAATCAAGAAACCACAGGCCAGAGTTAAGTAGTTACTAGTATTTTAAGGGGAGATGAAAGTTTGAACAAGTGGGAGCTGGGGTTTGGCATAATAACAGAAGCGACCGACTCCTCTGGCTAGTGTACATCAGACAGAGCCTCACCAGTGAGGCCTTTTTTAAGGTCTTACCTGGCTCCTGAGGGGCAGCTCTGTCACCCTACACGACACATGGCCCTTTCATGGCGCCTCCCATCCCGAGGCCGCAGCCGCTGTGGGCAGCATTCCCCCCGTTTATCCGGGAGGACCGGGGGCACCGAGGCCTGGCACCGACCCGGCTCCCATTGCCATTATTCCCCCAGCTGCCGGCGGCAGGGCTGCAACCAGGGGCCTTCACCGGAGCGACGGAGGTGCCGGCGGAGCCAGGCGAGGCGTGGGCCGTGGGTTAGCCGCAGCGCGGCGGAGCGCTCGCCACAGCTTGCCCGCCTCAGCTGACTGCAATTAAGGCGGCCTCTCTAATTACCTCAGCGGAGTAACGGTCGGCCCCGCTGAAGGGAGCCGGCGCCCTCCTTTCCCGCCCCCCCCCACCCGCTTTCCCGCCGCGCACCGGGCTCCGCGCGCGCCGCCTCACCTGAGCCCCGCGGGGCACCGGCCCCCGCGCATGCGCAGCGCCCCCCCCCCCCCCCCCCCCCGCGCCTCACCTGCGCTCCCGCCGCAGCCCGAGGTGAACAGCGCGGGAGGGGGGGGGGGGCGAGAAGCGCGAGGGAACAGCCCGACGGCGCATGCGCCCCTGGGCGCCGCGCGCCGGCCCCGCTCCCCTCAGCCTATGGGTGTCCCCCGTCCCCCCCCACCCGCCTCGCGCGCGCTCCCCCGCTCGCGCACACGCGCATTCCCCCCCCCCCCCCCCCCCCCCCCCGCCGCGCGCGCCCCCACCGGGACGCGCGCGCGCGCGTGCGCGCGGCGGAGTCGCGAGACTGGCTGCGGCGGCCACGTAGCGCTGCGGCGGCGGCGGCGGCTGAGGGGAGCGGGAGCCGCGTCCGCCGAGCGGCGGCGGGGCCTGGGCCTGAGCCCCAGCCAGCGGCTACTCGAGCGCCGCGGCGGCGGCTGAGGGGGCCGAGCGGAGGGAGAGAGAGGGAGGGCCCCGGCCGCCCTGCCCTCCGCCCTCCCGCCTCGCCTCCTCCACCCGCCCTCCGCCGCCTCGCCTGTGCCCCCCTCCCCTCGCCGCCCGGCATGGAAGGCGGCGGGGGCGGCCCTGAGGGGATCGGCCTGGGTGAGTGTGGGCCGCCCGCTGGGCTTGGGGATCCCCCTTCCCCCTTCTCCTCGGGCCTGGCGGCAGCCGCCGAGCAGCGCTAGGCCCAGCCCGGGGGTGGGTGACGGAGGGAGCGGGGTAGAGCCGCCTCCCGGCCTGGAAAAGGAGCGGGGCTGGCGAGGGGGGAAGCGCCGTCGCCGGCCTGCAGCCCCAGGGGGGAGCAGGGTGCGGGCAGGGCACCCCCCGGGCGGAGGGGGGTGCAGCCAGGGGAGGCCCCCGCGGGAGGAGGGGAGCGGGCGGGGGAGGAATGCTGCCGGAGGGCCGGGGGGATCTGCCCTGGCTGCTGCCCCCCGCTGGGAGGGGGCTGTGCCACCTGCCCGGGGGGAGGGGAGGGAAGGTGAGTTGCACGAAGCAAGTGGGGCGGGGGGGGGGGGGGGGGGGGGGGGGGCGGAATTCTTGCTGCATTTGGCTGTGCTGGAACTGCCTTTCCACACCTCTCTTCGCTTTCTGCCTTTGCTTTCCAGCCCCCTCCCGCGGAGTGGTGGCATGGAGGTGTGGGGGCCACTGGCAGCCCTCTCCTTCCTCCTTGTCACTTGCTAATTGTGCAGCCACGACGGTGCACGGTCCGCGATTGTTAGGAGGGAACGCGGTTCTTAAATGCACTCGCTTCTGGGACTGGAGTTGTCATTGGGTAGGTGAGGAAACGAAATGTTACCTTTTACAATTGCGGGTTCTGGGTCTAGGTGTGTGAAGGGAAATATCAGATGTAAAATCAGATGTTTTCTCTCTTCCTCAGTCTTTTGCTTAGGTATCTTCCCCTTCTCTTTGCTCTCAGGACATATGTTGTGGTATGTGCGCTCCAGGATTTTGGTTTTTGTTTTGATTTGTAACTGTCTTCTGTGCAACTTTCGGTCCTGTCGATGTCTTGGTACAGGTATTGTTAGAATGAAGAGATATGCTTCAGGATAGCGTATCTCTTTGGTCTTAATAGTATTATGTAAGTGTCTTTCTTTAATCACGACAGAGTTTTGGCATCTGGTGCAGTAGAAGTGATTTAAGTCAAAGCGAGGGAAGTACTGTAGACATAAAGGATGAGAGGAATGTGCATTTTTATCTTTTCAGGGGATGACCTGAGCTGTATTGTTCTGGGAATGGCAACTGGCACATGCTTTGTTGACAGTGGTGTATGCGCGGTGAATCAAGAGAATGATGGTGGGGTATGTGTGTGCGCGCTGAATAAAGGAGATGTAATGTGTGAGCATTGATTTGTGAAGGATGGTCTGGTGCACCTTGATTTGCCACCGTGATGACTGACTGCAGCTTGATTGTTCGCATGTGGAAGTTGGGTGCTCATCCTTTTGGGGGTATCTGGTGTGAATTAAACAAAATGCATTTTATAGATGCAGGGCTGTGGACACTGGTGGTGTTAAAAGGGCTGTGGAGTTGCAAAATGTCATTTAAAAGGATCTAGTATTTTATGGTAACAGATCTTTTACATCCTTGACGTGGGTCTGGTGTTCTCATCGGTACCTATTTGAAACCCCTTTACGTTCTACCTGCATGTAGGGTGCATTATCTTCTGCTTTATAGAGATTAATCAAGCACTTGCAATGTGGTTGTTGTGCTGAATGAATGAAGAGCCCCATCCCTGCCCCAGGCAGCCAACACTTAAATTTAGATGTTGATAATAAAGTTGAGATATAGAGTAAACGCACAGTGTAAATGTGTAGTTAAGGGATAGAAATTTTGAAAGCTTTTTCAGAGAGTGTGTGTTTGAAAGGAAATCATGAAGGCTTTTTATTTTTCTAACTAAGCAATTGTGTTTAATAGGATGTCAGAGACTTAAGATTTTATTTATAATGTTATCTAGTATTTGGTGACTAGTATTTATAGCTACTTAAGATTTAGTTGCTGTAATTGAGATTTGGGGAGATCAGTAAATGCTTTGTGGCTTAGCATCTGTGATATTTATAAAAAAACCTTTCACATATTTACATGATCAAAAGAGACTGGCATACACTATTGTGAATTTGTTTTAAAAGGACTTAATTGATTATATTATTTCCTCTCATCTAATACTGATACAGGAAGCCTTTAACTGATGTTTTCTGGCGAGTAAATTCTTCAGCAGTTTTGTACGAATGGTTAGGGATACATAGGGGCTAAATTATAAAAGCAGCTTGTCTGGTTCTGTTGCAAATGCAAGATATTGGGATGTTCTGTTTTTATTCTCTTTGCCAGAATCATAGAATGTGGAAATTTCATCAGATGGAATTGCAGAGGTGGGATTTCATCTAAAGGTGGAAGGTCTTTATATGTACAAGAAATTCCTTGTAGGTCAAACAGACTTTTGCTTGTGTCATCCCACCTAAAGCATGAGATGTCCGTGTGTGACATGGAAAGAGTCCTTAGAGCATTAAATAGATATTTTCAGTAAACAAGATCCCATCTCCCAGCCTTGATATCCTGTGTCATATCAGTGCTAATGGAAGAGTGGTGTACCGACAGCATATTTGAGATGGGCACAGGTATACTTGTGGTGATTACAAAACTACATGTCATCAGTGACCTATTTCTCTGTGGCACACTATATATGCCTTAATCAAAGAATAAATTTCTTTCTAACCCCACAAAAAAGAGAGATGTAATTGGAAGGAAGTACCAACCAATTGAGAAGATTGATATGTTCTCTAACAACCTGATTCTGTGGATTATTACTGTATTAAAATATTTTATAACCATTCTCTTACTTGGTTAAATTCCTACAGCACAGAACAGCTGATCTCTTAATGTATTCTGCTGTGAAACAGCTCTCTCCCTACAAGATTCAGATTTTAGCTTCTAAATGGAAGATGAAGTAAATTTTAAAGAAAGTAATTCTGTTTTTTAAAACACTATTAGTTCACATTTTGCTAAATACGTGCTATTTGTCTTTTCAGAGCCTTAGAATTCCAACATCTGGGGTTTTTTCCCTCCACAATAGTTAGAAAAAATGTGGATTTTTATGTGGAGGTCATTTTATTATCATGAAGTTATACACTTTAAATATTAATGCAGTCAGTGTGAGATACTGTCTACAGTTGACATCACTGTATAATGTCTTGACCTTCCTTAAGCTGAGGAAGCATGCCTGAATTATTTCAGTGTTTTACAATAAGAATGTGTAGTTTTTAACCTGTTCTTTCGGTGTAGCGGAATGCCTAATTTCCAGCTGTTTCTATTGTAAATACGAGGCTTACATATTTTTAAAACTTTGCAATAAATATTGTATCAAAATTCTAAATCTTAACATAAAAGGATGTTTTGTGTAGAAGTGACAAATTTTATGCCTTTAAGAATATTTTAATAAAAATATTTGTCCTTGAAGTTGCAAACTCTGTTTAAACACCCTTATAATTGAGTAAGCGTGAGTAAAATTATATACTGTCTTGGGTCTTTGCAGGATCTTAACTTTCAGTATTTTGGAAAGTGGGTGGGGTTTGCTTATAACTCTCTTAAGCAGAATTCATGTAGCTCTCATAACTACTTAAAGCATAACAGACAGATTTTACTAGTTCAGTTGAAACATTCGTTATAACCTAAACTTTTAGTATCCAACTTCCAAGTTACCTTTGCAAATGCTTAATTTTCCAAGTGATCTTAAATTGGTGAGTTTTAGGCTGCTCCTTCCTCCTGAAAAACAATTGCATAGGGAGCGAAACTCTGGCTGTAGCTCTGGTGCCAGCAGCTTAAACTCATTAACACAAGCAGCTTGCATTAGTTTCCTTGACACTTTCAGACACCCTTCCCTGAGGAGGTTTCAGACTAGTAGTTTTCACTCCAGAGAAACATTTAGCTATGCTAAGCAACTACCAGCACTTTATGCTGTATTGCTCTCTTGTTTGTGTATTTTTAAGTTTTGAAATTTGATTCTTTCACTGGAAAAGTGATTTTAGGAATGTAATATGAAAGGCAAGTGGGCTTGCTTGAAGATAGGTTACTGGAATTAGGATCTAATATTAACACTTGAGACAAAACCTGTTAAGCCAATTTCATTCTGTCCCAGGTACTAAAGGCAACTGAACAGAAAGTTTTTCAGCTGGAATTTTGGAGGAATATTTGTGGTACTGCTGCGAAAACAGATGGCTTGGTAGGATAAGGTAGTAGAGCTTTTCCTTTTTTACAAGCAGAAAGTTTTATAGTTTAAAATTTACAGACAAGCATCCATTGATCCACATACCTTCTTTTATGGGAATGTTGTACACAAAAAGTTGCAAATATTTGAGTTGGAGCATAGCTGAATCTTGCAGGTGCAGAAAGCTTACTAGAACTTTGCTTTTCCTATGGCTGACTAGTCTCATGGAAGACAGTAAAAATCTGTTCTGAACTCCCCAGTTGCTTGCGGGTCATGCTTGTTTAATCCTTTTTAGTGCTTATGTGATGAAAAGGGAATTATGGAATGTATCGTAATAGTGCTGTCTGAAGACAAATTACATACGGTGACAACTGTGAATTTTAATGGTAGAAGACAGATTATTTCTAACGAAAAGCCTGATTGCTGTTGGTGTCCAGTATCCTAACACGTAGTGAGTACTGTCAACTAGCTGTGTCACTGTAATATTTTTGGACGTTTGCTGAACAGGAGTATTTATGTTTTCTGATTGATGCAGATATTTTTTGCTACCTGTGTTATAAAGCAGCAGCTTCTCCTTCCCGCACATACTTCTGTAGCTTTTCTGGTTCTATCTGTTTCTTACAATGATGGGGAGCTCCATCCTTAATTCTGGTAAATACCCCTTTTTTTCTTTTTCAGGCTAGCAAATTTGAGGTGTTACTAACATAAATGATGGGGTCAGGTGCATTGCTGTTCCTCAGTAGATTTTGTATCCTTTTTCTCACTGTAGTAAATTCTCCAAGTTCCCTGTTAAGTGACATGCACTGTGCTTAGATTTCCCATGTTTTAACCGCATGTCACTTTGAGGCACTTATGCAGGGATAGGTGTTTAATGTGCTGACACCAGTGCGCTTGACATTGTGAAAACACAAGTTGTGGAATATAGATGTGGCTTCAGAAGTCTTTAGCAGGGACAGAAACACTTCCTAATCAATCTTCATCGCCTGTGTCACATAATAGTAAAAATGGCTGCTGAGAATCTCTAGTTTGCTTTATTGTAATGTGCATGTCTTGAATCGTTCATTTCACACTTAGTAGCTGCAGGACAAAATCTATTAGACTGAAATGCCATGCTGAGTGCAGTTTAAAGGTCTGAGAAAAATTATGTCCTGAATGTAATTGCAACTTTTTGCCAGACAGTTTTGTTTTAACACATACCTGCTTGCACTTTTCTTCTTTCACTTGTACCTTTCTAAATTCATTCCAATAATTCTGTTTTCCTGTTTGGTGTCCCCTCACCTCACTCTTTCTTTATTACACTGTTTTCAACTGCCTGCTTTAAACTTGTTTCCTAAACTAGTCTGTTTTCTTTTCCCTCGTTTAGATTTTCAGAGCTTTTCCTCTAACCTGCAGATTTCTTGTTGAAGGATCCCACCTTCTACTTTTCTTGGTAAATTACCTAGCCCACTTATGGCACTGTAAAATCATTTAAAATAATCTCTCTTGTGCACAACCACCTTGTATTATCCCACACTCCAAGCACTTTAAAATCAGACAATAAGATGAAGTTATTTATCCTTGCTGTCAGTGGACACCTCACCCTCCCTTTGCACAAATCAACCCCAGTCTTACTGAGATTCTTACTGAGATGCTATTCCCTGTCTTGCTTAGGAAGTTAAGTAACTGTTGTTCCTTTTTGCCAAGAAGGAAAAGAAAAGTTTTGGGGTTTTTTTTTTTTCAAGTGTTGTCCCTCTCATCCTGAAACTTGCTGGCTGCTGTAAAGACAGCATCTCATTGCTGAAATTTGGAATTGGTGTGCCACTGAGTAGGTTCTGAGGTGGTTTGTGTCATACTTGGTTCAGACCTTTGCCAAGATGTGGATTTGACTTGAAGCCTATAACTCTGCTACTGTTCTTAAAGATAAATCTGTGGGTTTAGATTGAAACATGTCAGTAAGGAGAAAAAACTCATATCTAAGAATATTTTCGTAATCATTAGGAAGTTATTTTTAGATGAAAGCATGAGCGATGCAAAGGCTGAAGTAGTTTGAGAAAAATTCCTGTTTGCTACAGGTTCTTGAAAATACGTGATTTTTTTCCAACTTCAATTCTTAAGCATCATCCTCAGATTTTTTCCACAAATTTCTTATTGTGCTTCTAGTTCTCTTCTTACCTTGGTATTTTATGGAAGGTGAAAGCCAGATTGAACCTGTAGGACAAATTGATTATTTCAGGAAGCAAAATCTTGTAATGGATGGGAATATTCATGAAGTTGCACGGGTGAGCTGGTTCAGAGAACTGATCCAGCTGAAAATTTATCCCAAGGAATGGTTATTTTCCTGGCAGACCGATTTCCCAAGGCATCCTGCCTTGCAACAATAAGAATGCCGGTGTTGGCATATAAATAGGGAAGGAGTGTACTGCCTCCTTTGGCAGCCACACAGACTTAGATCAGATTAAAATGAACAAGTAACTTTGGTCTTAACTGATAATAGTCCTCACTTTGCCCAGAAGGAAATTTAAATACAAGTGGACATAAGATGTCCGTAGCTGCATAATGAATTAGAGAAAAAAACTGGGAATAAAATCCACTGTATCAGTGGGAAGAGTATTTGTGCTTGAGAATTGCAACTGTAAAACATGTGAGGGTTGAAGTGAACTGCTGCCGTGGTACAGTGTGTGTTTTGGTCACACACAGACTTGCTGAACGGCTTTGTATCTCCATGTCTCTAACTCTGGTAACCTCAGGGAGAGCACTGAATGTAATTTCTACTTGCAAAGGCAGCGTGTGCAAATCGGAGTTCTGTTGAAGTATTGTTGCTTGGTTAGCATTTCTTGGAAGCTGATAAATTTGTGTATTGTTAAATGTGCTTTGTTAAATTATGTAAATATTATAAAAGCAAGACGATCTGTTTTTCCAAAAGTTTACACTGTACATCTAAAACAAACTCTAGTTTCAGAAGATTCAGCAGCTCAAAACAAGACAGTAATTAGTGGTGGAAGATAACCATACCGAATGGTTATTCAGGATTTAGAGGAGCATTGTGACATTGTGCAAGAAGAAACACTTACAATGGTATAGTTCTGGTATTGACACATTTAGCCTTTGTCAACACTAGATTACTTAAACTTCTGCTGGTGATTTGTGCTTGCATGAGCACACACACACACACCATCTTTGTATGAACCACAGGGTTAGCCAGGCTTGATCTGAGTAGTGTTTGGTGATTCAGTAGTTAAAATGCTGCAAGAAGTTATAAAACTGAAACTCTACAGGTGAATGCAGGTGTGTTTTTGTGGGCAGTTTGAAAGGAGATACTAAGAGAAGCCCAGGTAAGGAAAAAAGGCAAAGCTCCTCGTGGTAATTCTCCATCAGCCCAGCTTTTACCAGTATTTATGCAGCATTTCCCAGAGTGGTGAGTCATGCTCCTCGCTAGTGCATCTGCCGCTGTGCAGGGGACAGTTGTGCAGCTGCTGCAAGCTTTTTTTGTTGCTATGGAGGTTTTTACAAACTTGTTGCTGGTTTCAAAGTCAAAATTATCTAGTGTGTAAAGAGCTCTAAATGAAAAATGGAGAGGATTTTAAACCTATCCGTAAGCACATTCCAATGATGTGAGAAGAACAAACTTTATTTTGGAGAGATCAAATTCACACTTCATGAAGCCAAAGAAGATTTTGCTATTTAAATCTTCTTTTTTCTACTACATACCACTCTCAGCAATGTTCCAAAATATTTAGCAGGGTTTTTTTTAAGATAAACTGGTAGACTGGAAATGAATCAAAATGTTTTTTAAAAAACTACATTAAACTGACTGATGGACTCTGTAAAGTGTGTGTGTAACATCATGCTCTCAGATGAGATTATTTTAATTGTTTTGTTATTATAGTGCAAAAGATAAATGATACAGGAGCACATTATGTGCTGTGATGTGTAGTACAGGCTGGTCAACAAAAAGCAAATAAGTGAATCTGAGAATTTTCTTAAACTGAACCTTTCTGCAAAAAATACAAAACTTGATTGTTACCTCCATTCTGCATATTGCAAAGGTCTCCTTTAGGACTTGCTAGGGGAGAGGAGGTAAATTTATTCTGGATACAAAAGTTTATTATTTCTTGCCAAGTTAGTGCTGTCAGCTTAAACCAAGGAAAAACACTTTTCCTCCAGAATAAACGTCCAGGTGGAAGTTATACCTGTCAGCTCTACTCTGGGGACAGACCATTTACATTTTTTTTGGTGTCTCTCTCGAGTGATCTCCATCTGCATATTCAAAGACACAGATACACATCTAGTGCCGCTTTCTCCACTCCTCTCTGGGAGGAAAAACGCTAATTTTGCGAAACAGAAGTACAGATCTTGATGATGGATTTCCTTTTTGTATTCCAGCGGCTTTGTGTGTAGCCTGTATTGTTAGTGAAATCATTTGCAATCTTAGAATAAGTTAGTGATGTTTAATAAGGACTGTCATCACTGGCATCTATTAATATCAATGGATGGTTTAAAATCTTACGCAGTTTTTACTAGTCTTCAAGGTATGTGAGCAGATAGTGACGAAAGCGAGTTTTTAAAGCAAAAAGGAATCTTGCTGCTGAACGAGAAGAAAAATAGGCGTAAAAAGTGATTTGGAACAGAGTAGGCTAATGAGTGAAACAATTGCCCTTCAGTATCATAGCAGTGGGTTGTTTTGAACTTCTGGCACATATTTTGATGACTCTACAAATTTGAAGGGACAGATAATCTGTTAATGTGGTTATATAAAGCTTTTTTTGCTTTATGTGTATCTTCAAATTATCAATTACAGAAGAGTCATGAATGTGAAAGGTGTATACATGTGAATGTAACTACCTGCTTTTGTTTTAATCTTGCTTTCAGGGTTTTTTTGCATTGAAAGATACAGATATAACACAGCAATAGATTTGAATACAAGGAAGTTCCTAATTCAGTCACAGGTGTTTAATTTTTATGTTTTCAAGTAGTAGAAAGGGCTTAGACTTTCAGTTTGACCGTGTATCACGGTGTACTAGAACTTCTTTAAAAATGGGTTTGCCTAGTAAAAGAAAAACGTTGAGGTTTATGGCTGTCGTATCTAAAACTAGTTCATAGCCAATAGAAAGCCTTCAGCTTATTGCAAAAGCTGAGGGATTATAATGCTGCTGAATTCTGAAATGGCAACCTCTTAAACTATTTTCTGTGGAGATAATGCTTGAAAAAATTCCAGATTCACAGTTCTGGAAATCACTGGTTTGAAAGCCTTTGTCCCTCAAACCAGATTTCTAGATGCAGCCAAATAATTCATCCTAAGAAATGGAAAAAGCCTGAAGGTTTTTTATCGTAGTTTTTATGTTTTAGCTGCAGGACATTATATAAGGCATTTTTCTGGAATTGGAAATATGTTCTGCTTCATTTTCCATTAGGCTGTTAAATACTTACAGGCAAATAGCCAGCTCCATACAGTGAAAATATGTTCCCTGCTGAGTTAGCAAGATACCTATCATAGATTATTTTAGGAATGGTCGAAAAAAATAACTGGAAGATGTCAGTCTAGATGCTGTACTGCATCTTCAGGCTTTCATATACCACCCCGTCGAACATACTTCTGCCCAGACCTTTACTTCGAGAATTGGACAGTATTTATTCACTCTCCAGTCTTTTGTTTCCCTGCCAAGACTCCCTGCAATACTTCAGTTACTGCCAGCGTTGTTGGTTTTTTATGATGTGCGTGTCGGTTTGCTTAGTTGTACCAAGACTAATCCATTTGAGACAGAGATGCCCAAATATGTGGCATAGCTTTAATTTCACCAAAACACAAGCCACTGTGGCACACACCATTTTATGTCTCATCTTTTATATCAGTCGATGGGAAAATCTGTTTCAAGTGAATTCTGAGCTCTCAGTGAAAAGAAGAAAATTACGATTTTTCTGTTTTTCACAGAACAGTCCCAGGAATTGCGAATGCCGTTTCCGAATATCCTCTTGGTAATGTTACACCGTATTCCCAAAGTCGGGCAGCTACACAAAATTGTCCTTCTGATAACGGTAGACAGGATTATTCTTCCTTCCTTTTCTCTGTAGCTCTGCTAAGCGTGAACCCATTACAGATACCATCTCTTAGGTAGGTGTTAAAAGCTCTCCCTTGATGTCTAGTAGATGACAGAATAGATCGTTAGTCGCAGTCAAGTCTTTATTTTGCATTTACATGGGCAAAGGCAGGCTTGAGTACTTACCCATAGAAATGCAAAATCTGTGAGGATGTGCTGACTGTGGCTCTGTCTTGAGATAAAACTTACCACTTAAGAACATATTTTCAGGTTTTTGCATATAAAGCAGCTGAGATGCACAAGAAAGGAGTGATTGTACGATGATATAAATAATTCCCTCTTGTGTTATAGTCCTGATTACTATCCGCTGACATGATGTAACTTGTACCAGATGTGTTTTCCCACTAACTGGGAATTGCTGTGCCTGTGCACTATTCTGTTTCATGCACCTGTTCTTCAAACTGTGCAAGTATATTGAAACTATTTTTTTTTTTTCTTGTGCTCTGAAATATTGCTAATGTATTGAACTGTAGGCGACTGGATCATTTTAGTCAAACGCCCTGTATTTTCACATTGCATGTCTTGCTCATATGCTATTCGCATTAGCTGAGGATTTCATAGAGTTGCAGTGAGAAAACATTACTGGTTTTTTTAATTTTTAGGAAATATACTGCAGAACTCTGCACTGGGCAGTGTACTTAAAGCTAAGTTGTATCTGTGCAATGAAAATTGTATTTTTCTGATGCATTTTCTTGTATTTCTGTCCTGTCTGCTGGCTTGAAATGGATTAATGGGCAACACTGATTACTATTAACAGAAACTAAGTGAAAAATCACACTTATTTACCTGTACACTTACCAGAATGATGCATTTGCTTGTCAGCCTTTCAAAATAAACACGTGTCAGTTTATCATAGTTCTAATACTTCTGTATCCAAATAATGTGACTAGTAAGTGTGAAAGCGTTTTAATTTAAAATGGCACTGCTCTTTTGAAAGGGTCGAGCTACACTTGCATTCTGAATTCACATAGGTTTTAGCTGTACTAGAAATTTCTACCTGATGAGTAGAAAGGAAGCAGGGAAGCTGGCGCTCCAGTTTTGGTTAGAAATTTGGGTGGTAGCCAGACTGTAACGTGTCCCAGGTTTGGCCTAACATTGGAGCTGTATTTAATTAATCCCTCCAACCTGCAACCACTGTCTTATTCCTGTTCTGAGGGTAGTTTCTTCAACAACTACTTGGCCTAGTTTGAAATTGGTGCATTATCTTAAATAATATAAATTATTTATTGATGTACGTGGTTGTTTTCCCCACTTGTAAACTGCCTGCAAATCTGGTTGCCGCAGGACTCCATGGAGCTGCTGGATTGCAGCTTCCAACCAAAAGGCATCCTGGATCCTTAAAAACCTCAGATTGTTGATGCATATGCAAAATGGCATTGCCTTTAATTATAACACGGTTATAATCTTTTTCTTAACTTTTACTGTCTCTAACTGTAGTTTGAGAGAAGTCTTGTTTTAGGGAAAAGAAAAATTCAAATTTCAAGGTACTCAAACTTCCTCCTTGAAGTTGGTTTTCTATATAGTGGGCTATATACCAAAATGGCAGAGTGGACAACCTGTTCATGCCACACAATACCTCTTGATTGTATCCATTAAAAAGCTGCTGTTAAGCTGAGATCTGTCTGCTTTTAAGCTGAAAAGGGGAAGAAAAAGAAGTTTTGGAGGTTGTCTCGCGTGAAGTTACAGGTCTTGTGTTGTAAAGGAAGTGTGCAGATTATTTGTGATGCTTGTATAAGGTGTGTGGTATTTCAGTGCTGCAGGGTTAGCTGGGGCTCAGATTCCCCCACCTGTTAGGTGCTGTATACTTTTGGAGGAATAATTTTGTCTTGGTGCCTTGTGAGCTATATTAAGGTTGCGAGCACTTCTTACTGTACCAAGCTGGAAGTGAAATCTAGTACAAGTGTCTAGTAAACAGAAACAAAAGAATAGTATTCTGTTCCTGTCTTGAAAGGCTGTGTTATAACAAAGATGGACTATAATGGATGGCTAATAAATTAATGCATTTTTAATGTTGGACATTGACTATCGCAATATCTTTTTTTCATAGTATTCACTTTTCGTGCAAGAAGTAGGTGAGCTGCAGGAAAGCCCCAAGGTCTTACTCTTCCTCTTTTTCCTTATGGTGTGTGTAAAACTTCTGTGGCAAATGCACGGATTTGTGAATTGTGGAATGGGTAGATTTTTAAAGGAATTTTTTGGTGCTTTATGGCTATCTGGGAAGAGTGGTGTTCCCCCTCACTTCCAGATGTTAACAAAGTAATAAATCGATACAGTGCTGTCTTTGTGTCTGTAGACAAATCACCCTTGTGCCTGCAGTGCTTCTAGACTTGCCAACCTACAACGAAGTGAATGAGACCAGCAGCTGTCAATTTTCAGAGCTAATATTGATAACTTTTCTATGGGCAGCAATTAAACTGGTTACAAAAAAAAAAAATAAAAAATTAGGCCACTATCACATTGACCAGGAGTGGCAGGGTCATCGCTGGTTGTGGAGTGCCCCGAAGTGCCTCTTCTGTCCTTTTTAGGGAGCCACCAGAAACATCCAGGCAGGAAGAATGAGCAGTTAAGCGTTACATCTGTGGAGCTGGCAGCCCCTCTGCGATGGCAGGCGAACAGCTGTAGGCCAGGCAGGGGTCAGTGGCTCACAGGGAGCCTTGATCGGCAGAAATGACTCTGCAGCCACTTCACTTACTACAAAAGCTGGAAGAAGCAGTGTTTTTCTTTACATCAGTGTCTGCTTCTGGTGGATGCTGGCCAGAAGTCAAATCCTACGGCCTTGGCACAGGTTAGACGAAAATACGAAATAGCCAGACTGTCAGGCTGGTCCCTTTCTGAGGGCAAACTAAGGACGCGTAATTTAAAGTCGTTAACCTGAATACCTTCCCTTGGTCTGTGCTGATTTCAGGGCATCTGTTGAGCCACAGTTGGGGCAGGTAATTGTGCTAGCACTCTCTGTCATAAATTGTTCTAATTTTAGTACAGATAATGTGAAGAAATGCACGATGGTTTTTTTTTTTTTAGAAGTAGCAGAAGCATTGTAAGAAGTGTTGCTCCCACATACACATGCTTCCTCCACCTACACGTTTGTCTGCAAGTTGTTTGTACTTTT
The DNA here is from genome assembly GCF_047716275.1 of Strix uralensis. Lineage (NCBI taxonomy): Eukaryota > Metazoa > Chordata > Aves > Strigiformes > Strigidae > Strix > Strix uralensis. Next base: position 9,093,856 of record NC_133993.1, read on the forward strand.
TTCTGGGTTTGAACTTTTAATATTCGTAGGCTTGCAAACCTGTCTTGTATGATCTTTGATTGCTAAGTGTTGCATGCCCCTCAGGTCCATTCTGTGCTTGTAATACAGTTATTCCTCAGTTTATGTCTAGATAGGCTGCTTCAAAAATTGCTTTGAAGCTGTGTATCCTTTTTACATTTTAATCAGAACCTGTATTGCTCCCTTTTGTAGTATGGCTGAAATTCATTTTGTGAGCCCAAGCTGTTTTAGCAGCTTTGAAAAAAGTGGATTTACCTTTAAAAAGAAAAAATGCAAAAATAAAAACACCCAAATGCTGCTTTCTTACATTTGGGATTAGAAATTTAAGGGGAAAAAAAAAATCTATTGAAATATTTCGGGCAGTATTTAAACTATCGTGTCAGAACTGTCAGTAGTCTGGTAATGCGTTGATGGCATTAAGTGTATAAGGAGGGCTTTGCTTTACCAGCTGTTTGACTGTTAAATAATGTTGTTCGAAAGTTGCGGGTCCCTTGAGGGTAGCAGGCGGTGTATTCAAAGTGAAAGTAGGTTACCGATTCTGCAGAGTGAAGTGGTTTTAAGACCAAATAGCTTTGATAACTCAGAAAAAGCCCCTTTGTTGTTTTTATTTGAAGTGGTACTGTGTTCGTACAGAGTGGTTTATTATACAGAATATTCCTTAAATGAGCAGAGGTGAAATGATGGCAGGATATGTAAAGAGAATATTTTGACATTCAGTAAATGGGGGGTGGAGGTAAAGCTTCCTTTTCATGACAAGCTTTTTGCTTTTCCTGGCTATCTAGCAGCAGCATTCTGATAGCCTTCCTGATTTACTTGTGCAACTTGAGATGCTTAATACGCTGAGGAAATAATCGGGTATCATTTTCTACATGACATAGTGATTTTTCTGAGCTTCTGAATAATTCATTATATTTTGTTAAAGGAAAAGCTAAACTGGATTTCATCGTGCCCACTGCTTTCGAAGGGCCTTCCTTGGGTATAGGGTTGTTAATTTTGGCTTGCAATCACAACCAGTTTATTATTTACTGGCTTTTCCATCTCAATATTACTTGTGATCACAAGCCAATGTTAACAGCCCATCTCCGCGTATTTCCTGGCCCAGCTGGGTCTTGGCGCTCCTCTTCCTGCCTCACCTCTGGAGCTGGGAAGCTGGGACCTGTCAGGCATCTTCAGGGTGCTTTTTGAGTCCATTTGGAAATACCAGAGAACCCTACCAGCTTAAAGTTAATTAAAACAGATTCTTGAAATCAGATGACTGATTATCGGTCCGTCGCTTTCCCCAGCGTGTCACTTCACAAAGATTGTAGGGCACAGTTCAGTCTTCTTTATTATTCAAACCACCAAGACCATGTTAGGTTCATCTCCTGTTCAATTAAATTCACTTCAAAGGGGGAAATTTCTGGTGGAAGAGTGAAATAGAAACTAATAATACATAAATTGTATCAAAACATGTTTGGATGGAAGTTACTGCATTGGTAGTGTGGAGACTATTTTAACTCAGTATGATGTGGAAGGAAATTTATCATAAAAATCCATGTCTGTAATACTGCTTTAGGTTGGTTGTTTTTTATTGTTCCAAGAATACTAATAATAAAAATGGCCGTATGATTCTGCAAAATCCAAGTGGTTTATACCTGTCTGCTAGATTGAGCCCAAGCTTATAGCCTCGTGGAAATTTTCACATTCTCATAGCGGGGATCCAGTTTTCTTCATATTTAGCTGCTCAATCCATCCATTTTCTGTTAGGGCCCTTCTCTGTCCTCTAGTCCTGGGATGTCTCTTAGGCTCTGTCCGTCCTTCTCTTCTGCACCCTCTAGTCACAGGTTTAGCTCTGAGGATGCTGTTTGATCAGGAGTTCCAATGTATTTCTGATTTGATCTGCACAGCCAAAAATCCTGGCTTGATGTTGCAATACTGTGCTAGCAAAATGTAATTTTCCTGGTGGAAAATAGATGTGAGAGCATGATTACTTGTATTCATTAGGGATCACGTGGCATTTTTTGCAAGAGGAAGTAACAGTGTTCTGGTCAAATTCCAACTTGGATAACTGCAAGTGAAATTTAGATGGGCAAATGTCATATTGTTTGGCTACCGCACTGAGGAATAAGTAGCTGGGGGAAGGGAGAATGAGACAAAAGAATAAGTGCCTTAAATTAAGAGGCTGTATGAGGGATCTCTGAGGTGGAAACAAGCAGTGGACACGGTGTTCTTAATCTGATATAGTGCTGCAAGTTGAAAATGTCTCCATTGAAATTCTTCATGCATATCTACATTAATGGAATGTTGTTGGGTATAATATGTCCCCTTTCTGGGTAAGGATGGGCTCCCTTTGGGAGATGCAGGAGAAGTATTTCTGTGTAGGTATGCACCTCGCTTGATGAGAGGCGGATGCGAGTAGGGCAGAGTCTTGGGGCCATCAGTGCTCCTGAGAGTCCAGCAGAAACACAGACCAGCATCTTGGCCCGGCGTTGAGGCGTGATCTTTGCCAGGCGGAGAATATTCCTTGCCTTGATTTCCATATCTCTGGAGTCTCGTACTAGTTCTGAGCCCCACAGAAGGCGCATGTATTTGTACCTAACTGCTAGTTTTGCTTGAGACAGTGCTATAGGACAGTACCCCCAGCAGATACAGCTCATAGATAATACACCCTGTGCTTGATCCCAGTTGTACAAACTCAAAACAGAAGAATTTGCTGATGATTTTAGTGATTTATTTTTTAATTGACTTTGTTTTCTCTGTTGTCTTTTATAGATAAAATGCTCAACGGTTCACTGGCAACTTTCTCCAGAAGAATAATTACTACTGCTCTGCTCTTGCCATAATACCAGCATTCTGTGACCTACACATCAGTGCTAAACACCAGCAGAAAATCATATTTTGTTCATTCTGTGTAGATGGAACAGGCATCGGTCTTGAAAGCCCATCCTGATTTAAAGCTGCTTACTTGGTTTTCTGGGATTAAAGGTGCTCAATGAATCAGGGCCCCCCAAATGAGTCAAACAGCCAATTCTTGCCAACAGTTGGTTGAAAACTGTGCCGCGCATGTAGCAGGGATGGCGCAAGAGGACAGTCGCCGTGGTCAAGTGCCACCCACGTTTTATCATGGTGCCAGCCAGGAACTTGATCTGTCCACCAAAGTGTACAAGAGAGAGTCAGGAAGTCCTTACTCTGTGTTGGTGGACAGCAAAATGAGTAAACCACATCTCCATGAAAGAGAGGAGCAGCCATATTTCAGGGAGAACAGAACGGTAGGAGAGGTCCGGGCTGTGAAAGAAGATAGAGAAAACTCTGACGACTCTGAGGAGGAAGAGGAGGAGGAAGATGAAGTGACTTACAAAAGGGAGCAGATTATAGTAGAGGTAAACCTTAACAACCAAACATTAAATGTATCAAAAGGGGAGAAGGGTGTCCCCTCCCAGTCCAAAGAGACTGCTGTTCTTAAGACCAGCAGTGAGGAAGAGGAGGGTGACAGTGGGGAAGAGGCCACTGAAGACAGTGATGATTATGAGGAAAATGAGAGGCAGAAGAAAAAAGAGAAAAGAGTGGAAAAAGTTAGTGTTGCACAAAGGAGAACAAGGAGAGCTGCATCTGCTGCAGCAGCCACAACTTCCCCATCACCCAGAACTACAAGGGGTCGTAGAAAGAGTGTGGAGCCCCCCAAGCGTAAGAAGAAAGCTGCAAAGGAGCCCAAGGCACCTGTGCAGAAATCAAAGTGTGAAGAGAAGGAGACTTTAACCTGTGAGAAGTGCCCCAGGGTGTTTAACACACGCTGGTACCTGGAGAAGCACATGAACGTCACTCACAGGCGCATGCAGATCTGCGACAAATGTGGGAAGAAATTTGTTCTAGAAAGTGAGCTGTCCCTTCACCAGCAAACAGACTGTGAAAAAAATATCCAGGTAGGTTTGCTCACCTGCTTGCCAGATTTCCATACCTTCTGTCGTGCCCTGGATACAGCTAGCGGACACTTCAGAGGGGGAAATCTTTTGCGCAGACCAGGTTCTGACCGAGACCTTGTCTCTACGTATCAACGCTTTGGTGTCTTCCAAAAGAAGTAAATTGCAGGGAACAGAGTGTACAACTGACATCTGCTTTAGCAGAGTTACTCTAGTATTTAACTACGAGTTGGGGAAAACGCAAAGCCACTTTAACAAATGTCAGACTCAAGAGTAACTGGCCTGAAAACAAGTGCGTTTGCAGTGAAGTACTTTGACAGGATAAACCCTCCTTCATCAGGTGCTGAGCACCTGCAGCTATCGCTAGCTTTAAAGTTCACAGTGTTTCAGTGTCCTGAAACTCAGTCACAGTGTGTCCAGGTAAGGTTTCAAGGCAGAACGGAATTACGGCACTTCGCTGGTATTAGAATCAGAAATTTGTAAAATACCTGAGAGGCAAGCAGGTGAGAAAGAAACTAGTGAAGCCAGGATTTGAACTTGTGTTAAAATGTAACTTTTTCTAAAATCCTACTGCGATAATTATATGCAGGTAATTTTACAGTAGTGTTCATGTATGCATATGGAAGTGTCTGAATTCAGTGACTAAATCTGTTCATGAGCCTGCCCTTTTCCCAGTGTAAAAAGCTCAGTAAACCTCGCTGATAATATAAAGATCTCTGGTCTTTCTCACCAGAAGATTTGCAGCTTTTAATTTTATACAACAATGGAAGCCTGTGTTGTAACAGAACCATTTAAAAGTTTTAAGTTGTGGAAAGAGTTTCAGAGTTTCTGATTCATCTGTGGTTTGTACTTTGCTCATAGGCATCTGTGTTCTCATGTAACTGGGGGCACTGTTGTTTTATCTGGCAATTCAAATGTGCTTTTTTTTGCCTCGTAAAACTAGGCACAGTGTTGCCACCTACTTCTGAAATAATCCCCCTGGCAGCATGAAGCAGATTGAGTTAAATTTTTGTACAGCTGAAATGTTGAGAGCTCGCAGGGCAACAAGTTTTTTCTCTGTCCAGTGAGTTTTACCAGAAAGATTGAAGATTTTTTTGTTTGTTTGTTTGCTTAAATGCTAAACTGAATTGGTATTCAATTCCCACTGTGTGGGAGACAGTTGAAATATTTATTGCAGTTTGTCTTTGCTGTAAGACTCACATGCAGCTCTATATAACACTATGATATTTTTCCTTATGTTTCAGCTCATAAGAGGAAGACTGAAGGAAGGAGTATAAAATAATAAATCTTGAGCATAGTTAGTAAAATACATAAACATTTCAGTATGTCCTTGCAGTTTTTGAAATAAATACTTCAAAAGTGTAGTGTAGCAGAGAGCATTTAAATGTCAATTTAAGGAGTGCCCTGTCATCCAGGTGGCTCATTCACAGCATAAAATCTTTTGATTTTAAACAGGAATTCCTGAATAGTTTGAACGTGTGGTATAGAATGGAGAAGTATCCTGCAATCCATGCACACACACGCTTCTGAGGGGTTACATTCCTATATCCAAAAGTGATAGGAAAATAAGAAATTGTAGACACTGTATTTTCTATCCCGTACCAGAAGAATCAGGTCCAGAAACTTTCCCAAATATTTCTAGTGCCAGAAGCACTGCTAGTCATCTTCAAGTTCTCAGTATAAGCATATATTCAACGATTTTTTTTTTTGTCTGTCCTGACATTTGGAATGTGTTTCACAGCTGCCTGCTAATTTGTTTTTATTACACTTGGCAAAAGGAGTAAGGGGATATGAAAGTTTTGCATTAATGTAGGGTTTAATATGTCAAGGGGGATATGGAGCTTTGTCTAGTAGAGGAAGAAAACTGTTTCATTATCTAAGTGGTAATTGAACTGATAAACATGGCTGGCTCCTCCTATATTTTTCATCTAAGTGATGGAATATATCTGCTTTTCCAGGTAATTTCTGGGTTTCATCCTCTCAAAATTAGCACCTTCACAGAATTTCTGTTGTCACCTTAGACCCTCTGTGTAGTAGCTCTTAGAATTAGTATTCTAAATTACTTGCTGCTGATCATCAATTAAATTGTAGACTGACCTCTTCAAGAGCTCGCTTAACCTTAAATCAAAGGATTTTTTGATCATTTCTTAGCATTGCTTTACTCTCTAGGGTGTTTTTTTTCCCCCAAGGGCTACAGTTTGTTCCTCACATGCCTCCAAGTAGGTACTTTTGGAAGCAGAGGCTCTTCTTGGAGGCAGCATGGTGAGCGGTGTACCAGTTTCCAAGCCTGCAGAGATTCAAGCACCGTGGAAGCGGCGTAACTTGTCTGTGCAGAGAAGAAACAACTCAAGTTGGCAGAAGGCATGGTATTTGCTAGTTGTGCAGTGAACAGCATACAGCCCTTCTTACTTTGAGGGAAGGAGGGTAAGAAAAATGGAGGCAGAAAAACGGAGATGTACCAAAAACCCCAAACACCCCAACAGCTAACAAAAAATAACAAACCACAATTCCTTCCTCTTTACTTCAAAGATGAAAATGACTTGGTATCGTCACGTATGTGTCTGCTATCAAGTTTTACAACTAAGGTTATTCCGGATTTTTCAAAACTGTACAAGGATTTTTTTTTTAATCTAGTCTTTAGCAAGAACTAACTACTGGGAAAAAAGGAGATGCATGAAAGCCTGTGGATCCTGCTCATCGCTGACTTTCTGGACATTTCACAGTAGTTGTGGGAAGACATTAAAATATTGTTTGCATATTGTCATTTTAGACCTACAGTACTACTGATACGTATAAGTGAAGACTCAGAACATGAAAGACGGAGGTGACAACTTGCTTTGCTGTATGAGCTGTCTACCAGACTGTCCACATGGTCAAGAGCTGCAAGATGGATGCTGTCTTCTCTACAGAGCTAACAGGATGAGAGAGCTTTGACTAGTTCACAGGCTGTTAGACCTGGAGTTTGAGGGGTCCCAGCGCTCCTGCGAAAGCCGGGGCTGGACATGCAGATGGGTTTAGCGCAACTTGGTGGTGTTGGCCTCCTCCACCTCTGTTGGCTTCTTCCCACACCAGGGGTTTGGATTCTTCCCGCACCAGCAGCATCAGTGCCCGTGAAGTTGTCTTCTGTGTTAGCTCCTTGAGGGCTGCATTCAGCTATATATGCTGTTGTGTTTTGGAAATAAGTTAGTGCAGTGGCTGTGGTGCTCGTCAGGTGGCACCGAAATGCAGTGTGTTAACATCCTCTCTAATCCTGCTTGGTCTGGCTATTCTTAGTGTAATTGTTTCAAGTGTGAAACAGTAAATGTAAGCTGAAGTATGGTCTGAGACAGCATACAGCAGTTTGACTTGTTTCGGGCTTCTTTTTTTCACGCAAGAGGAAGATGCGGGGCTTAACTCCACAAACTTGAGTCACTGAATCTTTCTAATTTAAACTTCCTTCTATTTATCCCATTCATTCAGTGCGTTTCCTGTAATAAATCATTCAAGAAGCTCTGGTCCCTCCATGAACATACCAAGATTGTCCACGGATATGCAGAAAAGAAATTCTCTTGTGAGATTTGCGAAAAAAAGTTTTACACCATGGCCCACGTGCGGAAACATATGGTTGGTGAGTTATTGATCGGCGCTTCTGTTGGTTCTGCCTCATAATGTGTCTTTGTGGTTCTCATAACTGCTGTTTTGAGGAGAAAAATGAGGCAAATTCAGTTCTCTGAGCTTTATCCTTAGCAAAAAGTACAAGTCCATAGTACTGGGCAGCAAGCAAAATATGTATGTGTGTATGTCTGTGTATATACTTCTAAGCTGTTCAGTAGTAATCATTTTCCTGCTCAGAGCTGGCAAAAAGAATTGGTTTAAAGAACTGTTTGCATTTAAATGACCTTCTCTAATGTACTGTTGTGTTGCAGCACACACAAAGGATATGCCATTTACATGTGAAACCTGTGGAAAATCATTCAAACGCAGTATGTCTCTCAAAGTACATTCCCTACAGCATTCTGGAGAGAAACCTTTCAGATGCGAGGTGAGGCAGTAGCTGTTAGTATGTTTAGATATGGTAGCATAAGGTATAAAATTAGTAACACTGTCAGTAGGGCATGTAGGTGGAAACTGAATTGACTGACTTGCAAACGAGGTGCAGTTTCATAAAAATTTGGGGAAAATTCTTCTCCATGTGGTGAGCACAGCAGGAGTGCATTAGCAGCAGTTCAAACTGAGATGTATTTGGTTTGCTTTTACTGCTGCCTGTCGTGTTTTTCTCAATGAATACATGGTACAGCAGGATTTGAATCCCTCAGTGTTCATAGCAAAGCCTGATGCAAATTACGTTAATCCTCCCAGTCCTGCCCAGTAACTTGAAACAGATAGAAGTGGTGGCAGTGAAAATAAACAAATTATTGCTTGATTTTCACTTGTGGGAAAAACGATTGTCCTCGCTGCAAACTATTACCTCCTTGAGATCTGAGACAATGAATTTGCATTTCTTAAACAGAGTGTGTGTGTGTGTTGGGATGGGATGGGATGGGGGAGTATCTCACTGATGCATTCCCATGCGTTTGGGATGGTAAATTTATGCCTGCCCTCAGGAAGGAGACAGTATGGGACAGGCTTACCCAGTCATATGTCCGGGGCAGGTAATGCCTCAGTCATCTGATGAGGATGCTTGTGGGTGTCGCATGGTGGAGGCAGAGGGGGTGCAGAGCCCCTCCTGTTTCCAGGGCAGGTCTGGTGGCTCACCCTGCCCGTGAAGTGGGGCACAACTCCAGCCAGACACATAGTAGTAATGGCTGTAGTGCAGCCAGAGTAGTCTGGGGGTGAGACTCGTAGGGAAAGAAATTACCTCATACCAATAAATAATAGCTGGAAAACAGACTGGCTTGCTGAAAAACAAGGCTGCTGTAGTGCTGTTGGTTTTGCTGTGTGAGCAGAGTCCTCTAGTGGAGGCATGCCGTAGTTCAGCAGAGATTGCTGGCAACGCTGCAAAACCTCCAAATGATACCTTAAGCCAACAGAAGCACTTTTCTGTTGGCATAACCGTGTCTCTGCTGGGCCATGTCAACTAAAGGTTGTGACTGTTCCACGCTCCTTGCCAAGGCTCTTCTGCCAGCAGACCTTTTAGTACAGACCAAATTCTCCTCTCGCTAAATAATCTAAATTCTGCATTTGTGTGAGGGTCTGTGTGTGTACTAGTTCCGGTATTCTTTATTCCTTCGTGTAGTACGTTTGAGTGCTGTCCCGTGGCTGCCTTGCTTCCTGATGTGTGATGCCTGAATATCATGGGTCGCTGTTTTTCTGTTGCAGAACTGTGATGAGAGGTTTCAGTACAAGTACCAGCTGCGTTCCCACATGAGCATCCACATTGGGCACAAACAGTTCATGTGCCAGTGGTGTGGCAAAGACTTCAACATGAAACAGTACTTTGATGAGCACATGAAAACACACACTGGTAAGAACTTATCAAAGAAAAGAGCACAAGTACCTCCAGGACAAAAATTTTCCTGTACTTCCAGCTGTATGCCTTTCCTTGGAATTTGGGATCAAAACTTTTCCTGTCTGATTTTCTAGGTTGGATAGGTTAATACATCAACTTACTGTTAAATCTAACTGTCTGTTGTAGTCTTGTGCTTCACTGTGGGGGAAAATGAGAGGTTAGGCTTGCTTACTTGTTATTTTGGTCTGAAGGAACCCCTTGCCAAAGCCTTATAAAAGATTGTCTCGTGCATCAAAATCCAAAGGTGAGAGAGGATTTCATAAAGACTGAGGACTTCCGTGGAACAGCTGTCTCTTTATTTGCTGAAAGTAGCAGTCACAGTAGCTTTTGTAGGAGGCAGTTTGCGTAAGTATGCTGAAGTAAGTATTAGCAGATGTTCTGTGCCTAAATGATTGCCGTATCTGTGTTTGGCAGGAGAGAAGCCCTTTATCTGTGAAATCTGTGGGAAGAGCTTCACCAGCCGCCCAAACATGAAGAGACATCGCAGAACTCACACAGGAGAGAAGCCCTACCCATGTGATGTGTGTGGCCAGCGATTTCGCTTCTCCAACATGCTCAAGGCACACAAGGAGAAGTGCTTCCGTGTTACCAGCCCCGTCAACGTGTCAACTGCTGTCCAGATCCCGCTGTCCACGACTTCTCCTGCCACCACAGTCCCTGCTGTAGTGAACACACCCATCACCCCAACTCCACCTATCAACCTGAACCCAGTGAGCACACTTCCTCCACGCCCCATTCCCCACCCATATTCACACCTTCACCTACATCCTCATCCTCACCATCCACATCATCTCCCGGTTCCCCCAGTTCCTCATTTACCCCCTCCTCCAGCTCTTTTTAAGAGTGAGCCTTTAAATCACAGAGGCCAGAGTGAGGACAACTTTCTGCGACACCTGGCAGAAAAAACCAGTTCAGCACAGCACCACTAACATCTTTGCTTCCTGCCAGCTATTTTCCCATTTTATGCACATGGAAACATGCCCTCATGGAAGTAGTTGGTGAGGATCTTTGTCTTTCTCTTAGCCCCAGCAGATGGTCCTAATTTTTCCCTTGAATCAGTTAACAAACAAGGAAATCCTGTTTTGGATCAGCAGTGCTCATTTGAACCTGGGAACCAACAGGACTTAAACCCAATTTGCTTGCGTTTTACTGGTGACTTTTATAAATTTCAGATACTGAGACTTGTGGAATTTTATAATTTCATATCAGCTGATGAGGTATGCTTGCTTTTATATCCTGGACTTCTCCTCAAAGAGGAGATAGGCCTGGTTTTCTTTGTACTAATCGGAAAGGCTGTGAGATTAATACAGAGCATTAATTGTATCACTGTGTATCGTAATGGATTCTTTTCAGCTTTTGGTGCCGGCTATGGAGTGAGCCAGCCACGTATCACAGTATATTTGAGCATTATAAAGAAAGACAAAAAAATTTCTTGTTTGTGTAGCTCTCCTAACACACTCTTTATTTTACTACAGAAATTATTTTAGAGTTTTTTGTATAGACCTATTTAGTAGTCTGTTTCTAAAATGAAATGTATTTCAATAAGCGGTGTAATTTTTTCAGTGTAGCTGGACCTATGTTGTATAATAGATAAATTTTTATAATCATCAAAATGTGATTCTTAAAAGATGCATATAGCTTCTATAGTTAAAGTTATTCTTACAACCATACAACTTAAAAGGTGCTTCAGAGAAGAAAGGAACCCAAGAGGTCTCTGGAAAGGTTGCCTCAAAAGTGATGTTGATTTCAGAACTTTACGTAATTTATTTTAGTAGGGCTTTTTTTTTTTTTTTTTTTAAATCTTACGTTTCCCTCTTCACAGTTTCTCTTAAGCTTTTTGGACAAGGACGTTGGAATACCGTATTCCTGCTCCACAGGTTTCCTTTAGTTCAGTTGGAGTGAGGTATGAGATGGGTTAGAAAGGGAGCCCCTTACACGTAGGGACCCACCAGTTCGGGAATAGTCACAAGAGATTTTTATAAATGAGATTTTATAAATGAGAGATCTGACAGCAGAGAGGAAATCGAGTATCTCAAGTCAGCCAAGCATCTTTTCTCTTTATGTAAGAGAGCCGGGTTTAGTGGCTTTTCATGGTATGATTTTAAGTTGGGGATCATATCAAATGCTGCTCTTCAGATTGCTTTTTGGAATTCCTGGAGTTGTTAGGAGAGGGGAATTAAGTGAGATCATAAATGTGGTATTTCTGACTGGCTGATTGTAAGAGTGAGAAGAGAAGTTTGAATGAGACAATGGAGTTTCAGTTGCATTGTTAAGAAAATGCTGATAGCACTGTATGTACCATGTGAAGCTCGATCCCATAAATGTAATGTGCATAAAATTATGGGATGATTCCTAGGGGTCGTAGTCATACTTTTGGCAAATCTAAGTTTTACAGTTGTAGGATAGGAAACTTTGAATTGTAGGCATGTCACTGTTTCATAATCCTGGGAGGCAATGAGGGGGAAATGACAAGTTAGTGCAGGGATGGTGGGCTGGAATGCCAAATGTATCTGTTTTAACCAGTGAGTAGCTGTTATTTTTTCAGGTTTGTATTTCTCTTCAACTAAAACTAAATATAGCAGCATTATGCAATCTAGGAACTTGTTGCCACCTTCAGTGAAGACAGAGGCCCAAGGCAATGTACTGTAAGTCCTCTTTTCCTTAAAATTCCTACTCTTCTGTGCTGCTTTTTAAATTAAATCCCACCAAACTCTACATCCAGAGATCCTCATAGGCAGATGTCGTACTTACTATTCTGCTTGGTAATGAATTGGGCTTTTGTGGCTAATGCGATTAATTTTTTTTTCATGATAGCAGAAAAGGTGGAAATTCTTCCTAGCGTTACTTCCTCAAGGTTAATGCTGTTAAGCACTGTGTTTTGAAACACCATGTCCTCTGTTGAGCATCAGCTCCTTAGCTGGTGTTTTTCACCAATTTCTACCACCTAATCATTAATGTTGTTTTTTTGATAACAAGCATAGGAAACTTTAGGAACCAGAAAGGGCAATTTTGGCCCAACAAACCTACTCATTTTTGACTGAGCTGAAACCCCTTCCAGCATTTCTGAAAAATAAACCAATGTTTTTTAAATGTTTTCTCTATAATATTTATATACACCCTCTTACCTTCTAGAAGAAAAAGCCAGTTATGAATTTACACTCATGATGATGACTGTTGTATTTGCTGTGGCTGGTCTGCCCTGGAGGTTCTATGCATTCCACGTCACATTTGCAACCTACATTTCTGTTGTGCCACTATTTTATGGTCAGGCCTGTTATTAAATGATTTTTAAATGCTAAGAAATTCTTGGTAAATCAATTGTATTCCAATTTTGCAAAATGATTTTCTTCTCAATAAATTTACAGTATTAGGCTGCTATTCAGAATTCTAAAATCTGGGACAGTTTTTTTCTATTACTTAGTTCATAGCAATGATACACTTTGTATTTTTTCCTTCTGAGACATATGAACTTCCTTTCTGTGGAAGAAGATTAAACTATCTAACCCGCTTAACAGTCTGTCATAATGTGACATGATGTCAACAGATTCTCCTCGTTTTCTGGGACAAACATACCAAAAACTGACATACTGGTCTAAAAGTGTTGCAGTGTAATATCTTACAAAGTACCTATTTCAGCAAGAAAAGGAAAATGAGCGTTGCAAAAGGCAGGAAATTCAAGGTTGAGATTTGCTGTGGCTTCTCACTTCTGCTTAAATTTGCATTGCTGTGCAGACCTTCTACAGAGTTTGTGCAACGCAAAGGAACGTATTCAGGTGTGTCCACTACTTGCTGCTTATGTTGACAAACTAAGTGTAATGTTTTCTGTCAGCTTTACTGCATTTAGTAGGTTATGGGGTTGGTTTGTGTTGCTAAAATGCTTCCTTCAAGAAGAGCAAAGACAAATTAGACCAACTTTGGGTTTGGTTTGAATGTTTCTGAAAAGTGGGGCTAAATTCTCTCTGTTTTGTTTTTTTTTTTCTTTCCTTCCTCTCCCCCAAAACAACCTACAGCCCAAGGCAAAGTTTTACTGAATTTTTAAGGGGGGATTCAACAGAATTAACACACGATCAGGAGGTCAGCATTCTAAGCAGTTTAAAGGACAGCATCTTTTCTGGAGAACTTTAAACTTCTAGTCCACCGGACAGTGCCTTATCCTTACTAAAGGCATCAGCTGCGTGATCTTGTTTGTTCAGTGTATTATCTCAGACTAACGTATCTATCTGGATAAAGGTGTGGTGATTATTTGTTTTGTATTGTCATGCCTGCCTGAATTATTGACTCCCCTATTTACACAGCTCAGATACTTCTTAGATGACCTAATTTGTATTGCTGCTCACATCAAAAGTTACTGTCGCCCACTTTGTATTCCCAACCAAATCTTAAAATTGTGGACTTCCGAAAGAGCCCTTTGAGCTGAATTTAGGCTGTTATCACTGGGAAATTAGTTATCCAGATGGGCTGCATTGTTGAGATATGTTTTTGTCTTTGCCCTGTTGTGTCTCTTGAGCATGTAATAGCTATTTTCAATTTATTGAGGAGAGGAGGTAGAGCTCAGGGTATGCAGTTTAAAAGTTAGTGCTTCCCTTTGACAGTTTTAGTCAGTTTTAGCCAAGTAAGTGACAGACCAAGTTTACCTCTGAGCTGAAAAGATTGATATTTTTGTAATGTATTTAATCGGTTGCCTATGTCTTTTCCATTATAATGACCAAGTGTGACCACAGTGGGATTAAGTACCTTTTTTTTTTTTTAGGAGTTTTGAGATACACTATTGTGCAGGGCTGTTTCTATTCATGCAAAAGGTAGTGTTGTGTTGATACTTTTTGGTTTGATTATTACTTGCAGAGGATGTAGGTCATGTGCCTTTGAGAATATGATACAAAACAATGTGCGACTTGCAGTGAGGCACTCAAGAACACTAATAATGTCAGACTTTTTTCACTCTTGGCACTTGCTCAGGGTCACAAAGTGTTTAAATGATTATTTTATGGTTTCATATTTCTATTGACTAACAGTATTTAAAAAAAACAAACGAACATAATGTATTGCTCAACAAGACTTTTTTTACCTGCTAGCAAAGAACATCTCACTTGTAAATAGAAGATGGATTGAGTTTCTGGTTTTAGTGTTGGTTTTGGTCTTTAAACCTAGGAGACATGGCTACCTGAGAGATGATGCAGGTGAATTAAATAAACGCTTGCCCATTTTCACGACGAAATGAACTGACAGTTTTTTCCAGTCTAGTATGTACTATGCTATGATAAAGATATCCTAGAGTATGTCAAGTTGGAAGGGACCCCTAAGGATCATCGAGTCCAACTCCCTCCTCCTCACAGGACCACCTAAAACAACCGTGTGACTAAGAGCGTCATCAGGTGCTCCTTGAACTCTGGCAGGCTCGGTGCCCTGACCACCTCCTTGGGCAGCCTGTGCCAGTGACCAACCGCCCTCTCGGTGAAGAACCTTTTCTTAAGTCCAGTGTGAGTGATTCTTAATGGAAACGACTTTATTCTTGTATCTTATCTGCTTCTGAACTTTGAGCTCTACAGTTTGTCAGGAGTGACTATAAAAGTTTCAGCTCTCTGTCCTTACAGTCTGATGATGTTAATTTTTTAACGGGAATAATTTTTTTGTGTGTACTTTTTTTTTTTGTTGTTGGCATAATACGTACTGCTGAGCAGAAGATTCATGTAGAGTTCAAGCTTGGACGTGATCTTCTGCATCCTGGCTAGAAAAGCATAGACTGGAGGTATGTGTACTTGTTAGAACCAATAGCCACATGTCTTTGAAGGATGATATTTTTGTGTTAAAGACAGTGAGACTGGCAGTACATATTCTACTGAGTAATTATAGATAACCTTATAATGCACTACTTCAACAATTTGGAGTTGCCATTTGACTTTTCAGAAATTAACATCATTAGCTACAAGCTCATCAGTTTGGAACTGATAAATACCGTAACTCTCTAGACTATATAGTAAATCTTCAAGTATTTCAGAAGTAGAAAAAAGGTACATTGAAAATTAATGACTATAAGATGGTTTTCCTCTTTTACAGTTTAAATTTGAAAGCAGAAGTGTGACACTGCAAGTTTTGACAGGGGCATTAAGATTTAAACAGTCTTTCACAGCACATCACTTACCAGTTTCCATCAGATGAATTTGCCTTCTACCATGATAGTTATTTTACTTGTAACTTGAAAACATTTTTGTAATATTTCACCAGTTGTTTTCTTTTGTAGAATGCTCTTTCCTGTCAATTCACAGTGTTCTCTTCAAAGGGTGCGGGTGGGGAAGAAGGAACACTCGTCTTCCCAGGGCTCGTGTGCACGTGAATGAAAGTTGGTAATTTTTTTATGGCGATTGAAGGGTGTTCAAAACTGGAATTAAACTCAAATTAGTAACTTTCACTGTTTTAGCAGACAGAAGGCAGTTTTTGAAGTAATCCAGCACTACTAAGTGGTATTGTCTTGCTGGCCTTGAAAGGTATAAATTAATTAATTTTTACACTTTAGTACATTATGCTAAAAATAAATTGCATAATATATTGTACATGTATTGGAGACATGGTAAAAGAATTAAAATCCACCCTTAAAGAGAGAGGAGTTCAAAACAAAGGCAAGTATTTGCTGTAGACACTAGAAAAAAAGTCAACCTTGGGGTTCACAGATGTCCTTAATAAAGATTTTTATCCTGGCAGCCATAAGAAAATTTCGCAGGTTTTAAGCTTCTAATATAATTCTGAATAAGAAATGAGAATTACATTAATTTCATTACTGCTTTCTGACCCACCAAGATAATTTCTGCCTGAGTTGACTGGTTCAAATTTATTCTAATGCCTAAGAAAAAGTTTGTCGTGGATCGCAGGGGGCGCCCTCTGATCTCAGAAATAATCAGTGCTTTTGTTGGACAATGCCACATTCTTCTGTCTCCTTAGCTCTGCCTTTTTAAATGAGGATGAAGATTTGAGAGGGATTTAGTGGTTTGGGGCTTTGGTTGTTTGTTTGTTTTTTTTTTTATTTTCCATTTTTAAAATTGGCCCTGTATTTTTTTTAAATAAATCCTCTTGCTTTCTCGATCTGTTGCTGCTTTTACAGATTGGAATTAGCAAATATCTTCTGATTAAATGTCTCTGAATATTGGGAATAACTGCCTTTGTACTGAGTCATGGCCTACATATATGTACAGAGTGGATGTATTTTACAATGTAGGCCATCTCTCTGTGTACTGAGAACTTACGTACACAAGCACTGTAGTCAAAGGAGGCTGCCCGAGTACAGCAGTTGGTCTAAATGTTATCAGTCTGTCCTTTTATTTCATCATATTGCTAAATATTTTCTTCATCCACGTCTTACTGATCCCTCTAATTTAGCATGAAAATGGGTGTGATACGGCGTTGCATTTGTAATTCTTACACAGTTTTCCATGGTCTAAGGCTCTTCACCATGTACTGTAGCATAAGAGCATTATAATGCACAGTTTAAACACATTCCAAAGTGAGAAATTATGTAAAATTTTTCACCAGAAAGGAAACACAGCTTTTGTTTGAATTCCCTTTCCTGAAAAACCTGCCGAACTCCTGGGCAGGGTGCGGAAGCAGACTAAAAGTCCCCTGTTGAAGTGATCTATTAATTATTATCTTTCACTTGGAGAACTCTGAACAGGGTCATTACTGTTTATTTTAATCAACCTATACAGCAGTGGCAGAGTTCCCTTAGATATTTTTAATCTTGTTTCTGCACAAAGGAGAAATTTGTAATAACACTGATGCTGATCAGTTGTGGAGGTCTTTCCAAGAAACTACACATTTGACTTTTCCTGCACTAAGTGTGTGGTTTCCCAAAGGGTCATTGAAGCCTTTTAAGCTGAATTGGTGAGTTACAAAGTCTTGGCTTAAAGGTTAGTAGGGAAATACCCTTACCCTTTCGGGGACAGTAGGATTGCTTGGTTGTTCTGATACACCACTGAACTAATGTGCTTTCTGAGGATAAGAAGAGGCATTGAGGGCAAGAATGAAAATCTAATGAGCAGTTTAAAGATATACCTGCATGTAGTCTGTTCAGAGTTAACGCTGCTAAAATGATTACCCCTAAAGAGAAGCCAGTTATTGATCCTGCTGGACAGGTATGCCAGGTTCGTTAAAGTACAGGAATAAATCATGGTATGTCGCGGAAGGCTGCTGCTTCGGGGACTTTTTCATTCGTGTATCACTTAAAAATAGAAGAAATACAATGGTGGGAATTTTTGTCTGTAGGAAAGCAGGAGGTTCTTCAGGTGAGCTGCCAGAGTTACATTTTGTTCCTGGTTTAGAGTGGAAGGCACAGGAATGAAACCATCCTAAGAGCAGAGATCTTGTTTCTCCTTGCTGTTTACCATGGTCCAGCTGGAAAAAATGGCTGGCAGTGTTCAGAGAGCCACTTGGGTGTTTCCAGACACGTGCAGGCTGTCTCGGGGTTTTTTCCCCCCTAAGACAACTGCAATTTGAAAACCAAACTTAATGTGTTAAAGTAGAAGTTTCAAGAAGTGCTGCGTCACTCTGGCTGACTTACTGCTCATGGTGAGGTTACAGCCTCCTGCTGAGAGGGATTTGGTGATGTTGCACCTTTCGTTCTTCAACCAATTGCAAAATCAGTTGTGGACAGATTTTTGGAAATTTGGGGGGTGTGTGTGTGTAGTTTGGGGTTTTTTTTGCTTGTGGTGTTTGGTGTATTTTTTTTGTTTAATGCAGCAATAACAAGATTTCTTGAGTAGCATGGAAAGGTTATGAAAATGAGTTGTTGCTTCATTCAAAAGTCATAATGTAGCATGTTTCTCAGACATGCAGAGTAATGATTTCTTTCCTACGTGAGAAGTTGCATAACATACTAAAAGAAGGGGGAAGGATGGGCATGTAGGGAGCTGAAATTTTCCAACTGTTTTCTCCTGAACCCCCATTGGAGTGAATGCATTTAGATTTCTGATGAGAGCCAATACCAGCAAGAAATAAAAGGAATTAGCAAAGTGAAGTCAGGAGAAAGCTGCAGCGTGACAGCCCTTTGTCACCAGTAACATTGAACTGAAAAAAAAACAGCGAGGATCTGTAATGTTGCTTGTATTGGACTTCTTGCTTATTTGACCTGAACAAAAGTGAGTGTGTTATGGCTAAGTGCTGTTTCTGTTTACAGTCTTAATTTTGCAATTTCATCTTCAGATTGCCTCAACTTTGTTTTGCCTGTAGTCTGGGAATAATAATCATGGGACAACTGATAGTGGAACGCAACTTTGTCCTCAGTCATTCACGTGTGCCGCTACCATGTGCTGCGTGTTCAAGGGGGATGTGCGAGTTAGAAACTATGGGATGTTGTGTTTCATGTCTCTGAATTGTGAGCTGCAAAATAATTCTGCAGCCGTGCATTGGCACGTCTGAGAGCTTGCAAAATGAGACTGAGACAGCACATTACAAAATAGTTTCCAGTTTTGCTTTTCGAACAGGAATTCAGCCTTCCTTCTTCCCTGAGTAACTCAATGCAGGGTGATGAATTGAAGTGTTGTTTGCATACTTCCCCTATAAAATATTGGTATGGTTTCATCTCTGTGCTTAAAACTCTCAGCCTCCTTCCTGCAGCCTGTGAGAATTACTTAATACCTTTACCAGGAAGACCACTTTCTCAAGAAGCTTTGATAAAACTAGGAAGTTTATTAGAAAAGAACTGTTGTGAAAGAGAACTTGGTATTTAAGGGTTTCAATGGTGGTTACTTGTGTGTCTACTTGAGCAGCCCGTGTGATTAAATTCAGTGTGTTACTGTCAGATGAGTAAATATCCCAGTTCTGCAGATGTGGAGACCTGCCTGACACTGAGTGAGTGACAGCTGGGGGCAGAGCTCTGTGTTATTTCTGATCCAGACTACTGCCTTAACCACAGGATCACCATTTCCCTTTTCAGTTCTTTTAGATTTTCTACATAATTTCCTCTTTTAAGGTTTTTCAGAGAGTGGATAGCATATGTTATAATAAAGGAGATAAGAACCAGTCACCTCTTTGTGGGTATATTGAAGCTACTACGAACAGGCAAAAAGCTGGGAACGCAAAAAATAGCAATCGGGAAATCTTACTCACGATGTGTTTCTGATCACGTAAGCTAAGCAGGGAACAGAACGTAGCCAGTGTTTCAATTGGAGATGTCTCAGAATAATGATATATAAAATTAGTTCAGACTGAAAAATGATTCCTTCGAAGACAGCCCAAGCATGAAGGTATCAGCTTTCTGTTAAGCCTTAGATATCGTTAATAGTCCAAAGGTCTTATGACACTTAAAATTAAAGCCTGCGTCCCGTTCAAACACTGATTTGGTAACTGGGCTCTGATTCTTATGTAACCCCTGTGATTTCAGCAGGTTAAGGTATCCCGCACCTCCCTTTCACAGCAGTTTCTGGAGGGCGCTTAAAGAAAATGCGTCGTGTGTCAACAGAGAGGTTGAATTTGATATTAGCTGCATGATGACCTAGTTCCCAGGGACCAGAAGGAGAACCAGTGCGTTGAGAAATGAGAGCGTGAAGGAAGGATGTTATCTAACTGTCCATTCTAGTTGCAGGTTTGTAATGGAAGATGATTCATCAGCCATCACCAAGGAAACCGGGGAGTGTGTCAGAATATACTAGTTTACCTAGAGTTAGAGTTTGTGCCCCTTTCTTTTATAAATCATATATTTAGTAACTTAGGAGTTGTTAATTTGTAGGAAAATTCCTACTTGGCCTGAAATGTTGTCTCGTGTTCTGTGAAAATTTAAGCTTTTTGTCACCACCAGAAAACAACTGTGTTTTATACAGTGTCTCATGGATTTTAATTTACTCAAACGTATATTTTCATTGATTACAGTAATCCATCCACTCTGCCTACTGTTTAAAAAAACCACAGAAATAATGTTAGATTGTCACAGAAGATAAATTCAGTGGTTTAAATTAATTTAAGCTATTGTAACTTGTGATACGTTATGTTGCTGTCATAGCTCTTGGCTTTTCCCATCCCACAGAGAAATCATTCCCCAGGGGGCTGCAATTTAATCTGTGCCCTTTCTGGTGAGGAGGAGATAGACCTGCAGGAGGAAGAGTTTGTGGAGGATTTGCCAGGAGATGGCAGTGGAGCGGACTGCTGCCTGCTTCTGGAAGAAGCAAAAGAAGTGGATGAAGGAAGGCAGCTTCCTCCTCTGACGGTATCAGTGTTGGAATCTGTGCATGAAGTAACTTACTGAATTAGATAGAAAACATTTCCAATTTGCAGCTTGTTTCTAATTAATCGCTAATGTCCGTGATCCCTCAACTTTTCACATTGCTTAAGTTGTATTTCCCTAACTAAAGCCACTGAACATAAGTCAGTGTTGCAGTTGCAGTGACTCTTCACTGTGGCTCTTGCCAGCAGAATTGTCTGAGCTTGGTTATGAATTGCACTGAGACAGAGCCCAGAGAGGTTTTTTCTTGAGTATTTTCTAAATATGCTCAGCAACTTGAGGCTGCAGTGAGAGATTTGTCACCTCTGTCAGTCTCTTTAGAAACCGTTGTGATGATTGGTGTCAGTTATATTGGATGACTGGCAAGCAGTAGGAGGATTTTTAGGCTTGGTTTATGATAAAGCAGACAGAGATTGAACTTCCATGTGAAAGAATAGGATTTCCAGCTGACAGTGCAATGTGTTTTACGAAGTGGGCTGCAGTTATTGAGAGCATCATCTTGCTCTGCTCATCAGCATGGTGGTGTGAGAGTGGCCAGAGCAGCCGGTACCGCTGGCCTGTACTGTGTGGAGATGGGGGCCATTAGCTGTGCATCTCTTGTGCCACCTCAGCAGCAGCTTATCCCACCTGATAAAAAGCCCAATCTTGTTGCCTGAGTTTCCTGATTTCTACATGTTATATAAAACAAAACACATAAAATGCTTTGGCTCCTGATGGGTGATGTCCTCACCTCTCCTACCAAGTCCTTGTTTCTTCCTTGATGACTTTTAGCATTAAATACAAAACTGAAGCCTGTGTCAACAGGAGAAACTGAGGGAGACCTCAGCTCAGACTGGTGTACCCCGCACTGAGCAAAGTTGGCCACTTTGTCAGGTGTCCCGACTGCTGAAATTGAGAGGGGGACGGGACCCACAAGAGATGCTTGGGAAGGTCACCCCACGTGGTGAGATGAAATGAATGGAGTTTGCTGTCTTCTGGCTTGTTGGTTCTTGAGGTTTTTCCTGATACCGACCATCTAAGTATTATTCAGCCATCAAAAATTTACTGCTATAAAAGAAATACTGTTTGTTAGAGACTACTGTGTTGAGGAGCTGGCACGAGGTGAGCAGCTGCAATCGAAGTTTCCTTATCCACATGCCTTGAGGACTGAGCTATAGGGATTCACTCCCTCATGAGTAAAGGAAAGCTTCGGGTTTACTCAGAGCTTCCCCAAAATACGTATTGCAGACCATGGGTGCTGGTGCAACGAGGTCTGACACGGGTGGCCAGCTTGATTTTGTGGGGGCTACTGAACTAGTCTTAACCAAACTTCTTGTGTGGGCCACAGGATGGAAATAAAGTAGGGCGGGGACGGGTCAGCCGGGCAGCAACGTGGACGTTGTGGGTTTAGGGTTGCTCATCTGCTGATGCAATCCACTTGGTGAAAAAACAGGACAAACTTGGAGAGAAGAGTGTGCATCAGTGTGTTTCTTGTAGTATGAGGATGTTACACCCATGACGGGGAATCCGTGTGTTCATAGGAGGTTGCCTGTCTATTCAGGGGTTGCCAGGAGCCAGGTCAGCCCAATGCAGAAAGCACTGTCCTCGCTTGCTCTCCGGGGTTCTTAACAGTGGAAAATCACTGGGATACAGGATCACCCTTGCCAAACTCCTCCGTCTGTGATGTTTCTGGAATGATCTTTGCCCTGCTGCCTTTCAGTGGGAAGGAGACAGAAGGCAGCGCAGCATTTGCCCTTTGGAGTTTCCCACTTGCCCTGTGCCCACTGACAAATCAGTCGAACAAGTCTCCTGGGTTAACAGGAGCTGCTGGAACTCCAAAGGGGGGAGGGAACGTGAAAGGAGAAACAGCAAAACCCACGCAGTGCAGAGGAAACAGGGTGTGCTCTGCATCAAAAAGCCAGAATGTCTCAGACTAAATAGATGATAAAATATTTCCTTGATAACCAGGGCTGTTTCTCAGGAGAGGCGGGTGTCTGCAGGCAGTGTCGGTATGTAAAGGTCGGTGTCCTGTAGCAACCGGGAGCAAGGGCTGTAAGAAAGGTCTCGGAATAGCAATGGTTTGGCTGCAGAAATGCTCAGAGCTCTCTTCTTGGCTGGGGCTGGAACTGAATTTTGCCGAAATGGGGAAACTTTCGAACTTTGGGGGCTATGGCTTGAGCACCGGGGCAACGTGGCGTTCCCCGAGCAGCCAGCGCAGGGCCTGACGGCCCTTGTCCAGCCCACATAGGGAGCAGAAAACTGGGGGTTTTTGCAGACCTTTTGAATTTTGTTTGCGTCCTTCCATTCTTAGACATTTTTAATTAAAAGGCAAGACAAAACCCAACCTCTGGTGGTCTCTAACTACATGTTTTTAAGGCCCTGCCGCTGTGTCCCCTCCCTGCCCACACCCTCTGCCTCCAGCCTTTGAACAAACTGCCCTTATTTTTTTATCACAGGCGACTCTGGTACCAGCGAGACACCAAAGCTGCCACTTAACCACCCTCCTGGAGCCCACGAGGGTATTTTTGGGCTGTGGACACGCATGCCGGGGCTGCCCTGCTTGTGTTGGGGCCTCGCACCCTGCAATTCCGTGTCCCGGGGCAGAGCCGGCACCTAAAATTATCCTCGGCTCCCCGCTCCCCCCCCCCGGGTGCGGGCAGCGGCGGGGCTGGAGCGGCCGGGGCCGGGTGGGGGCTCGGTGAGGCTCCTTCCCCCGGAGCTCGAAAGGCGGAGCTGCCACTGGGGCAGCGTTTTTGGGGAGCGTTTTTGTGGTTTGGGGGTTTTTTTGGTCCCCTGAGCTCCCTGGCCTCGGGGGCTGAACGCTGCACTCAGCCCTTATTTTGGGGCAAAATCCCCCCAAAATGGCTAAATTACAAAATGGCTCCATTGGTTATTTCTAGGAGTTGGGTGGCTATTGCCGGTTTGGCAACTTTCGGGAGCAAAGCGCTAGCGCGGTATTGGGGGGGGGGGGGGGGGGGCGGCGGGAAGAGCCCGATTCCCAGCTCCCCCCGCCCCGCGGGGTGGGGGCGTGGCTCCAGCAGGGCCCTCCCCTTTGCTGCGCGCCGCCGCGGCTGCCATTGGCTGGGCGGGCGGTGACGTCCGGGGACTGCGGCGGTTCCGCGGGGCCGCGCCGCGGCTCCGTTTGCGTCGCCTTAAAGGGGCCGCGCTCGGGGCAGCCCCGGCAGCGGCGCCGGCCCCGCCGCACCGGACCGCGCACCCGCCGCGCCGCCCTCCCGAGCCGCCGGTGCCCGGCCCCGTTCACGGCCGAGACCCCCGGGCTGCCACCGCACCCACCGGCACCGGCGCGAACCGGGCGCTCCCGGGAGGTTCCGACCCGGTAAGGAGGCTCCGGGGACTGATCAGGCGTGAGTCTGTACCGGCCCGGCTGGTACCGGGAGGTGCCGACCTGGCAGGAGGCTCCGAGGACCGGTGCAGTGGATGTCGGCACTGGGAGCCCATCCGCTAACGGCTGGTGCCGGTACCGGGAGGTGCCCGCTCGGTGGGGGTCTTCGCTGGCTGCAGCGGCTGGTGCCGGTACCGGGAGGTGCCGATCCGGTAGGACCCTGCGGGAACCGGGGCGGCTGTTGCCGGTACCGGTGGGTCTCCACCTGGTTGGACCCTCGGAGGACCGGTGCGGCTGGTGCCGGTACCGGGAGATGCCAAGCGGGCAGCAGCCTCCAAGCACCGATCGTGCATGAGTCAGCCCCGTTGCGGCTGTCACCGGTACCGGGAGGACCCGAGGAGTGGCCAGGCGTGAGTCGGCACCGGTCCCTCTCCCCGGGCAGCGGGCTGGGACTTGCCGGTACCGGAGCCGGAGCAGCAGCCTCTGGCAGTCCCGGCACCACCGGCCGCAGGGAGCTGACACCGGGCTGGCACCGGTGCCCCGGAGGGCGAGAGGCCGAGGGATGCGTGTGCCCAGCGGCGGGTCCGGCACTGCCACCGCAGTGCGGGGGGAACCGGGCTCTGGTTTTGGGCTCCCACAAACCAGCCGCTGATCCGGCACCCACCACCTGCCAGCCGCAGCGTTTTGGGGCCAAAACCACCTGTTTCAGGCGGTTTTTTTGTTGCAAAGCAGAGAGCTCCGGCCCTGACGGCTGCAGCGGGAGCCCTTGGCTGCGGTAACGCCGCGGCTTCCTGGCAGGCGGCAGGAAAAATAAACACCATTAAAAAAAAAAAAAAAAGGAACATCCCCATAACCCGAGGTGACCGGCCGCGGCGTCGCCAGCCGTGCGGGTGGGGAGGGTGAGCCTCAGCCCCGGGGAGGGTGTTCCCGTTCCCGAGCCGCGGAGCACAAGAAGAGGTGAGGTGGCACCTCGGTGCGGGGGGGTGGGGGGGGTCGGGGCTGGCTGAGATGCCCCTCCGAGCTCATCTGTCTGGTGATTTGTTATTAATTTGCTCATTTCCTTCTGCTTCGGGGGCTGTGTGGACGGCCAGGGCTGGGAGCGGGTCAGGTTTTATTCCAGGAGTGGTGAAATTGTTTCATGATCCCGATGACGTGCTTGATGGTGCCGGGGCGGGGGGTTTTCCCCACCTTTGGTTTTGGGGCAGCAGGACTCTGTCCTCTTGGTTTGTTCCTTAATACCGTCCTGGGGGGCAGACAAACAAATATGGCAAAGATCAGTGGTTGGGTTTTGACTTAAAACCAAATATGTTGTACACAACAGAAACATCAAATGTTTTTTTAAGGTTAAAAACAGTCAAGAGCAGAGTACGCTGGGGTATTAAAACAGCCCAGGGACTGTGCCTGCAATTGGGAAATGCCCCCGTGCCCCCTCGCTTTCGAGGCTCCACAGTTCCCAGCTCCAAAATCGGGTGCTGATCCCTGGCCACACTCACTTGGGTGCGATGAGGGCTCGTGTAGGGCCTGATGCTGCGGCGGAGGGTGGGTGCGTAGCGCGGTGCTGCTCCTCTCCGTGCAGCTCATCCTGCGCTGAACCCGGTACAGGATGAAGCCCGACGTCTCACGGCAGTGAGGAGGTCTGTGGGGATGTGCAGCAAGGGCCGGTCCGCAGAGATAACGAGGGCAATGAATATTGCTGGGCTTCAGCCTTTCTTCCCTGGGCCTCTTTGGGGCAGAAGGATCCTGGGGATGGCTGGAGGTATTGCGTGAGGGGAAGAAACCATCAAGATTTGGGGAATAAACTACCCTGGGAAATTATTCTCGCAGCTCACCCCTTTTATCAGGCATATTTTTGACCCTCATCCCAAATTCAGTTTGTCTAAGCCTTTATGTTTGACGTAATTAATGAGCAAATATCTGTTTTATTTTCTGTTTCAACATTCAGGCTTTGCATAATGTTAGGAAGCGCGGCCGCTTTTCTTTTATTTTGGAGGGAGTCCCTTTTTTGCAGAAGGTGGACGGACGCGCTCCCAGGAGACAGCCGCCGGGTGAGTCATCTCCGCGCAGAAATAGCTCTGCTGGGAGCGGTGACAGGGTCCTGCAGGGATTTCACTTCTCCCTACCCCGGATGGAGCCAGCTGCTCCATCCCACGCCGCTAGCGGTGTGCCCACGGGCACTGCCGGCTCCTGGCTGGATAGAACGAGGTAATTTAGGGCTGGGAGATTTGCTAAGTATTTTTTTTTGTTCTCCTCTCTGCTCCCCTCCTACGCAGGGCAGAGTGAGGGTTTGAGGTGGCTGCTGCCAGACCCCACAGCTCAGCCCGCTCGTCTTTAGCTGGAGAGGACAAACGCTGGTTTATTCCGTCGCTCCTAACGCTGGTATTTCCCTTTTCTGTGTCGTAAGGGGAAAACAGCACATGGGGATGTGATTTGCCCAGTAGCCCCCAGAGGCCAGTGGTGAGAAGTCCTATCCTAGACCTTTATTCTTTATTATTTATAAATAAAGCTGGCTGAGATTTTAATTTCTCCTTTGCATAAAAGCAATGCATATTTTGCAACAATTAATAGCAGCGTTAGGGACGGCTGAGAGCAGGAGGCGGCTCTTGCGGAAGCGTGGCAGGGATGCTCCGATCTCCTGCCGGTAGATGGGGGCAGCAATTGTCCAAGCTGACTTCACAGATTATCATTTTCCTTAGAAATCCTTTAGAAAATGGTCCGGTGGCCTCTCTTCTCCCCCACAAGCCACGAAGGGGAAGCAGCCCAAGGGGTGCTTGGCGCAGAGCCCTGGGCTGGGGGAGGCTCTGTGCAGCAGCGGTGGCAGTGCTGGGGACACCAGGGCAAGGAGCCTCCTGAAGCAACTGATTTTGTTTCCCAGCCCTTGGGAGCGGCTGGATTCATCCCTGCTGGGGCTGTGGGTGCCCACGGTGCTTCAGGCAGAGCAAAGTGATGCCAGGGAGGTGGGGAGGGGAGGCGAGAGCTCGCAGGGAGCTCTGCTGAGGACAAGTTAACGTGAGATCAGGGTGGCTGATGCTGCTTCCAACCTTGCGCCGGTCAGCTCTCGAAGGAGGCAGAGCTAAAATAAGAAGCCAAAAGAGACCAAACTGACTTTTCCCCAGCTCGTAGGTCAGCTTTCGATGTACATAACAAAACATTAATTCAGGAGAGGTGGCTAAATTGAAGGTGTTTGGGGAACCTCAGCCTCCATAGATGGTGTGTTCGGGTCTGCGTTTGCCCGAAATCCAAGATGTGTGCTGTTAGCCTTTCCCTTATGCAAAACGCAAAAACCTTGGGTCCAGAAGAGCTTTTTGAGGGGCAGTTAACTCCGCATGTCCACGTCATCCCTTACAGCTACCCGTAACGGCGTCCACGGGGTTAACCAGCCATTCCAGGGCTCTCCCTGTTCTGCTGCAAAGTCTTCTTAAGGCTTAGACCCAAATTATTTTCTCACCTCTGGCAGCTTTTCAGAATATAATGATGAAAATTACAATTACTCTTTCATGTTTAATCTTTTTTGGATTTTTTTTTTTGGACCTGAAAATCACGGTGGCTAATGCAATCCCAGACTGGCTGTGGCATTATTTGGCTTCAGCTGATGTCTGTAAATAAACATCAGCTTTTGATGGAAGCTCCTACAAAGAAATAACTAGTGTTTGGCTTGAAGGTTTCACAAAAAGTCGCTTTTACAAGATTCCAACGCAGGGTTTAATTTTGAGTGCCCGCTTCCTTTTGCAGTATGCCACCTTGGAGTTGCAGTTGTGGTTTATTATTTTAGCAGAGTCATGAATCGCATTTGTGCCCAAAATAGTTTGATGCTGGGCTTCAAACCAGACAAATCCCACACAGATCACCTTCAGATGAAAAATTCTTCCTGTTGTCATGCTGATGACAAAAAAATCATTGAAATCCTCCTAGCCCCAGCTAAGGTGAGCTACTGGTGGCCAGTTAAAATTTCCCGTTGTCCCAGTGTGCTATTCCTCCCGCTAACCATCTGGCTGAGTTTCCAGCCAGGTTTGGCTGCGAGGTTGTTTTTTTGAGGTTTCCCATCTCTCTGCTTTGATGGTTGTGGACCACAAGAGGTCGGCAAAATTCAGGAGAC
Source organism: Strix uralensis (assembly GCF_047716275.1). NCBI lineage: Eukaryota > Metazoa > Chordata > Aves > Strigiformes > Strigidae > Strix > Strix uralensis. The sequence goes on from NC_133993.1 coordinate 9,121,873, forward strand.
ATAACCCGGGCTCTGCCTTCGCTTTGGGGCAGCAGACTGGCACATCCTCACCGGAGCTGCCTGGGCACCCGGTTTCATTCCAGGATAATTACTCCATTAAAAGAAACACCCCAAACTAATTATACTGGAAGAAAATCAGGGCAATTTTGGAACAGGGCATGTGTTGCCGGGGTTTATTGCCGAGCCGTTCTGCTGGCTGCTTTCACATGCAGCAAAGCCCGGGCGCTCGGGGGAATTAAGAGGGATCAGAAGCATTAAACGGGCTCTGCCCGCTCACCCCACTCTCCTTTAATTCCTCCGTTCATGGTACGAAAGGTCCCGAGCTCAGAAGGTCACTGCAGGACGTAGAGCCCGGCCGTGCCATTTGGTTGCCGTGCCTAAAGGTGGCAGCTGGGGAAAACCCAAGCCATTAACCAAACTCCCCCCTTTTTTGTGATTTGCAGCCAGGAGAGCAGCTCTGAGAGCCCTCAGCGCTGCCTTCAGCAACACGCTGCCTGCAGAGGGATGGTCTTAAAATGAAAAGGTGCTGCGAGGGCGTTGGGCTGCCATGCCTGTTTAAGGTCAGTGCCATTCCCACCCATCTTGTCCTCTCTGAACGGGGCTGTCCCGTCTTTTCTCAGGGGCAGGGAGCAGGAATTGGGTCCCCATTCTGCAAGCCTCTGGCCACAGGCAGCGTGGGAGCAGCCGGGAGGTGAGCGGGTGCTGCCGGGGCCGTGGTGGCTTTAGCCGAGGGGAGCGGGTGGGCACCGGGAGGCTGGGCCGGGGCTCACTGGCTTTGCACCGTGTTGGCAAAGTGGGTTTAGTCTGGGTTTAGAGCAGGGCAGGAGGTGGCTCTGAGTTATCCCAGGCTTTTCAGGAGCCTGCAGTGCCTGCAGAGCCCAACCCAGGGGGAAACTGCATCCAGGTGATGGAGCAAAAATCAACCTGCAAAATGTTTTCCTCTGTCGGGAAGAGCCAGAGTTGTCCTGGCAGCAGGAGGCATCTGTAGGGACACAAACCCCTTTTCAGAGGTGGGACAGGAGCAGATTGGGGGGTAAACAAACACACACACACACACACACACACACACACCCCTCCCCTGCACCCAACACCCCGAGGCTCAGTCTGTCCCCACATCCCTTGGGAGGATGCGTGCGGCAGCCACTTGGCACAGTGACCGCCTTGACTGCAGGAACAGGATTAGCAGTGACAAAATGATCTCTTTATAGGCAGGATAAACGCCTTAGGGCCAGGGCTGAGGTATGTCAGCAGGGGATTAACCCCCCTCTCCAAGCCCAGCTGGGCTAATAAGCTGCCTGGGGTAAAGTAGCCAAGGGGCATCGCTGTGGGGCTGGCAGCCTCTTGCTGCTGTGGTTGCCACCATGGCTGTGTCACATCTGAAGCAAAGTGCCTTGACCTAACAGCTGGGCGTTCTCCTTCCGCCTCGCAGGGTGTTGGTATGGCCAGCCCCCGGCCTCCCAAATATCTCCTCGTCTTCGATTTCGACGAGACCATCATCAATGAGAACAGCGATGACTCCATCGTCCGAGCAGCGCCGGGGCAGGCGCTTCCAGAGCACATCCGACAGACCTTCCGCGAGGGCTTCTACAACGAGTACATGCAGCGCGTCCTAGCGTACATGGGGGACCAGGGGGTCAAGATGGGGGACTTCAAGACTATCTACGAGAACATCCCCCTGTCCCCCGGCATGCCGGACCTCTTCCAGTTCCTCTCCAAGAACCACGAGCTCTTCGAGATCATCCTCATCTCTGATGCCAACATGTTTGGCATCGAATGCAATCTGAGGGCAGCCGGTTTCTACTCCCTCTTCCGCAAGATTTTCAGCAACCCATCCGGCTTTGACAAGAGGGGGTACTTCACCTTGGGGCCCTACCACAGCCACAAGTGCCTTGACTGCCCGGCCAACATGTGCAAACGCAAAATCCTAACAGAGTACCTGGCGGAAAGAGCCCAGGAGGAGGTGGAGTTCGAGAGGGTCTTCTACGTCGGAGATGGTGCCAATGACTTCTGCCCTTCCGTGACTTTGACTTCAGCTGATGTGGCTTTCCCGCGGAAGGGCTACCCCATGCACCGGATGACCCAAGAGATGGAGAAGAAGCAGCCTGGAACCTTCCAGGCCACTGTCGTCCCGTGGGAGTCAGCTGCGGAAGTTGCCCGCTATCTCCAGGAGATCCTCAAGAAGAAGTGTTGAGGATGGCTTGGAAGAGACTTGCTTCCCATAAGCAGCTGGGAAAGGAGAAGCTTGGGGGGGTCACATCCTGTACCCCACGCTCATCGGCACTGCTCGCTCGGCCCCCACTCGTGGGTTGCTTTCCTGCCTTTCCTCTCTGAGCTCCTTTCTCCCCGGTGATTAAAGCACTTTCTCTAGGTCCCCCCTTCTTCCCCTGCCATGTTGAGATGAAGCCTTCTCTATGCAGCTCGGACATCTACTCCAGCGTGGGTGTTTGCCAACACTAATGGTGATTGTTTTTTGTTGTTTGTTTGTTTTTTTCCCTTTTGAATTCACAAGAGCAGTTCCTAAAAGACCAGATGCCAGCTCCCCCACGGGCTGGGCCCTGCACATGCTTCCTCCTGCCTTCATCCCCCTTGCCTGCCCGACCTCCGCCGGCCACGCCAGGAGCTGCGTGCTGTTGCCTTGAATCTGATACTCGAGGCCTCCTTGCCTCTTCATGAGCCCACTGGAAATTTAATCCAGGAATTTCGTGCTGCCTGGGCTCTCCGGTTTGCCCTCCACACCCCGCCTGGGCAGGGCGGCCCCTGGCTCAGCTGCTGAGCCTTGTGATGGAGTTAATTGTCCCTTGAGACTTTATTCTCTGAAAAAAACAGGACACGAGGAACAGAAAACCTTTTGGAAAGGTGGTACTTTGGAAAAAAAAAACAACCTCCTCTAGCTCATCCCCACCCACTTGCCCAGGGCACGGGCACAGCAACTGCATCCCGCTGCAGGGAGGAGGACCTGCCCTTGCCTTCCACTTCCATCCTCTGCTTCTGCTTCCAGGGCAAAACGTCCCCCGACGGCCCCAGGGTGAACAGATTCCTTCTCACCCTGAGCCGTTACCACTCGTCTCCTTGTGATTGCTGGATCCTGTTGACTCCCCTCTTACCCGGGGAGGGGAATTTCCCTCCTGACCTGGCCGAGAGGTGCCGAACCTCCTCTGGGAGGTGTGGTGGTGCTGTAGCATTTCTCCTGGCATTGGGACCCCGGAGACCAACCCCCCCTGCCACCCCATGCCCCCTTGTCCCGCTGCAGTATTAATTGCCCCTTCTAATTGCACTCTGCAGGGGGGACCTACAGTATTCGCTGCTCTCTGGTGTTGGCTTCTCCTGGATTTATCCACAGCCTTACCGGCCCCTGAGGGTGGCTCGTAATTCCTCCAAAGTGTAGAAACCCTGACAGCAAACCTGAGCAGTAAGGAAATAACCAAAGCAGCCCTGAGTCGTTCCTCCTCTATTTCATTTCCCCCTTCTTTGTTCTTCCTCCTCCGGACCCTGTTCAACTGTGTGGAACTTAAAGCCATGGAATTAAAAAAAAAAAATACATATATATGTATATAGATATATATCTATATATTGCAGATACACAAGTTGTTTGTATCCAGGACATAAACCTGGGTGTGAAACGGCTCTCTGAGTTGCACCTACGTGTTGTTTCTCTTCCCTGGGCTGCTGAAAGCGGGGGGACAGCATTGGAGGGGGAGTAGCAGAGCAGGGCCAGGCTACAAGCAATGCTCTGCCCCTATGGGGACACCTTTGGTGCAGGATTGGGCCCTGGCTCATCCCCCTCCGCCTCTCAAGCTGCTGGGGACAGCAGGTTCCCTGGGGCCGCAGCCCCTCCTCATCCCTGCGGGCATTTGGCCTCGTCTCCTCTATCTGCGCTTTGGTCCTGCGCCCCTGCAGTGCTCCCCCAGTGCTGAACCTTCCCAGCACCAGCTGCAGCCAGTGGTGGCAAAATTAAAAAAAATATATAAAGAGGATGGGAGAGATACTGGGCAGGGGGATGCTGCGGGCGCTGGAGGCTGCCCAGGCGAGGGCTGAGCTGTGCAAAGTCGCCGTTCAAAGGCCTGAGCAGGATGCGGCCAAAGCCAGGCGGGTGATCCAGGCTGGGGGGTACGGGGGGGGGTGCTGCCCACCGCCGGCGCTCAGAAGGGCTCCACGTAATTGCCGGGGAAGAAACCTGCTTCCTCGCCCATGACACCCTCGCACCAGCCATCCGAGTAGCGCCGCGTGACGAAGAGGAGGGCGCCGGGCTGGAAGGAGAGCTCGTTGTCCTTCTGCCGCGTGTAGGGGTAGAGGGCCACCACTGCGAGAGGAGGGAGAGAGGGGCCATGGAGCCCAGCAAGGCCACCCCAGGGGACAGGCCACCACCGGGAAGGGCGGGAGGGGGGGACGTGAGCTCGGCAGACCCCAGCGTTGCTGGGGCCAGGGCAGACCTGGGCCCTCGGTGCCGTGGCTCAACCAAAATCCCCACGGCAAAGAGATCGGGAGGATGTGGGGATCCACTGTACCTTTCTCCAGGTAGCTCTCCGGGACCCAGGGGGGGTCCTCTGTGGCGGGTGGTGGTGGCAGGGCCAAATCCTCAAAGTTGGGCAAAGCTGGTGGTGGCGGCGGCGGTGGCGGCTCGAGGTCGTCGGAGGCTGCAAAACCCCCTCAAAAATCAGTGGGGGATGAAGGGTGCCATGGGGGGCAGCAGAAGCCACATGTAGCCCCCCCATGTCCCTGCTAACCCCCCCGCCCCAGCCCAGATCCCTGGAGCACCAAGCACTCACCTGGGGGCATGAAGTCCAGGGGGGGTACAGCCAGGTGCCCTGGTGGGGGCAGGTCCCCCGGGAGAGGGGGGGGTGGCAGGACAGCAGCTGCGGGCGGTGGCGATGGCCCCGGCAGGGAGGGCAGCGGCGGCGGGGGGAGGACGCCTTCACCGGGGGCTGCCGGCGCTCCGCTCGAGCTGAGGGTGGAGAGGTGGTGGTGTCAGGGTGTGGGGGCGCTGGCTCTGCCCCCCATGCTTTGAATACAGACACTTGCCCTATGCCAGGATGAGGTGGTCACTGTGTGGGCAGGAGATCCCGGCACCTGTGTGCAAACCCTGTACAAACCCTCTCCCCACTCTGTGCCTCATTTTCCCCATCAGGGACCCTCTCCATAAGAGTGTATTTTTACTCTAGAGACAAACAAGCCTCGGGTAGCAAATCCCCCACTCCCAAACCCCTGATTTTTCATCAAAACCCCTTTGCAGCAAAACCTCCCCTGAGCAGCAGAGTGATGGTGACTGTCCTGGGCTCTTGTGACCCCCCCAGGCCCTCCCAACACCCCTGGGCAGCACCGGTACCTGACGGATATCAGCGAGGAGGTGGAGGAGGCCGCAGAGAGCTTCCCCTCGGGGACCACGGGCGGCTGGATGGGCTCGGGGATGCGGGTGCTTCTCCTGGGGGCAGAGAAGCTGTTGAGCCCCCAGCCCAGCTCAGGACCCTGATGGCAGCAGCACCGGGGCGAGCCTGTGGTACAGCCTGTGGCTCTGTCCCCTCCGCCTTGTCACCTGCTCGGTGACACAGAAAGACAAAGCCCCCAACCCCGCACCCATCCCCACCCACAGCCTCACCCCAGGGTGCCCACGGCCTGCGCCGCCGACTTGATCCCCTTCCGAGCCAGGGTGCCCGTGCGGGACAGCTGGGTGCTGTGGTCCTGCGGGCACAGGGAGACACAGATACGTGATGTGGCCACAGCTGCCCCACAAACTCATTGCACCCCAGAGGGCTGCGACTCCCCCTTTCCTCCCTGCTCGGTGGGAAGCAGCACCCCGAGGTCTCTGCTGGGCCCCCCCACCTCGCCGGGAGCAGCCGAGCGGAAGCAGCCGCCACTGTGTGGAGGCGGCCGAGAGGCGCCCGCCACCGTGGGAACCGCGGCCCCAGCGCAGCCACTTCCCCTCCGGCCCCACGGCGGCTTCACTGGGGGGGTTCACGCCTTCGAGGCTGCTGAAACTTCCCCCCCCCCCCACCGTGGGTGCCTTCCTGCCCCGGTGGTTTTGGTGCTGGGAAAGGTACCGCGGGGGTGGGAGCGTCAGCGTTTGCTGAGCAGTGTGTGCCTCGGTTTCCCTCTGCTGCATTGGGCCTGTCCCCCCTCCTCACGCTGGGACCACCAAGCGCCAGTGGGATGAGGCCCAGAGTGGGCTGCGGGGCACGGGCAGACCCCACTTCTCCATCAAGGAGGGGTTTAAGCCCATCAGTGCAATTGTGAGGACATCGGGGATTGAGAAAGCCCATCCAAGCCCCCTCGTCCCTGCAGGCCTTCCTCCTCGCCCTGGGCTGACCTTTATTCCGTGGCCGATGTCATCCAGGACGTTGAAGTTGAGGGGTTTCCTGTAGTAGGGCTCCAGGCAGGGCGGGCTGGGGGGGGCCATGATCTTCTGGTAGGACGGGAACCTCTTGTTGACGGTCAACGAGCCGATCTCCCGGCGAGACACCTTCTCCTTGTGCATGTCGACCCTCTGCGGAGCTGACACTGTCCCCACCATCCCATCCCAGGTTCTCCCCACCTCCTGCTGCCCCCTCCAAGTCCCACCACCCTTCCCAGCCCTCTCCCTGCCTGCAAGGGAGGGGTTTCAGGAAGGACCAGCATGACCACGAGGTCCCATCTCCTCCCATGGCTGGAAAGGCTCCAGGTGGCTTCCAAGTGCCAGGAAGAGGGAGGGTGGCCCCGGGACTCCACATCAGTGTCCCTAAGCTTGGGGAGGACAAGGCCAGGCCGCAGCGAGGGGAAAGCGCGGCAGCCAGGCCAACACCCTGCGCCCCATCACTCCACTTTGGCTCCTCTGAGATTTCCTGGGCGACTCCCACAGTCCCCTACACTGGGATTTGCAAGTGCCCAGACTGGGAGAACACCCCAGAGACCCATTTCTCAGCCCCAGGTGGACTCATCCCCTCCGTGATGCCGTGGGTGACCCCCCCACCACCACCCAAAGAGCTGGTATTGCATTTCCACTGCAAGGTGATGCTACGGGGAGCTGACAGGCTCTTGAAGCTGCAGGGAAGGAGGGTCTTCAGCCCCTTCAAGCTGCCCAAACCCCCTTGCCCAGTGCCCACCCCCTTCTCAGGGCCCAAACCCCAGCACTGGTCAGAGGATGGTCCCACCTGGGCCACGCAGCCAACATCGGCCTCCACCTTCCGCAGCTCGGCCGCCTGCAGGTCCAGCAGCCGGAGGAAGGCGGTGGCCAGGCTGCTGACCTGGTACGTCACGCTGGCCAGGGACTGCGTGCTCAGCGCCATCGTCTCCTCCAGCGCCTTCCGCTTGTCGCTCGCCTGGAGGGGGAAACCCAGCCGGTGGTTCGAGCCCACCCCATGCAGCCACTGCTGCCGTGGACCTTCACGCTGGAGTCACACGGTAGCAGAGATGCTTCCTTCTGCTTTCCAAATGCATCAAACTTCCCCCGGCTCTGCCGGCGGGACACACGGGCCAGGCAGCAGCACTCGGCTTTCCTAGCACCGGGGATTCACCAGGATTCCTCCCCAGGATGCTGCCGGTTCAGCCAGTGCCGAGTGCACGGCTCAGCCTCCTGCCAGCCCTGGGGACAGCCGGCCGTGCCACCAGCCAGCCAGGCGTAGGACAGCTGGCCGTGCCACCAGCCGTGCTGGGGAGGGCATCTCTGATTAGTTCAGCACGTTTCCCCTTTAGGTCCGTGCCGGCCGGTCCAACCCCATGGGAGCAGCCTTGGCTGAAGCCAGCGAGGCCACTGACATGGGCTCTGCAGAGCCCACAGGGACCCCTCCAGCCATGACACCCTCCCCAGCACACAGGACCAGAACAAGCCTTTTCCCTCCTATTTTATCTCAAAAGCTCCTGCGTCCCCCTTCCCTCAGACAGAGGGGAGGAGGAGGGACGCTGACGGCGGCAGAGCTTCACACTTGCTCTGCATGTGCAAGCACCCAGCTCGCCTCTGCCCTGCCAGGAGGCACCTCTGAAACCCTGGGGACAGCCCTGGCAGGGCTGGTGTCCCTTGTCCCCTCCCAAGGCTTCTCCAAAGGCACCAAACCACCAGAGAACTCTTCACCCCAAACCCACCCCATGAGCTGAGCAGAAAAGCTGCAGTGAAGCAAGAGGGGAAACTGAGGCACAAGAAAATAAAAACAGCGGCATGTGATGCTCTGTAGGAAGCTAACAGGGATGGTCAGGATCCCATCCCCGAGGGCAGAACCTTCACCGTCACCCACCAGGCACCCCCCCGGGACCACCATCTCACCGGGGCTCCCGGCCATCCCCAGCATCACACCCAGCCCCAAAGCCCGTGCCACGGTGTCCCCAGCTGTCCCCGTCCCCCTCACCTGCAGGTAGTTGCTCTCGCAGTAGTCAGCGACCCTGTGGAGGTTGCAGTGGTGGTCGCGCAGGACCTGCCGGCCTGCCGGGATGTCGCGCTGCTGCAGCTGCTCCAGCTCCGACATGGTGCTGGGCTCAGCTCCCACTTCCTCCCTGGCCGCCTCGGCGCCGTGTTTTGAAGCTCGCGGCGGTGCTGACGCAGGGCCCGTAGGCGCCGCGGTGTCCCCGTCCCCCCCTGGGGGACACCCCATGGGCACGGAGCCCACCCCACGGCCACCTTTACATCTTGGCCCTCTGGAGAGCCAGGGGTGATGAGGAAAAGTGGGGCAGGGGCAGTGGGGAGGAAGCCAGTGTAGCCCCAGCCCCATGAGGGATGTGTTGGGGGACTGGGGGTCACCCCACGGGGGCAGGGGGTGAGTGTGGCTGCGATGGTGAAGGATGGGAGTCACAGAGGAACTGGCAGTGCGGGGTGGGGGGTGAGCGACTGAAAAAGATCCCGACCCCCATCTCTACCACCTGCGCCCACCCTCCACGAGCCGCTGCCGCCCTCCCGGTGGGTGTGGGGCTGAGCCGGGCTGGGGTGCAGCCAGGGGGGGTGATTCCCTTCCCTTCGCCTTTATCAGCCGGGCAGGAGATACAGCCAAGGGCAGCGCATCCACTGCCACGTCCTCCTCCCTGGAAAAGCCCCGTGTGCCCTGGGCATCCCACACAGCACTGTCACACACAGAATCATCCAGGTTGGAAAAGCCCCTCGGGATCATCGAGTCCAACCCTCAGCCCGACTCTACAAAGTTCTCCCCTACCCCACGTCCCCCAACAGCTCATCCAAACGACCCTTAAACACACCCAGGGGTGGGGACTCCACCCCCTGCCTGGGCAGCCTATTCCACTCTCTGACCACTCTTTCTGGGAAAGATTTTTTCCTCATGTCCAGTCTGAACCTCCCCTGTTGCAGTTTAGAGCTGTTCCCTCTTGTTCTGTCACTAATTACCTGTGACCTGTCCCAGTCCCCCCAACCTCACTCAGCTCAGAGGGATGTGACAAGTGACCCCACGGTGGTGCCCATCTTTCCCTCGCCCGGGACAGCGTGTCCTTCTCCCTGCTCTGCTTAACAACCTTTCACATCCCCAGGGGTGAGGCTGTTTCCAGGGCAGGAAATTCCTACTTGCCCAGTGCTTGGAAATCCCCCTCCACCCTCTCCTCCTCTTCCTCCTCCCCACGCAGGTCCCTCCTTGGGGCCTCCTGGACTCTGTCCTCAGCCCCAGCAACTTTACACCGGCCAGACAGGAGCAAAACCCACGTTAGGGCTTGGCCCTTCCTGAGCCCGTGGCCCCACCAGCACAAGGACGAGGGAAATGATGAATTTCCTCCAGCACCAACCCAGCTCCTCACACCCTGAAGGACCAAGAGCCGCCCGAGCTGCTCCCGGCCCCTGAGGAGGCTGCACCAGTCCCCAGAATTGCTCTTGCCCCCGCTCCCCTCCTCTCCATCCGCTCCTAAACTCGGTGAAAGCTGCTGCAGTTCCCACAGGGCCAGTCTGTCCCAGTCAGGACAGGACCCAGACACCCCACAGGCTCAGACACCCATAGCAGGGACTCAAGAGCTTCCCAGGTGCCCCAGTCCCCCCACCCCATAAAGCATTTCTCCACCCCATCCTTCCTCCCACATCCACCCCCTCCCCACAGCCCCAGCACTGATTATCCTTATTTAAGGCTAATGCCCAACACCTGACCAGCTTATTCTCCTGAGTCTATCATCAGCTTAAGGCCCAAAGACATCTGCTCCCCACCACCCTCCCGGAGAGCTGACGAAGTCTTCAAGCCTGGAGCAAGAGAGCAAAGGCTCAGTTGACAGCATCTCCTCTCAGCTGCATCTCTGAACGTCCCCACCACTGAGAGGGGCAGCTCCTCGTCCCCGGAGGTAAGTGGCTTTGCTCCCTCCAGGTACAAATGGCATCGTGGGGTCCACCCGGTTTGGGACCCTCCAGTCCGTGGCTGTGCCACAGCTTTTGGCTCCTCACGCTCTGCCACGAGCATCTCCTGGGGTGTCAACGGGGGGAGAGCAGCACCAGGCACACACGCCACTGCAGAAAACCAGCAGCATCTGGGACACGCAAGCTTGACACCTTCCAAAGCAGGGCCAAGGCATGTTTTGGCTTAATCACACTGACTTTTTTTTATTTAAAAGGTTGTGTCCAGGCTTTTAAACCCAAGTTTTAACATGGGAACAGATCTCAGCAGCACAGGTCAGCTGTGTGGGAATCTCACCTAACCCTTGGATGGGCTTTCATGAAAAAAGAGCTGGACTTTTCCAACCCACACGGCCTCAAAAACTTTCAGTCACAGCAAGCAATGCCTCTGCGTGCAAATAGGCAAGGTCACCGCAGTGACGGGGCCATAATCCATGTTACCACTTACCTGGGAGGGAAAGCACAAGGAGGGGAGAGAAGAAAAAAAAGAAGAAAAGATACTTAGTTCCTTAGAAAACCTGAATCTTGCCCAGGCACAGGATGCTGATCAGGAAGGTCTAGTTTGCAGACCTGGGCATCCAGGTTCTCCCCTGAGGCTCCGACAGCTCCAAGGCAGCAGCTTTTCTCTGGGCTCAGCCAGCCCCACTCAACTGGCCACTCGTGTCTTGGGGAAACAGCCTCTGTGGTAGCCAAGACCCCTTTAAAAACCAGGCTGGCTCCTCCTCCACTGCCCCCAAACTGCATCTGTCGCTCGATGTGCCTGCTGAGAACAAGCAAACGAAAATCTGGTTACAGCAGATGTTACAAGAAGGGTTTTTGAAAGGTGCCTGGAAGGTGCCTCCCGCCTCGGGGTTTTTTTTTAGCATCAGCCCATCTCTCACTGTGGGGGTAGCTGAGACATTAGTGCTGTTTGCAACACTGTCAGGGCCAAAGCAACAGTCCTAATGTGTCTTAGAAGCCCAGCTCTATGCTAATAACGAGCTGTTTCCCTGTGGTTACAGGGCAAAATGGCTCAGGACATGACAGAGAAGGAGCTGCTGAAGATGGAGCTGGATCAGCTGAAGAAGGAGGTGAAGAACGAGAGGCAAATGGTGAGTCTTCCACCCAAAACACAAAAGGGCAGTTCCCTGGGGTAACCTTTAGACCTGATCATGCTGCAAAGAACCGCAACCCCTGAAATTAAACCTCAAATACAGGCAGAAGCACGTGCACTCGAACCTCTCCCCTCAAGGCAAACATCCCCCTCAGGCTCAGCCTCATGTCCCAGAGCCCAGGGGCTGCAGCCCCGCACCCAGCGAGGTGCCTGTAGCACCCTGGGGCTGCTGGGTGGGGTGTTCGTGGCCACGGTTCCCCTCTCCCGGCTGTTCAAATGGGTTTGTAGGGAGCTGACGAGCGGGAACGCAGCTCTGCGGTGAGGATTCCATCCCATAACCAACACGGAGCGTCTCCTTCCTCGGCAGGTCTCCAAGACCGGCAAAGAGATCAAGGAGTACATCGAGTCCATGGCGGGCGAGGACCCACTGCTGAAAGGAGTCCCCGAGGACAAGAACCCCTTTAAGGAGAAGGGTGGCTGTACAATAAGTTGACCCCCCCGCTGTGTCACTGCTGGGCACGGGGATGTTCCCGTGTGGAAGCCGAGACTGTCAAAAACCTGCTTTCCCTGTAGTCTGACTTCAGCACTGGGGAGTCCAGAACCAAGGCGTAGCACATCTAAACTATGACAAAAGGACAAAAAAAAAAAAAAAAAGAAAGAAAACAAGAGGAAAAAAAAAAAATTACCCCCCTGCCACCGGAGATGAGGTTCAGCAGCCAGCGCAGAGTGTGCTTTTGGGCTCTCACAGCTGATCTACGTTTGATTTCCTGCAAGCAAAACTTCTGCATTTTTAGCAGCCAGCAGCAAACTGGGGTTTAATGAAACCACAGAACTGTCTGGTCTCACACTTCTCCAAGCAGCCCAGCCCCGAGCCAAGCCCCCGCTTGCTGCAGAAAAGCCTCCCAGCAGCACTTTGCTCAAGTCGGTCCCTCTTGATGCCTCAGTTTCCCCATCTGGCACAGGAAAGCAATACTCACCCCGTTGTTTTGGGACTTCCAGGGCTCTGAAGCTTTATTCTCTTTACTCCTACTCTGTTGACCACCGCTGCCCACCGCTTGCACCCACCGTGCAGCTGGCACCCAGAGCCAGGGGATGGCCGGAGCAGGGCTGGGTGGGCTTCACCCAACGCAGGGTAGGGCACGGGAAGGAGCGAGGCCCCAGGCAGCTTGTTCAAACCCTCACCCCGCCTCTCAGTCTCGCTTCCTCCTCCCCTGGAAACCCCCTGGCAGCTGTGGGAAAGCAAGCCCAGGGCTGTCAGGTCCTGCCCGTGACCGTGGTGGCTCTGAGCACCGTCTCTGCTTCACCACCAGCTCCCCTCTGCTGCTGCCACCGGGCCCCGTATGGGCAGAAGGGCTGCGACGTCGCATCCCACCACGTCCCGTCAGTGATGGGGATGACTTGGAGCAGGCAGTTTGGGGGGGCAGCAGCTCCTTGGAGCAAGACAGGACTCACCAAGCCCTAAACTAGCAAGGCCAGGCCCTAATCATCCTGCTCCCAAAGGCAGCTCTTTTTTAGGACAAATTTCATCCTCTGCTTGGTAGAAAAAAAGCACATCAGCTGGGGCACAGCCAGCTGCCGAGTTCAGTAGGGTGATACTTTGGGGAAGATTTGTGGGGTTTGTTTTTTGAGGTGTTGGGATTCTTTTGTTCTCTTTTTTTTTTTTTTTTTTCTAAATCCATCACAGCTACATATTCTTTGGGAAAACTCCCCAAACTTCCCCAATCAATATCAAACAGAAGCAGCAGCTCTTTTTCTTTCTCAGAGCCCCTCAGGTCCCGTCCCTGACGCAGGCTGTCCCCATCCCGCTTCTGCTTTATGCTAGCCCACCTCTGACACGGCAGCAGCCCTCGGGCCCATGGTGAAACACTCCCCTGGGGCTCAGCACAGAGGTTACACACATCCCACGGCAGATTTACACACAGAGAAGACAATGGCCACAAACTCAAGGCAGAAACAAACCTCTTCCATCCAGTGTTTGGGAAGAGACGATGGTGCAGCAGGTACTCGCTGCAGGTGTGGGGTTACTGCGACACTGGTGGCTGCCGCTGGGGCTCCTGGGCCTGGGACTAGTTTAAACACGGTGCTCGCAAGGAAATTGCTTTTGACCCCACTTGGAGCAGCGTTTCCCTGCCTGCTGGTCTCATCGATGGGCTGGCCCAGCTCAGCCCGGTGTCCATGGGGCTGGGGGGGCCCCCTCAGCACTTCAGCTCCAGAGACACCCCAAGGTGGGGGTTCCCTGGCAGAGGACTGACACATGGAAGAGGCTTTTCCTCAGGCAGGGGGTCTCCATCACTCCCCTGCAGCCAGTACCACTCTGCATACCTCCCTAGCTTAAAAAAAAAAAGGACAAAAATAAAGGTGGTGGTGGTTTCCTTCTTTCCTGCAGACGCTAAATAAACCCACCAGCTCGACCATTGCCTCTGTCTTTCTTGTGGCTGCGAGGGGCAGGGCTGTGGGGCTGCCTGGCTCAGCCTGGGCGCAGCTCTTAGGCCAAAGCAGAGCACCAGAGCCTGGTCTGCCTAAACCAGGGTGATAACCCAGATGCTGTCGGGTTCCTGGTGCTCAGCAGGGATTGACCCGTTAATCGACGTTAAACGGCTGGAAACCCGCGTCAGAGCCGGCTAAGCCACTGCCGAAGGGATTTAGGACGCTCCTGGCCCAACGGCGGCTTAAACCAAGGCCGGGTCTTTGGGGCCGGATCCCCCAGCGCCCACGCCGGTCCGCGAACCCGAAACGAAGAGTCGTCGCTACACTATAACGCGTTGGGAGGCGGGGCGGAGCGCGCTTCCAGCCAATAGCAGCGCGCGTAGGCGAGAGTGTCAACCCGCGCGCCCAATCAGCGCCGGCAGCTGCGAGGGCGGGGGGGCCCCGCCGGTCTCTGCTCCGCCTCTCCCGCGCATGCGTAGTGAAGAGCCGGCGCCCCCGCACAAAATGGAGCCCGGCGGGGGCCGGGAGGGCGCACCCGGTGCTACCCCGTTTCCCTCCCGCTACCCCTCCCCGGTTCGTCCCGGTTACGCGGCTGCCACCCGCCGCGTTACCGGAGCGGCGGCGAAGGCCAAAAAGAACACGAGGTCCCACCGAGATTTGAACTCGGATCGCTGGATTCAAAGTCCAGAGTGCTAACCATTACACCATGGGACCGCTACGTGTACAACTCCGCGCCGCGCTCTCGGTCTATTTCTTCACTCACGGGTGAAACCGCGCCCCGCCCCCCCCCCCCGGTCTGGTCCGGTGTGTCCCCCCCCCACCTCATCTCCGTGGGGACGGGGGTTCTGCTTCCCACCTCTCCGGTACCGCCGGTGCGGCGCGTCCGCGCACGCCGGGATTGGCCCCGCTCCGCTCCGCGCCCGGCCGTGGGGTGGGTTCGGGGGGGACCGTCCCGTGTTCCCCCACCACCACCACACCGTGGGCAGCCTCCGGACCCTCCCGGGTGGCTCAAGGGCACCGAGAGCGACCTGTCGGTGCCCTTGAGCCACCCGGGAGGGTCCGGAGGCTGCAGCGCGGTTGGGGAGCAGCAGCGGTGCTGCACAGCTGCATCCCGGGGGCGGGGGGGGGGGGAGGGCGAAGCACTGCAGAGAGTCCATCCCCCCTCTCCCAGCACCCCCGGACACGAAAATTCTATTAATTATTCCTACAAACCCCTTTAAATCACGATACCGGCCCCATTTGGGTGCTACCGGCACCGACGACAGGCCGTAGCATCCCCTGGGATAGCCCCGAGCTTCACTGCGGCCACCTCCCCTCCTCATCCCCAACTCTCAACAACCATTTCCCCCCTTTCTTTCTTTTTTCCTCATTTCCCCCCTTCCTTTCTCCCTTTACCCCTCTATTTCCCCCTTCCTTACTCTATTTTTCCTCATTTCCCCCCCTTTCTCTATTTTAACTCAATTCCCCCTTCTTTCTCTATTTTTTCCTCTATTCCCCCCCTCTATTTCTATATTTCTTCCTCCCCCCCAACTCCATAAAAACACACAAAACCAGTATAGGGGTTTTTTTGCTTGTTTGTTGTTTTTTATTATTATTATTTTTAAAAATGAAACAGTGGAGTAAAGCGGTTTGTGGCAAAAAAAAAAAAAAAAAAAAAAAGGCTGGAAGAGAAACGGAGCCCACGTCCATCCGTAATCCCAACTCCACATCCAAGCCAACAAACTGCCTCACGCGAGGGGACAAGGGAAGAACATGGATTAGAAGAGGCAAGGAGGAGAGGGAGGGGGAAAGGGCAAAAAGAAACAAATCAGCTGAAAAGAGGAAAAACAATATCATTACTGGAAAGTACAATTTTTTTTCTGAATAGCCTGAAATTGTATTGGGGCAGCTGCTGGGAGAAGCAGCACCCTCGGGTGCACCCATCCAGTGGATGAGGAGGTGCTGGGTGCTCCCGGAGGCAGGGTGCAGAGTGACACAGCACCCCAAATTCAGCTCAATCACCCCCCTCATGCTGCCATCAACCCGCTGCTGCAGTCCTGCCCCAAAAAGCTGCTGGAAAAAAAAAAACAAAACCAACAACCATCGACTGCAATTCCACCAGCAAAAACCAGGGTTCAGCCCCACCGGGCTGGGGAAGCGAGGAGGATGGAGGTGTACTGCTGATGAAAGAAGTAAATATCCAGGTTCAAAAGGAAAAAAAAAAAAAGTCATGGAAGATTGAGCATTCAAAAAAAAAAAAAAAAAAAAAAGAAATCAGTCACAACCAACCATTTCGGACTGCTGAGGTCTGGAGCTTTTACAACTAATGACCACTTTAAAGTGAAAAGAAAGCCCATAAATTCTATTTTTAAAGAACATTTTTCTTTGGAAAAAAGAAGAGTAATTTTTTTTTTTTTTCCCCTAAACTACAGCATGTGGAGTTGCCACTACCTAGTTTTTAATCTATTGTCTCTAAGAGGTAGATAAACAAAAATGAATTGGTTATATATAAGGTCGTGCCCCCGGGTTTGACGTGCGGTGAAGCTGAGGGACTCCACGGGCACCGGCCGCTCGGGGCTCTCAGGAAATCTTGGGCTTCACGGGGGGTTTCGCCTCCTCTGGAGCCACCCTAAAATTTGCCGGGTTTCGGTTCGGCCGCAGGAACCGACGGAGGCGGCAGTGACGCGGGGGAGAGTCGCAGTTTAGGGCCAGATTTCCTCCTGAAGTCAAGGAATTTGATCCCGAGATTAATCCAGACGCGCTTCGAACGAACCGACGCAATTAACTGCTGGGTAACAAACACTCACACCAATTATGGCCATTTTAAGGATTACTTTCTGCCCTGATTCCGGTCAATCCCATCAATTTCCCGGGATGATCTGCCAACAGCGATGGGAGAGCCCGGCGAGCCCAGCACCATCCCCTGCCTCCCGTCCCTGCTGCGGGCAGCTCTGCTGGGCTCGTGCTCCGGATCAGCCCTTCCCACCCCAAAATATCGGCGAACTCCTTCCTGCTGGATTAAGCGTTGCTTTGCAGAGACCATTTCCCAAACTGGTCCATTAAAAAAAAAAAAAAAAAAATGGCTTCAGTTCTGTCGTACATCCCAACTCCTGGGGCTTAAATTATTAATTTTTTTTTTTTAATTTTTTTTTTTTTTTAAGCAAAAAATCCCTTTCGCTGTTAGCTCGGGCTGATCCGCAGCACCCAAATACTATCCACAGTTCATAACCCACCGCTCTGCCGCGCCGGCGGGGACGAGCTGCTGCCGGGGTCTGGCAGAGCATCCCCCCCCGCTGCCGCGCCCCGCCGCCGCTCAGAGAGGTATTCAACAAAAAACTAAAGAATTCTGTAACGTACAGTAAAGCAGCAGGGATCAAATGCACACCGCAGTCAGCCCGGGGCTGACTTTTGGGTCTGACTCAGTCACTATCCCATCCCGCTGCCCTTCTGGCATCCTCCAGAGCCTTCCTCCTCGGCTCTCCTCATCCTCCTCCACCACACAGCTCTCCCTAACCGCAGGGCATAAAGCCGGGATGCCAAAACTGCCTCCCCACCAGCTGGGAGGGTCTCTGCTGAGCTTGGGGGTGCCAGAGGCCGGATCCTGCCGTGGGGGGTGGTGAGGGACCCCCGCTCTGTCCCTCGGGGCTCCCTGTCAGCTCTGAGGTAGTTTGCACGTGTACGTTTCCAGCTCGCAGCACCTGCACGGTCTCCAAAAAAATTCATGATTTAAGAGCCTCTGGCTGGTTTTGCTCTGCTCTGGATCTCATCCACAATCACAAATGAGTTAAAAAAAGAAATTAAAAAAAAAAAAATTAAAAATCAAACAAAAATAAGAAGAAAGGCTTATTCAACCGAATGGGGACGCATCTCTCTCTTCCCCACGCGCTGCCCATGTGGAGCTGCCGTTGGGATTCCCGAATTAATTCTAAGCCTTGAACAATTATTGCCAAGCACCCGCTCCCAGGCCGCTTCCCGGCCCGTGGCCACCCACCTCCGACCAGCAGATCAAAGCCTCCCGAGCTCAAGCACTGCTCGTCCCCACTGCCCCATCGCTGCTTCCAGCTCCCAAAGCAAATCCATAGCCAAATCCTGCACCCTCCGGCCCGGAAAGACCACAGCCGGACTCGGCACGGCACGGCCCGAGTGGCTGCCGGGAGCCAGCGCGTTAGGAGGATGCTTAAATATTTCTGTGCCCTCTCAGGAGAATACGCGTTTCACAGGATCACACCGATTTCATCCAAACAAAAGAAAAAGCTACAACGGAAAAAAAAGAAATTAAAAACGACCGAAAGAAAAAAAATAATAATCGGAACCCAAAAAAAACCAACCCTCGGTTACTAAATTCTCCGAAAATAAGAAAGTTCCAAAGATATCAAAAGCCTATGTTGTGTGGACCAGCAGGGGACAGGGAGGGAAGACCTACATCAATAAAAAGAAATTAAATTAAAGAAATGTCTTCAACTGTCTTATAGCAAGTCTGCGTTTCTGATCTTTTTTTCAGTCTAGAAAACACTCAAAATAGGTGGAGCTAGAAATTAATATTTTTTTTTTTCTGGCACTGATTAACTATCTGACTAACTTTTACTGCTTTCTTCTTTTTCTTTTTTTTTTTTTTTTAGTGCACTAAAAAAAATAAAAACAAACCCAAAACCTAATGCCCAGGAAACAAAAAAACATAGCTTAGAGGCAGTTTCTTTTCAGTATTTACAATGGATTTTCCTCTAGTTTGACTCCGTAAAACCCTTCCACGCTTGTCAGCCAGGTCAGGCTGCAGGGAGGGAACGCGGCCCCAGCACCGCTGCTGAGCCCCCAGATGCTCTTAGCGGCTGAGAAAGCGTTCAGAGCTTGGAAGAGAAGAAACATTAGCTGGGATTTTGGGATTTTTTTTTTTTCCTTTTTCTCTTTTTCTCCAGCTGAATAGCAAAAGAAGACTCTGATAGCATTAAAACGAGGCGAACCCCCAAATCCAAGTCTCTCCGTAACGCGGCGGCGGCTCGTTGCGGTGATGCTTTGCACGGGACACGGCACCGAGGAGCGCAAAGTGCTTCCAAAGACGGGAACTTGTTCATCCTCACCCCAGCCCTGTGAGGTAGGAGAGCAGCATCACCCCCAGAGGGGAAACTGAGGCCTGGAGAAGTGCTTTGCTTAGCGTCCTTTCCTTTTTGCCCGTGGCAGGAGAGGCAGCCAGCCGCACAAGCTCTGCCTGCTCGCTGCCTGCAACTCCTCCCCGGCACGACCCAGCGAGCAGAAACCCATTTTACCCTGTTCCCCAATCCTGCCTGGAGGCTCCCTACGTCCCCCTGCTCCAACTTAAACGCTCCGCATCCTTCCTCACCACACGGACAAGGATGTTTCAGGACAGCAGCTGATCCCCTCTGCATCCCAGGATGGGGCAGGGCTGAGGCTGCTCCTTGCTCACGGAGGGAAAAAAAAAAAATTAAAATGAAAAAAAAAAAAAAAATTATTTCTGCTAGGATAAAAGCACGGCAGAGAGGAGCTGACGGCATCTCTCACCCCTCCACGAGGATGTTCCCCCTAAATTACCTTTTATTCTGGCACAAAGAGAGCGGCTAGAAGAGCTACTGCAGGGCCAGGGATCCTTCCTGCTTGCTTTTGGGGTTCACTAGAGCTTTTTTTTTTTTCCTGCTTATTCGTTCCAGGCCTGATCCAGGGCTCACTCGCGTCTCCTGCCACCCATCTCACCAACCAGCCGCGCTGGGGATCCTGTTTTATCCCGCTCTCGCTCTTCCCAGCTCAGCTTGGCTCCGGAGAAAGATGGGAGATGCTTGGAGGCGTCTTCCTTACTGCAAATCACTTTATATAAATAATTTCCCTTGGGAAAACAAAGAGATTTCCCCCCCCAGAAAAAGCATCGATCGCTCCTACGTTACAGCAGCGGGACCAGCTTGGGGGTGGGAAAAAGCATCAAAGGTTTCCCCTGAATCATCAGATTTTTAGGTCAAGATCTTCTCACTGCAACAACCAGATCAACAGGACTGGGGGTGCTTGGGGTGGGATTTGTTGGGGTTTTTTTATCCCTCAATGATACAGTTTGAACCAGTTATCAAAAATGCTTGCTGTTGGAAAAAGACAATTATAATCACCGATGTCTGAATACACTGTTCTGTGCAAGGCTGGGAAAAAAAAAAAAAGTAGAGAGCCAGAGATTTCAAGTAATAAGAAACCATTTTTCCTAGGACAAATATCAGACTTCCTAAAAAAAAAAAAAAAAAATTTAAAAATAAGGAAAACCCCACAGAAGCCCCTCTCCCACGGCCCTGAGGGGCAGGAGCTGCCAGCCGGGTGCTGCCAAGCCCTGATTTTGCTCCTTTGACCCCAAATTTATGGAAAGAAAAAGGGTCGGTGCTTCCCTACCGCCAGTGATGGGCCGGAACCCATGCTCCTCACCCACCCCAAATATTTTGGTGGGGCGGCGGGATGGGGATGGCAGCGCCCACTGCTCCCAAATTCACTTTACCACCACCGAATTTCTTGTATTTTTTAACTATCATTCAAGCAAGGGTCGTTTTCCTGCAGGTATGGTGAAAAATAGCAAGATGGGACTTAAAAAAAAAACAGCCCATGGACCTTTTAGAGCGGGCAGAGAGGTTCAGGCCCGTCGGTCCTCAGGGTTCATTCATCCTCTCTCTCCTCGATGTGCGTTTATATAAAAAAAAAAAATTGGCTCCCATTAATTTCTCTCTCTCTCCTTCTCACTTTTTTTTTTTTTTTAATTGCTTATCCTCGGTAAAACGGAGGCAAATCTCTGTAAAATATTTAACAGCATCATAGTGGAGAAGATGGTTCGACACTGCCTCCGTGGCAACACAGGAGGCCGATTCGTTTGGGTTCTGGGATATATATAAATATATATATATATATATGGCTTCCAAGTGTTTGAAAAAAAAAAAAATCGCCTGAGCTGGTGTGGTTTAAATACCAGCAAACCCCGTGTACCCCACTTTGCATAGTCAACGCTGCCTAGGAGTCCGTCCTCACATCCCCGGGAGTGGAAGATTTCTGATCCCAAAGCTCTTTCATCATTTGATTTCTCACTGGAGTTGGATTGAGAAAGGCCTTTCAGCCAGTAGCAGGTTTTGGTTGGGTTTTTTGAAAATTCAATTTAAAAAAAGAAAAAAAGAAAAAAAGAAAGAAATTCAGGGTTTTTTTCCCCAATTGAAAAAAGTTGGTGGGCTCCAATTTGTCCAAGGTCTTGAAGAGTCGCGACATCTGACAGCTCTTGCGTTGTGGTGAAATTCATTAACTGGCTTGAAAAGGCCAAAAAAAAAAAAAAAAAAAGAAGATGCTGCCATCTTTTCCACTATGTCTGAAATTCCTGTCGTTCTCCATAGAGAGCTCATAACACTTGGTTACCTGCACATAACTCCTGGCTCATAAGAAATTATGAAACTTAACTTCTCTTTTCATTAAAAAAATAAAATATTCAAGACTATCAGCTTTTATATAAAATATCAGCAAGCCCAAAAAAAAAAAAAAAAATCAATTGCTGAGGTAACTTCATACCTTGAGGTAGCTTTTTTTTTTCTTTTCTCTTCTTTTTTTTTTTTTTCTTTTTTTTTCTCTCATTGCTCAAACACACAGCAATACCTGGCCTTCCCCCACATCGCCCTGTTGTTGCAATGGTTTAAAGGACAGTAACTGCTGCCATGTTCCCTTATCAATGAACCACCCGCCTTCCTGATGCTGCATGAACTGAATTTCAAGCCGGGTTTGGCTTTGGAGGATGCGCCCAGGAAAACGCCTGCTCGAGCGGAAGGGCTGGTCTCCACTTCAGAAAATAAACGGGTAAAAACATCAGTGCGAGGTTTGTCCCAAATTCCCTCCTTTTAGCCTCAAATTGATTCACCCAGGGGTTGCTCCCGGGTCTCCTGCCACCTGGTGGGTGCAGGATCCAGCATCATCCCTCAGATTAATCCCAATCATCCCCCCCCCCAGATGAATCCCAATTTTGCTTTTCCACCTTCCCGCCCCAATTTGCAGGAAAATCAGCGTAAATCCACATTTCAGATGCATTTGCAGAAAAAAAAAAAAAAAAAAAAAAAAAATGCAGCACGGGGGCTGCCCCAGCTCCACCATGGAGACAAGACCTTCCCCTGCCTGGAAGAGGCGATGGCAGCAGTTACTGTCCCTTCCAAATACTCAATATTAAAAACAAATCATTAAAATATATCTAAAATATAAAATCCACATAAGAGTGACGGGAATCAGTAACCATATTACATTCGTTTGACGTATATATTTGGTATCGTCTCATGAGAACAATTATTCTTACTGCAGAAAGGAGGGTGGTGGTTGGTGTTTGTTTTTTTTAAATAACAAAAAAAATATCTTTATAAGCTAATAAAAATGTGCCAAATTTCAGGAATATTTTTTTCCCCACCTAGAGAGATTTGGAGCGGGGGCGGGGGAGTAAGACACAAACAGCCCCAGGGGAGTTCATGTGAGCTGGCACCTCCCCAGTTCGCTAATAAATATATTCCCTGGGTGTTTTCAGAAAAAAAAAAAAAAAACAAAAAACCACCCTGTATTCCCCCACGGCTGAGCCCCTGGAGGCTCCGAGCCCCTGGAGGCTCCGATGGGACTTCAGGGCACAAACCTCCCGCTCTGGGTGGGGAAACTGAGGCTGAGGGCAGCTGGCAGGGGACGTGGCAAAGGAGTTGGGCACAAAACCAGCCCCGGATCAGCGGCAAAGCCAAGTCCCCTGCGGCTGGGCATCGCTGCGCTGCACCCCTCAGCCCCTCCGGCTCCCTCCCGACCCCCCAAACCATTCTGCATGCATTTAATTCCCATAATCTGATTATTAAAGAGATGAAGATTAATTCAATGTTTCCTACCAAGCAGGGGTTTCTTTGCCTTTTTTTTTTTTTTTTTTTGGTGGTGGTTTATTGCTGTTGCTTGAAAGGAGGAGGGAAAAGCAAAAGCCCTTCCCTCACCCCTTCCCTTCCCCAGACAGTTTGCCTCGTCTCTAGGACGGGTCGTCACCTCCGCAGCGGAGATCACTGAGAAAAATGGTCGCATGTCCCGCTTCTGCCATTATTTCATAGGCTTCAAAAAAAAAAAAAAAAAAAATTAAAAAAAAAAAAAAAGTCTTTCTTTAAACTAACCTAAAATGAAAAGAAACATTCAAACAACTGAAAGAAAAAAAATAATCATCCTGGAAAATAGAGGTGCTCTCCTGGCTTCTAAGGCTTTACAAGGCACTGCACTGCAGGCAGCATAGGCAGGAGGAATCCTGCCCTCCCACCTGCCTGCCGGTGGTTCCGAGACTGGAGCGGTGCAGAGCTCCCAAGGGACACAAATCCATTTGGTGTTAAGGTGGGGGTGTTTTTTTATCTTTTTTTTTTTTTTTTTTTTTTTGCCCACAATGGATCTTGTTACCAACAGGGGGTTGGCAAGAATCCCCTGGAATTTCTCTTAAAAAAAAAATTAAAACTGAAAAAAAAAAAAAAAAAAAAATCAAAATTAAATGCTCCAAAAGGCTTAACGTCGCTCTGGGAATATCCACCAGCCGCGGGGAGGGAGGGAGCGAGGGGTCAGGGAGACGCAGCCACCGGGCACCTCAGCTGGGACAGGACCTCCAGAGGCTACTTAAATGAGAGGGCAAATGCTGCAGCCGTGAGAGGGGACCCAGCGCCGCGGTGGCCGCGGCTTCGTCACACCATCATCCCTGGGCACCCGGCGCCGCGCTGCCGGCGCGTTGCAGCACCTCTCGCTTCATTTAAGTAGCTGTCCTGGCACGTGGAGCTAAAAACGGATCCAAATTTTTTTTTTTTTTTTTTTTTTTTTTTTTACCCTAGCCATCTACCTTGGAAGCCAATCAAACTGCCTTTTAATCTCGATCGGTTAATGAAAAAATTAGCATCTGTCTACGGTAACTGATTCCCAGCCACTCTTAAGCCCGGCATTGGCTTGTTCCACTTTTCACGTTGGTGTCGGTGCTGCTCTTATTTCCTCCGCGCTTGCGTCTGGCCGCTCTGTCCCTTCTGGTGCTGCTGCTTCACCTGGGCCAGGATGTCTCGGATCTTGCGCTGAGCCATCTGCGGATGAAAAGAGCAAAAGAGGGGAGCTGGGGGGGGGATCCCGGGGCCAGCGAGACTCTGGGGGTGAGGGAAACAGCTTTGCATGTCGTGAAAGATGCTGGAGAGAACTGGCTCCTGGAAATCCCTTCCTGCCCTAGTTTTAGTGGCGTTTCCTCCAGAAGTTGGGTTTGGGAGGTCACACTCTGCGTGTGTGTGCACTCCCACGCCTCTTCCTGCTTCCCCCACCATCACCCACAGCAAAAGGCACAGCTCACCACCACCCACTTCTGCAACCACCACCAGCCAGGCGTGGAAAAAACTTCCACAGGAGGATACGCACATGGGCACAACCCCATACAAGCCATCAGAGAATCCACTAGTGTTTAGCACAGGAGCTGCCGGGGCCCTACCTGGCTGGCGTAGAAGTGCCCGATGATCTTCACGATGACCTGCTCATTCTCGTCAGGGGTCTGGTCCCGCGGCACCACCACCTCGGCTGCTGTCAGGTTCTGCAGCTCATTGACCTGCCGGGAAGAGGCAGAGATCACCCCGTCGCGCCGTGCGGGAAGGACGAGTCCCTCCGGGAAATCCCAGCCAGTCCCTCAGGAAATCTGTCCCTGGGGTGTCCCCAGGCACTGCCATGAAGCAGCCACCCTCCCAGGGAGGGGGGTGTGTGTGTCCCAGGTGCTCCCACCCCCATCCAAGCACCACTTTTCCTTACGGTTTTGCCCCCTTTGCCGATGACCCTGCCCGCGGCCGAGGCGGGGACCCGGATGTGTGTCTCCAGCTTCACTTCTTCCTTCGGTCCAAAGAAGTTTTCCTCTTTCAGCTTCCCGTAAATCCTGCCTTGTGCCTGCAGAGGGGACGGAGCACGGAGTCAGATGCCATCCGAGATGCCTTTCCCCGGCGTGTCCCCACCACGGCAGCCGGCTCAGGGGTCTCCACCCCTGGGACCCGCCAGCATCCCAGGAAATCCCAGTTCCTCAGGGTTTCAAACCAGCTCAGCCCCTGGGAGAGCTGATGGTGGGTTAACCCAGCCACAAACTGGAGGGCTCGAAATTGGGGTCAACTGCCCTGCTCCTCCCTTCCCAGCTCCACGGGGTGGCAGAAACAGACTCCCCAAATCCCCCGCGGTGACGGCAGCACAGGGGGAACCTTGAACTGAGCTTCTGGAGGGCCCGTGATGACGACCATGCGCACTTTGGAGTCCGGCGTCTCCGGAGGAGCAATCTGGAGCAGGGAGAGAGACGATGGCTGCAGTGGGGAGCGCTGTAGGACTGGGCCCCCAGCCTGAGCACCTGGGCTTTTCCAGGTGGTTTTTGCAGCCAGAAAGGCCTCCCCCCCCCGGCTCAGGGAGGTGCTGGCAGAGGTGGGGGTCCTTGCCGGGACAACCCTACCTTGATAGAGGCACTTGCGAACCGGGAGAGCTGCTTGATGTGCTGCCCCTTCTTGCCGATGATGGCGCCGACCGCCTGCGCGGGGATGAAGACATGCACCGTCTCCTGCTCCGGAGGCTGTGGGTACAGTGTCACCGGCTCAGTGTCACCGTTCAGGGCTCAGTGTGTCACCACGGGGATCAAGGCTCCAAGTCCCCTCTCAAATGATGCCCACACCTCTCCCAAGGGTGCAGGGCTGAGCCACCACCAGACCCTGTGGGGTCTGATCACCTTCTCTGTTGTGTTTACAAGACCAGATCCCACCCCCACGCTGGACCTGACTTGCCTGCTGGCAGCGGGGGATGCTGAAGGCATAACCCTCACCATCACAAGGGTCTTCTCCATGTGGGGGAGATCCCCAAGCTGGAAGCAGGAGGAGTTCGAGCTGCCTGGTGTTCACCTACCATGAAGGAGCTGTACGGCGCAGCCCCGGAGACACTGCTGGGTGGAGGAGGTACTGCGTTGGAGGAGGCAGGGAAGAGGCCAACTGCAGCCAGGTTAAGGCCAGGGATGAGGTGAGATTGTAACTAAGGGCGAGAGGAGAGAAACGCTCATTGTTTTTATCGGGGCGTCCTCCTAGAGAGCTCCCATCAGCCGAGATGCAGGGCAGGACCGGATTCCACTCACACTCATGGCGGCCACGTCGTTCTCGTAGGCTTCCCGCACTTTCTTCATGATCTCCTGCTCCGCTTTGCAGCAGTTCTCGATGGAGCCCTTCACCGTGATGGTCCTTTCGGGGTTGTACAGGGTCAGGTCCTGCAAGCTGAGGGGACAGGCAGGGTCAGCGCCAAGACCCTGCCCAACCAGTTCTCCAGTCCTTTTGATGGGTGGTCTCGGGGTGTCGGGGACACTGGGTGCTACTGTCACCATGTTCTGGGACTGTCTGGTCCCAGTCAGAGCAGGTATCATGGTTTGCACTGGGAAGTCCACCCTGCCTTCCCTAAAAACATGGCTTAAGAGCGAAACCCCTGTCCCAGCCATCAAACCAGCCAGTGCTGAGCTCTGCAGCCCTGAAGGGACAGGGAGGGAACACCAAAGGGATGGGGAGAGGAATACAGAAAATATAAAGCCAAGATTTTTCAAGAGAGCTTTGGGGAGTAAAGCACCCACGCCATGGGCTGGCTTCCCAGCTGACAGAGAGGCATCTCTGCCCACTCTCATCATATCACCCGTCTCCTCCTCATCCTCCCCATCTGCCCTGGGCTGAAGAAGGTCTGCCCTGGTTTCCCCAAAGGGAGCGAGGAGCCTTACGACGAGATGGTGATTTTTGTCTCCGTGTCCTGCTCCACTTTCTTCAAGTTTCGCCCTTCTTTGCCGATCAGGCGCCCCACAAAGTTGTTATGGGCCAAGATTTTCAGAGGCACTTCATCAGCTCTTGAGAGAGGAATAGGGGAAAAACCAACATGAAGGATTACTGCAGCCAGAAGAGGAGGGATTTGGTACAGAGGGATGGGGGAAGCTCAAGTCCCCTTGCTTAGAGTCCCTGGGTCCCCCAAACCGAAGCTCCTGCACACATGGGAGCATCACCTGGCTCTGGGCGTTGGGATGGTACCAGAGCCCAGCGAAGAGCCGCGCCTGGGATAAGCGTGCACAGACAGGCAGGGGGAAACCTTACGTCTTGGTGTCCTTCGCCTCCTTCTGCATGATCTCCAAAATCATCTTGCAGGCGGCGGAGCAGCCCTCGGGGGTGGAGTGGATGCTGATGGCTTTTTCTGCAGCTCCTGCATTTTCCTTCCGGTGCACATCGATCCTGCAAGCACGGGATGGGCGTTGGGGAGGAGGAGCAGCTCTGCAGCTTCCCGGTAGCGTTAGCGCCGGCTGCTCCGCTCCCCACAAACCGCCTGGAGCTCACACTCAGCTGTAAGGTTATATGCACCCAGGGAAGGCAAGAGGAGTTAATTCTGGGCTCGATACTCGACGTGGACGTAGCGGCTAGAAGCTCAAATCACAGAAATCCAAATAAGGCATCAGCATCTATTTATTTTAAGCAACAGGAGTGATTAAGTGGTGGAACAAGCACGTGCCTGGGGGACGGGATGGGCTGTCCATCACTTCACGTCTCAGATAAAGCCTTCCTTGGGGGACAAGAGCCCTAGCCAACACAAACTTGGGGGCCAAACGCAAGAGCAGGCAGGTGAAGCACAACAAGCTCATGTTAAATGAGACCAGCTGAAGCAGTGACCTCCCCGTGCGCCTGCCCAGGTCCCGTCCCAGCCACGACAACCCCAGCAAAGGGAGACATGGAGGGAACTGCAGCCAAGAAAGCCTGGCTGGGGCAGGGCATGGGAAGGTGGCTCTTGGACACACTGCCCTGCACGGCAGGAGAGCCGGAGGGGCCTCAAATAGCCTGTTCTCCAAAAAAACAAAAAATCCAGCCTCGTAGATCACTGCAGACCGCTGGGCTCAACAAGGTGCAAACCTGCTCGTGGGAGAACGGACTCACTTGGACTGCGTCTGCTTGGTGATGTTCCTGATGGTGGCTCCTTCCTTGCCGATGATGGCACCCACGTACTGGGTGGGCACCAGGAGGCGAAGGGGGATATCCACTGGCTGCTGCTTGACCGGTGCCCCCGCAGTGACGGGGGAGCCCTGCCTGGGGGCACCGCGCGCTCCGAAGCCGCCCCGTCGCCCGTTCTCCGGCCCTTGCAGGGACTGCTCGTCGGGGATGTAGGAGACCTTCAGCGCGTGGTTCTCCAGCTGGTGCCCGTTCAGCTTCATGATGGCTCTGGAAGTGGAGAAGGGGTCGGGGTGGGGGTCCCTCCTGTCACACTCCCACGCCAAGCGGCAGCGCATCAGAATTAGCTCAACACAAAACGGGCCAAGCCCTCCCTGGCGTAACGCCCAGAGAGGAAGCACCAGGACGAAGGAAAGGAGATGTCAGCGATGCCACAGGGACCTGGCAGGACTTTCCAATCAGCGTGGATGAGCCAAAGTATTTTAAAGGGAACCTTTCCGAGCAACCAGGGCAAGGACAGGTTTGTGCAGGGAGCGATTCCCACATCTCCTCTGCCTTATGATTTTTGTCTGATATCTCAAATCCCTCTCCCGGCAGGACTTCAGGGACTGCAAGAGCTGAAAGCTGTCGATAGATGGGGCTGGCAGCAAGAGCAAAGCGACGGCTTTGGCCACTGCTCTCTGCAGCTCCTTCAAACCTCCCCAGTTTCCTACGGAGACAACCCAAACTGCAGCTCTCCAGAAAGTGGTCAGTGACTCAACTCTTGCAAAAAAAACCCCAAAAAAAACCCCAAACAACCCCAAACCAAAAAAAACCCTAAAACTGGCTGAACAGAGAGTTTCCCTGCTAGCAGCCCCATCGCTGCAGGACACGATGGGACTAGAGAGAGATGCTTGATGAAGCACACGCGTCCCTGGAGGAGGAAAAAGCAGAGAAGGGTTGCAGATCTGACAGCAAAACTAACTGCACAACATTCTTTTGCTGGGTGCTTCCTGGTAAAAGAAACACAAAATATTTCACCTCATAGGGTGCAAAGTGCAGAGCTGGTGTGGATGGACAAGGGACAGGAGGGCAAACCAGGAGCGTTCCTCTTGCTGGGCTCCACAGCCAGACCCTGCCCCGTGTTATTACAGAAAGTAAAACAAGACAGCGGTTCCCCCACGAAGGTTTGCTGCGGCCACACATGCAACCACAGCAAATTTGGGTTTGACAGCTGAAGTATTATCGGCCGGAAGGCCATTTGGAAGCCGGCGCTTTGGCAGAGTGACCACAGGCGACGTCCCTGGGGACGGTGGCGCGGCCACTGTGGCCACATTTGAGACGTGGCCGCCTCGGTGACGGAAACATTCCTGGATTAAAAACCTATCAATCAACCCCTGGGCTCCTCCAGGCTGCCCTCCGAGGAAAGTGCTGATCCCCTCCCTTTCCAGAGTCCCTCATCAGGGTAAAAGGAAAGCAAAATAAAGAAAGGTGAATACCGCATTAATTTTCCATTTGCATTTAGTGTAAAGTCTGACTTTCCCCAGGCCGGGTGGGGAAAGGAGCTGCAAGTGTCCCAATGACACAGCCCCCAGCCAGAGAGGACACTTGCTCCCAACACCTACCAGTTCCTATGATATTTGGTCTCATTATTATTTTTTCTGGAGATGTAACTCCTGAAATCATGTAGGTACAAGAAAATCTCTACTTTTCCTTGAGCGCTTTTTGCTCAAGGAAATTATGTTACATTATGTTTTTACTCTCTGAACCGCACAGCAAAGCCTCAAACCTTGGATGTCCACCTGGAGGTGAAGGAAAAGAAATCAGAACATGGGGAGCACGTCCTCAAAGATTTGTTGCATTTTAGCCAAAATTTAGGAATTCTGGGGTAATCTGAGTCCCAGCATTGGAAATACTGTTTTCTGCAAGCGGGAAAGGGGCTGGAGCCGCAGCAGGGAGGGCAGCCCGAGCTCCTGGGGGGACCACGGGGCACTTACTGCCTGGTCTGCTCCCGGTTGGCATAGGTGACGTTGACAACGGCCGTCTCGCTGTCCGTGTTCACTGCGAGCAAGAGAGGCAGAAATTAGAAAGGCAGCATGAATGCCTCACACCAAGGCCCCCCGAAAAGCTGAGAGACCCTCTCAGACAAGTCCCCACTGGGACGAGTTCCCTTCAGGGCTCCTCAGGGATTTGCAAACATTTTTCTCCTGCGAGGAAGAAGAGTGTCCGAGGGCTCAGGCCATGCTGGGCCTCATCCTGGGCAGCACAGACCCTCCTGTCTTATTTAAAGGATGCCAATGTGTCACTGCACTCTGCAGCAAAGCCACCAAAGCCATCTCCACCCTGTCATCCCTCGCCGGAACCTGGGGACAGCCCCAGGAGCTCCTCCGAGCCCTCTTTTCCATTTCTAGGAGGGTTATGGTAACTCTACTCTCATTAAACATCCCGGGGGCAATATTAAACCTCCTGTCTCAACTGATTGCCATTAGAGCTGAGATAAAATCTGCTGAGTGGAGACAGATAGTCCCTGGCCGGCCTCAGGAGAGCATCCAGCAACTTCCCACGAAGCGGCTGCTGGTGGGTACCCACAGGTGAGGTGGGAACGACGCCAACCCAGCACCCGATGCAGGGACACCCACGTGTGCTGCCCAAAGCCACCACACCAGACTCATCTTTTAGCAATAGAGAACAAAAGAAAAAAAAAAAAAAGCCCCAGCAATCAGGCTGAGACCTCTTGACATCTTTAGCCACGGCTTCTGCTGACAAAGGAAAACTGCGTGCCTGTCCTCACCCTCCTCCCCCCCAAAAATAGCTGGGGCAGAAAGTATCTTAAATAACAGCAAGTTGGCATCTTTTTTCAGTTCTACCTTGCTCGCAGTTTTCTACGGTGCCATACTGGGCTAGCAAACCATCCAGAACCTGGAAAAGGAAGGAAAAAAACCTACTTTACACTGGGAATGTCAGGACAGACCAGGGAAATACAATCAATCAATCAAGACAGCTTTCTAGTCATTAAGATTTCACAAGCAATTAGATGAAGGAAGCTCCTGCCTGCCCCAGGATGCTGGACCAAGAGGCCTTGGAGCCAGCAAGGGGGGAAAAAAAAAAAAAAGAGTCGGGGAAAAGTCCCAGCAGTCGGTGGGAAGAAAGGATCCATTTTGTTCCTTATACAATAGATAAAATCATATAACCCTGTATTAATGGGGATTCTTGTTGGTGTAGCTTACATTGCTTCTACCACTTCCATTTACTCCTGTAATGGAAGAGGAATAAGCTACATGGATGCAAAGGTCTAGTATAATTAGACCCAATTAACAACAAAGAAAAGGATAAATCAATTTTAATCCCAAGTACAGAAACCTGGTGGGGGGAATTAGTCCTTAAATCTAATCTACACTTCTCCACTTGCTCCTCTTACCTCCCATCGCAGCTGGGGTGGGATGTTTCGGATTTGAATTTTCCGGCTCCTGAAATAAATGAAAAGTGATTAAAAAGCAGATTTGGTGTCCGAAACGTGGCTATTTTGCGTTGAACTGTTGCACGTTGATGTATCTAATCAAGCTTTGCATTTCCATATGCTACTGGGGTTTCTGATGGCTTTTGGCTAATTACACCCAGCCCGGTCGGTGCTGGATTTACACTGGAAACTTCAGCGAGAACAAGATGCAAAAATCCCCCCGACCCTTTGGCACTGGCTGGAGCCCTAACGTGGGCACGGCTGGAAAGGCAGAGACTTTTGCCAGATTAAATAGAAGGATTAGAAAGCAGAAAGGGAGCTGTGTGTCCATGTAACCTGCCCTCCTGCACTGGAGGCACGAAGAGACGACCCTTGGGATGCCACCAACCGCTGGCGGGACCTGCTGGAGCATCACTGCCACGTCCCAAAACCCGGCTGAATTTTAACCGGGGAGATCAAGGCACAGGCATCCTGGCTCCGCCACTCGAGATGGTTTGACTGCTTCTCTGGTCACATTTTTGGCTTTTCCTAACCTCGCTTTTCCCAAAATAGAAACTCTTTTTTTAATTCCGATGCCAAATTTGCCGCGGGGGTGCTGTCCCCCCACCCGCCCCTCGCCCTGCAGCTGCCGCAGACAGCTGAGAGCGGCCGCAGGCTCGTCCGGCAGCTCCGGCACCGGTGTGGAGCCACGGCACCGCGGCTGTCAGCACCCTGACGTACTGCCAGACACCCCAAGAACCCCCACCTAAAGGCAGCGACACCTTTAGGTACCCAAGGCTTTGAAAGATGCAGCTTTGTGTGTGCAACCCAGATGTGAACAGTGCCAACCCCCCACGGATGGCTGGTCCCCCCCTCTTGGCTTCTGTTTTTCAGGAATAACCAAACCCACTGAATTTTAAGATGCCTAAAGAAAAGCAAGATAAATGCCACGACCATGGCAGGCAGCTCAGCGCTGGCAGCACTATATGAGGTAAATACTCTCACACCTGGGCTTCAAATTCAAACTACTTATGAACGCATGAAATAATCCAAAAAAAGGAGAGAAAATGAGCTTCCAGATCCTTATCTTCTAATTACACAACTTCAGAAGGTGGCTCAGCTCATTTGTCAATGAGAAGAAATCGTCTCAGCACAAACTGGCCCAAAGCCATGGGTATGATTTAGCCACACAGGTAAGGATTCCTCCTCAGCCCCTTCATCCCGCGAGCTGCCTCAAGCATCCCCTCTGATCCGTGCTGCCGACGCAAACCCACACACATCAAAATCCCTCAAAGGGCTGGCTGAGTCAGTTGTTTCAAACAAAACCAGAAGTGATGTTTCCCAAAGTCACCAAAGATTTCCTAAAGATTCAGACTGGAGGGACAGAACAGCCAGATCTGGGGTGTCTCTCCCTTCTAAAAGTCAAAATTAAGCACAAAGAATGAGAGTTTCAGCGTTCCTGCCAGCTCAGCCACCAGGAATGCTCCAAAACACCAAATGTTGTCACTAATACAGACACAAACTGGGTAGATGGGAAAAAAGAAACAAACCCTTAAAATCACAGCGTGTCGTGGGGGGGCTGCAGGAAGCAAAGTCGGGGAGGGCACACTCTGAAACCAGATCTCTCGTTTACATGCTAATCCGCATCCCAAAATGAATGGAAGAGAGATTAAGAAATTCAGAATGCGAAGAATGTCACAGCCCAGGGAGGGTCAAAAGGATTTGAAGTGATAGAGGAAACCCCATAGGTCTCCCACCGCCCACCCCTGCCACGGAAACTTGTCCGGATAGCTACAAGCATCTGCACGGGCAGAGCATGTGTTCTGCACATACGTGACCAGAATCAAATGTGCTATGGAGAGAAAAGAGCCATTTATGTCCTCACACCGTAATTCTGCTGGTGGCATCTAATTTTCTGCCCCTAAAAAAAAAAAAAAATTAATTAAAAAAAGAATTGGATCTCCGTTTCTGAGCTTGCTGGAGTGTCTGCCCAGGCAAAGCATCACCTGCATCCGCGCCGGCCGGGAAAGGTGAGGGGCTGCTCTGTGCCTCACTGGGGCCACTGTGCTTTTATTAATATGTTAATTAACCGGTAATTCCTCCCATTGCGACCACACCACTTGGATTATTTGCTGCTCCTAACAGCCTCCATCGCTGATGGATATTAAATCCCCGCGAGGCCGCGCTCGGAGCGAGAGATGGATCTTTTATCAGCCCAGCCAGGTGAGCTGCACAAAGCACAGCAGGATCCCACAAAACCCCGGCACCCCGAATACTTGACTCCTGGCCCATCTCCATGGGTGCCCATCCTGCCCCAGGGAGGGTGGAATTTGGGCCACATCCATCACCCTTCGGTGAGCTCTGGCTCAACATGGAGTTGCCCCACAGCGAATGGAAACCTCCCCCTGCGATGAGCAGCCCCTGCTCGAATCCAGCTCCATCTGAGCGCTCGGCAACGGCTGTGGTTAGAATTACAGAGGAAGTCATGAATAAATAAACCCCACTATTTGCTTTGCTCAAAGCAGGTCCTGCTGTATTTAAATCCTCATCACAAAATGCCACTCTTCGCGCCACCGAATGCAACAGCCCGGTTCTGCCCGCTCCCACCTCCATGCCGAGCGGAGCTTTACTCCAAATAAATAACTCCGCGAGACGGCGATTCCCCGGCTTTTTATTCACGATGTGCCAAAGGCGGGAGCTCCTCCCTCCTGCGCCGCTGAAGGGCTCTCACAACCTCCGCTCGCCCGACCTCGGCTGCCAGCCAGGACCGGCACTCGTGCCCCTCGGGCGGGCAGGAGCCACGGACCAGCCCCAACATTTCCAGCCTGCGGGAGAAGGCAACAGCTCTCACGGATGCTGCTCATCTTATGGCAAAGGCAGGAGCCTCCCAGATCCTTGGGGTGAGCCAGAGCGGACTGATCGACCTGGTAAAAAAAATGTCTATTTGCAAATCTGGATGGTTTCTGCCCACGTGCTGGTGGCTTTTTTTTTTTTTATTTAAAGAGAAAAAAAAAAAAAGAAAAAAAAAATGGGGGTGGAGAGAGGAGGGCGAACAGCTGCAGGGCTGTAAGGGGAGAGGAACCGCGAGTCCCAAGGATGGATCCTGGCGTCGCCCTCCTCCTGCTCCGTCGGTGCTATTTGTGGTAACGGGATTTTAGCATCTTGCTACATCCCTCCTTCAGCCCTCAAAAACCTGTCAATGTGCCCGGCAGCCCCGTGCGGACCTGCTGGCTCTCCTGCAGAACCAGGAGGCAAAGCAAGACCTTTGAAATCTCTTGACACTCTCAGTAAACCCTCCCCGGCCATGGGTTGGGCTCACTGGGAAAAAAAACCCGCCCACTGGGGAAAAAACACCCACCCTGATGCAACCAGACTGTAACAAGGGGCTGCGATGGGACCCACATCACGAAGCCACACCACAGATGAGCATCTTGGGTCAGCCCCTCCATACACCCGAGCAGTGGAAGCACCAAGATCTGCTCCATCAAAGACTTTCCTCAGGTTTTCCTTCAACTCTTTAAAGAGCTCAACACACCAACAGGTTAAACTTCACTGGGGGCAAAAGCAAAGAGACAGAGCAAAGTGCCACGGAGGATCCTGCAATATCCAGGTACCATGGAGACTTCCTGCCCTCTCGTGCTGTGCCCATCGATACCGTGTGGGTCAAACCCAAAGTGCACCAGAAGGAACCTCTTCTCCAGAGGGGAGAAAGGGAGCTGAAATGGGAGAAGGCAGCAGCAAAGGAAAACCTCGTTCATTCAGAAAATACTCACTGCTGGTCTCTGACAGCCCCGGAGCCAGCTGGAAACCATTGTGTGTCCCCAACACACCCAGGGCCCTCCCAGCCCACACGGCATCGCTGGCGCTCGGTGTCGCGGCCGCAACCGTGTCCTCGGAGCCGTGCACCCTCGGGTGCCCACGGCACATCGGCAGCACAAACGGACTGGTACCCTCAGCAACCTTTGCAGAAAACCCTGATCACCCAGGGAGGCAAAATCATCATGAAGAAATCCAAATTAGGTTTTGGGGCTTTTTTGAGTTTGGTTTTTCATTTTTAAATCCAACAGGGAAACATCCAAACGCAGATTCAGCCGTCAGGCATCCGCCTCCTCTCACCTCTGGATGCATCCCCAGAGATCGCCTTCGAGAGGGTGGCCGGAGCCTCCTGCTTAATTAAGAATCTGCTGGTAATTCCCTGGAGTGGACTGGCACGGTGGTGGCGGTGGCAGAGACCCAAGAAAGGGGCACTAGCTAGTTAGGAGCAGGCAGCCTGGCCGGGGGCCAGCAGGAGGCTGGGACTGGACGCTGCGAGCCGGAGGCGACGGCAAAGCAGCACCGGCACAGCCCGGCCACACTCGAGGGTTTTGCACGAGCCCCACGTGGTGTTTTCAAGGTGATGCTTTGGGGGACCAGAGCCAATTCTCACTGCATCACCAGCACGAGCGCATCCCTGCCTCCCCAGCGAGACTTGCTGTCACCTCCTCCCAATAAAGTTTTGGCCACAGGTCCCAGCTGAGACAAGAGCTGCTCTCCCCCAGCACGGAAAGCTGGAGAGACATTCAGAGAGGAGCATCGCTGCACCCACAGCTGCTGAGCAGGTCGACAGCAGAGCTTGGGATAAAATCTGCCTCTCCCCATCGCACCCCACAGATGCGCCTCCTTCCCCCGCCCCGCGGCACACGGAGCCTCATGGCGCAGGCAGGGGCTCGCTGACAGCCTGGGGTTATTTTGCCACCAGGATTTCACAGAATCACCTAGGTTGGAAAAGACCTTGAAGATCATCTAGTCCAACCATTGACCTCACACTGACCGTTCTCAAAATTTGACCCCAAGCATCCCCAGCTCTGGCAGGACAGAGGCAACTGGAGGGATCGATGTGGTGGGCACAGAGGGTGCAGGATGCTCAGGTCGCTCCAACTACTGTCTTTGAGCATTTAGCCCCAAACAACGTTCCCTGTGACCTGCAGGTAACGGACACTCACAACCACCTGCATTACCAGAGCACGATGCTCTCTACAAGGCTCATCTTTAGCGGGTAACAAAAACCCCCTGCACGGGAGTTACTGCCACGAGCGAAACGGCCCCACGGCGCAGCCATCTCCATGGATTTCCGTCCTCTTCCCCACCTAGTCCAGGTTTTGTCCTGACAGCTTGATTTCTCTTTAGCCCCAAAGCAAGGGGCTGATTTAGTGAACGTCTGCTAGAGAAAAGGTCAACCCCAAGCACCGTGGCAGGAGCTGCTGGTCCTCTGTCCCCCATCACTCTGCACTAGGGTATCAGCAATAGCTCTGCAGTTACCTGGAGCTGCACACACACCAGACACACTTCCCATGGGACGTTGGCTACAGCATCTCCCTTATATCCAACACCTCCTGGACCTTCTCTGTCCCCCACCATGTATTTCTCAAAGCAGAGGTGACTAAAGGCACCGAGACGCTGAGGGACCAAGCGCTGATGGCAAAGTACAGCCAAGCTCTGGGCTCTCCCTGACCGCAAGCACCGACCCCATCCTGGCCATCTCCTACTGAAACCATTTATGCAGCTCCTCAGGACAGGAGGAGGATGGCCAAAGCCAGAGACATGGAGGGACCTACTAGAAGTGAACAACATTAATGATGGCTTTTCAATCAAATGCAAATGTTATGCAAATTTGGGGACTGAAAACACAGTGCATCCCTGATTCAATTAACAGCATTTCATTTATCTAGTTAGGCTTTGATTCAGGAAAGCACTTAATCCTGTGCTTAATGTGTTGTTGTTGTTGTTTTTTAATGTTTTAAACATTTTTAAATAGGAAAATGTGGTTGCTAAGACACAAACGTTGCCAGGGGGACTCACGAGAAAAGTTGTAGCAGAAATTACTTGCTTTTCCCTTATAAATTGATAGGCTTTCAATTTGCTGGCATCTCCGTGAAGCAGGAATATTATCCCTAAACCCCCTTCATTGACAAGGAAACAAAAGCCCAAAAAAGGAGGTACCTGCTGCTGGAAGCCCAAGCAGATCCCTACCACACCTCCAAGCACAACCCATCGCCGTCCGGCCGCTCAAACGGGATCTGCCTCCAGGCTTTAGCCACTTCACCTGGGATTTGCCACCTTTTGCGTTGCCCTCCAAGCCAACACAGGTCTCAGCTTCTCCACACACCGGCTGGTTTTTGTACTATTGAACCCACCAACACATGGACTTCCCAGCAGGACCAGGCACACGAGGTCCTCGCTGGAAGCGCTCACATGCTGGCAAGGCAAGGAAAAAAAAAAAAAAACACCTACCAAATTCACCAGACGATGCTCAAGCAAGGCCAGCAATCCTAATTCCCTCCTCAAATGCAGCATTACTAAGGTTTGAATCATACTTAAGCAAAGACAGATATTTGAATTTTTGCCTGAATCCAGACTTCCTGACCCAGCTCCTTACAGAGGTGCAGCAGGTCCAGGTTGAACTTTTGGAGTCTTCGTGGTTTGGAAGAAAAACCTCAATGTGGGAACGGGGAACAACCATTGAAAAGTCTTCCTCTTAGTTTCCAAAGAGCCTAAAACCAGAGCTCTGAGATTTGGAGGCACTGCGTTTGTTTCGAGCATTAATGCTGCAATGTCAGACATCAAAAATATTCCATTTGAGCATATACATAAAAAAAGGAAAACTGGGCTAGCATTTCCTAAAGGTTGGGGGGTGAGCTCTAAATTAAAGGCATTTTTTAAGAGCACTGAATTTTTCTGCTGGAGTTAAGGTCATCACTGCCCTCTCCTGGCCATGCCGCTTCCCATCACTGAGCCCCCCTCTGCAGCACTGCCCAGGTCCCCTGTACCCCTCTTGTGCCTCTTGCCCAAAGCCTGGCTTCACCGCTGAAGCTGCTGATTGAGGTAGATTTGGACTACGACCTGGGCTGTGATATGAGGCAGGTCATGCATAGTCCCACTGAGGGAAAAAAGAAAAAAAAAGTGGTAGAACCCGATGAAAAAGCCCCCAAATGTGCTACAATTGAGCAGGATCCAGGAGGAATGGAACGGGAAAAGAAAAGAGCATCCCTGGGTCCTGAAAAGGGGCCCAGCTTGCAGCCTGCTCAGGAAACACCAATTTAAACAATGACTTTTCTACATTTCCTATAAAGAAAAAGCAAAGGTCTCCCAGAGAACCGCACCCCTGCCTCCAAAACACCTCCTCAACTTAATGTCATCGGGGCAACAAACTCTGAAACTCCAACACTCTTTCTTCTAAAGGCATCTTGTGTTATTATGAGCTGTTATCCTCCTTCCTTCCAATCCCTGCTTGCCCTCGTATCCTAAATCTTCACAAAGAAACAACTTCCTTGTAACCACAGACCAGTGAAAAGCCTCCGTGGCCAGTGGTTGCTGTTCACTGGAGGACCTGGCCAAGGCAAGAGAGGAGAGTCCCAGCTGCGCCTGTGCAACAGCAAAGCCAGAGCTGCAGGGTGGCTGCCAGGAAAGAGATTTGGGGGTGGAATAAAAGGAAGAGGAGGTTGAGAAAGAAATATGCAAATATGTATAATGACAAGATTAAAGCAGCAGTAGAAGAAAGAAAAGCAGAGAGAAAACCAGGCTCACCCCTTGAAGAGAAACGATCCAAGAGGCCCCTCCTGAGGAGATCAGGCCAAGCCAACAAAGACATTTGGCTTCTTGCAGTTGGAGGGACGCAGAAGTGAACAGGCCATGGGATTTCAGAGACACACATCATCCACGCAAGAGTCTCATACAGACCCACTCGCCTTGGCCTGTAGTTATCACTGGCAAGCAAGCTCAACATGATTAATCCTTTCCATCAATCATCTCAGCAACCAGAATTTGATCTTGGGCTAATAAATCTGTCTAATTGGTTTCTCCCCATTAGCTCTTTTTCGGAACCACTTTGTACACGGAGAATCACCACCTAATAATTGATGAGATTTTTTCAGGAAGCTGCCAAGAATGAGTTGTCCATGAGCATTCCTTTGAAAGCCTTGGAGAACTCACTCCTGTTTTTAGAAGAGCTGCTGCATCTGGGGTGCAGAGAGAAGGGACTGGTTGATGCCCAGAGCCAGAAAAATTGCTCTGTCTTATATTCCCTCCTCTATTAAACTGCTGTGCTACCTTTCCACTCCTCATTTTCCCCACTGATCCCACGTAGATAGTGCTGGCATGGAGCACACACCACATCCACCCAGCTAAGTGCCAACCTCTGAGAGAAGCCAATACCTCAGTGCTTCAAAAGATGCAAGAAATCTCAAAAAAAAGTCTCAAAATCCCTTATCCTCAACTTGCCCTGAGGAAGACTCTAGTCATCCCCCAGACCTCTGCAGTTAGTCCTTGCCAAAGTCAATACATCAAGTATCTGCAGACAGGACAAGTTTAACAGTAAGTAATAGAGAGGAAAGATGGATGAGTTTTATACAATGCATCCATTTTGCATTATCTTTCCATTCTAATTTGCTGGCAGGTTGCCATGTATTGAAAGGCTCTTTCTGATGATCTGAACATGCCCCAAAGCCAAGCCCAGCTAAATTCAGTGGGTTCCCACAACCGGCAACCCAACCCCAAACCTCAGTAGGACATGCTGCCTCTGACAAACGGGTGGCAGATAACACACCAGTTCCCTCCCAGCTACAGGGCAGCTCAGTCCCACTGCAACCCAGCAGCCAGCAAGACACGTTGAGGGATTTTTCATCCCTTAAGAAAAACCTAAAACTTCAATTCTCAAACTGACAGTAACCAAACTTGACCCCTGAGCTGGCACTGGCTGGACTATGAACACAGCAACAAATGTGATGTTTAAAGGTAAATTTTCTTGCAGACCATGACACGTGGAGGGGTGGCAGAAGAGGGACTTGTTCCTCGCCCCATCTTTTACCCGTGGTCCTCAAAGCACTTCTGAGACCATCACTTCAGAGCACAGAACAACAAACTCTAAGGTAGGCGGGTAAGGGAGCGCGTCCTCAGAGGGTCGATGGGAGCACTGCCAAGCCCGCACGGCCGTTAGCTTCCCTCCATCCCTGATGCCAATACAAAAACCTGAATAAAAGCACACACGAGATGAAGTATATTCCACATTTTGGTGCCTTCTGCACATTTCAGAGCACCTCCCTTCACCCACCGAGGCTGACTTCGAACCGAAAAGGTCTGAAGTGTGGATTCTCACTCAGCCACCTGCCTCCAGGAGCTACGACATCAGCCACCGACACAGGAGACGTGTCAGCCCGCCACGTCTCCTGCCATCCTCCCCCAAATCCAACAACGCATCAAATAAAAGCTCAGATGGTGTGAAACCCACAGCATGGCCACGCAGACCTCCCGCCCTTCGTTACTGCCTTCGTTAGGGTGCTGGGAATGGGGTTTCAGCAGGCAGTTGGGTGCCACCCATGAACCTCTCTCACCCACTTCTCCTTGCCACGAGAGGGCACCTCTGCCCTCCTCCAGCATCCCAGTCGCATTTCTAACTGGTTTCCAGCGGCTCTGATGGTGCTACAGGGTCAGGGATGCTTTGAGATGAGTTCAGGCTTTGCAAAACAGCCAAGAGAAGCTTCACGCAGCTCCCCTGCAGTCAGCATCAACGGGAACCCCAAACCCCCTCAGCACATGCTCTCGGGTGGGTCTTAGACCACTCTAATTTCTTAATAATTAACCATCATTACCAGGGTGATTGACAGGTGGCACTCAGATGAGTTTCATATAATTTTTGCCTACAGAAAGTGGCCAGGGACCTCTTTTTATTCTCTATTTTCATTCTCCCTGGACAGTCTCTTACTGGAGATCTTACAAACCCCGCGGGCTCAGAGCACCTCAAGCAGGGGAAATAAGGAGGGATTTGTTAAAACTGAGGAGAGCTGCAAGAATTCAGGGCCCCAACAACTTCAGATGCACAAGCACATGCCAGTGCCAGCACGAGAAAGGAAGAGGAAACAAAACGGCTTGTGACTTCTGAGGGTTTTTCTGATCGAGGTCTGTGTCGGGAGGAGGAGGAGGCAGCAGACGAGGCAGCACAGGGACCGGCGGCTTTGAGGGCTGCTCCGTTGGGACGTTACAGTGCCGGAGAGGGGCACAGTGACACAGACCCCCGTGCCTGGCAGGTACGACTTTGTCAAATAAGCCTGGATCAAAAATCGATATAAGAGAGTCTCCACGCTGACCTCTGTGCCAGTGGCACCGAGTCTGTTTTAAGCCAAATCAGGTTGAACCAGTGCAGCGATTGCACACAGACAAGCCCTCCAAGATCAAAGCAGACTCATAAAGGGAGAATCCAGAAGTTACAACATGGATTATACTATCTTCTGAATTTAATTCAAGGGTGGAGACCCTTTTGCCAAAACTCAAGTTAAAACCCGTGATGCCGTAACTCAGACCTGCCAGTCCTCCCAGTTTGGGTGGGGAGGTGGCAGGGAGGGGTTTCATAGCTCCAGCAGCCCAGGCTGGGAGCAGCACCCTTGTCCCCATCGTGTCAGGCACAAATCCCAGCCCAGATTCCACCCAGGAGCTCCCAAAGCCCTTTCCAGCCCTGGCACAGGCGACACGTGGATCTGTGGCAGGTTTGGTGTCGCAGCCGGGGCTGCACCTGAGCCCCAGCTGGGTTACAACTGCCACGTATTTTCCACTGACAACTGCAAGTGAAATCAAAATGCTTCCGTTCTTCTGTCTAAGTGAAAGTAAAGACAAAAAAGTAGCCGAGATTAAAAAGCGAGGCTTTTTCTTCTTCTTCATTTCCAGCACAAATTTTAACTAGAAGAACCAAGTTCTTCACCAAATCTGGTTGAAGTCTTTCTCTTGCATTTCCTCTTCAGAAAGAAGAAAAGGGCAAAGCAAAACTCTTCTAAGAAAACACGATCTAGCATTTTCATTGGAAAACGAGAAATTAAGGTTTCTCACACACAGCTCACAGAGATCATCCTTTGGAGGCAGGAGGAAAGATGTCAGCGAACCCACCTCGGACAGCCCAACCGAGGAAGCCAGTGGCACCCACGGAGCCTGCGTGGATGCAGCCGTGCTCCTCCTCAGGTATCTACTCGGGTTTAGGAGAGGGTTAAACGCCCCCAACTGCTTCCTTCATCCCACCGGAGCTGGACCAGCAGCAGAGATGTTAAGTTTCTAGACCAGGGAAGACACCCTATATTTGCTAGTTTGGGGTTGGGTTTGTTTAGGAAGGGGGTCATGAATAAGAGAATAAAAGGTTGAGGCTCAGGTAGGACAGGGCAGGAGGTGGAAAACAGCAAAGATGGGGCTTTTCTACTCCACTGCTGTTCACCTTGTCACAAAGTAAATA
Organism: Strix uralensis; assembly: GCF_047716275.1. Classification (NCBI taxonomy): domain Eukaryota; kingdom Metazoa; phylum Chordata; class Aves; order Strigiformes; family Strigidae; genus Strix; species Strix uralensis. The sequence goes on from NC_133993.1 coordinate 9,164,233, forward strand.
GCGGTGCCAAAGCAAAGCCACTTAAAGCCCACCGCCGCTTTGGCACCGGCAACATGAAAAGCCAACCCGACAAACGCACACCAAATAAATTCAATGCACCGTTAGGGAAATCCAGCACAAAGCTGTCTGAATATCTGATCTGGATTTTTTCCGAAGTGAATTCCCTTCAGACATGTTCGTGCCCTCTCTCCTGTCTGCCTTCCATAAACATTCACATCGCCAAGTTTTACTGGCACAAACAGCGGCAGAAAGTAGCTTTCAAAGTTGCATGAACAAGTATTTGGGGAAACTAAATATAAAATTTGTGCTGTGCAAATATTCATGCCAGGCATGCAGGGGTGTGCAGCCAGTAAGGCACAGGAACAATATCACGGGGTGGATAAAAGCTCACCGGGGGAAGCTCTTGATTCAAGCCATAGTTTTTAAAAAGTCACAAATATTCTCTTCCCCCAATACATATCACATATAAAAGTCACAGCCACTTTGCATCTCTGCCACGAGCAAGAAGAGGCTACAGATGTCAGAGAAATTTGTTGCATTATTAGTTCAGCTGTAACTGAACGCTAAACAATGACTATATAAAGTTCATATAAAGTTGTATATTTAGGCTCAAATTCAGCACATGCCTCATTTTACCATCCAAGCAGCCCCATTAACTTCAAAAGGATGGCTTCCCTGTTTAAAAGCACGTCCTTAGGAGCCTTGTGAATCCGAGCCTAAAAGCACAACATTTATACAAGGTTCTTGGCTTCTCATGAAATTACACCCCAACAAACAACTCCATAAAAGCCTATAGCAGCCACAAGCTCTTCTTCCTTAGAGAGATCACAATTTTCTTTTAGTCTTTGCTCATTTGATCAATTTGTTTGTAAATACTTTTACGCCAGAGGCTCGAACCACAGGAGATCACAAAAGCACATGTGAGTGTCTTCATAGCAAAGAAAACATATACACTCACACATATATGTGTGTGTGTGTGTGTATACACACCCCTGACTACCCACTCGGGTGATCAAGTCTGCTTGGACGTGACCAGTAATAACCAAGGAATAATGTGGATAAGATTGATAGTCCTGGTTATAAGGCAGAACCACAGAGCTCACCCCACCCCAGCAGAGCTGCTGTCGAGGATGCAGCATTTCCCACCACCTCGCAGGTAAATGCTGGTATTTCTTGTGGTACCTTAATACAGATATCGAATAATTGCACGCAGTTCTCTGCACGCAACACACTCAGAAAGTCTGAACCCACAGAATCACACGGGAGTTTAAGCAAAGCCAGGGCTTCGGTGATCAACACCGGAGAAAACGTAGAGCTAGGAGGGAGAATGGAGCATCGCAGGCATCGCCCCGTCCCCCCCTCACCGTGCAGCAGCTCTGCGCCCGTTATTCTGCACCTCACCCACAGCTCCAGAGCCCTTGTCCGTGCGCACTCCCAAAACTCTCCAATAGTTTGACAAACCTTTCACCATGAGCACTAAGCACAACGGCTCTCAACACAGCCAAGAGCTAGAAAGTGGGGGGACAAGTAACTCCCCTGGACCTGCCAGCCTGCACCCCACAGCATCAGCCCCTCCTTTGGGGCAGCAGCTGCCTCTGTTGCATCATGAGGGTGAAGGGGCAGGACCTGGGGGGGGGCCAATAACTGCTAAAACCTCCCGGGTGCGAGCTGGCGGATCCAAATCTCAAGAAATAAGAAGGAATCCCGACAGTCAGATTTTTCAAAAGTGCTCAGCACATCAGGCGCTAATCGCTTCTGAAAACGGAGCTTTTATTTAGACGCTTAAATGCAAGTTGGAAAAATCTGGCTCCAATTGTGGGTGAAAATCTGGCCCTGAGAGCCTTTTTTTTTTTTTTTTTTTATTCTCTTCCCTTTTATTTGGCTCTAGATCACAATTCTCCTGTCTCTTTTACACTCCGGTGCAGGAGGCTGCTCCCCCAGGATCTCCGCTTTTAACCTTGTAAAAAAAGGAAACTGCAGCGGGACCTTCATCGGAATCAAAACTTTCTCCTTTTTGTGCAAATCAATTTCCCCGTAATCTCAAGCGCTGTTTACACATCGCAATACGCCCGGACTGTGCGGGATTTGCATCTCGCCGTGCGCTGCGTGGAGCCCTGCCAGCTCCCAGCGGTTCCTGGTGCACGGGGCTGCTGCTGCTTTTATTATAGGTGGACCGTGTTCATAGCATCTTAAACTCAACCTGGTGGATTACTCTTAAAAATAAAGTGTGGACCTAGTTCTGCTGGGTATACCCTGTGGATTAGGGTTTGGGGTTTTTTTTCCTCAAACTGGTTTGCTCCATATGGACCAGACAATTACAGTAGCCAGAAAAGTGTGAAATTTCAGCTCTGACCATGTCAGGGCTCCCAAGTGTCAGTTACAATAAAATAAATGACCCATTTCCTGACGGATCGCGAGGGCTCCTCCGAGACGGATGGACAGATTTTTTATGTTTGTTTATTTTCTCTTTTTTTCCCTGACGGGAAGGCTGCGCTCCCCTGCTCCTTCGCAACAGGAGGTGGGAGCGGAGTAGGGATGCTCTCGCCCCTGTGCCGCTGCCCTGGCAGTGCCCTCCTGGCTGCTCCCATCCCATCCCCAACACCGTCCCCACCGACTCTCCTCGCTCCCTCCCCACCGAGCTCCACCAGCCCCCTGGCCCCGCACCTCCAGCCAGAATCTCAATAAACAGTCCCCCCGCTTTTTGGATTTTATTAGGCTCCTTGGGGAAGGCTGTAAAGGCAGCAGGAGCGGGCTCAACCCGAGACAACAGCATGGGGAGGATGAACAGTTTCCCAAAAGCACTTCCCAACGCACACAGATCACCCAGGTACCCCAAAGCCTCCCTCGAACAGGCACCAGCACCCAAAAGCCACAGTGATACCAAAACACAGCTTGCTTCGCTGCGGATGCTCCTAAAATGAAGCCAAACCCCAGGGAAGGGGACAAGAGTCGGGAAGGGGACAAGAGTCGGGAAGGGGACAAGAGTCGGGAAGGGCTGGCAGGAGCCCAACCCTCACGAGACCCTTTCCAGAAAGCCCCATCCATTGCTAACTCTGTCTGGAGGAGACAACCAAGCGGGTTTCAATTAAAGCATGACTTTTTCTTTTAAATCTATATACTTAAAACTGTGAAGACCTCTCCAGCATCTTCAAGAGCAGGCTATGGACACTGGACATAAACCCACGGGGAACTGGTTTCCACTCCCCTTCAGTGGGTTATTCCATCAGAAGCAGAAAACGCACACTGGTTTTAAGAAAACCAGCTTAAAACAACACCTTACTTTAACTTTCCCACAGCTTCCCAGGGGCACTACCAACACACAAGTGGTGTTAAAACCTCGAGCCTGCTTTGGTCCAAGACATCTGTCCTTGGTTCAGGGCAGGACTCGGGTGGGGAGGGACGTCCCAAGGTCACCTTGGCCAACCCCAACGTTCTGCCAGCCCAGCCCCTCTGCAGGGACACGGGTCTCGGTGCTGCCCGGGCAGAACAAGTTCACCAGAAAACATGCAAGAATGAGGACAGACAGACAGACACACGTACACCCCTCCAGCACTTCTTGCAGAAACAAGGAAAACCTTCCAGCCTAGACCCCTACAAACCCCCCGGCTCCACAACCTCGAGGATAAACTCGCGATTTTCAGGTAAACCCCAGCAAAGGTTTCTGAGCTCCGTTCCCTGCAGGGTTCACACATTTGCTGGTAATGAGCAGATGACCCGGGAAGGCAGCTGGGATAAACCACCACACACATTTCCGGAGTGGACAAACACCCCCGTGGGTCTGGGCTTCTCGTTTCATAAAATATAGGCTAAGAAAAACTTTCCTGGTGAGCAGACTATTCCCCAAGTGCCTCTGCAACACTCCTCGTGCCTCTCCCTGCAGCAGCTAAAAGCCATCCCAAGAAGATGCAGGACAACGTAGAACATCAGCTCTGGCACTAATGTATTTTTCTCCCGTGCCACTTGTTTTCTTACATTTTTTTAAACTTTGCTGGGCAAGAGCATTTGTAACCCCCCAGGCACTCAGTGCAGGACCTTCCCAGATCATTTCCACACTTCAAACTGGACAGAATAAGAATTTAAAGGTGCCCAAAGGCTCAAACCCATCAGTCAGTGAGGAGGACGAGCACCTTGCAAACTATTTCTTCTGCTCGTTCCTCCCCACTATCCCCTGGTTTATCGGGGTTCATCGGGCAGCTGGGAGCCCCTCTCACCCACAAATCCAAAGAGGTAGCCAGCAATGCTGTTCAGAAGCGGGTGATTTAGGAGTGCATATCCTCACTTAAGCTTTCAAATGCCTCTGGTCACACTGAAAATGAGAGTTTTCACCTAAAAATTTTGAAAAGATCCTCTCCGGTAAGAAAAAATAAAACAACAAAAAAACCCCAGAAAAGTCTCTGTGACCTCTTTAAAAGGCTTTCTTTTTAAAAGAAACCTGCTACCTCCAGCTTTCAGGCTCCTCAATTCTTCAGTTTTCTCCTACTCCCTGCCTTAATATTTGGGAAGGGGGAGACACCAGCATCCCCTGGGGCTTCCCTACGCATTTACTTCAGGCTCCCACTTTTCCCCACCAGAACTGTTCTATAAAACCAGTGGCATCATTTTAAAAAGCAGAAAAAACAAAACAAAACAAAACAAAAACAACATTCCACCTTCATCGACAGAGGCACCTTCCATTCCTAAATCCAGCAAATGTGGGAGGCAGCGGAAAGGCAGGTGCTGGAGCCGGTGACCCCAGGAGGGAAAAGGGGCTGGAGATGTTTCCTCCTGCTCCAACATGGGGCTGCAAACCCCTGGGCCAACCTTGGGCAGCCTGAACTCTCCCCAAAACCCTCCGGGTAACTCTGGAAAACATTAACATCCCTGGGGGCTTGGGCTGGGGAGGGAGAAATAGCCATTTTTATTTTTCTTTTAAAATTCTGTAAGGTCTCAATTTTCAAAGCAAGTACTTTAACCCCAACTTCCCTTAGCCATATCTCTGTTTGCTTGGGGGTTTTTTAACCTAAAAGGCAAAGATAGAAACAAATTCAACTGGATTCAGTCCTAGCAATTGCCACCAGAGTTCTCTAGGGAATTCAATTTATTCTCTTCTGAATTTAAAAATCATCAGACTCTTAACAAAGGGCATCTACAGGGGATGGGCTCCATCTTCTATGGGTTCAAAACTCAAAGCTACAAACTTTACAGTTAAATTGCAATTTCTTGGTCATATTTGCCAGTTATGGCTCCTACGTGGAAAGGGGGAAATAAAGTCATTTCTTTCACTCCAGGCTGTAAATTGATAAATACAGTCTTTCTCCCAGATATGTTAAAATTGATTAAATTATCTGTTTTAAACCTCATGGATGAAATTTACTGACAAATTATTAATGACTAATTTAATGACAAATTATTTCTAGTTTTTCTAGCTGGAAATCATCAAAATGTATTAATTTCCAACTGACTACAGTTCTCAGCGATGTAAAATCAGAAAGCTCTGAGCTCAAAGCTGGGGGCTCACAGAAATAAAGCAAAAGACAACTCAAGTTTATTACCCTTTTTGGTAATCAAAAAAAGTAGTAACAAACCAAATCCCATTAAACTCGACATCCTCAGAAAGGAGCATTCATCCTGCCTTTCAATTTTCAAGCCCTGCTGCAAACAAGGGTGTTGCTAATTTTTTTAATGATACTATAACTTACAAACCAGACCTGTTTGAAGGGGAAGACAATGATCTTAAGTCTGGATTAAAAGCATATTTTACCTCAGCAATCTAGACAGTGCCCTTATTTTACATGGAAAAGAACTACCAAACTTTTTTCAGTTCAGTTTTCAGATAATCCAACCACCATGAGGGAGAAAGGCACATTTTTTGATTAATGCTGACAAACAAAGAAATCACACTCACTGTTATCAAGAATTTTAAAATATTTCGTTACGAACAATTAATTGCATGATTATGCACACACAAAGTGAACGTTTCTCCGGTGTGAAAACATTAATTTGAAACAAAGACTAGGAAAAAAAAGGCAGTTTTAAGATTCCTCCATCCATTTCTCTGCACTACACTAAATCCTCACATCATTAACAACATTTAATAATTCCCACCTCCACTCAGGAGCACTCGGACCCTCTAAACTCACGAGTTTCTTGTGAATTACTTCAGTTTAAAAATACCCTTTTAATTTTAAGTCTATGGGCTGTTATCAACCCAACTCCCTCTTCCCCCCCCAATTACTTGGTTTCATTCTCTCTGGTCGACTCACTTCCACATTCCTCATATTTGGAATGTCTGCTTGATGGATTCACTTTTTTCCCCCCTCACCCCTCCTCCTCTCTTCATTCATTCATTCTTTCGACCCCATCAACTTCGGGCTTTTCAGCCTCCCAGTTCCAACCCCCCCCAACCAATCCTTAAGTTTAAGTAGAAAAACTGAATTTTTTTTTTCCTTAAAGAATCTTTTCTTCTTTTAACTTCTGAAGAATAAAGCATGCAATAATTTTTAAGATTTTTTTTTTTAAATCCTCTTAAGTTTCTCCAAATTTTTCTACCAGCAGAGTTAAAGAAAAAATAACTCCCAAACAACGAGATAATTTAAACAAATCTAAACTAACTTTAAAACTCAGGTTTTTTAATGAAACGACATACTGCTCAGCACTGACTTTTCTTTACAGTCTAATCCATCTAAAATATTTCGTTAAAATGGTTCCCCATGATCATTAACATAATTTGCAACTTTAAGTGTTATTTGAAGAATCATTGTAATTAAACAACTCTAAATCAGTTTATCCTTCTTGGGTATTTTGGTGCAGCAGCTACACACGCCAGTCACTTTTTCTTGTGCCATATGAACACATTCAGTATTTTTAAATTAATTTCTATGATGGGTTTAGGGACAGGAGAGATTTTAAAGAAGGAAATACACCAGCAGGAATGATTTATTTACAACACGCAATTTCACCGGACACATTCATTCTAAAAACACCTAAATCAGTTTTCCTGAGCATTCCTATTTGCACTTTCAACGAGAAGAAAACACAACCAAAAAGCCAACTTTTTTTTATTTTATAAATTAGCTGGGAAGCGCACCAATGCTCATGACTTGTTTTCCCACATTTCTAAAGAAAAAAAAAAAAAAATATCAGGTTGGGGGGGGGGGGGAGGGGGAGGTTGTTTGGTTTAGATCCCACCAAACTCATCTGATTTTGTCCTCATTGCTCACACTTAATTAACCATTTCCTGTTCTATGTGCCTTTAAACTGGAAAATCCAGTCTTAAAAACAAGCAGAAAGGAAAGAAGAAGAAGAAAAAAAAAAAAAAGTCGCCTTTGAGGCAGCCCCCCCGCCATCATCTCAGCCCTTATCCAGGGCGGAGGAGCGGTGGGGGGGAAGCAAAATCCACCAAATTACCCCCAAAAGCTCGTTTGGGGTGAACAACCTGCCAAGTTTACAAGCAGCTGCCAAAAAGTTGCCTTCTTCCGACCCAGAAACACAAACTACTTCCCCAAAGTGAGACAAAGTAACCGCGGCCGCTGCACAGCCCCCCCCCCCCCCCCCCAGCCCCCCCCCTCCCCACTTCCCCCTCCCCTCGGCCCCTCCGCGCCCGCGCAGCCCCCGCAGCGCTCAACAGCGAAAGCGGCTCCTGTCGCTTTAAAAGCAGCACCCGGGAAGGGGGAAGGGGGGGGGCGCTCATTTTACCCCCCCCCCCAGCCCCCCAAAAAGGGGTTTTGCACGTTTTAAGGAGATCCAGGAGAAATGCAAACCAACCTTCCTTCCACCTATTGTAAAGTTTCCCCCCCCCCAGCATTTATTTGAATTACAGACACCAAAGAAATATTCCCATTTCTCCACGTGTGCTCTTGGGGGGACGAGATCTGCTCCCCCCAACCTATTGATTATCCAGCAGCACTAAAAAAAAAAAATAGTGGGTTGTTTTGGGGGGTTTTTTGAGTATTATTATGCTACCCTTCATAAAGCAATTGCCTCTCCAACAACCCCCCTTCGCTCATTGATAATTAAGCCACCGCAAGTCACCCACCGCTGGAACGAGCACTATCGATCACCCCGCCACGAGGTGCTAAAAAATAAATAATAATAATAAAATCTTGGCTGAGAAATTAGTAAATGGATTTGGTTTTTTGCCTTTGGGATCAGCCCCTACCAGGGAAGCCTGTTCTGCTCTAGCCAGGGCTGCAAAGTTTGGCCAGGACAAGGGGGTGACCCCAAAAATGGGCTCCCACTGCCCAGCCGAGGGGGGTTTCGTCAAGAGACGAAGGAACTGGGAGAGTTTGGGGAGGAAGAGTTGGCTTCGCCTCCTCCCTCCGCGCCCGGGCGTTGAAGTAACCGCCTCGTCACGTGGCCGACGCGGGTTTTGGGCTGCACGATCCAACGTGGACTATTTGGGGTTGGGGACTAACTCGCCCTCAGCCCAGGCGGCCTCTCCTTGAGCTGGGGGGGGAAGGTTTCTGCAAAAAAAAAAAAATACTCTTTATATTTCATATATAACCCCCAACGGGGCTGGGGAACGTGGTGCCCGGGGCTGCTCCAGCGTCCTGCACGCCAGCCCGGCGCGCAACAACAAAGGGCCAAGAAGATGGAGAGGGCCGGGCTGGGCAAGGCCGGCGGTGGCGGGCGAAGCCGTTTGGCAGGTAGATGGAAACCACCAAGAAACGCAGTTCTTGCCCCAAAATAAAAGTTGCTGGTGGGTAAGAGCTAGGCCAGCACCCTGCGCTCGCCGGGTTTTAAATCCCTCCCCAGCATGGCACAGTGAGACCAGCCCCATGGGGTTTTTTTTCTTTTCTTTAAGTCCTCACCGTCAAATCCCAGCAAATTTAACTTTTTTTTTAAAAAAATGTTTTTCTATTTTTTTTAAATTTTACAGTTCTCTCAGAAAACAAAAGATATCGCCCATTTCGTAGCAGAGGAACCGAGCAAGGCTGGGAAATTCTTCCAGTGCCACAAGTTTGAAAATCCCAACCCAAAACGCCTCAGCCATCCATCACCTTGGGCGAGCTGCTGGATAATTGTTTAACCATTTCTTTAAAAAAAAAAAACCCAACTTGCTCACAGAGGAAGTTTTCTTTTTTTTAAAAAAAAAAAAAAAAGAAATTAAACGTTGATCCTCAAAACTGCCTCTCACCTCGCTAGGGACACATCTAAAGCCAAATCACCAACATCTCGAATTTTACATGCACATATTTGGGTATAATTTTTTGCCTCCTTTATCTTACGTTAATTTTTTTTCCCGCAACAGAAATTTAAAAAAAAAAAAAAAAAAAAGAAATTAAAACACTGTATTACCTTTGCTTTTTAGGTACTGAATGTTCAATCTCTAGCTGTTTTCCATGAAGCTCCACTTTCCCTAAAAACAAAATGTGTCTGTTTTTTAAAATCTGGGTGGAGTGGTCAGAAAGCTTTGGATAACATACTATCACGTGAAACCTCGCAATTTAATTCAAATTACGACGAACTACGCACAAATACATTTTCCGATTCCTTTACAAGTGCATTTTATTAAATATAAGACTGGCTTCAAATGGGAAGCGGTGGGAGGGAGTGGTGAGTTAGCTGTCTGGACAATGTTCCTTAGGAATATTTAATTCCTTAGTTCATCCTGCTTTGAGTGAAAGAAAATGAGGAATAATATTTTGAGACCAATTCTTCGCCTTTATTTAATTCCGCCTTGTTTAATCCCTGCAAGAAGTCCTTCGGGCAGATTTCTTCCCCCCCATTAAAAGGCTCAAAAATTGTAACTCCATGGCAGAAATGGATTTCTCTTTGAAAATGGAGTGGGTTTCTTCGCTGCTGGGTTATTATGATGATTTTTTTTTTTTTTTTTTTTTTTGAGGGGGGGAGAAGAGAGGAAGAGGCCGGCGGGAGGCGGGGGAAACCCGGGCCGAGGGGGGGAGAAAAAAAAAAAAAAAAATTCAAATATTTTAAAAATTATCTGCTTCCCGGGGAGCTTTTTCTCTCCCTGCGAGCAGCATGGCGACCTTCGCGCTACTCCACACATCACATGCCCCAGGAAACCCAGTTTCAAATCAAAATGGCCAAAGTCCCAGCCCACCCGCCCGTGCCGCGACGGGACCCCCGCACCGAGCCCCGCCGGGGCGGCCGCCCCGCCGCGGAAAGGGGGGGACGGGGGGGGCGGCCCACGCAGGGCGGGGGGCTGCGTGGGGTGGCGGGGCCCCGCTCTTTTCCCCCCCACGTTGCTTTTTTTTTTGGGGGGGGGGGGCGGGAGGGGGGGGCAGCGCTGGGGAGGGAAAGAGGGGTCCCACCCCGCCGCCCGCTGATGCAAGCCCCGACGGGGCGCAACGGAGAGGGGGGCCCCACATTTTTTTTTTTTTTTTCTTTTTGAGGGGGGGAAGCGGCTGAGCGTCAGGGGGGGGTCCGCAGCTCTGTGGGGAGGGGAAGAAGGGGAAGCGGGCGGGGAGGGAAGGCGAGATAACGCCGCTTACCCGAAAAAGTTTCGATGGCTTTCATGGCCCACTGCTCGTCGGGGCAGTCCACAAAGGCATAGCCGGACTTGACCAGGAACTGCCCGCTGAAGGAGATCTTGTGGTCGTTGAAGACTTTCTCCAAGTCGGCCGGAGTCACGTTCTCGTTTAGGTTCCCGATGTAGAGCTTGTTCATGGTGGCGGCGGCGGCGGGGGGCGGCGGCGGGCGGGCGGTGGCGGCGCGCCGGGGCTCGGAGCGCGGCTCCCGGGGGGGCTCCACCGTGCGCCCGCGCCGTCGGGGCTCCGGCCGCGCTCTGCCGCCCCACAGCCGGGCCGGGGGCTTGGTTTAGGGTGGGGGCTTCTTTTTTTTTTTTAACCCCCCTCTTTTTTGTTGTTTTTTCCTATTTTTGTCCCCTTTTTTTTTTAGGTGGGTTTTTTTTTTTTTTTTCCTTTGGGGAGGGGGGCGGCGGCTGCTGGAGGAAGGGAAGGGGGGGGGGGGGGGTCCTAGGGGAGGGGGCGGCTCCGGCGGGTGGCGGCGGCGGGCAGGGCGGTGGCGCCGGCTGCGGGGGCCCCCAAGTCGGCGGAGTGGCACTGGAGTGTCACCGGACGCCTCTCGGCAGCCGGGCACCGCCTCTAAATAAAACCGACCTGGAAAATGAGTGAAAATGTTTGCTGGAGGAAGCCACGTGGTGATGCGGGAGGGCCCGGCCCCCGGGGGGAGGGGCCGGGGGGGAGGGGGCGGCCGCCACTTATTTATTTATTTTAATTTAAATACTACGTTATTTACCTCCACGCACACCCCTCTTCCGAGCGGGGGGCGCATCCACTCCCTGTCCCGTGTGGGTGTCCGCCTCCCCCCCCCTTCCCATCCCCTCCACCGCCCAACCCCGTCCCGTCGGAGGCACTTTCCCATCTGCTGCAGCCCCCCGCCCCCACCGCCCCTCCCCCCACCGCGCCCCTCCCCCACCCCTTTCCCCCGGTGCCTCAATGGGATTTTTCTGGGTGTAAAAAACTTCGGCATCAAAGGGGCCGGGAGGTCCCCTGGCGCCAGGGGATTGGGGATGGGGGGGGTGGGGGGGAACGGCCCGCCCGCCCGGGGCTGGCCCGGCCCGGCGGGGCGGCTGGGGGAGCCCCCCCGGGGGGGTATTGTCCCCGGCATTGTTTTAAGCCCTTCATGTGCAGCCCCGCGGAAGCCTTCGGGGAAGGGGGCGGGGGGGGGGGCTCCTCCCGGCACAAAAGGGCCCCACGGTGGAGGAGGGTCGGTCCCCGACGGGGCTGAGGCTGGGCTGGGAAGGGGAGGGGGGCGCCCCGTCGGCAAAGCGGCGTGTGCGGAGCAGCTTTCCCCCCCCCCCTCCCCGCCTGCCTTTTCTAGAGACTTTTATTTTTAGGCTCAAGATGGGTTGAAAATAGCAGCGAACCCCCCCCCCCCCCCCGCCCCCATTCATCCCCCCCCCTTCCGCCTTCCTGCCTTCCCCGACGGGGCGGGCGGGGGAGCCCCGGTGCGCCGGGGGCTCGGCCCGGGATGCTGCCGGGCGGGGAGGGGCGGGGGCGGCCGCGGTCTCCCCGTCCCCCCCCTCCCTCCCGCTGCGCTGCAAGTAGAGGCACGGTCCGGCCCCTCCGCGCCTGCAATTAAATGTAACGCTCCCCAGGAAAACTCGCTCCCGCCTGCCCCGCCCGCCGGGCCGGGGGCTCCGCTCTGCCTCCCCCCCTCCTCCCTTCCCCGGGAAAAATTTAAAAAAATTTAAAAAAATTCCCCAGCAGAGGAATTTTTGCCCATCGAGGGAAAGGCTCGGCGGAGGGCTTTCCGGGCGCGGCTCTCCCGGGCAGCTCCGCGCTCCCTGCGCGGGCGCGCAGCCGGCTCCGCGCTTCACCCTCCCCCTCCCTCTTCCCCGCTGCCTTTCGGGGGGACCGCGCTGCGGGGCTGGGCCCCTGGGCTGGGGGGCGGCCGGGACCCCCAGCTCGCCTGGCAGATTTGGTTGTTCTCTTGCTGCTACACAGATGTGATGTGCTGTGTTGCATTGCTTTTTTATTATTATTATTATTATTAGCTATTTTTTTTGTTATTATTATTTTTCTCCCGGCTGAGGAAGAGCCACGCGGAGAATTTGTTAATAAATAAATTTGATATCACTCAGGAATCAGAAGTTGTATAAACCTGAAGAAATAGATGCACATGCCCGAGGACATTTGTATGTGCTCTGTGCTACAGCCTCCTAGGAAACTCATTAAAATGAATGATAAAAATCCTGGGAAATAGTCATTTAAAGCAAAAAGCCTTTAGCTTTCCCTCCTGCATCCGATCCATTCTGTTATCCCGGGATCTTTGCCTTAAAAACATGTAGATGCTGCTCACCAGGGAAAGTTTGGTTCCCATCCTTCCAGCTGCATTACTTGGCTCTCCTGAAAGTACCAAACCAAATTAGCCAGAGGAGTCTTTGTAGGAGCACTGCTGCGTCCATGTGCGTGTTTCTGAGGTTTCCAGGGTGTAATCCAAGCTCAAAATTCACAGGTGAAAAGAAGAGAGCAATGAAATTGGGAAATAAATTTCCTGCAGCTCAGAAAGTGCACTTCAAACCTTCCCTGGCTGAAAACTTGAGCGTGCACCTTCCTCCACTGATAGTGTCCCCCACAAACACAGCTAAAAGCAATGATCCACTATCTGCTTCGGATCTATTTCTAATCTTGCCCAGAATACTTTTGTTGTTGCTTTTATTGGTTTACCCAGTACCTTCCCCATGTAACATAATCCTTTGCAATAATGAAATGAAGGAAACCAACCTAAAAAAAAAAAAAAAAAAAGAAAAAAAAAAAAGGAAAAAAATCCAAACAAAGAGGGAAGTCTTCAATTTAGATCTGAAACAAGAAAGGCTATCAGTCAACCTCCTTCCCCTTGCTGGAGCATTCCAGATGCAAGGTATTTAGAGAATGCAAACAGCAGAGACTAAATCATTGATCTGCTGGGGGGTGATAGAGCAGCACTCCCCCCTGTGCAGGAGCTGGGGGGAGAGGGCTGCCCCCCAACCCCAAACTGCCCCTGCCCAGGCTGAGCCAGGGCAAAACCAGCTCTGCAAAATCCCCCCCCCAAAGGGAAACAGTTCTCCCCTCGCTGATTTAAATGTTATCAGCAACTGCAACAGAAATCCAGTGGGATTTCTGGAGCCAGGGAAGGGCTGAGCAACAGTTTGCACCCGGGCACTGTCACTTGTAAAAGCCTCTGTGGCCTTTTTCCTCCCCCAGGATTTTCTTAAATTGGGTTTTAGTTTTAAAAATCACTCTGAGGAGTTGATTTTTTTTCGTGTGAGTTTACAAACATTTTCAAATTTTTCTGCCCCACTCTCCCATCAACATAAAGCTGCTTCTGATTTAATACATAAAATCTGATTTGCGCAAAAGTTGGGGTTTTTTTAAAGATTTAAATCTTTGAATCAGGCAGAAATGGTCTTAATGAGTTTTTACAATTTATCTACAAGTTCAAATAGTTATTGTTGCCACTTAGGAGTTTGGGGAAATTTCTTAAGGGAGAAGGTTGAAGCTGGGTGGTAAATAATGCAGCTAAAATTTCACTGAAATGGGGGTTTGATACGAAAGGGTGCAATTCCTGCAGGCTGCTGAAGTGTTGTTGATCTGAGGCAGAACATATCTAAAGTAGAAATATTTTTTATGACAGATTAGCAGTAAACAAGAACAGATTATATTCTGTTATTTTTCTGCCAGTTATCATTTGAATCTTTAATTTGTTTTTTGCTGTGGTTTTTTTTTTAATCTCTGGTGATATCACTAGTAATTAATTTGGACAACATTAAAGATGCACTTAGAAGCCCCAGAAACTTTGGGAAAACCTCCATTTTCAAAAGTTTGAAAATATGTTTTAATTACTATCTTTTAAATATGGGCTGAAAGTTTTCAGTAAAATACACAGGTTGTGAAGAAAAAAAAATAAAAATTTTGTTTTCATAGAATCTGTTTCAAACAAATCTCAACTAGTAGAAATAATCTGAATCTAGGGGAAGTCTGTCCTTAAAACATAGGTGAGAATTCAACAGAATAAGAAGAGTGAGGGTTACAGTTGAGAAATATTTCCTTTTACTTAAGTGGAATCCCAGTTTAAACCACCTTTTGTTCAGTTTTTATTATGTGGAAAATATTCATGACTGGAAAAAGCAGCTCATATCTAAGAAGATCCAGTTGATTAAAGCTCATGTTGATAAATTTGTTAAGAAGCAAACTTGCTATGAAATTAATAGTTTGCTTTAAAACAAAATTAAGGTCTGAAGTAGATTATTACTAATCCCCTGGTTCTCTGTGCATTTGAAACACCATCTTGGCATTTAAATGATGTTTTGTTCGAGCTCAGGATCAGAGGAGCACCCCCAGCCCCAAGGAAGGGGCTGAGCAATGGGAAATGCCCCTCTGCTCCCTGGAGGGTGAGAGGTTCAGGAGCAGCAGTGCTGAAGATGGAAATGGTTAAACCTGCAACTTGCTCGAAGATCTGCCTATTCCCTAAACATTTTAGTGCTTCAGTTAAAAACAAAGCAAATACTGCAATAAACTCTGGCTTCAAAATCAACTCCCATCTTGAAAAATCCTTTAGTTCTGGTACTAAAAAGCTGGAGTCTCTTTAAAACAAACCCAACAGAAAACCACAACCAAACAACTATTTGCTTCTCCTCTACATCTGCTGCTTTGCAGTTTCTGGGCTCTCACCAGGGCAGGGTGCTCAGCTCCGCTCAGGACTGGGGCTGGTTGCGCTTCCCAGGTCTCCTGGAACAACCACCTGAATTCTCCATTGGGGTTTGCAAACACACAGAGAACTGTTCAAATTTCCACCAAACAAAGCTGCTTTGCATAGATTAATTTTTTTCCCCCACAATGGAAATGGTTCTGTTTGGGCTTTTCTGTCCCTTTCTTTGGGTGAGCGGTAAACTCGAAATGCGAGGAAAGGAAAATGCTTATCAGAAAAAGCCCTGAAATGTTGTTCACATAGTCCCTTTAATTTTAAATTTTCCCCCCAAATGAATATGCCACCACTTCTTTACAGCAGACCTTTCTAACCTGTCAATTCAGTTTTTCTTCCTCAAAAATCACTGTGAGCAGCTGGACAGATAGCTGGAGCAGCCATTTCTCCTACGGATGGCTGGAGCGGTGGGGGAAAGTTCTGGTCTTGGTACAGTGATAAACTAAACTAACGTGGTGGAGGAAGCATCGTGGGGGATGAATCCTGCCGTTGCTGAACTCCCCCTGACCTTATTTCAAGTAGGAGCTGCTCTTTTGAACCCCCCTCCAAACATTTGCAGCACTTATAAGGCACAGATTAAATGTTTTCCTTTCAGTAACTGTAGGTATTTGTATCAGATTTCCTCCAGTCTGAAATAAATGCATTTATATCAGATTTATGCTCCGCGAGTACAAATTTGGGGGCCCTATAATTTCGAGTCACCGTTTAAATCCCCCAAAGAACAGCGGGCTCTCCAGCACTCACTGCTTTTCATACCTCCACTTTTTAAACTCCCTGTAGCAGAAGGCAACGAAAGGCTGAGCCACTAATACCACTGCATTTTTGCCTAATTCTTTATACCCAAAACAAGTGGATCCCGGGAGGTGGGAAGCTGCACAGCAACACGTTCTGTTGTGGGTCACTTTAAAAAATATAGGTCATTTCACAATCGAGACCTTGACCCATACCCCACCGCCTGTGCCGGGGCACCCGCACCGCTGGGCTGCCAGAAAGGTGGTGTGAGGAGAGCAGCTAGGGCACGAGATAGAAATAATTCCACGTTACTGAACCAGCCACTTGGGCAGGCGCCTTGCCGTGGACCGGGTTGTCTAGTTTCTCGTCCTGCTGGTACATACTTGGGATTTAGTGGGACTGATTATTTCCTCTCCTTTCCTGCAGCTCCACCACTCTGATCTCCCCAGCTGGTTAGTTCTGGCTCTATCTTTGCTCAAAAAGGGAATAAAGGATGGTTTTCACATTAAGATAGCTGCCTCAAGGTAAAGTGCTAACAGGGTAAAGCACAGGTAGTTTTAATGCTAGAGCAAGCCCGGATCATCTCTCCAGCCTCTGGAAGCAGTGACAGCGCTCACTACGCAGAGGTAAAAGTTGCAGTTGTGGGATTTTTTTATACGCAGCTCGGTGGTCCAAATAAATCTTCCCCGCGTGGATGTTACAGGTGCTGTCGTGGGCTTTTTGTTACGGCAGTTACTGTCCTGTAGGTCCCTGCTCCTGAGGGGTACGACAAGCGTTTAAGAAAAAAGAAACAAGCAGAACATGCAGCAAGGAGAAGTCCATATTCCTCATGTTTTGTGGTTCCCATTTTCAGTTGTTGTGGGGGTTTCCCCCCACCCTCCCCCCCAAAGAACTGGCAGTCAGGAAGGCTCTGAGACAGCCACCCCAGTGAGCTTTAATTCATCAAGAACAACCGCTGGAGCCTTAAAAGGCCCTAGGGTTTGTTTGCAGTTAAAAGGGAATATTGGTGTTTAAAAACATATCTGGTATTTTGCCATTGTGAAAAAACCTGTTCCATTCCCGCAAGCCCTGGAGAGGGAGGCAGCTCTGAAGCCAGAAGAGAGGATGGAGCGGTGTTTGGCACTTCAAGGATGCCCTAGAAATCCATCCAGCCCATCACTCGTGTCCCCAGTGCAGCTTGGTGCGAGCGCTGGGCACAAGGGATGGCACGAGGAGCCAGGCAAACCCTCGCTGCCTTCAGCTGGAGCCAAAGCTGCTTTTGCCATGTTTTGGTAAGTCTGAGCTCCCTGGCAGAGTCCTGGCACCCAGGATCGGCTGTGTGGTTTCCCTTCCCGACAGCACCAACCTTTGCTGCACGAGACACAGAAGATGCCGTACGGAGCGGAGGCTGTGAGCGGGCAGCGGGACCCCAGGCAGCCCCAGGAAGGGAGGAGAAAGCTGGACATGGGCTGTGGGGTCAGGGATTGGGGGAAAGAAGCTCATATTTAGGACTTGTGCTCTGCAAAGGTGTAGCAGGATGAGTGAGAATAAAGCATGTGAGAGTAACCTCCTCTGCGAGACGTTCGTATTTTAGGGAGAGAAATGAGGTTCCAAGAAAAGCTTTGAGCCTCTATGACTTCGTCAGCAGCAAAGCGGAGTTAAAAACAGAATTAGTCCTGAATCAGGACCAGAGTTTGAATGATACTCCGATGCCTGTGATTTCAGGGAGAGGATGGGCGTGAAAAACTTAAAAATCCCTCCTTCCTCTCTCCCTGTGATTTGAGGAGCAGAGCAAATGCTAATAGTGATCGACCGTAGCTGGATACAATGAGGAATCTCAGATCAGCCTAACGCTTGCACAGAAGATGGAGCAGAAAGTGTTACTTTCACCTAGGACACGCAACACCTGGAATCCTTCTCTGGCAGAGCAGAGGTGCCCTGAGCGGTGCCACACAAAACAGCAACCAAAGAGTGCTGCTCCGGAGGGAAAGGGAAAATCTTATTCACCGCGTCCACTGGGAACAGGAGAGAGGGGTAAATTGTGCCATTGAAGTGAGATGTTAAACACTAAGAAATTTCTTGGGAAGTTTTGCAGCATTTCCATTTCTGAAAACTTTTGGGAATGGATCAGACTCGTCCTTTCCGAGCGATTTAAGCGGAGCTGAGGCTGTCTGGGAGCAGGGGAGGGAATGGATGACCTCTTAAGGTCACTTCAAGCCCTATTTTCCATGATTACAGGGACATCTAATACTTGAAATGCTTTGTAATCGAAGTTGCCCTTGAGATGTTTCGGTGTCTCAAAGCAGAGCAGAAGGACCGTTTCAGTAACGCAGCTGTGATCTTCCCAACGCATTCCCAAATTCCTGAAACACCAACTCCTCGAGTCAGGTCGGCTGCGGAGAGGAGCAGAGCTCGCTCACTAAGCGCTGCCTGGCAGGGGAGGAGGAAGCAGGGCAGCCCCAGCTCTCCTGTTGAATTTGTGGGGAGACAAATGCCACAGCTGGGTGAACCCTGAAGTGTCCTCTATCCCAAGCTGGGACCCAGCTGAAGCTTGTGAAATGACTTGTGTTATCAGCGAAGGCAGCAGAACACAGATAACGCTGCAAGGGCAGCGCTGCTGTGGCTGTGATGGGCTGAGGCTAGAGAAGAGCAAGGTTTGCATCGTTAATTAGACCCCCCGTTACCCTGGAAAAAGCAGACGTGGGCACGTGGCCCTTCTCTAGGTCAGCACTTCACTCGTCGCCTCTGTGCCTCCCAGACCTGAACTGGCATGAAGAGGTTCAGCATTTTAGGCAGCGGTTAGTGGATATCACAGACAGAATGAAATGCAGACAGTGTCCTCCTGTCTTTGGAAACAACTTCTGCACATCTGGGGGTTTTTTGTTTGATTGTGAGAAATTTTAGAGTGATGCTGCTGTCCAAACTGCATCACGAGCAGATGCCCTGAAATAACCGTAACTGTGAACCCTGGGTCAACATTTAATGTTGCTGGATATTTATTTCACTCTATTAACTTTATATCCTACAGAGGCACTTAATGAGAGGAAAACAAATAGGTTGCACTTTGGAGAAACAAGATATCCGAGTTGGCTGGGAGTGAAGTACCCAGAATACATATAATAAAGACACCAGGACAAACTATTCCATTTTATTGATTAGCAACTGTGCTAGGAGTGTAAATTGGTTACTTGTAACTATTATAGTGCATCATTTATTACAGCAGGCACCATGCTCCTGCATGGGTGAAAAGCTTTGGGAGACCCTGGCACGCTTGTGTGCTGCTAGCGAAAGGACTAAGCCACGTGCTAAGTAGTTCCTGTGAAAGTAGTAATTACTCCCTAATAGCACTGAACTCTTAATCTACACTAATAACGTCCTTCTGAGCCTTTATCTTAATGTCATATAGATGCAAGACTTTTTGCTGGGGAGGCTGGTTGTGCCAGGGAGTTGTGCAGCTACAGAGCAGCAAGAGCTGAGCTCAGCCAGCTCCAGGCTAAGCTGGACGCGGTTCATTCTGCGCCCTACGGTCTCCTGGGGCAGGAATAGAGGGAATGGTTAAAACCAGCCTGTATCTGACAGTCTGTCCCAGCAGCACTTCTGAGAAGAGCAGAAAGAACACTTTTTAGAAAGGAATTGCAGAATGGATAGCTTTTGCGTGGAGACACGTACCTCACCACGCTGGATTTCCGCACGTGTTTGGGACAAGATACAGCGCGGGCACAGTGCCAGCACAGCAAAACCCTCTCCCACGCCAAAACCACCGACACTTCGATTTTGCCATTATTACTGCAATTCCACTAAGGGCTGTTTCTTGCTCAGCCCTGTCAACCAGAAATCCTAGTTCTTTCCCACACAAATCCCTGATGTAGCTGAGCCAGCACAAACCTGGGAGGATACACACATACACGCACATCCCTCCTCCATCTAGGTGTGCGGGGTTCCTGCTCCGAGCAGCTCAGCTGAAATCCACAGAAAATAAATAAAAAAAAAAAAAAAACAGGCTGGCAGACCCGAGGGGATGGTTGTAACTTGGATAACCTCCTGCAAAAGTTCAGGCGGCTCAGGGGAATGGAGCTGCGGACGGGACTGTGCTCAGCAAGCCAGCACAGCCACGGGCACTGCTTCACTTTGGTGTTGATGCGAGTAGAGCTCAGCTCCTGAGTTAGGCTGGTTCCAACATAATCCTGCTCTGCTCCTTCAACAGATTGAAGCTGGGTGTGACGGGGTGTACCTAGAGCAGGGACGCACCTGGTAGCAGTCCCTAAACAGGATTTCCGTGTTAAAATGTGATGGGTCCAGTTCTCCCAGAGAGACCCAGGGGAAGCAGGACAGGTCAGACACCAGGGAAAATATCTTACCAGGCACAGCAGAGCTGGTGGGAAGCGGATTTACCCCTCGTACTCTGGTGGCATGATTAACATCTGCAGAACATCTGCTCTCCTGGATCCAGCTGTGCAAGGGCAGGGTGAGGTGGTGGCCTCACTGACCCATGTCCCCAGCAGCTGCAGAGCCACAGGGAAACACTCCATCACTCACTGAGGACAGAAAGAGCCCAAATGGGTGCTTAGGTCCAGCTGCTACCCCTCACCCCTCATAGGCGACTGCTGTGCCACCAACCTCCACCTCGTTAACCAATGCTGCCTCACCATTTCCTACTAGTTTCCTGTCTGCCCCTCTCTATCCTAAGTTTTCTTCTCTTAGAATGCCCGTTTTGGGGGAAAGATGCTGTTTTCAGAATTTGGGGGTTGCACAGAATTGGGGGACTGCAGCTGGGATACCCTGACTTGATGGTGACAAAAATAACAGTGATGGGAGTTATTGATTTTAGCAAAGTTATTCCTCCTGTAAGAAAGAGAAGGAGCAGATTGAATCTCTCAAAGATAATGCTTACACTTGACAAAAGAAAAAGATGGAAATTAAGGAGGTTTTTATCATGGAAGGCGATGCTACGTGTAATTAAGGTTTAGACCAATGTCGCATGTATTACGCCCACAATCCATACGCATTCTTGATTTTGTGATATAGTAATGTTTAATTGCCATTAATGTAAACATATTTTAAAAGGTTATTTTCCTTCTCTGTAGGTCAATAGACCTAATGAAGCAGCTCTAAGTGGGTTTGAATTGCTTTGATTAGGTGCTTGATTTCCTGTTTACCTCATGGAAGTGGGTTTGGTCCTGCCCAGCTAATGTATATAAAAGCCCTGAAGGGTCTCATCAGCACCAGAACTAGCTGAAATCCTCCTGGCAGCTTTAGAGGAGAAGGAGGAGAAAGGTAAGAAGCTCTATGTCAGTCTCTCTTTTTTAATTTGTTTTTACGTTGTGGGTTGGTTTTTTTTTTTCCCCAAGATAGCAGTGGGAGTGAACAGTGTTTGAGCGCGTCGGGTTGTGGCTGTAGCAGAGCAGGAATAGCCTGTACCTTTGGCTGAGTTTTTCCCAAAGTGGTACAAGACCGGCCGTTTTCTTGGTAGCTTTGGCAAAAAAAGACCTGCAGCAGTGTCCGTGTCAGGTTGTAAAGGGAAAGACTGTTATTTCAGAGGAGGATTCAGTACGTGGTAAATATCAGGTTGGGATCTGCACCTGCGCAGGGAAATAAGGAGAAATTGGTTCTTAGCTGCTTTTTGGGACCTCCCAATTATGGATAAAACAGGGCTAACGCTTCTTCCAAAGCAGATGGTATTGCACGGGGGACTGGAAGACCTTCATGTTGCAAAGATCCCACCAGTTGTTCCTCCTTTTGTGAAGAAGTCAAGTCATAGGATCAAAACAGTGTAGGTATCGCAGCAAACTCTGTGCCAGACTGGGCTAGGAGAGCTCGACTACTCCAGTTCAGTGTCACACAGGCAAAGGCGTCTTGTACTAATTCAAAATGGTTTTTCAAGAGTCTCTGAAAATGTGGATTGCTTTTCCTCCCTGTTTGGGTAAATTCTGCAGAGAAGTCACTGTCCTTTCTTAAAATTAAGGCTACAAGGCATTTCCTCTCCCAGCGTCATAAATAATTATCCTAAGCAGAACAATATTCTTGCACAACTTATCTGTTTTCAGATCCATCATCACACCCATAGTTATACCACCAATACATGAAATGAAAAGCAAATAAGAGGGAAAACCTCAGTTATTTAATCATGACATTTTTTTCTTTTCTCATTTGAAATACTCCTCAGCTTTTTGTATAATGGAATTTACTTCTGCTGTTAACACTCTGTAACTATTTGTCTTTTATTGCTTTCAGTCTAAGTATTTTAGGGATTTTGCCAGTGTTCAGAATATTACACCTTTGCTTTTAAGAGCATTCCTCAGCACTTGGTGTATCTGAGATAATGCGATACATTTAGTATTTTTTTCTCACTTAATAGGAAGGGCTGAAAACATTTGTAAAAGATGTCACAATTTTCCAGAGGAAAAAATGTCACAATTACAAACGACATCCAAACTTGCAGATTCTTGCTCTCTCCAAAACAATAATTGGGCTGTTGTAAGAGTACAAATAACTACTTAGAGGAGTAAAGTTCTACCAATGTGTGAATAAATTTTTGAAGGATGGGATACTTGAGTCCCGATCTTTTTGTTACTGTGTTATTCCTGTTGACAGCAGCTCTCCATTGCAATGCAGTTTCCAGAAATAGGTATAACAGAGTGAGGGACAACAAAATATATCTGTGAGCCATGATCAAAACCATTTTTGTACAGAGTTTGCAGAGCTGGAATAGTAATTAAAAGAGCTCAAATGTCCAAGGACTACTGAGCTGAACTGTGGATGTGAGGACTAGGAACAGCTTGAAACTAATAAATCTTGGAATTTGATCCTGTCACTGTCCATGGGGTATTTTTCATAACTGATATTCACTGACTGGCTCCAGTCCCTACATAAGGCATTATCCATCCCAACAGAAAACCTCCCAGAAATTAGATCAGGCTCCTAAATCCTGCAGAACCACAGTGTGGGATAAGCAGGATGCCATTGCTACTGAATTGCCTGATCCAACGTACATTCCCGTTCACATACTCAAGATTGAATCGACCCTTAAAGCACAATGAGGTACCCACAGGGTCAGCTTGTAAACATGGAGGAAGACAAAGCCCCTGCCTCCAGGAATGTGCAACCCACAATGAATTTGATGGTTACAATAAAAGTATAAGGAACCAACATTAAAAGACACCACAGTGGGAAAGAGCGTTGGCATTGAAAAAGTAATTTAACTGGGAGCGGCAGAAGAGGGCTTTGTAGGATGGAGAAGGCTGCTCGAAGCACAAGGACTGAAGGAGCACATTTACAAGCACAGGCACGTGCCCAACCACCGCCGCACATGCCTTTGGGTTCGCTGTCCTGCCCCTTATGTGTCCCGTGTGTTACAGGGGCTGGACATCTGGACTGCCCTCTGCTTTGGAACAGAGAAACCAGCCAAGAAAATGATGTCTTTCAAAGTTCTCTCTCTGCTCCTCGCTTCTCTGGGTTTTGTTTTGATGGAAGAAAACATCTCGGGGTAAGTGTTTTGGAAAGCTCACAGTGTGTTTTGAGCCTTTTCCAGCTCCCCACTGGAGGCAAATGGATTTTTTCCACTGGCATCTTGGTAAGTAGGTGAGAACATGAGTCCTGAGGTAGATCTCAGATAATAGAGACAGCCAAGTGTACAGAGATGAGGGAATGATAAGAGAAATATCAAACTAAAGCCCTGAGCCTTTGAGATGGAGCCAGGAACTCCCAAGTTTTCCCTACAAATTCATAGCTCTGGGTTAGGAGGAACAAGCTGGAAGTAAACCAGGAAGAGAAGAAGGTTGGCTGTGAACTAGAAACAAGATGTAATCATCTCACATGAATGAGGTTAGGGGGCATCCAGTATTTGGAAGCCTCTGAAAATATGACCAGTTACATAAAGCAGGTATATAATAAAGACTTTCCCTCTCTTTCCCTGACTCCTGCTACAAAATTTCCAACTACTACCCGAGAAGATCCAAAACAATCCTTATTAGAGCAGTAGGAGTTGCTGCAATCCCAGCTTGTAGGACTAAAAACCAGTCAGCTTTGAAATCCTTTGCTAACTTAGGTAGCCACCAGCTATGTCTCCACTGTCAGATCACTGGTCTCAGGGTCAGCCCTTGCCCCCTGCCACCCACCCTGAGCCTCTTGAGGACTCAAGAGGAGGATTCCTTGGCCGTAGGTGTGCAGCTCACTGGAGGAGGGAGCCTGAGCATGCTTGGTGCCTTAGCTCGGAGCCAAAGTCCATGTGAATCAGGCTACGGCAGGGAAAGCCACGCTGACGCCAGACTATCAGCAACTATCCTGAGCTCATCTCCTCCCAAATTCTCCAATCTGAGCTGCAATTGTCAGGAGCAAGCGAAATGGCTGAGGAGCATGTTAGCCCCTTCCCCGGCCATCTCCTTAATGTTACAGCGCAGGAATGGTCACCTGTACCGTTAAAAGTGACCACAAAACCTCGCTGGATAGGGACCGCGAGGGCCACCACGTGCAACCCAAGCGAAACTCGCCCAGCGTGTGCTCCCGCTCCGTGCAGGACTCACTCTTGTCTCTGTGCTCCTACCCCAGTGTAAGTACAAGGACTCCCAGTGCCAGACCAGTGCAAAGACGCTACTCTGAGGCCACCCTGGCAAGCGATTACAGCCGCACGATGGATAACATGCTGAAGAAGAACTTTGTGGAATGGTTGCTAGCCAGACGGGAGAAGAAAAGCGAGTAAGTGTGTAGACTTTCAAAGCTCCTACGATCCAAACTCACAGCTGTCGTCAGCCAACTGATGGCTACACAAGAATGTAGAGCCGAGGATATTTTTCTTGGACTGCAGCAGTGATTCTCTAGGGAGTCGGTTTTCTTTTTTTCTTTTATTTTTCTAAGTCCTAGAAATGTTTCTGGTCTGTCGGCACACAGCACAACTATCCCTCTCCCTGTCCAAGACCGCCTTCTTCTCTGGCTGGTAGATGGAGTGGGAGGGAGCTGGATTTTGTGGAAAAGAAGCATTTTGGCACCCTCTTGTGGCATCTCGGGCTGATATCGTCCCATTTTGCCTTTCCAGCAACATCATCGAGTCGTACAAGCGGGAAGCTGAGCCCCAAGTATCAGCTGCGAATGGTCAGAGGTTGGACCTGGGCACTCAGGAAGCCAAAGACTTCTTCGCCTGGCTTCTAAAAGCCAAGAAAAATCAGAGGTGAGATGGGAGAGTAAAAAGAGAAAGTCTGGTCGCAGGGAGGGATGAGGTCCCCAAGTGTTTAACTTTTGAAGGAATGTTTTGGGGCAGGAACCTATGGTAACGGCTTCACATAGGGGGGGAAAAAAAGAGGATTTTAATTTCAAAAGGAAATTTCACATTTTGCAATTCTGTCTCAGGAGTGAGGAAAAGAACAAAGACCAAAAAAGCCTCTCTAATTTTGAAATTTCTCGCAAAATACAAACGCCCAAAATATAGATGATTGGGGTCTTTTTTGGTTTTGCAAAGGTCAGCACAGCCTCATCAAAATCCAGCGCTTTGATAAGGTCAAAGCACGGACTTTTGACAGGGCTGAGGCGCATCCAGTCCCCTAACAGCCCAACATCACCCTAATGGAGAAGTCAAAATGAAGTGTTTTGACCTATTCGGAACAAAACCCTCTCAAAAGAAAACTCTCCAGCAAAAATGATGTGAAATTGATACATTTCTGCAAAACATTTTGATTTGATCAAATCAACCCACACGGGGGGGGGGGGGAATCCTACTCGTTCACACTCTCAGCATGCGGACTAGTTAATTTTTTTTTAAAAAGAAGCAAACCAGTTATTTCCTCGTATCGCTGCTCCAAGCTCTTATTATGAAAAGCCTGTCATCTAAGCGTGAAACCAGGCAGGGGGAAACCACGCAGCCTGCCTGACCCAGGAGGAATTTCCCAGTTGGGTTCTGATCTGAGGGTCCCCAATTGCGCAGATTTTTAAGGTGTCATCACCTTAAAATCATCACGATTGTGGTAACGATGGCGATACGAGCTTGCTCGGAACAGGTACCTCTGGGCAAGGTAACCTAGTCCATCTGGAGCTCTCTCCTGCTGCAGCTCGTGCCTTCGTTCCCCGAGCCATCTGGCTGAGAGCACACTTGTGTATCTCAGCGCTGCGTGGCTTTGTGCTGTGTCAGCATATCCACAGCCTGTCAATAGCCTGTTTCACCTCCCCCAATCTTAGCTTATGTCACAAATGTTCAAACAGCAAATTAGACACGAGTCCAAAGAAAAATCTGTTCTCAGGCACTTTCTATATTTAAAAAAAAAAAAAAAACAACACACCAACAAATGAATGAGGGATACATTTCCTTTCTTTAACATGAAGGGGATTTTACAAAACCTAACAGGTTGCTGCTGCTTAGTCCTAAAATGGTGGCAAAAAGGAAAAAAGCACTTACCACAGGCAGCCCACATCCTTCAGGCGCAATCCTAGTGTCTTCTGGCAAAAAAAAAAAATGGAATTTCTAACTACAGGGAGTCATGGGACAGTCACCCAGAACAAGAATCTGGGGGCATTTGTTGTCTTTTACAGCCTTTGCATGAAAACTGCTTTAGAAACCAGGGTGCGGGGGATGACCCGGGGTGGGGGAAATGAGCACAGTTATGGTTCACAGAGGTGTCTCAGGCCAAGCACTCAGAAAATCAGACACCGAGAATTGCTAGTCATACGGAAAATACAAAATCAAAGAAACAAGGGCTTTGAGGGATCTCAAGAGGTCATTTAGTCTGACCTCTGCTCCGAGGCAGGATCAATGCACCCTAAACTGTTCCTGACAGATGTTTGTCTAACCTGTTCTGGGGGTGGGGGTGGAGGGGGGAAGGGAAACCTTTGATGCTAGAGATTAATCAGCTTGATTAGCTTCATTTTTAAAAAAATAAAATGTTTTCTAGTGTCTCCCTCAATGTCCTTAATTGCAAATAAAAAATGCAACTTGCAGAGGAAAGTCCTCCTTGGAAACAAAGAGTTTCCTTTGTGAGTTTGAAGCATAGATGCTGCTTCACCCACGCTCTGCTTTTGTTTTGATGCCTGCTGGTTCTGAGAGGAGGTGGAGCGAGGGGGGGGGGGGGGTCACTGGACTGTTCCTTCTCGTCCCCCAAGCCTGACAGACATGTTCACTGCTGGGCAGCCCAAACGTGCCAAGATCAAGGCACTGTTGTGTGCAAGGAGCTCGCCACGTCAAAAAGAGGTTAAAGCTTTTTGTGGGTTTATCCGAGTCAAAGATACTAAGACAATGAAAATAAAATATCCCTGTGAACTTGAGGGGATTGGGATAACAGACTGTTGTACACTGCATCTGAATTATTGCCTCTCCTCTGTCGTTATGGCACGGCACATTTCTTGCAGTTTGACTTCTCTGGAAGGTTCAGAAGGTTTGAAGGATGTTTTGAGCCAGGATTTTCTGACATGGCTGATGCTGACTGATCTCTGCAGACCGATGTGAGTGGCTGTTCTACCTGTTCCTGTTGTTACAAGCATCCCTACAGATCCTTTCCCAGCCCTTGTCCCCAGAGGTTCTTGCTGCAGTGCTCAATCAATAAATTTAGGATTTCTTTAGATAAACACTGAGTGCTTACATGGCACAGCTCAGCTGGATTTGACTGGAGAGGTAAGAGCTCTGGCCAGAATTTGGTTCTGCAAAAGTATCTTCAGACTGTTGATACAACAAAGATGGGGGAAGACAAATTTCAAAAAATTACTGTCTAGAGAAGGGAGGATAGTAAATCCTTTTCCCCTCTTTTTAATGAGAAAATGAGGTGTTCATCAAACCACTTACAGGAAATATTTTTTTTCTGTGCATTGTACACTGCTATGAAAGGCATTCAGAGAGACACACAAGACACTGCGATGCAAAAGGTGCAGGGGAGGGCCCTGAGGAGGCTCAAGGGAATCACGAGCCCATTCTATGTTTAGTTGAGTAAAATGAAGGCTGAGAGACACAAAGTCACCATCTATAAAAAAACAGAGCAAGAAAAGAGCTGTTTATGCTAATAGCAAAAGTTGGCACAAGAACAAAAAGGGATGAACTGGCCATGAATAAATGTAGGTTGGAAATAAGAGGCAGCTCTGTGCTACAGACAATTCCATGCAGCTTGGTCAGACAATGTGAGCCGAGTGGCCAGCCAGCAGGCCAGAGAAAACAAATAACGGTTGAGCTCATACTGCAGCCTTTCCTGCAGAGAAACACTTATTTGCATCTCTCTCCTCTAATCAGTTGCTGATTTTTCTCAAAACTTGTAGGTGCTTACTATTAGATACTCACTTTGCTACACGTCTTGCTATCAGAATGGATTTGCAAGGTGTCAGAGGGGGCTGCAGCGTAGAGAAGGCCGTGACTTATGTGTTTCCTATAGGAACCAAATGAAAATGGGGTAAGTGCAGTACACAGGAATTTATGCTTTTCTCTCCCTCTTCTGCTTTGTCAGGTCTGTGTAACTCCAGGACCTTCCCGAGGACCTCTCCTCACCCTATCAAGACACATGAGAAGGAGGAAGATGTCTTATATTCACTCTGTTCTGTGCATATTGTCTGTTTTGCTAATGCAAGCAATAAAGAGTTTAGTCTGATGCTGAAATAAGATGCAAATAAGACTTGATTGGGGGATGGGCTATAAAAGATTACTAAATTGCCAAAAAAATAAGCATCCTTCCCAAACAAGGATCGTGAGGGTCACAATAACACACCTCGTGTCAGTGACTTGGGCTACAGCTGACTGAACCCCAACACTGAAAGATCCCGACTGCAGGTTTTCAGGCATTTAGGATCCGCCACTGGGCTCTGAGTTAAAAAATGATGTTGGCATCAGCTGTGGGGGGTGAAGTCCAGCCTAGGCTGCAGGGAAACAAACCCTGGCCGAGGGCTGGCCCCGCTGAAAGCCACCTGGGAGCCAGCCCACCCTTCCAAAGGGGTCCTGAGGACTCACCCTCCCTCCTGACCCCCCAAAACCGGGGCTCCCCCGCACCCCCCCGAAGAGAACACCATCCCACAGAAGGGACCCAGCCCCACAAACAGGGCCAAAAATCTGGGGGGTCACCTTTACCCAAAGCAGGGCTCCCCCCCACCCCGGGGGAGACTGAAGCCCCCTCCAGTGAGAGCTACCCCCCCCCCCGGAGGGGGGGTCACCCTCCCACAGAGGGGACCGAGACCCCCAGCAGGGCCTCACCCCCCCATAGACACACACAAGGACACACACACACACACCCCCCGCGCGGTCTGAGGCCCCTCAGTGCCCCCCCAGGCCCTCGGAGGGTGACCCCGGGGCGGGATCCCCGTTACACGAGGGGGGGACACCCCACCCCTGCCGTGCGTCGGCGCCGCCCGTCGCGGAGTGATGACGTCAGACGGAGCGCGGCGGGCAGCGGGGCCGGGATGCACCGGCGGGGGGTGGGCGCGGGCGCCATCGCCAAGAAGAAGCTCGCGGAGGTGAGGGGCGCCGGGACCCTGCTGGGGAGGGGGCGGCCCGGGCTGGGTTGGCGGGGGGGAACGTGTCAGAGCCAGTGCGAGGCGTGTCAGGCCCGTATGAGGGGACCGGGACCGACGGAGCCCGTGGGGGGAGGTACCGGGCCCGTGTAAGGGGGGGTCAGGCCCCCCAGTCTCGGGTGGGGGGAGCTGCCAGGCCCCATCGGGCCCGTGTGAGGGGGGCTAGGCCCCTTCTGCCCTGTGGTGGGGGGTGCCAGGCTCGGTGTGGGGTCATCCCCGGCCTCACATCAGCCATCCCAGCCCGGCGCCAGCCCTGCGCCACGTCCACGGTGCCACGAGCTTCCTGGCAGCCTCCCTGCTTGCCCAGGGCACGAGGCTCTGTGTCCTCCTGGTTCATCCCTCCTTAAGGAGCATCTCCCTCATCCAGTTCTGGTTTCTGGTCCATCTGCCCTTCAGCACTGTCTCCATCATCGTGTTTTCCTCCTGCAGGCGAAGTACAAGGAGCGAGGGACGGTCTTGGCCGAGGACCAGCTGGCCCAGGTGGGAGATTCACGCCTGCCCTGGCAGCAGGAATAACGGTGGTTGTGAGCCCAGCAAACCTGGGTTTCATTTCCTCCTCTGCTTCAGTGACTGGAGCACTGTCCACGAGAGGTGTGGATAACGACGGCACCCATTAGGCTGCCTTGCCATCAGAGAGCTGTGATGTTTGCTACAGGTCTCACTCTGCCTCCCGAGACCTCAGTGACACCTCATTTTTGTAGAACTGTTTCTACCCTGTGTACACCACAGAATAACTGCTGCCCCCCTTCACAGCCTGTCTCTTCGATCAGAACAGCCCTTTGCCTTATCTCCGCTGTGGTCTGATACTGGTTTGAATTCAGTGTTAAAAGCGTGGAGAATTCTCATTTAATCAAGCAATTTTATCTGGTTTCCTTCCTTTTAAGATCACTGGGCAGGCAGCACATCAGAGCCCTGAGTGTTTCTTGAGGACTCTGCTCGCTTAGTGCCTGTTGGGGGCTGTGTTTATGCAAAAACTGCATAAAATAAGTGCTAAGACAGAAACACTTCTCTGCGATTCTCTTTCAGATGTCTAAGCAGCTGGACATGTTTAAGACCAACTTAGAAGAGTTTGCCAGCAAACACAAGCAAGAGATCCGTAAAAACCCCGAGTTCCGGGTCCAGTTCCAGGATATGTGTGCAACAATCGGAGTGGATCCTTTGGCATGTGAGGAACAGGCACTGGGGTTAATGACTAAGGACTCATCGCACTGTTCTCATATTGTAAACTGTTTCCTTGAGGAGAGCTGATGGTGTTTTGATTCCTGGGGTTTGTGAATCAGTGTAATGTACTGTTGGGTGTTACTTACTTAAAAGGGTGGGGGAAAATAGTAACCAAAATGGAGACTCTTCTCCGACAGATCTGAGAGTCCTCACAGCGAGGTTTGTGAGCAGTCTGTGTCACACGAGGAACTGTTAAGGAAGGATATTTTTGCCAGTGGTCCAATCACTTTCCTCTTTCTCGCTTCACAGCTGGTAAGGGATTCTGGTCAGAGATGCTGGGAGTTGGAGACTTTTACTATGAACTGGGTGTGCAGATCATTGAAGTTTGCCTGGCTCTGAAACACCGGAATGGAGGTGAGGATCCCACCGTGTCTGGTTTCTAGGAGATACAGCTAACGGGAGGATACTTTTCCCTGTGGAAAATGAGGCGCATGGCTCAGCGTAGTGCTCTTTACTAGATTTCACAAATTACTGAATGGCAGTTCTGTCTTCATTGTCCCCAAAAAGCTTTGTTTTCTTTCTATAACATGTTACAGCTACACCACTGGTAATCACCCAGCTTTATTGGTTCCTGCAGAAATCAGCCATCTCTGCCCTGTGTAGGTAACAAAACCATAACTCACAGGATCGCGGGGAAGGAGCAGGGATCCATGACAATCTTGGAGTACAAAACTGATAAGTTACGGCGTTGAGCCTGGCAGTAAGATTGTCTCTAAAGGATCACAGCAATATCCCGAAGAGTTGGAATACCAGTGATAAGTGCCTCATGAAAAGATAGTAGATGTTCTTCACTCCAAAAGGGCAATCTGAGACCAGGAATGGGCTACAGCAAAGCCCGTTGAAACTTGAGTCCGATACATTTGTGGGAGAAGGCAACAGCTGAGCTGCATGTTAGTTCTGGGAACAGAAGTGACGATGCTGATCTCACCCGAGGCTGGATACTGGGAACAATGAACAGCCGCTTGTAAAAGGGAAGGCAGGGGTGAGCCAGCGCCAAACGCACAAAGGATCCTTGACTGCTCTTGCTGGATGACTTTTGTAATGCTCTCCTATCTCCTTTTGTTGACTTCTAGGTCTGATAACACTGGAAGAACTTCATCAGCAAGTGCTGAAGGGAAGGGGGAAGTTTGCTCAGGATGTCAGCCAGTGAGTGTCTGCATGTTACAGGAAAGGGGAATCAAGTAGCATTCGGGGAAGAAAAGGGGGGTGACTGATCTCAGCAGCACTTGTAGGCGCTGCTGTTAATTGGACTTCAAATTTGACTTCTAGCAATGGAGCCACTTAACACGTGATCCACAATTAGTGACCTGACCATTTCAGAAAGCAGCAGCGTGCTTTCTCCAGGAGCCCTGAGGCATAGAGGACTGTTGCCTTGAGCTGGAGACAGTTCCCTGCAAATCCAGCTCTTTCTGCCCCAGTCTGCTGAAGCTGCTGTGGTCTCCTGAGCTGTAAGGAAGGGGCTGATGGGTGTCACTACAGAAATGGACTTTAGGACACAACTCACCATGATCACTGATTGGGGCTGAATCTTAAAGAATTTAGCACCTGCAGCTCAGGTGCTACAAGTGTGACTCTACTGCAAGTCTGTGCTTCTGAAAGGGGGCACAGATATGCCAACTAATTCTAAATTGCTTTATAAAAAATTTTTTCAGCTGTTGATTACCTGAAACTGCAGCAAGCTCCAAGGAGCTGTTACTGCTCATAGCTTCTGCACATCGAGTCTTCCTCATTTACAAAATGTAGTGTGTGTTTTGAGAGAGGCTCTCGCTTTAAAGCCTTGCATTGACCTCTGCTTCTCAGGGATGATCTCCTTCGTGCAATCAAGAAACTGAAGGTCTTGGGGAATGGCTTTGGGATTATCCCTGTTGGTGGAACATATCTGGTCCAGTCGGTACCAGCTGAACTGAACATGGATCACACTGTCGTCCTGCAGCTGGCAGAGGTATTTTAAAATCTCCTGGCTCAATACAACCACTTTGAAAGAACCTTATTGCTTCTGTGATGGGAAACTGTGATTAGACCAGGCCCGTAGGCAAAACTATCCACACTCTTCTGAACTACAGACTTAAGTCTTTTTCCTCTTATTTCAGAAAAAGGGCTATGTAACAGTCAGTGAGATCAGGTCCAGCCTGAAGTGGGAGACGGAACGTGCAAAGCAAGTGCTGGTACGTACGAACGTCTCACGTGCACAGTGGAGTTCAGTGACAGCGCAGCGACTGCTCCCGCAGCCGACGCCTGGCTGGGGCCACGTTATCACGGCATGCACGGGGGATCCTAAGCTCGCTGGTAGACCAGAGGCAGACTGCACACTGTGTAAACATAGATTAAGGAAAGCAGAATCTCAGAAGCTGCAGATATTCCTGTGGCTTCACTAATCTCCAGTAAAACTTGGATCTTGTTAGCTCAGATCTTACAGAACACGCAGGGCAGACACGGCTGGGTGTCTGAACTATATTTCTCCTGGTCAAGTTGAGTAAAAATTATTGTAGTCCAAGTTCTACACCCTCCTTTACTCTAGAATAAATGTGGGGTCAGGCCTCACTTGCGAATGGCTTCTCAGCCGTTTAGTTAAGTTTCACTCACAGTTTCTACTCTGTTTGTACAGGAACACTTGCTGAAGGAAGGAATGGCCTGGCTGGATACGCAGGCAGCAGGAGAACCTCAGTACTGGCTGCCTGCTCTCTTTACAGAGCTGTACTCTCAGGAAATCACTCCAGAGGAAGCCAAGGAGGCAATACCTTGACTGCTACGCTTTCTGTGCCTGTATATAATTCTTCTTGTGAGGTTATTTGCGTATCACCTGAAACACAGGGACAGTGGACTTCAAATAAAAGTTTTGTAAAAAGTGTCTAGCTTGAAAAGTTTAATAGGGCTAATTCATACTTGCTTACCTCTGAATTTTCTCCTCTGTTGTGGGTGGACATGCCACTTAATACTACAGACAACTGATTACCTTGTCACAGCGAGAGGAAAATTATCTAAGCTGCTATTGCAACTGTCTCAGAGGATGCAAATGTGACTCTGTCTAAAGAATTGGCTAAAGAATCTTGGAGCCAGCAGTGACACTGAGAAACTGTTCTCTAGTCCTCTCTGCTCTGTGAATGAGTCGTTGTTCCACTAAGGAGTACCACAGTCTAGATTCTGCCAAAACAAACTTTATTGCACAAAAAAAATCTTATGTACAATAGTATATAAACAAGGTATCTTAAGAGTGACTCTTGTGCATATATTTTCAACTCAATTAGGTCTAAAAATCTGTTGCTAAAACATCTCTGCCTAGAGCAGTCATTTGAGGATTGTCACTTTGAAATGGAAACATTCAGAAATGGTAGGACAGACAACATTAGAGCTATAAAACTAATACTCTTTTACAGCCACATGCTAGTTATGTGAATAGTGTCCACAATAAGGCATTTTCTTGTTTCGTTGTATCGGTGGATGGTAACGCCACATGCATCACAAACAGATTTCAGAACCAGCTCTGCCTTGGGAAGGCAGCAGAGTCACAGCTCTACCCACAATGCTACTGAATGGTGAAAAACAACGTGACATTTACAATGGGATTAAAGAGGCGGTGAAGTAGCACACAGCTCATGACTTCTCGGGAGAGCCCGCTGCCTCCCCAAGACCTCATTTCAAGGTGAACACCGCTTTAATTTACTCTCATCTGGTGTATGTGTTGAGTGAGTCCTGCGTAAGTTCAGCTTTCCCTCAAGGGAAGACAGGGTTTAAGTCTAAATCAAGCCAATGACAGACCCAGGGAAGTTTGCTTGCTCAAGGGAAAAAAGGTTCCCAAGTTGTTAAATGGCACCTTAACAATTCAGAAATGTTTCCACCTTTCAGCTTCTCAGAGCTGCTTAAGCAGCCGCGTGCAGGCTTCTGAGTTCTGCAAGAGTTGATATAAATCACAGAGACTGAAAATAATTCAGTGACGCATGGGGCATTGCCTTTCTGTACAGCGCACGGCGGGGGTCTTTTGGCCCCTCTTTCTGCGCTTTTTTAGAACAAAGATGACTGCGTTGGAAGTTCTCCCACCACCATCAGGAGTCTGACACAGGGCCGAGCTGGTGGGAAGGTGTTTAAGGAAACTGGGAGAGGGCCCAGGACAATGTGCAACTTTGTGCTTAAGCTTTCTATCAAAGCTCCCGTAAAAATAATAACAAAAAAAAAAAAAAAAAAAAGTAGATCAAACTCTTTATCAACAAAACATACTGCTCCAATCAATCATCACCAGGTTCGTTTACCTGGTGATTTCTGGGTATTTCACCTCCACCCAAGTTACACTGAACACGTCTTCAATGTAATGGCACTCGCAGCCAGCAGACACCTCTCCAAGAGGCCGGCCTTCGCTCACAGTAAAAAGCTGCTGTTTATAACGTTCAAAGCACTGAAGTGTTAAACTTTACAACACTCGGCTAGCTTGCGCTCAGCCAAGTTTGGCAAAGGAATTTGTCAGTAACAAGGCGTACACCTCTGCAGAACTCCACCCAGAAACAGTGGCTTCCTTAGCTAGAATTGCCCCTTTTTCTAGCGTTTCAATCAATGGATCAAGGTAGCAGTGGGGAGCGAGGTGGCAGGAGGAAGAAGGGAGGAAAATAAAATATTACACTGACTAGAGAGGTGAAAAGCAAAGAGTACTTCAGTTAAGGAAACAAAACAGCTCCGTTCAGAGCAGCCAGAATAAAATATTTCTAGAATGCTAAATTCAAATCAACACCTTAAAAAAATAATACACAAACTAGACTTATTTTTAAGTGCTCCCCCCATCTCTGACCAATTATTTTCTCAACCTCCCTTCCCCAAAATGCCAGGATGAACACACCTGCACTTGATTTATGGATTCTTGCAGTTTCCACTTTTCATCCGCCCCTTTGCGCCCGAAGTCTCAGTGGACGAAGTCACCCAGGGCTTGAGTAAAGCTTTCAGAAAGGAGCCCAGATTCCACCACTGCTCTTTATCTTTGGTCTGTCTAGAACAGTGTCTAGAAGAAAGACATCAGGTAGATGGGCTCCCCAGAGCAGAGAGGCTCCCTCTCTCCCAACCCGCACAAAAAGGTTTCGCCTGGGCACACGGTACGTGGGCCCTGTCATACCCTGGACTCATCAAAGCGCTCCTACAGCTACAGCTCCACGTTCAGCATGGCCCCAGGGAAGGGCTCACTGTCTAGGAACAGAAAAGCTGTAAAGAGGATTCGCAGTCTAGATCTCATTCTTTAATCAAATGGAGAAAAAAAAAAACAAAAAACAAAAAAAAAACAAAAACAAAAAAAAACCAACCAGTGTAGGTGTTTCCAAAAATTAACCTGATGCCACATGCTCCGGCTTTCTAGCATAGTAAGTACCTTTTAAGAGTAGCCTGTCACAAGCTTGGCTTTGTCTAGCATGAAGTCTTCTCGTTCAGCGTTATCCACCAGAGCAGTAAAAGGAGACAGAAGATATCCTGAAGTTTTCTCCGCTCTGGCATTGGTTTGGTTGTCGAGTTTGTCAGGGGTACTCTAGAGTGTGAAGACAGAACATCCCCACGGCTTGGCCTCTCCACTGTTAACGCAGCTCTAAGCTTTAGAGCAACCTTGAGTGTCTGTCTCTGTCTCGGAGGAGCTGCTCTCAGAGTCTATTTCTGTATTCTCCTGCTGGTGTTTCTCCTGCACCTTCTGCCGAATTCCTTGCAAACGCACTAATAGGGACTGATAGTCAAAGTGGCCTCGTTTTTCACCAAAAGGATCCTGGAAGAAAACCATAGATAAGCTCATTAATACAGACCATTATCCTTCCGGCAAGAGGCAGAAAGAAGCAAGCTGCAGAGTAACTGGGCAACAAATGGTCAAAGACTTAAGGATT
This sequence comes from Strix uralensis, assembly GCF_047716275.1. Lineage (NCBI taxonomy): Eukaryota > Metazoa > Chordata > Aves > Strigiformes > Strigidae > Strix > Strix uralensis. The sequence continues at coordinate 9,200,607 of NC_133993.1, forward strand.
AAATCCCATCTTATGATGAAGAGGGCCCTTAACTTCCCACTGTGGTGGCAGAGGTTGAAGACTGATGATAATTTTTGTTTGGAGTCTCTTTTGGGAAACCTTACAAACCCAAACAAACTTTAAAAACAGATGAAAGGCCAAGCAGACATGGGTTGGATTTCTTCTACCAGTTTTGAGGAAGTAAACTATTTCAGAGATTTGGTCTCAGGACCACTCCAGGGAGGCAGGGAAAACATTACAAATATAAGTCTCTAAAATCCAGAGACCAAAGGCTTGACCACACTTTTATTAGTGCTACAGAGCCTTTCTAATCAAGGCCGCCAGCTGAGATGTGGCCAAGTCAAAGGCAGAAAGTCTTTGGAGATTATTCAACATTTGCTGCTTTTATTGCCATCCCAGATCGAAGACACATTGTCAGGGCTATAAGGTGGTGGTAGAGTTTACGCTGTCTTCTCTGATGGGAATCTTTGGTACAAGTCAACACGTGGCTCTGGAGTTAACAAGACACCACATCTGGCAAACACTCGACTGCTACTGAGCCTGGAGTGACTTCATTTTAAATACAGGTGAATGAAGACAACAATACCATCTCTCCAGCACACTGTGTTCATGCTTCCTGCACTACCATTTACAAGTGAACAGAAAACCAGCCATGGCAGTCACTGCCTCTGGGATCCAAGCACAACACACTGATCTTCATAAACCCTGGAGAAAGCAACTGAGCCCTGGCTCCTTGAAGAAGGAACAAGAGTGGGTGACACCTGATAATCCTCTAATGTCACCAAACTTCGCTACACAGCCTTCAGTGCAGTACTCTCTGCAGCTGTAAGTCAGGCACAGAAGTTCCTTATGGGAATTTCTCACTCCAAACATGAACTCTCCTGCTTTGGGAATGCTTTCTATTTATGAATTACACTGCCAGTGACGGCACTGACAAGAAAAAAGGGTTCAGAGACACCAGATCATTAAATCAACCACCTCCATCTTTTCTTAGCAGTGGAATTTCTCAATGAGTCAGACAAGAGGTGGCTGATGAGGGAGGAAGACACATCTGTTCATATGCAAATAGCTTGGCAATCTATTCTTTAAAGTCTACTTTCCTGCAGAAACAGGCTCCTGTATTCAACCTGTCTAGATGTGTCTGCCATATTTTCAGTGTTCCTCCGTCTCTTCCTCCCGGAGTAACTTTTGACTCAGTCAGCCACTTTCGATCTCACCTGATAGAACAAGGAGTGTCAGAGAAAAGTTCTTATCTGCTGTATAAGCAAAGGAAACTCAGAAAAAGAGAAACTCTAGCAGTGACCCAACAGGAAAATACTGCAATGGAGTTCAATTGCCACCAGTATTGGATAACCTGCATGTGCCCTCCCTGCTTAACATCAAATCCACATGAAAGCAAACTACTGGGTCGACTACTGAAAGAAGTACCTGCTTGCCTGGGGAGTGTCTTGGGTCCAGCACTCAGAAATCTAACAGCCTTGAAAATACTGCGTGTGTACTCTGAACTTGGAGACGGTAGGGTTTTATCCACAGGAACGTCTCAGGTCTCAGTTTCATGGTTGATTCAAAGTTGGAATATACATTTTATAGAAAAAATCCAGATCCACCCCATGTAGATCTAGGTACTGCACATTGTTGATTGTCACTAACCACACACTCTTGTCTAAGGCAGTGTGTTAGCCACAAGAAAATTGTCTGCCACTCACCTGCATTGTCTGTCCTTGGAGATAAAGTCTCTCTTTACACACCCCTTCATAGAAGTCGTAGTATTCCATGAAGGATTTCTCCATTACTCCCCTGAATGCAATGAGAGAGCAAACAATCAACACAAAACAACAGTGTTACAACTGTCACATCACCCAGGGTCACCCCATCCCCACGGAACCCCGGTTCATGTAGTCAGCAGGGACACACGTACGGGGCGTCCCAGACAACTAACAGGGTCCAGCGAGGCAGGACACAGAGCGAAACAAACTGCAGCATCACTGCAGCTGAAGAGATTCTGCACATGCTTCCACAACAGCTGTGCTCCCCTCCCTCCGAGATTTTTTTTTTTTTTTCCCCATAAGACAAGGCACATTTATTCTCAAACACAAGTCAGAGGATGCAGCCATTGTGCACATTAACACAGCCTTTGTCAATGCGCAGCTCCTGGGCGCCGCACAGATGCGGCCATCCACTTCAGGGGAATCAAAACGACTCTTCGCTGGACCAGGGAGAGTTTAAGATTTGCTCTTCCCTGAAGCAACTCTCAGGATCTCAAGAACAGCAACCAGAGAAGTTTATCCTGCTTCCCCACACCCACTTTCTTATACCCCCTCCATGCCTCTTTTCCGTACCGTAACGGCTCAGGACAGGGACACTTTCCTTCCAGCATGTCGCACACTGCTACTCGGATGGTCTCATGCCGAATGCACTCATTATAGTTCTTGCTGTCCCCGGGGTGCCTCTCCTGGAAACAGAATTTGGGCCACTGAGTCCACAGGACTGCAATGGCTCTTCGTCTCTCCCTCCCGGGCCCGATGAATTTCACTGGTGCATGAACCCACTACAGCTTTGTCTGTTCTGTGTATGCTGAGCTAATTTATACTGCAAATGAAAAACTGGCAAGATCTCACACGTCTCCAGAGCCTCGGACTCACACAGCTGTGGAGACAGGTCAACTGATAAAGTTCGCACAGAAATCTGCCTCTCTGCAAGATGCTGGAGACCATGAAAACCTGAGAAGTTTGGTTCCTGCATGGTCGCAAGGAAACCATTTCAGGAGTCATGTAGCAGAGAAATGAAGAGCCATCCCATCTCCCCGGCAACTTCTCATGTTCTTCTGTTACCTTACACGTACGTGAGCTAAGCAGCCTCTGGTTCAGAGCTGGCTGGCAACTCCCCCTCAAGCTCTGACTAGAGGCAGAACAGGCTGGAAAAGAGCCAAGCGACATAACCTACTTTTGTCCCCATTTCCAGAATGTGATTTGCCACCAGGAGCAAGGGTGGAGGGAAGAGACAAATAGCTGCAGAACCAGAGATGATCCACCTCAAACTCTCACCTGCTCAAAGCCGGGTTCATTGTGATAGGGGTTCTCAGTCATCAGAGACTGGATGGAGATGAGGACTGAAGAGATACTCTGTGCTGGGCTCCATGCAGGCCCGGTCCAAGTGCTGAGGTATTAAAACAGAAAAGCGTCAATTAACAACAAAGGACTGGCCCAGTGAGCGCCATCCCTCCAACTAGCAAAGATCAGAAAGCTTAGGAAAGCACACCTACACCTTACAGAAATGCGATGGGAAAAGCAACAGCTGCTGCAGATATAGAAAGCGCTGGACACTGAGAAAGTTTTCAGGGTCAAAGTAGTTTATTCTCCCAACCAAATGAGTACTTTGGCTTGAGCAAGACAAGAGAGGTTGGTAAACCTCCCTCCACTGCTACCACACAGAGGGCATCACACATGAGTTGAGGAAATGTAACATTTCTGAGCGTTTTACAGGGAACTTTAAAGCCGTGGCTATCATCTCGCACAGCAGCCTGGAGCAACACAAGCTACCAGCACTACCATAAGTCAAACCCAACAACTCTTAAGAACTGAAAGCTGATTTTCAAGACTCAAACAAGACCATCACTTGTACCGTCTGTACTGCAGACGCTCAGCCCAAGGGCTGCCATCAAACGCACTAACCGATGCTCTGCTACAGGAATAAGGTGCCCGCTTCATACACACAGGGTAGCAAAAACCTTTGCACAGAACGGCATAAGCAGAAAAAAGCTGTTCTGCTGCTTGCCCTTAATATCCTAGTTCCAGATACAGACTTGTCTCCCTGTGAGCTGAACAAGGATGTGCTGACCCACATATGCTCTTCCTAAATCCTTTCATTCGCAGCTCCCTCTGCGCTTCCCATTTCTGCTAAGGCCGAGGTTCTTTGTTCACTCTTCAATAATTTAGTTTCCATGCCAGGGCTACAATTGCAACAATGAGCAACAAGGCAGCTTGCGTGGGAGCTGCTGGGCATTTAGACCCCTGAGATAGACATGCCCTACACATCTCAGGGCTTTGCAGGCATCGGCATCCAGCTCACTGGATCAGGAAGGCTCCTGTGCTGAGGAAAGTGTTTCCCAGCACAACCCATCTCTCTACCAGCCCTGGGCCAGTATCTATCAGCTCCTGGGCATCAGCTACTTGGACCAACTTTGGTGTAAGAGGCGCATGCACAGCACTGCTGAAACCATCCCAGCAAAAGCTGGTTTATAACCACATCCATGCTCAGACTCATGCTGGTTGATCAAATCCCTACAGCGATCGTCCCTGCCCCTTCCTCACCCGGCTGTCGCTACTACCTCTCTGCAGCAGAAGGAATCAGGTACTGACAACCCAGCTGCACCAGTGCAGAGTCTCAGCAAAAGCCTTTCTTTGCTGGCAACTGAAACTGTCACAGCTGGGGTTGGGAATATCACACCAGGGCCAGGGTTCCTCTGGCAGAGCCGTAAGAGCCATTCAATCAATCGGGGCTCTCACATGTTTAAAAATCAAGCAGGGGAACAACAAGCACTTGCAGCAGTGGAGCCTGTTTGAACAGGCAGCATGGGAGCAGCGCTTGTAAATCATTACACCCACCGCTCAGCCCCACATACAATGTGTAGGTGGAAGCCCAGAGCAGTCAAATGGCTCTCAAGGAAGTTCTTAGCGGCTTTTAATTTTATTTATTTATTTTTAAACCCACACAGAGAGAGGAAATTAAAACCACAAAACCCTACGTTCAAACAACATTAAGGATCAGGCTGCAAAGCGCAAAAGCGGAAGAAACGCAGTGCTTGGTCTGAGGCTTTGCAAAGGGAAGTGGGAGAAAAGGGGCAGTGTCTGCTGGACTCTGTGCCTCCCCTGCTCCATTCTCAGGTGCTTTTAAAGACAAGCTAGACTCTTATTTCAGTAGAGGGATTTGTGCTGCTTTACGTCTCTTGATTCTGCACATGACTTCACAGAAGCATAAAGGTGCATCCAAGCACATGTCTGGGGCAAGATCAGGGCAGAAAGCGCTGAGAAGGATGCGTGAGGCAGAAGACAGCCTGCAGCCACCTCCTGATTCCCCATAAAACAGCCAAAGTCTCCTCTTACCCTAGAATACTCAGGCAGACTTTCCCATTGCGGTAGAAGTTGGGGTTAAACCTCACTGTGTTATTTCCCGTTGTCATCAGTTTGACCCTTGGTGGGTGGATGGGATAATCTGGAGGACAGCGAAACAGGAACAAGAAGAAACCCCCTTCATAAGGCGTGTCAAATGGGCCTGTGATCAATGCATGAATCTGGAAAACAAAAGCCCGTCTTGCGCACCACTTCAAAATTGTGCAGCACCGTCAAATCCTCAACAAAGCCAACCGAAGGCAAGAAACCTCCACCCAGGCAGCAGCACGGAGGCAGCGTCTTCCCCAAGCACACGCCATGTGCAGGCCATACTTAACCCTCCCTCCTCCCCTCGTCAGCCAGAGCCACTGCTGCGCACTTCTCTCCCCTCTGCCACACTCAACGTGCAAAGCAGGTTTCCAAGGCGAGGTTTGGCCAGAGTCCACAACAGCTGCCTCCCATACATCTCTATACAGTCCAAACCAGGCTGAATCACAGTTCAGCTGGTAAGCTCTGCTTAAAAAAAAAAAAAAAAAAAGATTTCAAATATGAAAAAATATATCTAATTTTAGAAAGAAAAAAATTCAGAATTTCTGCCAAAACTAGAGCATTCCTCAATTTTATGGTCTCGTGCTGATTCGGTCTTATTAAAACCAATCACTCAATTTCCCCTGCCAGGATCCGAAATTAAGACCCTATTCTCTCCATGCTAATTACCCTCATAGATCCCAATTGCATACCAGGAAATCTACTCCCTCTGGGCTATTAAGGAAGCTTACTCCCCAAGTGATCCAAGCAGTTTCCTTTAATGATCCTCTTACCTCCCCAGGATTTCAGTTAAAAGCCTCAAGGCTGGTGTTCTACAAACCCACATTTCCCGTTGAAGGGCATTTTGGCACTTTCAGCTACAGAGGCTGAGGGAAGGCAGAGCTGCAGCTAAGTGCCCCAGGTGGGGGTTGGCTGTGCAGAGACACTCCCTTTGTGCTACCTCCAAAAACCCAGGGGCCCTAAGTCAGGCAGGTGCTTACATGGAGGGAATTTGGGGGAATCTGGGGAATGCCGCATTTGTCAGGGGGGTGGGAGAAGTGTGCAGCAGAGGAAAACCAAAGCAACCTCACACACACTCCCACACAAGTCTCAGAAACCAGCACAACCAGACCAGGTGACACTGGCTGGAGAAAGGGCAGCACCAGCCACAAAACACACTGGGTCAAGAACATGGTTTGAGTCTCCCAACACACTGCATTCTCTCCAACATAATCAGAAATTCCCAGTCCTGGAAAACACCAAGAGCCAGGAGGGGAAGAACTGGGGCAGGAGAGGCTGCAGCCGCGCCTGTGTCCCCAGAGAGCGGGTCTGCTGGAGGCAGCGTGGTGGGAGCAGCTGCCTGGGTCAGACCTGCAACGCAACCCTGGTGCCTGTGAGAACCCGGCGGCAGCTCTACAGGCGGGGGCAGGGACACATCTCTCTACCAGCTCACAGTTAAACACCCCCAGTTTCCACAGGTGGATTATAGACACTCCAGCACTGCTTGTGGCTAATGGACATTCCTCATTTCCAGCTCCTCTGAGAAGCACCCCATGGCCAACAGCTTTCCATGGGGCTCTCTCTTCTTTGAGCTGCTCTGTTCGTTGTTTTCAACCATCAGTAGGGTGAAATGAGCTGGAGCAGCAGCCCACTGGTTCTTCACAGGACCACTAAAGCAGAGATGGCTTTATCTGTGGAAGCTCCTCAGATCCCTGTGATGGTATCTCTCCACAGAGCCAGTTTTCTTGAAAGCCTCCTCCCATTTTAAATGCAGCCCATCTCAGTGTCACCAAGAAATGTGGAGCCTCATTATGCTCTTTCAAGACTCATCCTGACTTCTCTCAAAACATTAAGGGAATACTCCCACTTGGGCAAACCCTTAAAGCAGCCACCAACAGCAACATACAGAGAAGCGGAAAGTTGAACCAGCTCCAAATCTTCTCTTACCTTGGTCATGTCGTGGGGATCAGGCACAACAAACATTCCCGGGGGCGGTTCCTTGTAAATGGACATGATATCCCTGAACAAAGGAAACAGGAATTAGTCAAGATCTCCCTTGGCGTTCATCAGTCCTCGAGGCACAGAACGTTCTAGATGACAAATCTGTGCACAGATGCAAAGGGACAGACTTTTAAGATGGAAATTTGCAACTCCTAAAGAGCTAGACATTTCTCTTTTGCCTCTGACTTTTCTGGCTGAGCTCTTTCAACTCATCCCCAAGAACAGCTGGGGCATTTCAAAAGCACAAGCAACATTCAATGAATCAATACACGAGGCATCAGACCAAGTGCACCTTGACTACCTGCTGCCTCATATTTTACCACAGATCACCTCCAGTGCATAAAACCTCAACCATAAACTTCCCCAACCATAAACCCTTCCATAAGATAGTCGTTTAAAAGATGCTCTAGGTGAATTTTGTTGTTCAAAGGATGTTTTTCCCGCCTCATGTTTTCCTTCTTCACACTCAAGACTATTGACAGCGTCTCTGTCGTATACCCAGTCTTTTTTTTTTTCCCAAACATAGCGTTGAGAACATTACTGCTCTGACAAATTTGGATTTAACCAGATAGCAGGTTCAAGAGTAGTTAGGATGCACACACATACATACAGACTTGATCACAATGGCCTTGTTTCCTTAGGAATGTGGACTAAATGAACGGAGAAGTAACAAACCACCTACAACAGTCTACAGATAAACCAAATGGCACCCACTACCTTTCATCACCAAAAAACCTCCCTCCCATAATCGGAGCTGTGCCAAGCTCCAGCACAAGCTCCCACTCGACCTTCCCATTTGGGAAGCAACCGGAGTTCAGAGAGGTTTCAGGGCGAGAACAAGTGCGAGAGCAACAGGAGCGCCTCGCCTTCCTGCCTACGGTTACGAAGTCAGTGCTTTTGGCGTTTGGATTGGAAAGTGCCCAAATATCTGGTGCCATCTTTGGAAGACGTTATACAAGCTCTAGAACAAGGATGAGCAAGAGCCTGGCAGGCAGTGTTACTTGCTCCGAAGGAAGAGGAAGAACTTGTTGAAACAGTGCCAGCATGTCTAACAATACAAAACCATATTGCTCGTTACATCAAAGGTTATTGACACGCCAGGTTTAACTAAACGATCCTTTAAAGAGCCTGAGCAGCCAAATGGGTGGGCACCAGCAGGAAGGAGGATGCTACACGCAGGTTTTGGATAAATATCTTAACTCAACCGTTGATGGGGACTGAGAAGCCAGCTCCCTTCCCCAATTAACAGCACCTCCGAGGAGCAGCCAGCAAACCTGAGGCAGGATTAGCGCCGTGTCCCAAGGAGCTGCCAAATGCCCCAGCGACAGCAGATGGAGAAAGAGACCCCGGATGGTGGTACAGAGGTCCACGGCCCCTGGGCAGGCAAGGAGCGAGACTCCATCCTCGCCCAAGCACCTGGGCAAGGTGAGTCCTGGGGCCTGGTGGGGAGCCGGGTCTGTCCCCAGAAAAGCCCTAGGACACAGGGAGGGACCAGGGCCTGTCCCCAGGCCCGAACCCAGCTCTCCAGGACCGCTGGTGAGGGGGTGGTGAGGCCCAGGGGACCGTTACCGCCCCGAGGGTACTGGGGCCGAGCCAAGCGCCTCTGCCGCGTTATGAGCCTCGGCTCCGAGCCCGCTTTCCGCCCGGGCTGCCCCCCCAACACACGCCGGGGGGCTCCCCGGCCCGCGGCTGGCTAGGCCCGGGGGAGCCCCGCGAGGTCGGCAGAGGCGAGGACCGGAGCCACCCCCGAGGTCGCTACGGGAACCGGCACCCGGCAGCGCCGCTCAGCCCCCGGGCCCGGGGCGGGGAGGCTCCGCCGCTCACGGGCAGGGCGGCTCTCTCACCGTTTGATCCGCAGGAGGCAGGCCGGGCTGGGCCGCTCGCTGTCCCAGTCGCCGCTGACCGTGGGGTCCCAGAAGGCGGAGTGCGTGAGGAGCGCGGCCCCCGCGGCCGCCGCCGCCGCCGCGATGGGGGCCCCGCCGCTCCCCGGGGCGACGCCGGCGCCCGGCGTCGCAGCGCCGAAGCCCGCCGCCGCCCACAGCTCGGCGGGGATGAAGACGCCGGGGCTCCCCGCGCCGCCGCCCGGGCCGGCCGAAGCGCCGCCGCTACCCGCCGCCGCCAGCACCGCGGCCGGAGCCGCCTCCTCGGCGGCCGGACTCTCCGCCATTCCGCGCCCGGCCTCGGGGAACGCCGCTTCCGGGACTCCGCACCAGCGAGTCCGCCGGCCAGAGCGGCCCCCGCCCCTCGCCTCCACCACCGATCGCCGGCCAGAGCGGCGCCTCCCCCGCTCCCCCCTCCCACTACCGCCACTAACTCCCCCCACCCACCATAGAGTCTCGCCCCCCTCCGGCGCCAGAGCGCCCCTTCCATAGAGACGCCTCATCATAGGCTAGAGTGTACGCCGGGAGCAGCGCGCCTCCTGCTGCGGGGGGGTGTCCCGGGCTGGAAGCAGCAGAAATAACTAGTTTGGGGCTTTTTGGGTGGAAAAAACTCTGTTGGGAAGCGGCTGCTCAACAGCCTCGCTCTCAGCTCGCCTCGGCCTGTGGAGACGTGGCAGGACAGCGTTACAGAGCGGAGTGAGGCGCAGCCACGGCCTGAGGCAGCACCCAGAGCTCTCCCCAGGGTGCCCGGCCTCACCCCACCGGCCTCAGAATCACAGAATCATCTCGGTTGGAAAAGCCCTTGAAGCTCCTCCAGTCCAACCGTGAACCTCACCCTGACCGTTCCCAACTCCACCAGATCCCTCAGCGCTGGGTCAACCCGACTCTTCAACCCCTCCAGGGATGGGGACTCCCCCCCTGCCCTGGGCAGCCCATTCCAACGCCCAACAACCCCTTCTGCAAAGAAATCCTTCCTAAGAGCCAGTCTGACCCTGCCCTGGCGCAGCTTGAGGCCATTCCCTCTTGGCCTGGCGCTGCGTCCTTGGCTCAAGAGACTCATCCCCCCTCTCTGCACCCTCCTTTCAGGGAGTTGGAGAGGGCCAGGAGGTCTCCCCTCAGCCTCCTCTTCTCCAGACTAAACCCCCCCAGAGTTCCCTCAGCTGCTCCTCATACGACATGTGCTCCAGGCCCTCAGGAAAGGGTCAGGAAGCAAAATGGCCTGTCCGGAGAGGGGGAAGCCATTATTCCAGCTCGCAGAAACCCAGCAGCTCTGCTTCTGGCCTACATGAACCATCGCACCCCCACACCACCTGCCAGAGCCCCCCAGCACCGCTCAGTTACTCAGAGCAAGGTACAGCCACACCCGAGAGATTCCAGTTCCAAGGTCACTTTTGTTTCACCATGGATACAAGAAGATACTTACACACAGTTCCCTGCCTGTAAGGGAGAATAAACAGAGACACATGGAACAGCGTTGTTTTCCTGGCTGCGGATGTAGGATTTTTCCTCCCTAGCCGAGCCAGCAAGTCTCCCTGGAGCTCTTTTTGGTTTCAGAGCCACATTTCTCCAAGAAGTCTCAGAGACAGTTTTTCCAAGTCAAAAAATCTTCTCAGCCCCTCTTCCCCTCACAGTAAGCAGCTACTACAGAGCAGCTCCTGCACCCCATTCCTACCCCCAAAGAGGTCACAACCGCGCTGCAGAGGTTTTAAGCACACACACAGTAGCTGCATTAATTCAATTACCTAAAGCAGATAACAAGACAAGCTCCCCCAGTGCTCACCTTCCTACAAGGCACAAGGTCCGAGATTCAGGTCAGATTTTAGCATTTCTCCTCTCTACTATATCCCAATAGCTAAAACAGTTGAAGCACGTAACTGTTGGGGGAGGGAGGAAATAACGCTGTGGTTCTTTGTGCAAACTGATGCTTTGAGAAGGAGCATGAATAGTGTGACCTTGAAAGCAGCTCTTTACTAAGGAAGAAAATTCAGACATGGCAAGTGCATATCCTCATGTCCTTGTAACTTAGTTAAGCAAACTCCATTAACAGACTTCTAAGCACCTTCACCTGTACACATCACCTTTTCTACATAGTCAGATGCAAAAAAAAAAAAACAAGGCATAGCATTTTCAACAACAGTAAGTTGAAAACACCAACGCTTTGTCAGCTCATCTGGAAGTATTTGCTTCACTAGGGCAATGCTTGTTGGGATTTTTGCATAGATTTGAGCTGTTCAAGGCCATCCTCTCTTATCTGACTGACTCACATTAGTTTTCCTCCCCTCCCACCACCACTTCATATTCCTCTTCTCCTTTATTAGTGGGTACCCCCATACCTGGGACATTACCCTCTTCAGTCAATACACCAATTTCCCCAAGTACTTCCCCACCACTGGACCAGAACATAAGAAAAAAAAAAAAAGAAAAAATAAAGCCACCAGTTTATTTAGAGAAATCTTTTCTTTAATTGTCAGTCTGGAACGCTCTGATGGAAGCAGACTCAAACCGCAGAGGACAGAGTGATGGAAGCCGCAGCCAGGACCAGAAGTTGTCACATAGCAAAGAGGATAAGGAATGCCACCATCAAACAGAAGAGACCCATGGCCTCAGACAGGGCAAACCCCAGGATGGCATAGGAGAAGAGCTGCTGCTTGAGAGACGGATTCCTGTAGGTTGTACAAGGTGCGGAACAAACCAGAGAGAGAGATGGGGGGGAAAGAAAAAAAAAAGTTCCACAGTGAGAAAAAAAAAACCAAACCAGAGCCCGTATCACAGAAAGCCAGGATTATGACACATAGGCAACGGATTTTGGAGCACACACCAGTTTTATGGCAGGCAGCCATCAGCTGGAATGAGAAAGCCATGATTTTCCGCTGGTTTTAGTGATGTAGACATGTTGAACCCTGAAGGCCAGTTCCACACACCCTGGTGGTACCAAGCAACAGCTCCTGCTAAGAACTAGCCCTTCATTTCTTCTAGAGGCAGGCAGAGCTCCACAGAGCAGCTGCATCATTCAGAAGTATAGGGTGGATTCAAACAGCTGCTCTCTTATTTATTTTAATAGAATAATGGACTATAACCACCATTTTATATTCAGTTAAATGCAGTATCTGCTTATATACACTACGCATGTAGAGCCAGACATATATTACAGAGAAAGCTCTACTAATCTACTGAATTTAGTGCTGGAAGAAGGGAATAAATTCAAGCCAGCCTGGCATCTTACTTACCTGGCATAGCCAATGATCAAGCTGCCAAACACCGTTCCAATACCCGCTCCTGACCCAGCCACCCCGACCGTGGCAGCACCAGCACCAATGAACTTAGCAGCAGTGTCGATATCCCTGGAAACAGCACTGGTTTGGAACTCACGGCGCGTCAGCTGCGGATGGGAAACGCCAGCTGGCTGTGGGATACAGGAGAAGAAACACAATAATGACACTTTTAATCATAAATATTTCTTTTAATAAAATATTATCACCATTTATCCTCTACTCAAGGCAGAACAAAGTCAGCCAAGCTTGCGAAGCCATCACCAACATGGGCTAGAAAGCCATCCTCTTGATATACAAACTTACTCCTCCACGTCAGGAGGAACCGTGACATATCACAGGCAGCAAGCACAGAAATACAGGACCCAGTTTACCACGTAAGACTCTCACCTGTACAGTCTGAACCTCAGGCCTGCTGAAAACAGACACTGAAACTGGTCTGGCCAGAGCCCTGGAACAGCACCGGAACTGAAGTGAAACACAGACAGTTAACGTCTATAATTGGATACATCTGCACTAATCCTCAGAAAAGAGCAGTTATTTTATGAATGTCTTAGAATTTTTTTAAACATCTTAAGAATGAAACAAGACTAAAAAGCAAAGGCATACGCAAGTCTAGGATATTTCTACTTTAGCCAGTTGGATTAAGTCCACGAGCAGTACTACTACAGACCACACACTGCAGCACAACGAGCATCATCTCTGCTACAGCAACTCAGTCATTACTACAATTCCCTACATTCTCTTGCTAACGCATACCTTGAGAGAAAGGGACAACTGAGTGTCTCTATGGTAGTTAATTTATCTCTGGAGAAACCCTCAGGCCTGCAGTTCAATGCACATCTACAAAGATGGTAGCTATCGCCCTCCGGTCACCAGAGGTCACCTTGTTTCCCCTCCTTGTTAAATCCACAGTAAAGCAAACCCACACGATCTCACCTCAGCTGAGGGTGGCCAGGACAGTACTTTGAACCAAGCACCACAGAGAAAGATTTCACAAGCATGTATTCCCACTAAGAATTATTATACCTAATTATTATGCTTAAGAAAGGCAACTTACCAAAGCTGGAGAGCTGACAAGAGCCAAAGGAGCCTGCATTTTGCTTAACCTAAATCAAATGAAGAAAAAAAGAAAAGGAATTGGGAACCCCAATGCCATTGCCACCAGCCCACACGCCCCTCCCGGGACTGACACACATCTGCCTGGAGCCACGTCCCTGAGGCTTTTCCCCACCGCCCCCACGCATGGCTCCGTGTCTCCCCACCGCCCTCCCTCCATTAATCCTCGTCTTTCCAGGACAAAACTCGCAACGGCGCATTTTTGTCCTCCCCAACACAGTCGAAGCCTCCCCTCAAGGGTCAACTGAGCCCGCCCGAGCCCCGGGGGGTGCGTGGGGCCAGCGGACACGCCGACGCTTATCTCGCCCCCCGCGGCTGCCGCCTCCCAGCGAAGGGCACGGCCGGGCGCCGACCCCACCGGCCGCCCGGGCCCGGTGCTACCCCGCGGCCGGCAGAGCCCCCCCTCGCCCCGCGCTACTCGTAGGGCCGCAGTGTCCAGGGGGAGCTGCCGGGCCGAGCGGGTCCCACCTCCGCGGGGCCGCTCGGAGCTGCGGCGGCGGCGGCGAGAGGAACGCGGCGCTCCCGCCCCGCTCACCTTGCCGTGTCCCCCCGCGTCCTCCGCGCTCATTGGCTGCCGCCACGCACGGCGCGATGCATCCTGGGACAACTTCCGCTCTCCCCATTGGCTGCCGCCGAGCGAGCACCGCCCACCAGGATCCGGCAGAGCGTTACGGAGCGCGAGGGCGGTGTCGCCGCACGGGCCACCATTGGTTCGTTTTTTTCCCTGCGTGCTTGCTGATTGGCTGGAGCGCCGGAAGTCCTCCAGAGGACCATAAGGCGCGCGGGGCTGCTCCATAGAGTTACCATAGAGGTGGGGGGATGATGGCGGTGGGGTGGGCCCGGCCGCCCTCTCCGGTGTGTCGGTGGCTGCTGCGCCCGCTCCGGCACCCGCCTCCCTTCCGAGTCTCTCCTAAAAGATCATTTCGAATATTTGAACGTTTTCCCCGTGGTTTGTTAAAGTGCCCGGTTCAGCCGTGGCTGAGCGTCGCTGGAGCTGAGGTTTAGTGCCGTCGCCCCGGGGAGGGGCTCGGGCTCTGGAGAGGGGGATCGCCGCCCGGCCGTGGTGCAGGGGCAAGGTCCGGCTCCGTGCCCTGTTACCGGCAGCCTCAACCGCTGGGGACCGCCGTTGGGTGAGCCGAGGGGAGGTGGGCCCGCCCAAGGTCGCCGGTGTCTCGCCCACCGGGGTGCCCCGGAGGAGGAGAGCGGTTGGAGGGGCCTCCCCAGGGCCGTAGATCGTTACCGAGACTTTTAATTTCATGCTTTTCCAAACTCCCTGACCTTTTATCCACCCCCATCCCGAGCCTGCCGGCCCAGGACAACCGTCACTGGTGTCCCCGGTTTTCCCCCACCCCGCCAATGGGGGGGGGGGGGGGGGGGGGGCACTCCCGCACCGGACTACAAGTCCCAGCAGCGCGGCCGGGGCCGCCCAGGGGGAGGTGTCCTGGCTGGGCTCTGCCTTTCCTAGTCCTCCACCTCCTCCTCGCAGCCGCGGAGGTTTCCAGCCGTGCCTCTCGGTGAGTGAGGTGGCGGGGGGGCGGTGGTGATGGGGTCCCGTATACCCTTCCCGGAGTCTGATTCCCCCTCCCAGGGCCGTACGGGAGGCCAGGGGGTGGGGGGAGGGCGGGGGGGGGGCCGCTGCGAAACGGCGGCGACACTTTCACTTTCGTTTCTTGGCGGCGAAGTCGAGGGTGCCCGGTCTGGGGAGGGGGGACAGCCCGGTCCGCTCCCCGCCCTCCGCCGGCAATCCACGCACACGGGGGATGCTAACGGGGACCCCCGTGGCACACGCTGCCGGCGGCGGGGGAGCTGCCCGGTGCACCCGAGCCACGGTGTCCCGGTGACCAACCGCGGCTGGCAGTTGGTCTCACTTGAGAAGGGAGAATCCGGGTTTTTCTGCATCTTCGGGGCGCTGCAGGTTAATGAAAGATGAAACGGCAACAGCGAAAGAAATGGAAAAAAAAAAAAAGGCAAAAAACAAAACAGAAAGTCCCTGGAGACAGGCTCGGCGGTGAACACCGGCGGAAACGTTATTTATTCCGCTCTGCTCCGTGTGAGCTGTAACGGGACCTCATTAGCTCGGCTCTGGGCTGGGACTGTCCGATAATTACCGACACCCCGAAGGTGTGGTTGTCACCATCCCCTCGGGGGGCAGCAGTGGCCTCGCAGGGCCTCTCCTGCCTTCACTGATGACTTACAGACTGTTCACGTAAAAAAATTTCAACGTTAATGAAATGTCCTCCCCACTCTACTTCCTGTCGTCTTTTCCTGGAAGTGAACTGCAGACTTTGCCATCAGCTCACTCTGCACGGCCTCTGGGTGTGTTTTCCTTCAAGATCTCAAGTATTTTTGCCAAAACCAACATCTTTTTTTTTGCAGCAGAATGCATTGTTTTGCTGCACCCAGGCACTGACTCTTTCATTTTCTTTGCAAGTTACTTTTAAGCCTTGTGGCAGCAAGGGCTCACATCCTGTCCTGAAGCTTTATTTTCTTTTTTCTGACTGGTGGCTGTCAAGAGTTCCCTGCCATTTGGGAGCTGTAAATCATAAAGGCACATCAGGGTAGGAAAGTTGGTGAATCGCACGCCATTTCCTCGCTTTACTGAGGTAACTAAAAGTGAAACTGCAGCCCTGGGTGTCCTGCACCAGGGACAAGAGATGTTTGTGCCACACCTATTTCTATGGTCTGCCCTGTTTTCCGCTCCCAGCAGGACAAATTCTCCGTCCTCCCGAGGCAGCCGTTGTCAGTGCCGTTATCACCACTCTTCACAGCTGTGGATACCTTTTCCTTTCTGAGCACAGCCCTGCAGTCTCCATCTAAGCTTCTGCCTGCTTTTCAGGCTATTCTTTCCTCTTGTAGACTTCCAAGATGAATGGGACCTCCGATGAGCCTCCCACCTCTGCTGTCCTCTTAGACAACTGCTACTTCTCTCAGGTCATCTTTAACAACGTGGAGAAGTTTTATGTTCCCGGAGAAGACATAACCTGTTATTACACCCTCACACAGAACATTGATCCTCGCGGGAAGGACTGGGTGGGAATCTTCCAGGTGAGTGAATACTGTGAAACCGATTGTGCCAAGTGTGAGGAAGCAGCAGTAGGCAGAAACAAATAGCTTGGGCTTTGATAGAACAGGGTTGGGGATTTTTTTTCGCAGAATCACAGAATCATCTAGGTTGGAAAGGACCTTGAAGATCATCTAGTCCAACCGTTAACCTAGCACTGGCAGTTTCCAACTACACCATATCCCTAAGTGCTATGTCAACCCACCTCTTCAACCCCTCCAGGGATGGGGACTCCCCCCCTGCCCTGGGCAGCCCATTCCAACGCCCAACAACCCCTTCTGCAAAGAAATCCTTCCTAAGAGCCAGTCTGACCCTGCCCTGGCGCAGCTTGAGGCCATTCCCTCTTGTCCTGCCGCTGGTTCCTGGGCTCAAGAGACTCATCCCCCCTCTCTGCACCCTCCTTTCAGGGAGTTGCAGAGGGCCAGGAGGTCTCCCCTCAGCCTCCTCTTCTCCAGACTAAACCCCCCCAGTTCCCTCAGCTGCTCCCCATCAGACCTGTGCTCCAGACCCTGCACCAGCTCCGTTGCCCTTCTCTGGTCACGCTCAAGTCATTCAGTGGCCTTTTTGGGGTGAGGGGCCCAAAACTTTCAGTAATAACCTGGTGTAATGGAACATCTTTATTGTGCCTAGGGACAAAGTGCCAGACCTGTTGTGGTCTGAAGAGCTTCAAGGCTGAGCAAACACCGATTATTCTTTCATGCATAGACCACAACTCTCAGAAGTCAGGATATCAGTGCAAAATTCCTCCCAGTAACTGATCTATATGGAAATACAGTCCCATTACCATAGGATAAACATGAACTGAGTGATGCCATATAACAATTTTGCTGTTGCAGGTGGGATGGAAAACAACGCGGGAATGTTACACATTCATGTGGGCTCCTCTGCCCGGTGACATCCACAGGGACACCCCTGTGCAGCAACAGATCTGTTTCAAAGGTGAGTTGGGAGCTTGGGTCACTCGGGGAATGGATGTACACAAGCACACACAGCCACGCACAGGCAGACTCCCACTTTGCTGCCACTAATAAGCTCTACGTTCGGAATTACAGAATATCTGTAGGATCATGCGTTGGGGGACTTATTTCAAATGCCATAATAAATCACAAAATTTTGAATCTGCCAAATTCTGCCATCCTGACTAAGTGATACTGTTCTTATCACTGCCACAAGGAATTACTCACAGTGCAGGAACAATACTGAACTAGGATGTCTCAGTTTTCTGGGGTTCTCACTTTCTGTGCTGTGTAGTTAAGACACTTGAATAATTAGAAGCTGCATATGATGAGGCTGTTGTGTTTCTTTGAAGCTTGCTACCTACCGAAAGATGATGAATACTACCAGTTCTGCTACGTCGATGAGGATGGCATGGTCCGAGGAGCCAGTGTGCCTTTCCAGTTCAGAGCAGAAGCTGAGGATGATATCCTGGTGGTTACCACACAGGTATGTGTCCTCTCTTCCCCTGCGTTTTACTGCCTCTGCTTTTCGTGGCATATGCTCACTGTTAACGGGGAGTGATCCAGTAAATTGGATGCTGAGATAGAACTCAGCAGACTTGGATACTAATCTTGGCTTTTCTACTGATCTGTCACACAAATTTGGGCAGCCGTTTTTTCTCTACCTGCCATTTATCATTTAGATTGTGAGCTCTTTGAAATGCAGAGTGACTTAATGCATAATGTTTCGGGATGTTTTGAATATTTCTAAAAGAAAATGTCATTTTTATGGAATCAACCCACCAATAAATGGGAGTAAGCACGTGCCCATGGTCTGGTCTGTGCTAGTAGTGAAGGCACGGGGAGGTACACGGTGTCCCTGTCCAGGGCTCAGCTTGCTTTGCTCTTCACCCTGTGCTATTTGGAATGGAGCTTTTCGGTGTTCCTGTATGACCACATGACTTTGTTTCTTGCCAGGGAGAAATGGAAAAGATTGAACTACAACACAAAAATTTGCTTAAAGAAAAGGAGGAGCTGCAAGCAAGCTGTGCAGGTCTCCAGAAACAAAACAGCGATCTGCAGGAAGAGCTCAAGAACACACAGGTACACAAAAAAGTTAATATGAGAAGTCAGAATAAAGCTGTAAGCCTGAAGGATGAAGAGGGACTGAGTCAGGTCTTGTTTCACTGTATGCTTCCAGGAGAAAATTTAGGAGGTTTCTCCCCATATTATCTGTTTAATCGTTTACCAAATCATACGACACCTCTACTGCAATAAGAAGGATAATGATGAACAGGAGACATCTTCAGGCACGGGAGCCAGGAATGGACAGGAAGGAGAGTGTTCAAAAATGTTATGTAGGCTGTCCTGAAATCACGTTATCGCTACCGTTTCCTCCTGAAGTTTTGCTCAGGGCTTCATATAAATGCATCAAGGGCTGAAAGCCTTGTCAGGATGCAAAGGAGAGATTTTCCTCCTTCACATGGGCTGCCTGGCAGTGTTGCATTTGAGGGTTCTTGCAGTTCCAGTGCAGAGCAGGAGTATTGCTTGGGTCCCATTTACCTCCTGTTGACCTCTCTGTGATTTTCAGGACAATTTAGAGTCTCTAAGGAGCAACACAGAGAACCTGGAGCTGGAGCTGAATTCCCTGAAAAAGGAAAAGCAACATCTAAAGGAGCTGGATGACTGCAGAAAGGCAGAACTGCACGAGTAAGTGTATTTACAGCACATCTTAAAACAGGATTTCCTGTAAGCACCTTGCCTTGATGGATTAAATTTCCACCTGTGAATGTATGGTGTGTTTTGATTTGTTCTGAGTAGACTCAAAGCGCAAATTCAGAACGTGATCTCTGACAAGGAACAACTGGACACCAGACTGAAAACAGCCCTGGATCACATGGATCAGCTGCAGGTAGCAAACATACAGCTTTGCTTTTATGAACTGTCTCTGATGGAATCGGTTTCCCTCTGACAGAGGAGTGAACAATCTTGAGCCAGTATGCGGTGTATGAGCTTTGCTAGTGATCTGTCACACAAATCTGGGCAGCCTTTTCTTCTCTACCTGCCATTTTTCACTTGTCTTGTGAGCTCTCTGTAATGGGGAGTGACTTAAAACATAGTGTTTCAGGGCATTTTGAATATTTGTAAATGAAAATGTCATTTTTATGGTAACAGCCTGCCATTAAACGGAGTAAGCACATGCCCATGGCCAACAGTTGAGGTGCTGTGAAGCCAGGCACTCTTTCTTTGCAGTGTCTTGTGTGCAGCCCTTTTGTTAATGACTAGACTGCACACATGGTCCTGATCTAACAAACTGAAAAAAGCCCCAGAGCTCTGCCTCTGCGACTTCTGCAGACACAGAAGGCGTTGAGCATCTCCAAAGATCAGGGTAGTATGTGCTCAGTGTTCAGGAACTGGGTTGAGGGTCAGCTTTGGGCAGGCTGGGGAGAGGGAAGCAGCAGTCTGGTCTGTGCTAGTAGTGAAGGCACGGGGAGGTACACGGTGTTCCCTGTGCATGGTTCAGCTTGCTTTGCTCTTCACCCTGTGCTATTTGGAATGGAGCTTTTCGGTGCTCCTGTATGACCACATGACTTTGTTTCTTGCCAGGGAGAAATGGAAAAGATTGAACTACAAAATAAAAATTTGCTTAAAGAAAAGGAGGAGCTGCAAGCAAGCTGTGCAGGTCTCCAGAAACAAAACAGCGATCTGCAGGAAGAGCTCAAGAACACACAGGTACACAAAAAAGTTAATATGAGAAGTTAGAATAAGCTGTAAGCCTGAAGGATGAAGAGGGACTGAGTCAGGTCTTGTTTCACTGTATGCTTCCAGGAGAAAATTTAGGAGGTTTCTCCCCATATTATCTGTTTAATCCTTTACCAAATCATACGACACCTCTACTGCAATAAGAAGGATAATGATGAACAGGAGACATCTTCAGGCACGGGAGCCAGGAATGGACAGGAAGGAGAGTGTTCAAAAATGTTATGTAGGCTGTCCTGAAATCACGTTATCGCTACCGTTTCCTCCTGAAGTTTTGCTCAGGGCTTCATATAAATGCATCAAGGGCTGAAAGCCTTGTCAGGATGCAAAGGAGAGATTTTCCTCCTTCACATGGGCTGCCTGGCAGTGTTGCATTTGAGGGTTCTTGCAGTTCCAGTGCTTGGGTCCCATTTAGCTCCTGTTAACCTCACTGTGATTTTCAGGAGCTGCAGAACAATTTAGAGTCTCTAAGGAGCAACACAGAGAATCTGGAGCTGGAGCTGAATTCCCTGAAAAAGGAAAAGCAACATCTAAAGGAGCTGGATGACTGCAGAAAGGCAGAACTGCACGAGTAAGTGTATTTACAGCACATCTCAAAACAGGATTTCCTGTAAGCACCTTGCCTTGATGGATTAAATTTCCACCTGTGAATGTATGGTGTGTTTTGATTTGTTCTGAGTAGACTCAAAGCGCAAATTCAGAACATGATCTCTGACAAGGAACAACTGGACACCAGACTGAAAACAGCCCTGGATCACATGGATCAGCTGCAGGTAGCAAACATACAGCTGCTCACCTTTACTTTTACAAACTGTCTCTGATGGAATCGGTTTCCCTCTGACAGAGGCGTGAACAATCTTGAGCACAAGTAGGTGGTGTATGAGTTTCTTTTTTGGTTATGTGGGTTCTTTAGGAAAATGTCAATCTTTGATATGATTTGACCTCCAGGAAACCTCAAGAATGCTCTATTCTGGAAGGAATGTTTGAGGGTGATGTGCTAAGAGAAACTGTAAGGATTTTATTCTCTAAAAACATCCCCTTTGCTTGCTCATGAAGTTGATCAAAATTCCCCTGTTTACCTCCTGCTAGCTAATGATTCAGGCAGAAAACACTTCTGTTTTAGAAAACATTTGATAATTATATTCAGTACTTCAGTGAAAACAAGCCTAGCTGGGAGGTGTGTGAAGGGAGAAGGTAGATTGAAAATAGCTTAGTTGTTAGGTCTGGGACACAGGAGACCCAGAATGATGGGTTAACCATCAGGCTATAGAGTCTCTGTTTTTCTCTCTCTCCTCTGACTTCCCAGACTAGAAGTGTTGTGTTGAAACTTAGCTCTTCACAGAATGTATGAATGAATACTGTGTTCTGATGAATACATCAGCTCCAGTATATCTCCAGTTTCTGCAAAGGTTTTAATGAAAAAATGTTTGCAGAAAAAAAATTCAAGCGACCATAGTTTCTGGAGCTTTGCCTTCTGTAGCAAAAGGTGCCTGTGCTGTTTGATCTTCACTTTTTGCCCACTCATCTCTCTCCTTAGTCTCAGGTGTTGAGTTATGAGAAAGAAGTGGAAAACTTGTCTCTCATGGACCGTGACAAGGCAGAGGAGCTTGAACATTTAAAGGAAGAGAATCAGCAGTTACGCATGAGTAGAAGTCAACAGGTAAAGCCTTCCCTGATTATCACGGTGCTTGGAGGAGCCAGGGTGGAGAGATTGAGGCATCCTCAGCAGTGAACACGTTCAAATATTGCTCAATCTTACAAGAATCTAAGGGATTCCGTGACAGAAAGAGAAGTGTCCATGGTGGCGTGAGTGTCCTCATAGGTGGTTCTGTGAACACACCATCTGAAGATTCTTACAGTCTACATCTATTCTTATAGTATACACATACATTTTAGTTCTGGAAGAAACATCTGTATAACTAGAGATTGTAATTCTGATTCTCTGTAGCAGGAACATTCAGTCTCTGTCTTGATCTCTTTTGAGTCAGCTCAGGGGATAAAGTAAATCGGTGGAAATTCAGGATTAATATTCGGCTGATTGCAAGTCATTGCATCTGAGCATAATTGTTTCAGGACTGGGACTTAGGGGTGAATAAAACAAGTTACCCTAAATCTGCCCAGACTATATGCTGTTAATTTTACCTCCCAACAGGAAGCTGACTAGTAATTGGTGTGAGGCAGCAACCTTGCCCCTCCCCTCCCCTCCCCTCCCCTCCCCTCCCCTCCCCTCCCCTCTCCTCCCCTCCCCTCTCCTCTCCTCTCCTCTCCCCTCCCCTCCCCTCTCCTCTCCTCTCCTCTCCTCTCCTCCCCTCCCCTCCCCTCTCCTCTTCTCCCCTCTCCCCTCTCCCCCCTGATGTTTTTGACTCTTTCTTATCCTTAATATCTCAAATTTAGCATTTAATAATCAATAACATAAATGCAATATGCTCAGAATGCACCAAAATAAGCTGTAAACAATGCAAAGTTTCTGTTCCGTACTTTGGTGCTCTCACCCACATCCTTCTCTGACACCTCTTTGCAACTCTGCTTGTGAAAATCTGGGATTTCTGTGCAGAAGGAGCAAAATAAGGAGCTTGAACATTGCATGGAAAACTTGAAGGGGTCAGAGGCCAAACTCTCACTTTGTCCCACTGTCTGCAGGACGAGCAGGTGCCCAGCGTTGCTGGCAGATGGGGAGATGGTCCTAAAAGTGCTGAGCATGGAGCTCTGCTGTATTGTATGGAACCTGCTGGTACCTGTGCAGGGGAGCTGAGATTCACTCACAGCGCTCTTTTCCACCTTCTTTTGAGTTGCTGAACCATCACAATTTCCCTGTGATGTTGCAGATTTCTATGTGTATAACAAATTCAAGTTTATGGACAAAAGTCTTGCTTTTCTTAGGTAGCTTCTGCAGACCTTTTAGAAGTGATAGACAAACCTCAGCACTGGAAATCACTCCTTGAAGGAATGTGAAGGATATAAAAGGGCAGCATGCTGTGGCATTTCTTTCCACTGAAGAAACCATCATTGGCAATGACTGAGGCCGTCACATCATCTTTAGCCTGTTGCCCTGAGTGACCTTCTAAAGGTGCTTCTCCCTCTGTCTGTGCTACTCAGGAGGCTTTTGGAGGCTCTACCCTCACTTCAACATTGAAAATTAGATGCCTAAAATAGATGATGTGATTACCTCCGCTGTGATGCCAAATGTTCAGGATTCTCAGAGTGATGCTTTGAGAATGACTGCAGAATCCCTGAGTGCTCCGTCTTACCTAATTTACTGATTGAATTCAGGAGTCAGCTACAAGATTAATTCCTAAGGATGTGTTAGCTATCCAGCGTCAATGCAAGCCTTGCAGCACCAGGAAGCCCGGCAGACTTGGCTAGCTCTCACCTGCCAGGGTGGATTTTTCAGCTGTTTGTGTTCCTTTTCTTCAACCTCCCTCTTTCTTTGACCCTTCAGAGGTCATGTGTCATCTCACACGTTGTAATGAAAATAGAGTGTGAGTGGTGACGTGGGGATATCCTAGGGGACAAACTATGAAGTGGTAAGACTCCCATTGAAAGTGAAGGGTTATTTCTTGGTAATAAGTGCAGCATGAGACAGCTCCAAGCACTGGATCTGTCACTGTTTTATTTGCCAGTTTCCCAAATAACACTCTTCCTTCACAGCAACAGAACTCCAACTTAATTAAAGAACTTGAGGAGCAGAAGGGTTTGGTTCGGGTTCTGCAGGCAAGAAAGAATGAAGCTGATGAGGAAAATCAGGTGAGAATGTGGCTTAACTCCCTCGCCTTTCTCCTGTGTTGAATATGACACTAATCGCTCAGTCTAGTGTTCAGTTCCATTAACCCTTCTACCAAACGGGTCCTAATCGTGCCTGCACGTGGCCCATCACCCAAACCCGGCTGCCAGGCTGTCTGCAGGCACGTACAGGTGACTCTGTGGGTACACGCACAGCCTGTTGTTGCTGTCACGTCTGTACAACCTAAGAGGAAGGGTCAAAAAACTTGCACCTTTTTCCCCCACCACAGAATAGATTGGTTGACCCATAATAGCACGGAGATTTTCAAAAGCCCCTAATGTTACCTTAATTCTGACACCACTGGTATGAATGGACTTACGCATTTAAATGGTCATAGCATTTTTGTCCAATCTAAGCAATGACTGCTCAGATTTGTTCCATACTCTCCATGACTTCAGTATAATCTTCTGTCTTTTAAAGTGTATTACTCTATTGTGATCATCCTGTCTGCCTTTCCGAGCAGGCCACAGAACGGATCCTTGCCCTTCCTTACCTCACTTTCCCATTCAGTCAAGCAGGACTAACACTGAGCTACCTAAAAGAAGTTCAGAGCAATTTTGATTCTGATATCAGAGGATCTATTTTAGTGCAAAGTAGGACTTTTCTCTGAAATGGTCTCCTGAGCTTCTGGAAATTCATTCTGACCTTCTGTCCCTTTGCAGAAACTAAGGAAACAGAATGACAATCTTCTGAGGCATCTCTCGCAGGCTTCTTCACCAGCTCAAACTTCAATTCCAGCTTCTGAACTAGGAGGCCTTCTGTTTGGAAATCCATATTATGGTGAGATTACTTGGCATTCTGTCTGAAACTGCAAATACATGGCAGTTAAAGTCTCAGCAAATTATCCTCCCTCTTGAATTGAATGCTGTAGAAAAGACATTATTAGCAGCACCTCTGTGCAGCTTTGCATGTGTGCAGATGACTTGGCAGCTGCAAAATGCTGCCAGGTGTTGAGAGTTGACTTAAGTGATCAGCTGTCTGTTCATTTTCTGCCAAGAGAGACAACTATTAGCTAGTTTATTCAGCTGTGAGACTGTTAGTTCTGTGGCTTATATCCAGTTTCGATAGTCCTAAATATAGAGGTTTAGATCCAGAGCCACATCCTCATGTTTCAGGAATTACTAGTTATCAGCACATCACATTGTTAATCATTTTGCTGTGGCTAAATGGACTTCTTTTTCCAGCTGCAGGAGCAAACCTGGGAGCAGGAGCTGCAGATGTAAGTAAAATGGACACAACTGGACATGAATTAGTGTTTATGCGCATGAACTGGTGGTTTGAAATAGAAAGCTCCAAGTTCAGCTCTGTAGCCAATTGTCTACGTACTGGTTTAGTCCTCGTAAGATAGCAGACAGCAGAATGGAGCCATGGATGCTTAACGCGTAGAATTAATGAGAGTTATATATCTTAAGGAAGAGAAAGGGAACTGTTGACCTTAATCTTTAAGGCCCAGCTCTTGGCAGCTTCTAATGTCAGAATGAGCAGCATGCAACTGCTCAAAACCTTGTTTCGTACTGGAGACATGGACATGTGCTATGAAGGATGGAAAGTCAGGGCACCTCACAGAAGCTCTTGACTTTTAAATGCTATTTAGAGAAGCCTGGAGATATTTGAAAGCTTGAGAATGTTAGAAGTCAGAAAGACTTGTCCAACAGTGATAATATCTGTCTACTAAACTTTTCTGTTTCTTCTCTTTCAATATAATTTTTTAACTGACTTTATTTGCATTTGCTTTGTACTTCAGGCTTCTCTAAGGAAATGTCCCATGTGCAATGAAGTATTTCCTGAAGATATTGAGACAAGTCAGTATGAGGCCCATGTGCACAGCCATCTGCTGGAGTGCCCATTCTGCAGCGAGACCTTTGAAAAGTCCAATAAGCAGGTTTTTGATGACCATATGTTTTGTCATGACCTGGAATAATTCTGAGTTTATATCTGCTCTGTAGAATAGGTGGCAGAGGCCGCAGTATAGAATAGACCAAAATCACTGTGTAGGCTTAATTCATGCTAAGATCACCCAGACAAGACTGACTATACCACTAGCACTGTAATTCTGAGCTTTCTGTGCCATGTAGCATACGACCAACACATAAATCAGGTCAGACGTGCACATCCTGAAACTGAATCACTGTCATCAGATTTAAGTCCTCTGTCTTGGATCCGAGTATATGTGCTTGTTAAATGAGTTACAAATCCTCATTCAAATTTAGCTGAATGTGGTACCAGTTCTTTAGAACAGGATTGGCCCTGTAACTGTTCATTCAGGTAGGGATCCAATTGATGGGTTGCAGTACAGCAGTTTTCTGTATTTGGCTGATACAGCTGCATTATAATGGGTTTATTCTTTAATATAGCACTGTGATTGCTAACCAAAGACCAGGAACATTGTATAATCACACTTTCAGTCCTGCTCAGTAGAATTAATTATTAATAAGTAAAAAAGCCTAAATAAAAATACATCTTTTACCATCAGTCATAAAGCAAGTGAAAGATACATGTTTATAAAGAGACTAAATATCTGCTTGAAGATCTGAAGGTCTGGGGCCCTCCTTCCAGCAAAGTAGGCAGCACAGCTTGTTGTAGGGTGAGGCACCATCCATCTCAGAATGAGGAAAACCTGAAATTTCTGAAATGGGGAAGGTCACTATGGCGTGGAGCCCACAGGAAAGCAGTAGCTGAGTTGTCTTGGTGGCACAGAGGATAAATAGCCTCTCAATCAGAAATTGGGCATCCTCATTTAAAGGAAATTATACAATTAGATTCTTTCTCTTTTATGTTTCTAAACCTTCTTGATTTAACAAGAAGAAGCTGTTCTCAAACCAAAACATTGTGATTCAAAACTAAGTGCCTTGGGATGTTAGTGCTTTGTGCACAGGTTACCCAGTTACTATTTGTATTTCTGCTTCAGAATTTTCTATTTATGATTAACAGCTCTTTTTTCCATGCAAACACAAATGGGGAAAGATTTAATATCCAGCTGTATTAGACTGTTTCCTGCTGAATAACTGAAGCAATAGAAAATACTGAGAAGTTTATATAGAGTTTTAAGAATATTGAGAGTAACAAAAGCTTCAATTTTTTTTTTTTTTGATATTTTTATTCTACACAAACTTTTTATCAGTCTAGGTTTAAATAGAGTATTTCTCTCTTGAGGTGTACTAACTGGTAAGCATTATTTAAAAAACCTGTAAAAGAAAATAAGAGTGAAAAAAATCAAAGCTATATGGATAAAACCTTTAAAAAAGATGTCTGTGTTCATTCTTAAAGAAATAAATTGGAGGGTTTGATGAGGTCTTAAGGCAGCTGTTTGTAGGCTTTCCATTACTTGCTGAAGCTTCTAACAAAGTACTTACGCACCTCTCTGAATAACTTTTAGCATGCAACATGGTATCCCTGCAGGTAGCAAGACTGTTTTGTTTAACAAAAAGCACGTATTTTAACTGGTTTGTCCTCTGTGGCTCCTCACAGCATGGGAATATATCATGAAGGCCAAAGGATAGTATGGGATAGGAGAATGAATCAGGAAAGTAAAATGAGCTGCATGGGATCTGTTTATTTATATCCATTCCCAGTAGTGCTGATCTAAAAAGCTAGAGCTGGCGAATTTCTTCTGGGTCATAGGAACGGCCAGTGTATCAACACCTTTCTGCCCTAGGCTAGGAGGAAAAGCTGAAAACCCCCTCACTCAGGATGATAAAATATTATTTAAAAAATACTCGGTATTGTACATGTTTTGACATTATTTGATTACTATAGTATATCTCAACATTCCTGGCATAGCTTTATGCCAATTTTGACAATAGAACATTACATCAAAATGAGGCTCATTTTTAGCCGAACACTTGTTTCCTCAGGAAAAGTCCCATTGTTTTTCAAGAAAATGCTTTTCCCCCCCAACCTTTTCCCGTACGTCTTCATGCTAAATTACATTTTGCTTCTTTTACTGCATTGCGTCTTGACAGAAGCAGATCAAACATGGAAAGACACAAAAGCAGTTTTTACTAAAACCCTGGTAATTCACCCAAATGCCAGTTATCAGACCTCTTTCCTTTCTACACTGTTGCTAGTACTGGCTTTAGCAGCTTGGATCCTAAACCCAAACCCGGTAACCTGGGCTTAGTCATGTCACGATGCTATCTGTGTCCTTCAGCTACCAGGTGCCCCCGAATTGCCTCTCCATCCCTTTTACACGGGTACCTATCATTTTCCACTTGCCTGCTCCTATCATTTCTACAAATCTCAGTGCCTGTGTTGAGGTGCCAGCCCTGGGACACAGGCAGCGAGCGGGTGACCGGCAGAGGGGGTCAGACTGCAATAAATCTCATAAGGATGCTGGCTTTTGGAAGCATTTTAAGGTATGTCATTTTTTTTTCTGTAATAATGGCACAGATTCAGACTCCCAGCCATATACTTCGGCCTGATGCAGGTCATACCTTCCCTATCCTGGGCGGCCAGGGACCAATTTACCCTTAAGCACAAATTACATCATATATTTTCTGACCAAGTTTTCATTTTGCTTGTAACTTACAGCATTATTTATGTTACTGCTGCATTTAGCCTTTGGAATCATAAGAGGTTTCAATCCTATCTCAATTTTATGGTTTAACACAGAAGAAGCTCAAATGGCTGATAATTAGATATAGTTATACTTTGGATGAGATCCAATACTACATTGATATGTATTGGGTAAGGACCTTGAAATAAATTTTCAAAAGGGACAGTAGGGGTTTGGCACAATTTATACCCGAATTGATGTAGCATCTGAATGGGAATTCATGAGAAATGTATCTAAAAAGGAAGAAGTCATACTTTGTGAGCCAAATTGCTGTGAATATATGTATTTTTAATTCTTTACAGGGCGTATCAGTTTGGTCCAGCTTAGGAACGGGCCCAGTTTGCTCTCCATCAGCGATCACTGCTGGGATGCTGCGTAGCATTTTCTGTTCCCTCATCCAGGCAAAACCACTCAGCCCCAGAGAGCTCTTCTCCCTTTGCTTGGTCCTTTCGCTTCTCCCTCATTTTTGTCAGACCCTTTGCCTTCCTTTTCCGAGAAGTTGGTTCTTCCCTTGGGATTTCTCTCCTATTCATACAGAGTATATTTTGAATTATCTGTCCCTGTCCACGGCACATTGTTTTCCAATTAACAGGTATGTTTCTGATGTGTAAATGCAAACCAGATGGTAACTTCTTTCAGCTGCAAAGAGACGCTGCTAACTGGTCAGAGAGGGCATCACATACCAACTGATGTTGGTTCATTTCATAGGAAGGACCATCGTTTTGCCTGGGAAAAGTTATTTTTTGCTGTAGAAAAAAAGAGAGAGACTGGCCACAAGGGAGACGGTTACAGATTCCAGATTCCCAACCTATTTCAGCCCTGAAAGTCTGCAAGGATGCTGAAATAACCGATTGGTGGCTCCGCTTCTTCCAGGAAGCGATTCCTAATCGTTCAGCCACAGTCCCCTTCCTCACTCGAACAGCCTCTTTCCTCCACCCATTCTCCTTCTGGTTCCTCTTCATCTATCGTGTCTTCTTTCCTCTTCCTGCAGAACAATTTGGACCTTCAGCATTGTCAACCTCCTCCAGAAACACAGTGCTGAGGTTTGGGGTGCAGACAAGGGGGAGGCAGAGGCGTGGAGCAGTCTGGGAGTGCTGCTGCTGCTGCTTCTCTTCACATCACCTTAATGAGGCTCCCGTGGAGAGCAGAGAGAGCTGAAAGGAAATAAAAAGATTCCTGACAAAAGGAATGTAAATAGGCAAGATGCAGGTGAACCGAGGAAAAGGAAAGGCAGCAATTGAGTGGTTATACTCAGTAATCAACTTGCCAGTTTGGTTTTAAGACACAGCGGAAGAGATCGATAATTCTTTACAGCAGCAGAATGCACCTCTAGGGTTTAAAGTGTTTTGATCATCGGAGCCCTTATTTCAGGGATCAGTCCTGCGCTTACTTAGTAAGTGGAGGTGCTTCTGTATTTGGCATGTCAGCGACGGGCAGGGGAAGAGAGCAGAGAAGGGAATAGTGGAAAAAAATGTTCTGAAATGACACACAGACTGCCACACTTGGTTAGGTGGGGGGGAAGGAAATGCTCACAGGCCCCCGTGAGATTGAAAAATGAAGATATTACTCTTACACAGAGGGGTTTTTTTGTTGCTCCTATTATTTTGTAAGGACACATTCTTTATCTTTGTTCTGCTGTGGAGATCCAGACTGACCTATTCCTGCTTGCACAGGAGTCAATGAGTCCCTTTATCTCTAGTGCACTAGTACAAATAGAGAGTGCTTAGTGGGTATATAACGGCACAAAATCCAAACGCTGCCATTTATCACCCTCTTTGTGCTGAATTAAATCACTACGTGAAATGCGCTGAAGAATCGAACCTTTATTTTGTTGGTGAAAGGATTGGGTCCCAGAATTACATCAGTTGTTTTCTCTAAGCAGCTATTAGCCTCCTCCATTATACTAACAGAACTGGTTTCCATCCTCTGGCTCATTTATTCCAAACCAGCATTATTGAAGTGAATGGGGTCTAGGCCCTGGATATTAGAAGAGCTGTTGGTCTACTCATAAATAACAAGTTGTCAAGGATTTTAATGGAAACCCTTGGAGTGCTGTAAATCTGTGCAGTTCTGCCTGCATCCCCTCCCTCATTTCCATCACAATATCACTCCGGTGGGACTGCAGCTTGCAGCATGTGCCAGGCAGCCTAGATTGGTAGGACACGGGGGAAGGAGGCAAAAAAAAAAAAAAAAAAAAAAAAAGCTGGAGATGGGGTGGGGGATTCAGAACAGTTGGTACTGCGGAAGCATCTGCTGGGTGGCCGGTTTTGGAGTCACCTGGCCTATTCAGCGTGGTGAGGGGCAAGGGCCATTCATCCAGGGGGGCTGGAGAGGGGAGTAACAGAACCAGGGATGCTTGTGGAATAAAGACGGATGTAGTGCAGTTTACATTTCGCTCCGTTGGTCTGTGAAGCAGTAAATCTCAGCAAGTAGAAGGTTTTGTTAGGTTTTGATCACATTTTAAGTGGTGGAGCTAGTGCGGTGGTACTGCATAGACTGTCTCTTGCTGTTAGGCAAAGGGGACTTTTCAAGATGAATTTTTTTAACCTTCCTAGCCAGTCCAAACTACCTCTGGGGAAAATTTGACACCGTGTCCTGATCCAAACAGCGGTGTTTCTGTAGTTCACTGCATCTGACCAGAATCTGGTTACTACAAACTATGCCCCTTGACTTAGTCATCCCCCAAATATCTGCAGCTCAGCAGCCTGCTCAGATCACAGCACCCTGCTGCAGGCAACACTAAAGCTTTCTAGGAAGGAACTTGAGCTCACTCATCCATTCTTCACTGGCTATATGATATTATGGAATATTTATGATTGGCACAGCCGTGCTTGTGCCCATTGCACTCACCAAGCAGAGGGAACTGCACAGGGGCCCGTTTTAAACGAGTGTGTGGACTCTCTGCCTTCTGAGGTGCCAGAGTTCATTAAAATCTGTATGCAAGGTCAGTTCAGGCTTCAATGTAGGCTTGCACCCTGGCTTACCATGTAATAGAAATAAAAATTACATTGGTGACAAAGCTTCTACTAGCTTCAGAATGCCCAGGGCTTATAGTCTTAAATAATTACTAGTCTGGCGCTGAGAGTCTAAAACACAGCAAAGCCATCAGCAACACAGATCCTAAATTAATGGCGTTAAATATAGCTCCTTTCACATCACAACCTCACATGACAAGCTCTGAAGAAGCAGGCCTTACGAGACTTATGTTCTAATTAAATATTACCCCTGTGTTACAGACAGGGAAACAGTTATGCAGACATGAAGGAATTTGGCCAAAGTCACTCAGAAAATTTGTGGCATAATCCCCCTTTCCCTTGCCAGATTTAACATTCATTTTGAGGGAAGCTGAACAGCACAAGAAGTGAGCCAGTATGGAGAAAAAGTGGATGGCTGCCAAAAGGGATTGATGCCCTTCAGACTCGAGGGAGTTTTTAACCCTTCCCAATGGTTTTCCCAGCCTGAAAAACCTGGTGGGGTTCATCAGGCTGTACTTCTCCTCTACTGATCCATAAGAGATTCGCCAGTGGGAGCAGCTGCTTCGAGAGTGAGTTGATAACTCAAGCCCTGAGGCACTTACATCTGTACGTCTCGTCCCCTGCCTGCTTCCCTTCCCCACTAACAGGATGAGACTAGAATATTGCATGTGCTTTCATAATGTGTATTCCTGTGGGGCCTTGGTCATGATTACGGCATCTAAATGCAACCAGAAACAAATAGTGACAATGAAAAAGACAAAAAAGATGGTCAGCCTGCAGATTCCAATCATTTTTTACACTAAATTTGTTTCTATTTAATAATAAGTTGCAGTTTCGTAAGCCATACAGTGTAGTTAACTCCTTTTTTAATAACAGTTAGAATATTTTTGTGAGCAGCTGCTGCACATGTTATGTAGTACAGCTGAGAGAGCCATATGGATTTTTAATTCCTAAGAGTTATTACTTGGTTGTAGCAGTATCTATGAACCCACGCTTGCCTTAATGGAGTCATTAGACTTGACGATCCTTCCTTAAAGAGGGCTATTGTTAGGATAGACCTGATCCAAAATGTAGGAAAGGTTTGGAAGAGGGGCTTTTCATTACATGAAACAGAGAACATTAGTATTTTTTTAGGCAGCTCATGGTTTTTACACCTTCAGGAAGTTCATTCTCTGTTAGTGTAAGGTAATTTTAATGACCTGTATTCTGTCCTTTCAGAACTACACCTAGAAACTGTGCCTTGAGATGTTATTGTTGCTTTACACTGGTGGGTTTTTTAATAAACTTTCTTGCAAGCTACCAAACCCCTCTGCTCTTAAAGGAAGAAATCTTATAATACTACTCAGAGTTACAATCCTAACACACATATTTTGGAAGAGACATTAACTTTGAAAGAGATATTAAATCATATCTCTCAGTGAACTTTTCTAAGACAACCCCTAAACATGAGATTCTTGCACTTTATCCTAAAACATGTGGCCCAATGAGAGACAAAAGATAGACTAGACGCATCACTGCGGGATCCTGAATGAAAATTTCTTTAGTTCCAGTAAAGGCTCCAACCCTTGTGTTTACAAGCAGCGGAAGAGAAAAATACGCTGCTTGAATGCAGAAGCTATATGTACACCTATATATCACTTGAATGCATCATATTGAGTATGCTACAGATTGCTCAAATAAATCTGAGGAGCTCACTGAATCTTTAATTGTATAGAAAACATTGGAAAACCCTTAACCTTGTATCAGGATTGTAAAATTTAAAATTAATTCTACTAAATCTGCTGCTGGCTGCCATGGAAATGGAGCAGGTTAGTTTAAAGGAATCAGTATCACAAAAAGAAAAGGGAATCCAAGCTTTTGTGCATGTGTGTTGAACAATTAGCTCAGAACAACCTGCTCCATTTTTAGCAGTCTGTTTCCATGGCAGCAGGAACTGAAATTGTACAACTGTTGCAAATTCTGGATGTAAATGGTGCTACCCATTGTGTCTGCAGCACCAACAGACCTCAAAGTCTTAATTTCGGTTTCCCAAAGCTGGTAATTTTGTTTCATTATTTATTTAGGATGGTTTTTGTGTTGATTTAAGACAAGGTCGCACTACCATTAGCCCAGAGTTAGGATAGCATTGACATCTGGTGTAGATCGCTCTGCAAACTTTTGGCTGTTTAATACCAAGTCGTGAAATCCCACCCAACCAGCTGCAATAGCGTTACGCTGAGGCGTGTTGCCTCATGAATAAAGAATCACAGAATCATCTAGGTTGGAAGGGACCTTGAAGATCATCTAGTCCAACCGTTAACCTAGCACTGACAGACCCCAACTCCACCAGATCCCTCAGCGCTGGGTCAACCCGCCTCTTGAACACCTCCAGGGATGGGGACTCCACCACCTCCCTGGGCAGCCCATTCCAACGCCCAACAACCCCTTCTGTAAAGAAATACTTCCTAATATCCAGTCTAAACCTTCCTTGGCGCAACTTGAGGGCATTCCCTCTTGTCCTGTCACTTATTACTTGGTTAAAGAGGTTCATCCCGAGCTTTCTGCAACCTCCTTTCAGGTAGCTGTAGAGGGCGATGACTCTTGATGGGAAGATCCTGTATGCCCACTGCTGTTTAGGGATCCCCATTTTGCTCTGTCGAGAACTCTGGTGTGCTGCGTCACCTGAAGCTGTTGTGGGCCCCACAACAACCTCCCACCTTCCGGCCCCCCAGCATCGCCTCCCTCAGCGGCCCCCAGGCAGAGCCCTCCGCCGCCAGCCCTCTGCACGAAGCCTGCCCGCCGAAGGGAAGCAGGGCTCTGAGCTGGCGACTGGTTTTGCACCACAGAATCACAGAATTGTCTAGGTTGGAAAAGACCTTGAAGATCATCCAGTCCAACCATTGACCTAACACTGACAGTTCCCAACTACAGCATATCCCTAAGTGCTAAGTCAACTTTACTCTTAAACACCTCCAGGGATGGGGACTCCACCACCTCCCTGGGCAGCCCATTCCAATGCCTGACTACCCGTTCTGTAA